>NC_048571.1:70457295-71657295 GCF_013265735.2 Oncorhynchus mykiss | reverse complement strand
GGACAAATCTGGGTTTGGCAGATTCCAGGAGAACGCTACCTGCCCGAATGCTTAGTGCCAACTGTAAAGTCTGGTGAAGGAGGAATAATGGTCTGGGGCTGTTTTTCAACAGTTTGGGTAAGGCCCTTTCGTGTTTCATCATGGCAATGTCCCCATGCATAAAGCGAGGTCCATACAGAAATGTTTTGTTGAGATTGGTGAGAAAGAACCTGACTGGCCTGCACAGAGCCCTGACCTCAACCCCATCAAACACCTTTGGGATGAATTAGAACACCGACTGTGAGCCAGGCCTAATCGTCCAACATTAGTGCCCGACCTCACTAATGCTCTTGTGGCTGAATGGAAGCAAGTCCCCGTATCCAACATCTAGTGGAAAGCCTTCCCAGAAGCGTAGAGGCTCTTATAGCAGCAAAGGGCGGACCAACTCCATATTAATGCCCATGATTTTGGAATGAGATGTTCGACAAGCAGGTGTCTACCTACTTTTGGTCATGTAGTGTACCTCACAATTTGTTCTCTTCTGCTAGAGCAGGGGTCTCAAACTAGCGGCCCGCAAGCCAGATGTGGACCTGAAGCCTATTAAATCTGGCCCGCTATATTTTTTTTAAGTAGCTAGTTCACCTCCAACACCCTATCCTTGGCTTCCAGGAGATCCTATAAAGAATACCTGGACAGGTACCAGAACAGTGATACGGAGTATGAGACTCCTAGAGGCTACCACCACCCCGACAGTTACTATGACGACGATGAGCAGCCCCTCTACCAAGATGGAAGGAGGTCGCCTAAGAGACGGATGCTTCCTGCCACGCCTCAAGGTAACGCCCCTCCTCTCTACCCAGAAATGCTTCTGATGCTTGTCATCAAATACACTGTTACTGAGGTTAGATAAAAGCTAGTAGTTATTCACACACACACATGCACAGTTTTTTACTCTTTCATTAAACTGCCTTGCCGCTGACTTGGTACTGTATAATTTTAAAGACACCTTCATGACATTGTGTTTGTTTGTGAATGTGTGTTGATGCCCTTTAGTTGCATGTCGTCATTGTTTCCTGCATGAGTAGTTTAGTATCACTAGTTTCATCCTCCTGTCCTGTCCACCTATCCGCCACACACCCAGGTCACCGGAGGCCCTCCTTCAACTTTGAGTGTCTAAGAAGGCAAGGCAGTCAGGACGAGCTGCCACACCAACGCACTGCACTACCACTGCACCTAATGCAGCACCAGGTAACACACACACTTCTCACAGTGCACTGCTGTACAACTGCATGGAATGTACCACCAGGTAACACGTACAGTAGACAGCTCTGCGTCTGCACCGAATGCACCTCCATGTAGTTCACACACATTCATATTACTAGTGCACTATGTTGGTTGAATTGATTCACCAACGCAGTGCTTCACCAGGGGTTCTAGACCAGTGTGTTTGTTACTTTCCGTCCGTCCCTTCCTCTACAGGTGATGGCTGTAGCAGGGCTGGACTCCAGCAGAGCCCACCGTCTCTCCCCCACCCGCTCCACCCGCTCCTGGGCCACTCCCCCCGCCACTCCGGCCAGTAAGGAACAGTCGCCCTACTACACGCCCCTCATCAGGGTCGATCTCCCCGGACGCAGGTATATAAAAGACTCCTTCATTGTTCTGTCTGTTCGTCTGATGAAGACTACAGATTGGTTTTAGTAATGTGAGACCCTTATTTTGTGACTAATGTGGGACTTTTATTTTTAATATATCTGTTATTTTGGCACTTAACAAAATAAAATGACAAAATTACACATTGGTTTTCTAACATTGTAAGCAGTCTATGGACAAGGTATGACAGCAATTCATTCTTTGGGTTAGTTTTCCTGGCACTGTTTCCACATGCTGACGTTTTAGCATTTGTGGCACAAATCCCATTCAAGTAATAGGGCCGATATTAGTATCTTTCATGCATCATGTACAAAAATGCTTGTCCATAGACAGTTTACAGGGAAAGGAAACCAATATGTCATTTTGTCAGTTGGGTGAACTATCCCTTTAAGATAAGAGATGAAGAGGTGCTAAAGCGAGGAGCAGAACCGGAACGAGGAGCGGAACCCTCTCTCTTTGGAAGTTACGGGCTGAACATTCCTTCCCTTTTCCGAAATTCGAAAGATGCTAATACCTGCAAAAACGTTATTTTGAGATATTGGGACCATAAGGTTATATCTGCAAAAAGATGATTCTGAGATAAATGGCTTTAAAGTTCCGAACCCTCATTGGTTTTAATGTGGTTAGTCATTTTTATATTGCATTATTTTGAGCTTAAACAGCGCGTACTGGGGTATTTCGAGTTCTACATATCAAATCAAATCACATTTTATTTGTCACATGCACCGAATACAATAGATGTAGTAGACCTACCCTGAAATGCTTACTGACAAGCCCTAACCAACAAAAAAAGTGAGTTAGAAAATATTTGCTAAAAGAATAAACTAAAGTAATAAAAGAAAGTGACATAATAAAATAACAGTAACGAGGCTATAGACAGGGGGAACCGGTACAGAGTCAGTGTGCGGGGGTACAGGTTAGTTGAGGTCATTTGTACATGTAGGTAGGGGTGAAGTGACTATGCATAGATAATAAACAGTGAGTAGTAGCAGTGTAAAAAAGAGGGTCAATGCAAATAGCCATATAAGTAGAGAACATTGAACAGAACAAGGCTATGTCAATAACTACATTTTGACAAAAATGCAGATAGAACCTAATAGTCCCAAGCTCTCGATTTGACCAAATATCCAGTGAAAAACCCAAACACCGAAACTACTTCTGTTCGCTATATCACGCATCCCATTCCTTCACGACAGAATCTTAAAACGATTCGTCTTGGAATGGTTGCAGGTGCCACGCTCACTTTGATTATTTTGTTCATAAGAAAGTTGTGTAGAACTCTGATAATAACCATCGAGTTACTATGTTCATTCAATCATTCTCATCCTTCACCTTTCCTCCATTGCACTCCAAGAGTGTCTGAATCTCTTCTTCTTCTCTTCAGGGAGAGTGCCTCCAGCAGCCAGGTGTCTGTGAGGAAGAGTTCGTGGTACACAGACGACCCAGAGTACTCCCAGAGGACCTACTCCCCCGTCCACCTCCAGCTGCCCCCAGAGTACCGACAGCATTACCACCAGAAGAGAGGCAGCGCTACCAGCCTGGTGGAGGCGGTGAGGCAGGGGAGGGCAGGGAAGGGGAGGGTGGGTGGGTTGGTGTCTAGGGGCCAGTTGCACCAGTCGGTCGTAAGTGTGTCTGGGCATAATCCACCTGGGCATAATCCCTTTTATGAGCTACGCCTGGGTGTAGATTCTACACCTTGTAGGGGGCAGGGCCCCGCTTGCATAAAACATATTAAGTGTTTCCCTTAAGGGTTTAGCTTAAGGAATCATTTTCCCTTACCTAAGGGAATTGTTTAAGGGCGTTGCATCGAGCCCCTCAAATATTTCCTTATCTAAGTGCATACTTAATTAAGGTGTTTTTCCTGGCATGTATGGCAAAAAAGTATCTGGTTACCATTGAGACGGCCTGATTCACTGACTAAATCTCTCTTCATTTTGTGAGATAGCAAATTAGAACTTCTACAATCAAGACAGGATAACCAAATTGCTTCAGAAGATAACGTTTTTTGTAGTTCCTTTTTTTCAACTTGTTTATATTGCTTTCTAGTACGACAAGCTAGCTTCAGAGTAGCTATAGCTAACGAGCCAGCTAGCTTCAAGTAAAATAACATTTCATTTGTCACATATACGTGTTTAGCAGATGTTATTGCGGGTGTAGCGAAATGCTTGTGCTTCAAGCTCCGACAGTGCAGTGATATCTAACAAGTAATATCTAACAGTTTCACAACATATACCCAAAATACACATAAATCTAAGTAAGGAATGGATTAAGAATATATACACATATATGTCAGAGCGGCATTGGACTAAGATATAGTGGCATAGTATAGAGTACAGTATATACAGTCGTGGCCAAAAGTTTTGAGAATGACACAAATATGAATTTTAACAAAGTCTGCTGCCTCAGTTTGTATGATGGCAATTTGCATATACTCCAGAATGTTATGAAGAGTGATCAGATGAATTGCAATTAATTGCAAAGTCCCTCTTTTCCATGCAAATGAACTGAATCGCAAAAAAAAAACATTTCCACTGCATTTCAGCCACAAAAGGACCAGATGACATCATGTCAGTGATTCTCTCGTTAACACAGGTGTGAGTGTTGACGAGGACAAGGCTGGAGATCACTCTGTCATGCTGATTGAGTTCGAATAACAGACTGGAAGCTTCAAAAGGAGGGTGGTGCTTGGAATCATTGTTCTTCCTCTGTCAACCATGGTTACCAGCAAGCGCCAGAACCGTCTCCTAAAGTTGATTCAGCTGCGGGATCGAGGCACCACCAGTTCAGAGCTTGCTCAGGAATGGCAGCAGACAGGTGTGAGTGCATCTACACGCACAGTGAGGCAAAGACTTTTGGAGGATGGCCTGGTGTCAAGAAGGGCAGCAAAGAAGCCACTTCTCTCCAGGGAAAACATCAGGGACAGACTGATATTCTGTAAAAGGTACACGGATTGGACTGCTGAGGACTGGGGTAAAGTCATTTTCTCTGATGAATCCCCTTTCCGATTGTTTGGGGCATCCGGAAAAAAGCTTGTCCGGAGAAGAAAAGGTGAGTGCTACCATCAGTCCTGTGTCATGCCAACTGTAAAGCATCCTGAGACCATTCATGTGTGGGGTTGCTTCTCAGCCAAGGGAGTGGGTTCACTCACAATTTTGCCTAAGAACACAGCCATGAATAAAGAATGGTACCAACACATCCTCCGAGAGCAACTTCTCCCAACATCCAGGAACAGTTTGGTGACGAACAATGCATTTACCAGCATGATGGAGCACCTTGCCATAAGGCAAAAGTGATAATTAAGTGGCTTGGGGAACAAAACATCAATATTTTGGGTCCATGGCCAGGAACCTCCCCAGACCTTAATCCCATTGAGAACTTGTGGTCAATCCTCAAGAGGCGGGTGGACAAACAAAAACCCACTTATTCTGACAAACTCCAAGCATTGATTATGCAAGAATGGGCTGCCATCAGTCAGGATTTGGCCCAGAAGTTAATTGACAGCACGCCAGGGTGGATTGCAGAGGTCTTGAAAAAGAAGTGTCAACACTGCAAATATTGACTCTTTGCATCAACTTCATGTAATTGTCAATAAAAGCCTTTGACATGCATTATGAAATGCTTTGACAAACATTATGAAATGCTTGTAATTATACTTCAGTATTCCATAGTAACATCTGACAATAATATCTAAAGACACTGAAGCAGCAGACTTTGTGGAAATTAATATTTGTGTCCTTCTAAAAAAAATGGCCACGACAGTACATATGAGATGGGTTATGCAATATTTACACACAATTAAAGTACAGTTTACACATATGATATGAGTAATGCAAGATACGGAGACATTATTAAAGTGGCTAGTGTTTCCTAATCAATGTCTATAGGCAGCAGCCTCTGATATGCTGGAGATGCCTGTTTAACAGTCAGTGGTGTAGTATAGAATACAATACAGTATATACATATGAAATCGGTGATGTAATATGTAAACACAATTTAAAGTGAATAAGATACCATAGAATAGTGTGGAGTGCAGTTCATACAGTGGGGAGAACAAGTATTTGATACACTGCCGATTTTGCAGGTTTTCTTACTTACAAAGCATGTAGAGGTCTGTAATTTTTATCATAGGTACACTTCAACTGTGAGAGACGGAATCTAAAACAAACATCCAGAAAATCACATTGTATGATTTTTAAGTAATTAATTAGCATTTTATTGCATGACATAAGTATTTGATACATCAGAAAAGCAGAACTTAATATTTGGTACAGAAACCTTTGTTTGCAATTACAGAGATCATACGTTTCCTGTAGTTCTTGACCAGGTTTGCAAACACTGCAGCGGGGATTTTGGCCCACTCCTCCATACAGACCTTCTCCAGATCCTTCAGGTTTTGGGGCTGTCGCTGGGCAATACGGACTTTCAGCTCCCTCCAAAGATTTTCTATTGGGTTCAGGTCTGGAGACTGGCTAGGCCACTCCAGGACATTGAGATGCTTCTTATGGAGCCACTCCTTAGTTGCCCTGGCTGTGTGTTTCGGGTCATTGTCATGCTGGAAGACCCAGCCACGACCCATCTTCAATGCTCTTACTGAGGGAAGGAGGTTGTTGGCCAAGATTTCGCGATACATGGCCCCATCCATCCTCCCCTCAATAATGTGCAGTCGTCCTGTCCCCTTTGCAGAAAAGCATCCCCAAAGAATGATGTTTCCACCTCCATGCTTCACGGTTGGGATGATGTTCTTGGGGTTGTACTCATCCTTCTTCTTCCTCCAAACACGGCGAGTCTCATCAGACCACATGACCTTCTCCCATTCCTCCTCTGGATCATCCAGATGTTCATTTGCAAACTTCAGACCGGCCTGGACATGCGCTGGCTTGAGCAGGGGGACCTTGCGTGCGCTGCAGGATTTTAATCCATGACGGCCCAGTGTGTTACTAAGGGTTTTCTTTGAGACTGTAGTCCCAGCACCCTTCAGATCATTGACCAAGTCCTGCCGTGTAGTTCTGGGCTGATCCCTCACCTTCCTCATGATCATTAATGCCCCACAAGGTGAGATCTTGCATGGAGCCCCAGACCGAGGGTGATTGATTATTTTCTAATAATTGCGCCAACAGTTGTTGCCTTCTCACCAAGCTGCTTGCCTATTGTCCTGTAGCCCATCCCAGCCTTGTGTTCTCTGGTCTTGGCCATTGTGGAGAGGTTGGAGTCTGTTAGATTGAGTGTGTGAACAGGTGTCTTTTATACAGGTAACAAGTTCAAACAGGTGCAGTTAATACAGGTAATGAGTGGAGAACAGGAGGGATTCTTAAAGAAAAACTAACAGGTCTGTGAGAGCCGGAATTCTTACTGGTTGGTAGGTGATCAAATACTTATGTCATGCAATAAAATGCAAATGAATTACTTAAAAATCATACAATGTGATTTTCTGGATTTTTGTTTTAGATTCCGTCTCTCACAGTTGAAGTGTACCTATGATAAAAATGACAGACCTCTACATGCTTTGTAAGTAAGAAAACCTGCAAAATCGGCAGTGTATCAAATACTTGTTCTCCCCACTGTACATATGAGATGAGTAATGCTAGATACAGAAACATTATTAAAGTGGCTAGTGATCCATTTCTAAAAGTGGCCAGTGATTCCTAATCTATGTCTGTTGGTAGCCAAATCTGATGTGCTAGAGATGGCTGTTTAGAGATGGCTGTTTAGTATCTCGGTCCCAGCTTTGATGCACCTGTACTGACCTCGCCTTCTGGATGTTAGCAGGGTTAAAGGGCAGTGGTTAGGGTGGTTGATATCCTTGATGATCTTTTTGGCCTTCCTTTTTGGCATTGGATGCTGTAGGTGTCCAGGAGGTCGGGAAGTTTGCCCCCAGTAATGCGTTGGGCAAACCGCACCACCCTCTGGAGAGATTTGCGATTGTGGGTGGTGCAGTTGCCATACCAGGCGGTGATACAGTCCGACAGGATGCTCTCAATTGTGCATCTGTAAAAGTTTGTGAGGTGATAAGACAAATTTCTTTAGCCTCCTGAGGTTGAAGAGGCGCTTCACCACTGCAGTCCCATCGATGTGGATTGCGGGGTGTTCCCTCTGCTGTTTCCTGAAGTCCACCATCATCTCCTTAGTTTTGTTGACGTTGAGTGAGAGGTTATTTTCCTGGCACCACACTCCCAGAGCCCTCACATCCTCCACATCCTCCCCTCACATCCCCCACATCCAGTCTCATCGTTGTTGGTAATCAAGCTTACTACTATTGTGTTGTCTGCAAACTTAATGATTGAGTTAGAGGCGTGCTTGACCACGCAGTCATGCTTGAACAGGGAGTACAGGAGGGGGCTGAGCACGCACCCTTGTGGGGCCCCAGTGTTGAGTATTAGCGAAGAGGAGGTGTTGTTTCCTACCTTCACCGCGTGGGGGAATGATGTGATAGAATTTCACAATCCTTTTCCTCAAATTTGCTTTGTTAAATCCCCAGCTCCAATAAATGCAGCCTTGGGATATGTGGTTTCCAGTTTGCATAAAGTCCAGTGAAGTTCTTTGAGGGCCGGCGTGGTATCCGCTTGGGGGGATATAGACTGCTGTGGCTATAATTGATGAAAATTCTCTCGGGAGAACACGAGTACGGTCTGCATTTGATTGTGCGATATTCTAGGTCGGGTGAACAGAAGGACTTGAGTTCCAGTCTGTTATCACAGTTACACCATAAGTCGTTAATCATAAACATATACCTCCACCCTTCTGCTTCCCGGAGAGATGTTTGTTCCTGTCGGCGCGATGTACTGAGAACCCAACTGTCTTTACAGAGCCAGACAGTATATCTCGAGAGAGCCATGTTTCATGGAAGCAGAGTATGTTACAATCCCTGGTGTCTCTCTGAAAAGCAACTCTTGCCTTGAGTTCATCCATTTTATTATCCAGCGATTTGACATTATCGAGTAAAATACTCGGGAGCGGTGGGTGGTGTGCATGCTACAGGAGTTGCCACAGGTGTTGATGGTTTAAACACTCAGACTCAGATATCCAAACTTTGGTGACTAACAGTAATTTAAATGACCCACGTTTACACAATGTGGTCATTTTCTCCTGTTGCCATGCAGGTTTTGATATCAGAGGGGCTCGGGAGATACGCCAAGGATCCAAAGTTCGTGGCTGCCACCAAGCACGAGATAGCAGACGCGTGCGAGATGACCATTGACGAGATGGAGAGCGCGGCCAGCCACTTGCTGAATGGCGGTGTGGCGCCGGCGGTTAATGGGGTCAACGTGTACCCCGTCATGAGCGAGCGGGACTACGACCTCCAGGACGCCACGGCCAGTTACAGTGACGAGGAGCCGGAGGTGGAGCTTAGATTACCGTACGAGGAGGACCTGGCAGACGAGATGATCTGCATCACCACTTTATAGCATCGGCTGGAGAATAAACTACTAGAAACTAACTACTAGCTGTATGTACTCTACTTCATATAGACTACAGTACCATCAGTGGAAAACTAAATGAGAAATGCATCTATTGGCTTACGACCAAAAGAAGTGCCTTTTACATGGAAGAGAAAGGCACCTATGAGGAGAGAGAGACACACTTATTCTCTCACTCACCCTCTGCCAGCCAGGGAATTCACATCACTTCTGTCAATCACAGGACCAGAAGCCAATCCTGGTGCCAGGGAACCATGTTAGTCCCACCCTCCCAGACAGACACTACTGGCACTTAGGAGGCCATGAGCATCTGTCATAGGTCACCATCTGGAGGTGACACTCATAGGTTCATCAACGAGCCAATTGCAGACGAGGACATGGCGTGTCAGTGGAGGAGATGGACCTATTGGCAGAGGCGTAAGGTACCGTAGGCAGGTCGTTAAGGGTGATGACAATCAGATGTAAGATGTCATTCCCTCTGTCACTTTATTAAGATTTTGGCATATCATGCAAGTTTTCAATGCAAGCATAGAAAGGCATATCTCTCCCCACCTAACCCCCCTTAGATGTTTTAGTATAACTTTGATCCCGGAATCATTGACATAAATAATTAAAAGATGGCTGTAGATGGGTCACAACGAACAGATTCTTAGAGAATAACCAGTTTACGTATGCAGGAGTTATCAGTCACATTTATAGCATCATCCAACTGGAGATATACACTTCTGAGACGACTACAGCATGGAATAAATGCACTAGCAGGCAGGTTGTTTTTAATTTGACAATAGCCTGACGATGAATATTTCATAGTAGATATACTGTAAATGAATTGTATTATATAAACAAAAAGAAAAACTTTGTAAAGAGATGTTCTATATTTTGTAATTGTGTACCATTTCAAAAGAAGATCAGCAATACACACCCTAATGAATCCTATTATGCTACCAGGAAAGAAGATCGCTGGTGTTATTATTTTATTAGGTACAATATCCTGACATTTATTTGCCTTTTCTTTGTTGTTGCTCATATGCATCCTTGACATGTCTGTGAACAGCTTTTTAAAATCGTTTTGTTTTTCGTGTAACAACACAGCTGCACAAGATATGCAAATGTCTTTGTTTTTTTACTTGTTTTATGAGCATAAGAACACTGTATATGTGTTACTCAAACCACACCAACACCAGTACCACAAAGTAAAGTATCCCTTATTAAGAGCATCTTTGTAGGACTTGATATTAGCTAAGCCTCAAGGAGGCTATTCTACCTTTATAAAGATGTGATACTAAACTTCCGTGTTTGCATATGTTGTGCAGAGGAGGTGCACAGCACAGAAAGGTCAGATGCCTAGTGCATTGACAATGCTGCTTCATTTGCCCATTTTGAAATGAATTCTACAACTTTATTAGTTTCATCTGTCCCAACTGAAATGCCTTCTGCTGCTGAAAGAAAACAATATGATAGACGTGAGATGAACAGAAATCTCCCTGTCGTTCTCAATGCTTTTATTGGGATTTTTCCTCAATATACAACTTGTTGATCACGATTAATGTAAGTTAATTCCACTGATCCTTTCAAACTAAATCTTCCTAATCACTTGGCCTTTATGTTGTTGTGTGCGAGACTTGTGACAGACTGAGCCGGTGTGAGCCAGGACAGACGGGATGCACGGTGGTTGATTGGTGAGGCACGTATTCATCGGGGATGTTGACAGGGCAGATGAGCTCACGTGATGACGCTGCATCTAGCCTGGGTGCCAGTCTGGTTCTGCTCTCTCGCCAACTCCTTACGGAATTGTCAAGCAAAACATGACAATGGAGTAGGCAAAAGCACAAACAGATCTGGGACCAGGCTAGGTATCATCATCATGGTGTAGGTAGGTCCACGGTCTCCACCATTGTTGTCCTCTTCTGTTGTGTTGTTGTGTCATATTTGGCCTGAAGTGTTTTAGCTGGAGAGAGGCTAAGCAATACTAACCCCCTCACTCTCTCAGCCTCTCTGGCTTCTCTCTGCATACACTATACCTCGTGGTGGTCCAGCATCGTCTGGGGAAAACATATCAGCCTTCCTCTCAACCAACCAGTCTGTTTCCCACAGCCATCTTATCCGTCCAATGAGAAGGGAGTGTTTGTACTACGGCTAATTTTACAAGAAAACGCCACTTTTGTTGCTATCAACGCAAGTTGAAAATTGATGCACCACAAAATTACTTTACACTAGCAGACAAAAAATAAAGTACTAAGTTCACTTCTTTTTCAGGCGCTGCCCTGGATAGTTTGAATAAGCACAGATGATGGGTAGGTGATGAGACGTGTGGGATCTGTAATTCATGAGTGTTTGATTTGTAGTTCATGAGTTTGCATTGCGTTCTCAGTCAACCTGAATACTGTCTTGAAAATGTAGGTTTTCCACATTGTGTGCACATTGAAAGGGCTCTTTGAATTGTTTGAGTAAAAAAAATGTGTTCTGGTCTTTTTGTTGAGAATTATCTTGTGAAAGGACCAATGCGCATTCCAGGCACGTTATACTATTCGTAGCAATTACTGATAAACTGAAAATATGCATTATTTTGTAAACACTTTTAAAAAGGTTGTGTTAAACTAAAGATAAAACAAACATACTTTTACCTCATGTCAGGGATTCCTGAAAAAAAGAAAAGAGAAAATGATTTGGTTCATTCTATACCAATGGTATTTCAATATTAGCACATAGCTGTTTGTCTTTGCACAAGTAACTGTATAGTGCTATTGTTTCTCCTTTTTCTATACACATTTTTGTGAATTAAGGTGAGACAATTTTGTACTTTTTTGTGACTGTGTGTATGGTTTAGTGAAATCTATATTTGTCATTTACACCTCACCTTTCAATGCTGGGACAGAAAGAATCTGAAAAAAAGAAATAAAAAAATATACATTTTCAAGGTGCACTGTTACTCTGTTGGTGGGTTAAAAAAAGATCAATCCAATGGTAATATACCAGTTTACAGAGAAACCCTTGTTGATTTAAACATTTTGATTAGTTTTCATTCTATTATTATAATTATTATGATTACTATTACTACTATTACTGTTATTAAATATGTATTAAAATAGAAGATCATGTAAAATATGTACAAACATATGGAAAGACCCATGGTAATGTTCTCTACTTGAAAGTCCTTATATTTACTCTGTAATGTTTTTATTCAGTAAACATGATTTCTCTTAGTAGCAAATCTTTATTATGACCCTCTATGTTTCGTATCAATTCATTTTTTTTCCTTTTTTTTTTTTGTTGCCTTGAATTCATTTTAATCAATAATGATATTTTATTTTCTAATGATTATTACTGAATAAACTTACACTGAAATTATACACTGTATGTTCATTATTTGTGCTTTGTTAATAGATAAGCCATGCATTATGTATTGAACAGCATGTTCATAGTGTTTTATATTTACCATAAAGTAAGGATAGATTCCACAGTTAATATACATTCTGTAACATACTGTAGGTATCATACTCTGTGATCAGCCAGTCTCTCATCCCATTCTGGATGTAGTATTAAAACCATACTCTAAAGTTTTTTTGGGTTATGACAAGGTAAGAAAGTCATACAAATCTCCTTATTAAGGTATTAATAAGTCATATTCTTACAAACTAAGAGGAATATTTAATGAATGTATTAAAAAAGGCATAGAATATGAGTGACACTTTATTGGTGCTGCTGGTGCCATCAGTGGATTTATCTAAATGCCTGTATGGATCAACTGGGGGAGACTTTGTTGTTGATGGTTGCCACAGTGGTCTGCATCTCTGACCCCTCCTCAGATGGCCATGGGTCCCTCCCACACAGCAGGAAGGGCACTGCATATCTCCGGAACTGGACAAGACACAACACCATTATCATACACTGTTACTGTGTCCGACATTTTGTTGTATATCAAATGGCTTCAATGTTTAAAATAACTGTTCATGGTAAACAGCGGCTGTTCAATCGCAAAACTGTATGAAATTAAATTGCAGTGAAACAATGTTCTACCACAGGACCTGAGCTAATGGTGACTGAAATTACTTTCACATTTTTCTCCACTAGATGGAGTCTTTAGACTGCTAACGAGTGTCTGGTTTGTGGCAAGGCGCATTGCAGTGATCATTCTACAGATTAGTGTCTAACTTAATCTCCTATCACATTTATAGGCTTATTATCATCCTTGACATTTTTTGCTTCCTATATCTGCATAGCTAACAACAACGAAACTGCCATGGTGTGAATCATACGTGGCACGTTTCAGTTGGTTTGAGCTTGTTCTTGATACCATGTCTTGTTTTGAGGTGTTTTGACTGATGTCACATCTTTGCTAATATGGAAAAATGTGTGTTGGTTTTGTTGCTAAACAACCAACCCATCTATACACACGTGTAGATGAATAGAAGATGTACTGTATGTACAGTAGCAGTCAAAAGTTTAAACATACCTACTCATTCAAGTGTTTTTCTATATTTGTACTATTTTATACATTTTAGAGTAATAGTGAAGACATCAAAACTATGAAGTAACACTTATGGAATCATGTAGTAACCAGTGTTAAACAAATCAAAATATATTTTAGATTTGAGATTCTTTAAAGTAGCCACCCTTTGCCTTGATGACTGCTTTGCACACTCTTGGCATTCTGTCAACCAGCTTCATGAGGTAGTCACCTGGAATGCATTTCAATTAACAGGTGTGCCTTGTTAAAAATTGCAGGCCAAATAAATGCTTCACAGACACATCTCAACATCAACTGTTCAGAGAAGACTGCATGAATTAGGCCTTCATGGTCAAATTGCTGCAAAGTAACCACCACTATAGGACACCAATAAATAGAAGAGACTTGCTTGGGCCAAGAAACTTGAGCAATGGACATTAGACCGGTTGAAATCTGTCTTTGGTCTGATGAGTCCAAATTTGAGGTTTTTGGTTCCAACCGCCGTGTCTTTGTGAGACGCAGAGTAGATGATCTCAGATGATCTCCGCATGTGTGGTTCCCACCATGAAGCATGGAGGAGGGGGTGTGATGGTGTGGGGGTGCTTTGCTGGTGACACTGTCTGTGATGTATTTAGAATTCAAGGCACACTTAACCAGCATGGATACCACAGCATTCTGCAGTGATATTCCATCCCATCTTGTTTGCACTTAGTGGGACTATCATTTGTTTTCAACAGGACAATGACCCAACACACCTCCAGGCTGTGTAAGGGCTATTTGACCAAGAAGGAGAGTGATGGGGTTATGCATCAGATGACTTGGCCACAATCACCTGACCTCAACCCAATTGAGATGGTTTGGGATGAGTTGAACTGCAGCGTGAAGAAAAAGAAAGCATTCCAGGTGAAGCTGGTTGAGAGAATGCCAAAAGTGTGCAAAGCTGTCATCAAGGCAAAGGGTGACTACTTTGAAGAATATAAAATCCCAAATATATTTTGATTTGTTAAACATTTTTTAGTTACTACATGATTCCATATGGGTTCCGGGATTCTTCGGATGGCATTGAAGAGTACACCACATCAGTCACTGGCTGGCTTTATCATTAAGTGCATCTATGACTTTGTCCCCACATTGACTGTACGTACATACCCCAACCAGAAGCCATGGATTACAGGCAACATCCGCACTGAGCTAGAGGGTTGAGCTGCCGCTTTCAAGGAGCGGGACTTTAACCCGGAAGCTTATAAGAAATCCCACTATGCCCTCCAATGACCCATCAAACAGGCAAAGCATCAATACAGAGCTAAGATTAAATCGTACTACACCGGCTCCGATGCTCATCGGATGTGGCAGGGCTTGCAAGCCATTACAGACTACAAAGGAAAGCACAGCCATGAGCTGCCCAATGACACGAGCCTACCAGACGAGCTAAATGACTTCTATGCTCCAAACGAGCCAAGTAATACTGAAACATGCATGAGAGCATCAGCTGTTCTGGACGACTGTGTGATCACGCTCTCCGTACCCGATGTGAGTAAGGCCTTTAAACAGGTCAACATTCACAAGGCCGCAGGTCCAGACGGATTACCAGGACGTGTACCGCGAGCATGTGCTGACCAACTGGCAAGTGTCTTCACTGACATTTTCAACCTCGCCCTGTTTGAGTCTGTAATACCAACATGTTTCAAGCAGACCACCATAGTCCCTGTGCCCAACAACACTAAGGTAACCTGCCTAAATGACTACCAACCTGTAGCACTCACATCTGTAGCCATGAAGTGCTTTGAAAGGCTGATCATGACTCACATCAACACCATTATCCCAGAAATTCTAGACCCACTCCAATTTGCATAATGCCCAACAGATCCACATATGATTAAATCTCTATTGCACTCCACACTGCCATTTCCCACCTGGAGAAAAGGAACACCTATGTGAGAATGCTATTCATTGACAACAGACCAGCGTTCAACACCATAGTGCCCTCAAAGCTCATCACTAAGCTAAGGACCCTGGGACTTAACACCTCCCTCTGCAACTGGCTCCTGAACTTCCTGACAGGCCGCCCCCAGGTGGTAAGGGTATGTAACAATACAACTCCCACACTGATCACGGGGGCCCCTCAGGGGTGTGTGCTCAGTCCCCTCCTGTACTCCCTGTTCACTCATGACTGCTTGGCCAGGCACGACTCCAACACCATCATTAAGTTTGCTGATGACACAACAGTGGTAGGCCAGATCACGGACAACGATGAGACAGCCTATAGGGAGGAGGTCATAGACCTGGCCGTGTGGTGCCAGGACAACAACCTCTCCTTCAACTTGATCAAGACAAAGGAGATGATTGTGGACTACAGGAAAAGGAGGACAGAGCAAACCCCCATTCTCATCGATGGGGCTGTAGTGGAGCAGGTTGAAAGCTTCAAGTTCCTTGGTGTCCACATCACCAACAAACTAACATGGTCCAAGCACACCAAGACAGTTGTGAAGAGGGCACGACAAAACCTATTCCCCCTCAGGAGACTGAAAAGATTTGGCATGGGTCCTCAGATCCTCAAAAAGTTATACAGCTGCACCATCAAGAGCATAATTGCATCACTGCCTGGTATGGCAACTGCTCGGCCCATGACCGTAAGGCACTACAGATTGTTTTGCGTATGGCCCAGTACATCACTGGGGCTAAGCTTCCTGTGATCCAGGACCTCTACACCAGGCTGTGTCAGAGGAAGGCTCTAAAAATGATCAAAGACTCCAGCCACCCTAGTCATAGACTGTTCTCTCGGCTACCTCACAGCAAGTGGTACCGGAGCGCCAAGTCTAGGTCCAAGAGGCTTCTCAACAGCTTCTAACCCCAAGCCATAAGACTCCTGAACAGCTAATCAAATGTCTAGACTATTTGCATTTCCCCCCATCTCTTTTAGGCTGCTGCTATTCTCTGTTTATTATCTATGCATAGTCGCTTTAACTCTACCTACAGGTACAGTATATATTACCTCGACTAACCGGTGCCCCCGCACATTGACTCTATACCGGTAACCCCTGTATATAGCCTCTCTATTTTTATTTTACTGCTGCTCTTAATTATTTGTTACTTTCATTTCTAATTTTTTACTTATCTATTTTTTACTTAATAAATCCTCTACGGGATCGGTGTCCCCCCCGCGGGACGGTTGAGCTAACGTAGGCTAATGTGATTAGCAGGAGGTTGTAAGTGACTAAACAAATTCCCAGGACATAGACATATCTGATATGGGCATAAAGCTTAAATTATTTTTAATATAACTGCACTGTCCAATTTACATGAACTATTACAGTGAAGTAATACCATGCTATTGTTTGAGGTGAGTGCAAAATTATGAACTTGAAAATGTATTACCAAACCAATTAGGCACCTTTGGGCAGTCTTGATACAACATTTTGAACATATATGCAATGGTTCATTGGATCAGTCTAAAACCTTGCACATACACTGCTGCCATCTAAAATCCAAAATCCAAAGATGATGCGCATATTATTTTCTTGGTATCATTTTTTACCAGATCTAATGTGTTATATTCTCCTACATTAATTTTATTTCCACAAACTTCAAAGTGTTTCCTTTCAAATCGTATCAAGAATATGCATATCCTTGCTTCAGGTCTTGAGCTACAGGCAGTTAGATTTGGGCTGAAATTTTAAAAAGATCCTTAAGAGGTCTTTTAACACGTATTTTTCTTAAAACTGCATTGTCGGTTAAGGGCTTGTAAGTAAGCATTTCACTGTGAGGTTTACAGTTGTTGTATTCGGAGCATGTGACAAATCAAATTTTATTTTATTTTGGTATTATTTTGGTATTTCACTATTAATCTACAATGTATAAAATAGTCAAAATAAAGAAAAACCCTTGAATGAGTAGGTGTCCAAACTTTTGACTTGTACTGTATGTGTACCTGTTTGTTCATTTAGAGGTTGATTTATAAGTATTCCTGTTTGTTCATTTAGAGGTAGATTTATATGTGTACATGTTTGTTCATATAGAAGTAGATTTATACAATATGTGTACCTGTTTTTTCATGTAGAGGTAGATGTATACAGTATGTGTACCTGTTTGTTCATGTAGAGGTAGATGTATACAATATGTGTACCTGTTTGTTCATGTAGAGGTAGATGTATACAGTATGTGTACCTGTTTGTTCATGTAGAGGTAGATGTATACAATATGTGTACCTGTTTGTTCATGTAGAGGTAGATTTATACAGTATGTGTACCTGTTTGTTCATGTAGAGGTAGATTTATACAATATGTGTACCTGTTTGTTCATGTAGAGGTAGATGTATACAGTATGTGTACCTGTTTGTTCATGTAGAGGTAGATGTATACAATATGTGTACCTGTTTGTTCATGTAGAGGTAGATTTATACAGTATGTGTACCTGTTTGTTCATGTAGAGGTAGATGTATACAGTATGTGTACCTGTTTGTTTATGTAGAGGTAGATTTATACAGTATGTGTACCTGTTTGTTCATGTAGAGGTAGATTTATAAGTATACCTGTTTGTTCATGTAGAGGTAGATGAGAGGGTTGTACACGGTGCTGCTCTTGGCCAGGTAGACTGGCACAGTACCCAGCAGAGGGCTGATGGGGGCATCAGGGTGGGAGACCACCACGAGGGCCAGGGTAGCATAGGGCAGCCAGCTGACCAGGAAAGTAACCACCATCAGAACCACCATGCGGGCCACCTTAGCCTCCGCCTTGGCTGCTGCACCCCCTTCTATATAGCCCATTGCAGAGACCTGCAACAACAACAACATCACAGCCAGGTTGTGGAATATGGATAGTACATTATGTAAAGCTTGCCGAATGCATGGCACAGACAGTATGTGGTCATACAGAGAGTATGTCTTGGGCTAGGAGTTTTTCCTGACCATATAACCTGACCAAGAACAACTCCAGCCTACAGGCTGAATTTTTCCGTTTCAGGTCTTGAGATCAGGAAAAACTCCTGATTGTCCCTAATTATGACGCACACTACCAAACTGGCACAGACACTGTCTGAGCAGACACACCTTTAGGGCCGTGCATGTAAACTACACATTGAGTGGACCTACCTGTCTTAAGGTGTAAATTAGTTTAGAGTAAGAGGCCACGATGATGAGGAAGGGCACGGCGAAACACAGCAGGAAGTAGCACAGGATATATGACACATTATTGGGGTCCCGGTTGTGCCAGTCCGGGGCGCACGAAGTCCCCACGCCCTCCAGCTCGTACCTGTAAGGGAAGTGAAGTTTAGTCATGGTTTACTATTATAATCTGCGTGCTCTCATTACATGATACCTCATTGGTACATAGCAGTGTGGCGGATTAATCTGATGTCATTACAGTACCTTCCCCAGCCGAATAGGGGCGGGGTGTTCCAGATGAGAGACCAAACCCATGACAAGGCCACACCCCCAACCGCATGCTTGGTCTGGAACGAGATTGGTCCAAGCGGCTTGCTCACCACAAACATCCTCTCAATGGCAATCAGAGCTACCGTGCACAGTGACGTGATACCTGCAGTACACCCCAGTCAGACAGTACAGTACAGCAGTACAACAGTGCTCCTCAGGGCCTCATCGTAAAGTTATTTTGCAAATTATATTGTTGTTGTAATTAAAGGTACAGTAATTACAGATAGTGTTGCCTGAAGATTGCAACGGCTGATTAGTATGACAGAATCATTACGAGAACTCATTTTAATTGATTCAGAATTTGTTTATTTACGAGTTTGATTCAAAATAATGATTCAGCTAGATGGCCATAAGAAAATGATTCAATTGAAACAAAATCAACATGGTTCCATATTATAAAATATGTTTTAAAAAAGTTAACAATACAATCGTACTTTTTGAAGCAAATATAGACTTTTAATACAGTACATGTATTTTCAAATGTACACTTTTACAGTAAGGCCATATTTGTAGAGAAGGAATGAATGTCATCACTGTCTATGTGTATGTGAAAACTTACAAAGTATATCCCAGAGACGGTTCTGGGAGCCACTCACCAAACAGAGCCACAGAGAATCCCTCTATGATACAGCCGGTCCGTCCCAGGGAGAAGTACCCCAGAGCGTTGTTGACCACAGACAGAACCCCACCAGTCAGCGCTGTCCCCAGGTCAGCTACGGCCATGTTGACCAGGGCGTAGTTCAGAGGTTGCCTCAGCTGCTTGTTCATCAGCGACACCACGATCACCGTGGAGTTCAACACAATGGCCGGTACGGTGAACATAGCCATGACGATGGAGAGGGTGATGAAGCCGGCTCGGGGCAGGAGCTCCTTGCTCTCGGAGGACGGTCCCAGGTAGGACGAAGCGTTGGGGAGAGAGGCTGGCAGCTGCATCATGGATATAGAATGACAACAAGCACACACCACACAGGCTCTCACTCTCTTGGAGGTGGTAAGAACCTCCACACCACACTCCAACACAAGGTCTCTCACACTCCCTTAAGTCTCTCAGAGCCCACACCACTCTGATGGCAGCGAAAGGGTGCACAGACTGAGACACAGAGAGTGGAATATCTGAGATTAGGTGTTCTAAGTCGTGTGATGTAAAGTCCCACAAATCCAGACTTAACAAAGAGTAATTCCCTCAGGTGGTGATCCTTGATCACAATTTACACCTGATTGTAGAGGCGCAAGAACAAGTTGTCTCTCACCAATTGCAAGTGCCCTCACAGGAATATGTGTGTTAAATTACTCCAGTCAAGGTGATAGGAATTTTAAACTTCCCAGGATCCCTCTTCATTCCTTGACATCCCTGGCGGAAATGAGTGTCACTCCAGAGAGGGGCTTTCTGGGAAATGTCTGACTACCTAAGCTTTTTTGCTGTCACACACATGGACATACACAAACTCTCTCTCACACACACACTAACACATGCACACACAAACTCGTTCTCCCACACACACATGGACACACACAGGGTCAGTGAAAGTTGAAAGTGTCAGCCTCTGACTAATAGGTGTGTGAGAGAGGGGCACTCCAGGTCACTATCCTTTCCTGATTGATCTGACCTGTCCAGCCTTCCTTATTTTAACTTACCATGGACTTACAACAAAGCTGTGTGTGTGTGTGTGTGTGTGTGTGTGTGTGTGTGTGTGTGTGTGTGTGTGTGTGTGTGTGTGTGTGTGTGTGTGTGTGTGTGTGTGTGTGTGTGTGTGTGTGTGTGTGTGTGTGTGTGTGTGTGTGTGTGTGTGTGTGTGTGTGTGTATGTGTGTGTGTGTGTGTGTGTGTGTGTGTGTGTGTGTGTGTGTGTGTGTGTGTCAAGTATCATTAAATACAATTACTATTCAGTGTATTTACTTACTGTAATAATTTTCATAAGGTAATGCTATTTTTTTCAATTACTGTTTTGATTCTATTGTTTTATGATAATCTTGGATGCTCATTTGAATACAGATGAAGATAATGTTCTTTCCCATTTCAGCCTCCTCCCATCTATTATGTGTTGTTGTGGCTCAGTTTTGCTTTTCCGGGTTATTTCTTAACTACAGTAATACCGCCACGTAATGGATTAAATAAACCATTATAAAAATAAACACTGTGTTGTGCTGGTCCTGGCTGGTACACTGTGTTAGCAGCTGCTATATTTAGTCTCTGGCCTCCTCTTGTCCTCCCAAGTTTTTATCAAGTCGGAGGAATCCCCACAGAGATCCTATGAATTACAGTTACTGTATATATGTAATTCTATGGGAATCCCCCTCCTTTCTCCGGACTACTGTATTACAGTCGTGGCCAAAGGTTTTGAGAATGACACAAATATTAATTTCCACAGTTTGCTGCTTCAGTGTCTTTAGATATTTTTGTCAGATGTTACTATGGGATACTGAAGTATAATTACAAGCATTTCATAAGTGTCAAAGGCTTTTATTGACAATTACATGAAGTTGATGCAAAGAGTCAATATTTGCAGTGTTGACCCTTCTTTTTCAAGACCTCTGCAATCTGCCCTGGCATGCTGTCAATTAACTTCTGGACCACATCTTGACTGATGGCAGCCCATTCTTGCATAATCAATGCTTGGAGTTTGTCAGAATTTGTGGGTTTTTGTTTGTCCACCCGCCTCTTGAAGATACACCACAAGTTCTCAATGGGATTAAGGTCTCGGGAGTTTCCTGGCCATGGACCCAAAATATTGATGTTTTGTTCCCCAAGCCACTTAATTATCACTTTTGCCTTATGGAAAGGTGCTCCATCGTGCTGGATAAGGCATTGTTCGTCACCAAACTGTTCCTGGATGGTTGGGTGAAGTTGCTCTCGGAGGATGTGTTTGTACCATTCTATATTCATGGCTGTGTTCTTAGGCAAAATTGTGAGTGAGCCCACTCCCTTGGCTGAGAAGCAACCCCACACACGAATGGTCTCAGGATGCTTTACTGTTGGCATGACACAAGTTTGATGGTAGCGCTCACCTTGTCTTCTCCGGACAAGCTTTTTTCCCGATGCCCCAAACAATCGGAAAGGGGATTCATCAGAGAAAATGACTTTACCCCAGTCCTCAGCAGTCCAATCCCTGTACCTTTTGCAGAATATCAGTCTTTCCCTGATGTTTTTCCTGGAGAGAAGTGGCTTCTTTGCTGCCCTTCTTGACACCAGGCCAGCCTCCAAAAGTCTTCTCCTCACTGTGCATGCAAATGCACTCACACCTGCCTGCTGCCATTCCTGAGCAAGCTCTGTACTGGTGGTGCCCCGAAACCGCAGCTGAACAAACTTTAGGAGACGGTCCTGGTGCTTGCTGGACTTTCTTGGGCGCCCTAAAGCCTTCTTCACAACAATTGAACCACTCTCCTTGAAGTCCTTGAAGTTCGCTCTCCTGTGAAGCCCTTTTTGTGCAAAGCAATGATGACGGCACATGTTTCCTTGCAGGTAACCATGGTTGACAGAGGAAGAACAATGATTCCACACTAAGTTTACTGTGCCTTCAAACAGCTTGGAAAATTACAGAAAATAATGTCATGGCTTTAGAAGCTTCTGTTAGGCTAATTGACCACATTTGAATCAATATGAGGTGTACCTGTGGATGTATTTCAAGGCCTACCTTCAAACTCAGGGCCTCTTTGCTTGACATCATAGGAAAATCAAAAGAAATCAGCCAAGACCTCAGAAGAAAAAATTGTAGACCTCCACAAGTCTGGTTCATCCTTGGGAGCAATTTCCAAACGCCTGAAGGTATCACGTTCATCTGTACAAACAATAGTACGCAAGTATAAACACCATGGGACCACGCAGCCTTCATACCGCTCAGGAAGGAGACGCGTTCTGTCTCCTAGAGATGAACGTACTTTGGTGCAAAAAGTGCAAATCAATCCCAGAACAACAGCAAAGGACATTGTGAAGATGCTGGAGGAAACAGGTACAAAATTATCTATATCCACAGTAAAACGAGTCCTATATCGAAATAACCTGAAAGGCCGCTCAGCAAGGAAGAAGCCACTGCTCCAAAACTGCCATAAAAAGGACAGACTACAGTTTGCAACTGCACATGGGGACAAAGATTGTACTTTTTGGATAAATGTTTTCTGGTCTGATGAGATAAAAATAGAACTGTTTGACCATAATGACCATCGTTATGTTTGGAGGAAAAAGGGGGAAGCTTGCAAGCCGAAGAACACCATCCCAACCGTGATGCATGGGGGTGGCAGCATCATGTTGTGGGGGTGCTTTGCTGCAGGAGGGACTGGTGCACTTCACAAAATAGATGGCATCATGAGGTAGGAAAATTATATGGATATATTGAAGCAACATCTCAAGACATCAGTAAGTTAAAGCTTGGACAATGACCCCAGCCATACTTCCAAAGTTGTGGCAAAATGGCTTAAGGACAACAAAGTCAAGGTATTGGAGTGGTAATCACAAAGCCCTGACCTCAATCCTATCAACATTTTGTGGGCAGAACTGAAAAAGTGTGTGCGAGCAAGGAGGCCTACAAACCTGACTCAGTTAGACCATCTCTGTCAGGAGGAATGGGCCAGAATTCACCCAACTTATTGTTGGAAGCTTGTGGAAGGCTGCCGGAAACATTTGACCCAAGTTAAACTATTTAAAGGCAATGCTACCAAATACTAATTGAGTGTATGTAAACTTCTGTCCCACTGGGAATGTGATGAAAGAAATGAAAGCTGAAATAAATTATTCTCTCTACTATTATTCTGATATTTCACATTCTTAAAATTGTCACGACTTCCGCCGAAGTCGGTCCCTCTCCTGGTTCGGGCGACGTTCGGCGGTCAACGTCACCGGCCTTCTAGCCATCGCCGATCCACCTTTCATTTTCTATTGGTTTTGTCTTGTCTTCCCTCACACCTGGTTTCAATTCAATCAATTACATGTTGTGTATTTAACCCTCTGTTTCCCCCATGTCCTTGTCGGTGATTGTTTATTGTAAGTGCTTGTGCACGTCTGTCCTGGTATGCGTTGGGTTATGTACCCATTTATTGATTGTTCTGTTTTCCGGTGGGTTTTTATTATTAAACTGCGCCGTTGGAAACACAGTTTTTAATCTCCTGCGTCTGACTTCTCTTCCGCCAGTACGCACCCCTTACAAAAATAAAGTGGTGTTCCTAACTGACCTAAGACAGGGAATTTTTTACTAGGATTAAATGTCAGGAATTGTGAAAAACTGAGTTTAAATGTATTTGGCTAAGGTGTATGTAAACTTCCGACTTCAACTGTAGGTCTTCTAAAACTTTTGACCGGTAGTGTATAGTCTATAATACTGTACATATAGAATCACTTTGATAATTAAGTCAGGGGTAATCCTGTTTCTTTAAACCGTAGAGAATATAGGTTGAAAGGGTACATGACACTAGTCGGGATGATGGAATTTGCACTCAAATGATTGGCCCTGGCTCATGTCACACTTTACATATTTGTCCCAAACCAATGTTAATCATCTAACAATGGGAATTGTTCTAACAATTACAGTAGCTTTAGCATACAGTTATTCAGATGTTGACCTGAAATACAGGAGTTATTCCATAATAAAATCAGAAGGAGCCAATCACATAAGACTATTCACAATTGGACACAACTGACTGTGGGGCAGTTTGCACAGTGATACAAAATTCCTACTAGAGAGCCAGAGATAATGTGACAGGTCAGAGGGTGACTGACAGGTGGCTAGACTGGAGTTAAGCTCCCTAGAGTTAACAGGCCAGACAGCACAGTAAGTTGTCAGTCCAGTGCATAACCTTCTAAGAGGTTTACCTTTCATTAAATCAAGACAGAGATTACGAGTGTTTGGGGGTCCTGAACTAAAATCGAGCCATGAGGATTAAAAACCGCTTTCAACGCAGTACTTTCTAAACCTGTTTAATCTCGACCAATCATTCTAAATCTGAGTGGGTGAAGAAATATTGTTTGTGAAATGTAGTTGGCATGATGAGTTGATTGTTACTTGACACACACTGTGAATTCAGTAGGCTGGTATAAGTTTAGTACATTTATTTCGATGTTGGGTGAATAAACTTCCCCGCTTCGTAAAGACAGGCGCGAAAATCAGCACCGTGGACAGTGCCTCGTGCAACTACAGTGAAATCAGAACCATTCTTTATTTCTACATGGGTTTACTCGCATTTCTTGAATTATAAAATGGGGGGAATTAATCAAGAGAACTTCAATACTCTGTTCTTATCTAAGTTTAACGGGCTTCTTCTACCCTGTCTGTTGCCAATAGTGGAGATCATTGGAATCAAATCCCTCTCACTGCAATAGACCTATCTCATATCAAATCAAATTGTATTTGTCACATGCGCTGAATACAACAGGTGTAGTAGACCTTACAGTGAAATCCTTACTTACAAGCACTTATCTGGCGCCGGTCTTGAGTGAAACTCAGATAAAGTGTAGCTGATTCGGAATGCGATGCTAAACTTTTATTTGGAGGCAGTTAATTTAAAGCAGTGACCCTCCTCGCACTAGATGTGATTGGGACCTGGGCAGACAAAAGGCTGTGATATTGTCCATGATCATGCGCCTTATTGGCGCGTTCCCAGCCTGGCAGAGGCTCCATGGACCTTTGATGTACGATGTAATTATCCAGTTATCCAGCTAATAATGGCCTCGCGCCGAAACGCGGATTGCATGGTGGGGAAATCCATCAGCCCATACACCGCCTTGACATTATTATCACACGCTAATCAGCGTTTCGAAAGAGGACCTCTGGAGGACTTCTGAAAGGAGAAGGGTCTGTTTATAACAAAAAGTGGCCAATGACATACAGTGGCTTGCGAAAGTTTTCACTCCCTTTGGCATTTTTCCTATTTTGTTGCCTTACAATGTGGAAGTCAAATTTATTTTTGATTGGTTTGTATAATTTGATTTACACAACATGCCTACCACTTTGAAGTTGCAAAATATTTTTGGGGTGAAACAAACAAGAAATAAGACAATAAAACAGAAAACTTGAGTGTGCATAACTATCCCCCCCCCCCCCCCCCCCCCCCCCCAAAAAAAAAAGTAAATACTTTGTAGAGCCACCTTCTGCAGCAATTACAGCTGCAAGTCTCTCAGGGTGTCTCTATAAGCATGGCACATCTAGCCACTGGAATTTTTGTCCATTCTCCAAGGCAAACTGCTCCAGCTCCTTCAAGTTGGATGGGTTCCGCTGATGTACAGCAATCTTTAAGGCATACCAAAGTTTCTCAATTGGATTGAGGTCTGGGCTTTGACTAGGCCAGTCCAAGACATTTAAATGTTTCCCCTTAAACCACTCAAGTGTTGCTTTAGCAGTATGCTTAGGGTCATTGTCCTGCTGGAAGGTGAACCTCTGTCCCAGTCTCAAATCTCTGGAAGACTGAAACAGGTTTCCCTCAAGAATTTCCCTGTATTTAGCGCCACCCATCATTCCTTCAATTCTAACCAGTTTCCCAGTCCCTGCTGATGAAAAATGATGGTGGATGGTGTTCTCGGGGTGATGAGAGGTGCTGGGTTTGCGCCAGACATAGCTTTTTCCTTGATGGACAAAAAACTACATTTTTAGTCTCATCTGACCAGAATACCTTCTTCTTCAACCCTGATCTGTACTTCTCCACAACTTTGTCCCTGACCTGTTTGGAGAGCTCATTGGTCTTCATAGTGCTGCTTGCTTGGTGGTGCCCCTTGCTTAGTGGTGTTGGAGGCTCTGGGGCCTTTCAGAACAGGTGTATATATACTGAGATCATGTGACAGATCATGTGACACTTAGATTGCACACAGGTGGACTTTATTTAACTAATTATGTGACTTCTGAAGGTAAATTGGTTGCACGAGATCTTGTTTAGGGGCTTCATAGCAAAAGGGGTGAATACATATGTACTCACCACTTTTCCGTTTTTAATTTTTTTATCATTTTTTTAAACAAGTTATATTTTTCATTTCACTTCACCAATTTGGACAATTTTGTGTATGTCCCATATATGAAATCCAAATAAAAATCTATTTAAATTCCAGGTTGTAATGCAACAAAATAGGAAAAACGCCAAGGGGGGTGAATACTTTTGCAAGGCACTGTAACTGTCACACCAAAGAGCGCAAACTGAGTTTTTAAAACATTGTGGCGATGGGGGGTAGGGCATCCTCACAGAGGAGAGTTTGGGTACTGACCAGCTCAAGAATAGGCTATAATATATTCTTCCATATTTTCGGCTTGCCTACTCCCAACATGAACTCTAACATGCATTTAGTCTTAATGACTCAAATTATTTGTAACGGCAATTCATGTATGCACTGCAGTAGCCTAGTTCATGGCATTGTGACTATAGCCTACCCATCAAATAAAACATGCACTTAAATGCCGAGTCTCTTTGGTAATCTGTAAGTATTCAAAAGGTATGAAAATGTAATGTAGTCTAATATATTTAAAAAATACAATTTAAAATGTAGAGCCTGTGCACTTGGCCTAACCTCTGTCGGTTCCGCTGTGGATCCGTTGTGTAGATGGCAACACACTTGGGATGCTGAAGTACAGTCAAGTTAAGTGCTGGAATTTAAACTGTCTTAAAGAGAGGACTACATTAAGGCTAGCTTATACCACATGTCCAGCATGTGCACATGCGTTTTGCCATACAGTGCCTTGCGAAAGTATTCGGCCCCCTTGAACTTTGCGACCTTTTGCCACATTTCAGGCTTCAAACATAAAGATATAAAACTGTATTTTTTTGTGAAGAATCAACAACAAGTGGGACACAATCATGAAGTGGAACGACATTTATTGGATATTTCAAACTTTTTTAGCAAATCAAAAACTGAAAAATTGGGCGTGCAAAATTATTCAGCCCCTTTACTTTCAGTGCAGCAAACTCTCTCCAGAAGTTCAGTGAGGATCTCTGAATGATCCAATGTTGACCTAAATTACTAATGATAAATACAATTCACCTGTGTGTAATCAAGTCTCCGTATAAATGCACCTGCACTGTGATAGTCTCAGAGGTCCGTTAAAAGCGTAGAGAGCATCATGAAGAACAAGGAACACACCAGGCAGGTCCGAGATACTGTTGTGAAGAAGTTTGGATACGAAAAGATTTCCCAAGCTTTAAACATCCCAAGGAGCACTGTGCAAGCGATAATATTGAAATGGAAGGAGTATCAGACCACTGCAAATCTACCAAGACCTGGCCGTCCCTCTAAACTTTCAGCTCATACAAGGAGAAGACTGATCAGAGATGCAGCCAAGAGGCCCATGATCACTCTGGATGAACTGCAGAGATCTACAGCTGAGGTGGGAGACTCTGTCCATAGGACAACAATCAGTCGTATATTGCACAAATCTGGCCTTTATGGAAGAGTGGCAAGAAGAAAGATATTTCTTAAAGATATCCATAAAAAGTGTTGTTTAAAGTTTGCCACAAGCCACCTGGGAGACACACCAAACATGTGGAAGAAGGTGCTCTGGTCAGATGAAACCAAAATTGAACTTTTTGGCAACAATGCAAAACGTTATGTTTGGCGTAAAAGCAACACAGCTCATCACCCTGAACACACCATCACCACTGTCAAACATGGTGGTGGCAGCATCATGGTTTGGGCCTGCTTTTCTTCAGCAGGGACATAGAAGATGGTTAAAATTGATGGGAAGATGGATGGAGCCAAATACAGGACCATTCTGGAAGAAAACCTGATGGAGTCTGCAAAAGACCTGAGACTGGGACGGAGATTTCCAACAAGACAATGATCCAAAACATAAAGCAAAATCTACAATGGAATGGTTCAAAAATAAACATATCCAGGTGTTAGAATGGCCAAGTCAAAGTCCAGACCTGAATCCAATCGAGAATCTGTGGAAAGAACTGAAAACTGGTGTTCACAAATGCTCTCCATCCAACCTCACTGAGCTCGAGCTGTTTTGCAAGGAGGAATGGGAAAAAATGCCAGTCTGTCGATGTGCAAAACTGATAGAGACATACCCCAAGCGACTTACAGCTGTAATCGCAGCAAAAGGTGGCGCTACAAAGTATTAACTTAAGGGGGCTGAATAATTTTGCACGCCCAATTTTTCAGTTTTTGATTTGTTAAAAAAGTTTGAAATATCCAATAAATGTCGTTCCACTTCATGATTGTGTCCCACTTGTTGTTGATTCTTCACAAAAAAATACAGTTTTATATCTTTATGTTTGAAGCCTGAAATGTGGCAAAAGGTCGCAAAGTTCAAGGGGGCCGAATACTTTCGCAAGGCACTGTATGTTGTTTGCCAGATGTCTTGCCTGCATTTTCTGAACAATGGTGCACATGTGCTTCGCAAGGTTGCAGAATGGAATGCAGCCTGGAGAAGATCATGTTCACCCTGTTCCACCAAAGCTAATAATTAGAACAGGTGAAAGTTATTCTCCAATCGACCTACTAGTATCATAGAATGGCAGAGCTTCCAACAGACTGGCGTGCACAAGGGCGCTTTATAACAATTCTGTCACTTATCTCTATCAACATCAATAAATTGAACTGGTTGTTCACATATAGAGTACTGATTTCAAATCACTAGCTTGTACTGCATGATGGCATGCTAAATTACACACAAAACCGTCCTGTGCATATTCCTTTTGAATGACATTCTGTTGGCCGATTTCCTGAAACCCTGCACCCTGCACTACCCAAGTGTAGTAATGATGAATTGCCCCAGAGTCATTCTTACCCTCAGAGACACATTTCCAGTCATTCAGCCGATTATATTCTTGTCTCCAACTACACAATAGTCCTCATCATTTGTCCTATGTATGGTGCCACCCCCGCCATGGAACTTTTATGAACCTCTGTTTGTACCACCGCATGGTAATGCAACGCACGAGTTGAAAATATTGAAAGCATGCAATATACAGAACGCACCGCAGCCTAGTGCGGTATCCCAAACATAGCGTTGCGGACTGCTCCATTGACAATGTATTACCTCTACCGGAATGCTGAGTTTGACACATCTTGTGGACATGAAGCTTTACGCCTTGATAACACCGATATTTTTTGCGCAAAATAGTATGCCGCATCATCTGGATATGTATGCAACAAAAGTTCAACATTCCCCTTCTGCTATAATTTCTGTCAAGCCGTATCCGCACAGTTTGACACATATGAACGTATGCACAGCGTTCCATTGTATATGAATGTACTTCTGGTGTACCAAAATGCAATGACACTGTTGGTGTGATCGAGGCGTTCGACTACCAAATGGCTTATGCTTCGAATACACCGGCAGTGCCATTGCGCAAAATAGTATGTAGCATCATCTGGATATGTGTGCAACAGAAGTTCAACATTCACCTTCTGCTACCATTTCTGTCAAGTCGTCTACTCATACAGTTTGACGCGTACTTTCATAAATCCAAAGTATGCACCACACCAAACGCACTGCTTCTGCCTTGCAGTGCTGCAATGCTGCAAGGCAAACGCAGCGTTTCATTGGAAATTAATGTTATTCTGGTGTACCAAAATGCAAAGACGCTGTGTGATCGAGGTGTGAATGACAAACCTTGATCTCCGTTTGATCGAGGCGTTAGACTACCAAAGGCTTAGAATGACAAACGTTGATCTTTGATTAGCATAATAAACACTTAATCAGTCATCTCGATTTGATGTCAGGTGTGCATATTGCATTGGTCTATCGTTTCATCCACCACCGACTTGAAAGACAACGAGCAGGTCAAACGGTGCAATCTGCCTCAAATAACAAAGCATTGTCTGAAACACTGCAAAAAGCAAGTCAAAGCTATTTTGAGTCAGTCATGTCTGGATGTCAGTAGGAAGAAAAAGACAATGTAGGAATAGCACAAACTCTCATGCTGACTTTGGAATGTCCGCATACATAAAGGAATGGAGTGAAAGTCTCGAGTGAAAGTTTCGCATTTTACATTTCCACCTTTTCACGCTGTTTCTGGGGTTCTCACAAAGTGATGCAAGATACCCCACACAAACGTTGGTGCTCTTTGCTCCCTCTCTCGCACCCTGCATCAGGCTCTTTGCTCTACCACAACTCCTTATCTCTCCTCACTGTTCCTTCCCTGTGAAAGCAGCTGAGGTGTTTGTTTTTTATTTGGGGCAAAAGGCTGAGATCCGCAAATCTCAAGAAAATCCCCAGGAGAGAAAATAACAATTTGCTTTTCAGACGATAACAGCAATTGTAATGTTATCCCATGCCTGACTTTAGTGTCTCTCTCTAGCTCTCTCTCAATTCGATTTCAATGTAAGGGACTTTATTGGCATGGGAAACATATGTTAACATTGCCAAAGCAAGTGAAATAGATAATAAACAAAAGTGAAGTAAACAATAAATAAAAAAACATTACACTCGCAAAAGTTCCAAAATAATAAAGACATTTCAAATGTTATATTATGTCTATTTACAGTGTTGTAATGATACGCAAATAGTTAAAGTACAAATGGGAAAATAAATAAACATAAATATAGGTTGTATTAACAACGTGTATGTTCTTCACTGGTTGCCCTTTTCTTGTTGCAACAGCTCACAAATATTGCTGCTGTGATTGTACACTGGTATTCCACCCAATAGATATAGGAGTTTATAAAAAATGCATTTGTATTTTCTTTGTGGATCTGTGTAATCCGAGGGAAATATGTGTCTATAATATGGTCATACATTTGGCAGGAGGTTATGAAAAGCAGCTCAGTTTCCACCTTAGTTTGTGGGCAGTGCACATAGCCTTTCTTCTCTTGAGAGCCAGGTCTCTTTCTCAACAGCATGGCTATGCTCAATGAGTTTGTACATAATCACAGATTTCCTTTATTTTGGGGCAGTCACAGTGGTCAAGTATTCTGCCACTATGTACTCTCTGTTTTAGGGCCAAATAGCATTCTAGTTTGCTCTGTTTTTTGTAAATTCTTTCCAATGTGTCAAGTAATTATCTTTTTGTTTTCTCATGATTTGGTTGGTGTTAAGATAATGGGCACAATGCCAACCCATAGATGGTGCTAGTGGGAACCTTGCTAGGATATACAGTTGAAGTCGGAAGTTTACATACACTTAGGTTGGAGTCATTCAAACTTGTTTTTCAACCACTCCACAAATTTCTTGTTCACAAACTATAGTTTTGGCAAGTTGGTTAGGACATCTACTTTGTGCATGACACAAGTCATTTTTCCAACAATTGTTTACAGACAGATTATTTCAGTTATAATTCACTTTATCACAATTCCAGTGGGTCAGAAGTTTATATACACTGAATTGACTGGGCCTTTAAACAGCTTGGAAAATTCCAGAAAAAGATGTCATGTCTTTAGAAGCTTCTGATAAGCTAATTGCCATCATTTGAGTCAATTTGAGGTGTACCTGTGGATGTATTTCAAGGCCTACCTTCACACTCAGTGCCTCTTTCCTTGACATCATGGGAAAATCTAAAATAAGTCATCCAAGACCTCATAAAAAAAATTGTAGACCTCCACATGTCCGGTTCATCCTTGGGAGCAATTTCCAAATGCCTGAAAGTACCACGTGCATCTGTACAAACAACAGTAAGCAAGTATAAACACCATGGGACCACGCAGCCTTCATACCGCTCAGGAAGGAGATGAGTTCTGTCTCCTAGAGATGAACGTACCTTGGTGCGAAAAGTGCAAATCAATCCCAGAACAACAGCATGGGACCTTGTGAAGATGCTGGAGGAAACAGGTACAAAATTATCTATATCCACAGTAAAACGAGTCCTATATCAACATAACCTGAAAGACCGCTCAGCACGGAAGAAACCACTGCTCAAAACCCGCCATAAAAAGCCAGACTATGGTTTGCAACTGCACATAGGGACAAAGATCATACTCTTTGGAGAAATGTCCTCTGGTCTGATGAAACACAAATAGAACTGTTTGGCCATAATGACCGTTTGGAGAAAAAAGGGGGAGGCTTGAAAGCCAAAGAACACCATCCCAACCGTGAAGCACGGGGGTGGCAGCATCATGTTGTGGGGGTGCTTTGCTGCAGGAGGGACTGGTGCACTTCACAAAATAGATGGCATCATGAGGTAGGAAAATTCTGTGGATATATTTAAGCAACATCTCAAGACATCAGTCAGGAAGTTAAAGCTTGGTCGCAAGTGGGTCTTCCAAATGGACAATGACCCAACCATACTTCCAAAGTTGTGGCAAAATGGCTTAAGGACAACAAAGTCAAGGTATTGGAGTGGCCATCACAAAGCCCTGACCTCAATCCTATAGACATGTTGTGGGCACAACTGAAAAAGCATGTGCGAGCAAGGAGGCCTACAAAACTGACTCAGTTACACCAGCTCTGTCAGGAGGAATGGGCTAAAATTCACTCAACATTTTGTGGGAAGTTTGTGGAAGGCTACCTGAAACGTTTGACCCAAGTTAATAAATGTCAGGAATTGTGAAAAACTGAGTTCAAATGTATTTAGCTAAGGTGTATGTAAACTTCCGACTTCAACTGTATGAACAGGTGCATTATGAGTGTCTGATTAGAATGTTGTGACCTATAACATGTAACACCTGAGTAAAGGATTATGCTTGTACTTGACCAAACTCTCCGAGGTGAGTTATTCACATACACATAATTACATGGTGTCAGAGAAATGAACCCAAAGCCAAGCACTACAGAAAAGAGGACAAGGTATGTGGACAATTTAATCGCTGTGGGATAAATGCAAACAAGTGGAACAAATGAGCAAGGACGATGAGCCTCCAATGTTTCTCAGGCAAATTCCGGAGCATAGTGCCATGGACATGAAAGGCCATTTGTATCAAAACTGATTGTTTTAGAGTGATCCGTGGGAGAGTTATGAAATCGCTACGGTCTTAGATAAAAATTACCTGCACGTGCAAGTGGCAACACTGCTTTGTTTCTTTGGAAGAGAGTACCATATGCTTCCTATATCTGGGTAGTGTTGCCAACTCCTCAGTAAGGAAAGTAGCTATTGGCTGTCCTAAAAGTGGCTAGAAGTCAATAAACGACATCATCGCCTAATTTGCATAATTGGCCATGTGCATGTACTTGTGATGAACACTGTAGGAGAGAAGAATAACGTCGTGGGAGAGACAAAAAGTGAGTAAAAAACACCCTAAAAAATGTTTAGAACTACAAATGATCTTTCTTCTGTCGATTCTTGTTTTTTTAATGTCACAATTCCAACCCTCCTCCTTTATCCGGGCTTGGGACTGGTAAGTGACAGTTACTTTTGTTGTTTTGTTGTTTTTGTTCAGTTTTCTTAATTTGGTTTGGTTTTTAACCTTATGGTCCACCTACAACAAGTCACAGTAAAACATGAACATTTTTAACCATAACATTATTTACATTTTTTTGTATACAATCTACATTAACAATCTAAATGGACCAAAAAGAGACAATAGAAAAAACTGTCAATGGCAATGTGAGAAGATTATGGTTACTAGTCTGGCCCTAAATCAGATTAATAGTTGTTTTTTTCCAGACCCCCCTCCACACACACACACATGCTGTGCTGGCTCACAGAAAGAGTGGGTCATCGTCATTTTTGGTCAAGGCTCTCTGTGGCAGGTTCAGCAACTGGGGGAGCTGACTTACATGAATAAGCAGCTGATGTGCCAAAAAGCTGCAAAACATTATCAGGCAGCTGGTGCTCATAGCAAGCCTCACCAGACAGCTTCAGTCCATATCGAATGTACAGGATGGAGTTAAGGGTCTGCAAGGACATCCGATTTCTACGTTTGCTTTTTACCACACTCATCTGGCTGAATACTCTCTTGACTTCAGCATTCGACTGTGGCAAGGACAACACAAACACAGCAGCCATGGCAAGTTCTTGAAACGGGTTGATATCAGCTGCATCCCCGAAGTTCCAAATCTCACTCCAGAAGCGCAGTGTTTTTTGTCTCATTCCATTTACTAAGATGGATGGCACGCCATTGCTGGACCATCTTGTCTATCTCTGCAGGGGAGTAGCCAAGGAGCTTGGCTATTTTTTCTATTTCTCCAGGGCTCTTATTGTGCTTTAGAGTTTCCTCCACATTGAAAACTGACATGTACTACAATGCTTCGATATTGTCTGGCAGTCTCACCCTCAAATCCTTAGTGATGGGGATGGTGAAGGCTACTCGCCACTTTCGGACATTGTTTTCATCCTCAGCCGCAAGGTGGAACTCAGCTGCCTTTGACCCAAAAAGGTAACCAAGGTACAGTTTGGGACTGATCTATCCATCTATTGGCCCTTTGAGTACATCAACATTTGCTGGTGGATTCAGCACCCTGCTGCTCACAGACTTGATCAGGCTAACCAAGCAGTCAAGTAGATTAAGAGGATCTACTTGCTCTCCCTCAAAAGCCTTGATGGCCAACTGTACCTCACCCAGCACTACTGTACCTCACCCAGCACTACTGTACCTCACCCAGCACTACTGTACCTCACCCAGCACTGACTTCAAAAAAGTCAGACACAATATGTTTTGAGGATCACTGTACATGGAGTATAAAACCTCAGCCATGTAGCAGTGTTCACTGGACTTGGAGTATAAACCCTCAGCCATGTAGCAGTGTTCACTGTACATGGAGTATAAACCCTCAGCCATGTAGCAGTGTTCACTGTACATGGAGTATAAAACCTCAGCCATGTAGCAGTGTTCACTGGACTTGGAGTATAAACCCTCAGCCATGTAGCAGTGTTCACTGTACATGGAGTATAAAACCTCAGCCATGTAGCAGTGTTCACTGTACATGGAGTATAAACCCTCAGCCATGTAGCAGTGTTCACTGTACATGGAGTATAAAACCTCAGCCATGTAGCAGTGTTCACTGTACATGGAGTATAAACCCTCAGCCATGTAGCAGTGTTCACTGTACATGGAGTATAAAACCTCAGCCATGTAGCAGTGTTCACTGGACTTGGAGTATAAACCCTCAGCCATGTAGCAGTGTTCACTGTACATGGAGTATAAAACCTCAGCCATGTAGCAGTGTTCACTGTACATGGAGTATAAACCCTCAGCCATGTAGCAGTGTTCACTGTACATGGAGTATAAACCCTCAGCCATGTAGCAGTGTTCACTGTACATGGAGTATAAAACCTCAGCCATGTAGCAGGGTTCACTGGACTTGGAGTATAAAACCTCAGCCATGTAGCAGTGTTCACTGTACATGGAGTATAAAACCTCAGCCATGTAGCAGTGTTCACTGTACATGGAGTATAAACCCTCAGCCATGTAGCAGGGTTCACTGGACTTGGAGTATAAAACCTCAGCCATGTAGCAGTGTTTACTGTACATGGAGTATAAACCCTCAGCCATGTAGCAGTGTTCACTGGACTTGGTGACTGTGAAATGCAGCCTAAGCTCCTCCCACTGGTCCAAAATGCATGAAACCGCGGGTTCAATGGAGAGCCAACATGTGGCACACACCTTGGTTATCTGTAAAGGTTTCTCCCCACTGTCACGAACCGGCTCAAAGCCCGTAACAAAAGGGAGACGTGGAGATAAGGAGTAACAAAACATATATTTATTAAATAAAGTAAACTAAGTACAATATACAATGGTGTGTGTAATCAGTAATCAGTAGTGTAAGTGAGTGTTTTGGCATGCATGAATGTGATATTGCAGAGTGTTGAAAGGTGCCAAAGCAAACAACCAAAAACCACCAAGATACACAACAAAAACTATAAAGGTGTCTGCATGGAGAGAGTCTCCTCCATGAATGGGGAAGTGGTGTATTTATCCTGGGACACACCGGGCCCAGGTGTTTCCCATGTAGCTGACGACCCTCCCAACTCCGCCCACTGGCATCCTAATAAGGAAACAAGAACAAAGAGAGAATACGGCAGACAGAGTGGGAGGGTCGTCACACCACAGTTGATGGTCTCTTATATAGCCTTGTAGGCCTCCCTGCACTTTGGAGACACTGAAAACCAGTTATAAGTCTCTCATACCAAGTACTCCACACCATGGGGGATGGTGTCATTGGAAGCATGACTTACAGCAAGCTGCAGAGAGTTGCACACACAGCGAATAAGAACCAGATATTTGAGGCCATACTCCAGCACTTTATGGACCCCATTTGTTAATCCCCATCGTAACAGAGGCATTGTCAGTCCCTATCCCCGGGAGTTTTTCTTTTTTAAGACAACACTTCGAGGAAAGCCACAACAGCATGGGCTATAGATTTGGCATCTCCTCCCAACTCAACAAGCCCCAGAAATGTTGATACAATTGTCTGCTTGGTGTCACTAAAGTACCTTATCATAACCCCCAGGTACTTAGAAACACTTATATCCGTGGACTCATTGAGGAGGAGGCTGAAACGCTGGTCACCTACATCTGCGACCAACTTTTTCAGAAATTATGGTGCTTGAACACCATTAATTATTTCTGTGCACTTTGTCCTGTGCATGTTGAAGTTGGTAGCAGCAGTGGAGTCTGAGAACGCAGCTCTACATGCTTCTCCAATGTGATCACATGCCAGCATGGAACAGTGTTCAACATTAGCTAATGCCATGGTGGACTCAGCCTGTTTTGCAGAGTCAATTCTTTTAACCTTAAATAGCAGCTTGTTTTGGGTGGAACTGTTATAAGGCTTTGCCTTTTGAGTATGGTTTTGAGTTGTCATGTGTTTTTTTTACATCACTAAGTTTGGCGTAGAAATCAGCCTTACAATACAGGCATTATGCCCATGTATCATCTCCAATAAACGGCTTCAACCAGCTTTTGAATTCAGGGTTTGATTCCCACTCCTTTCTGTATTTTTGAGTGTACAGTTCAGACTGAGACATGATCTAGCCAGCTAGATGTTCAGCTTATGTTACAGAGAGGCACACACACAGTGGACAAAGTAAATGACTGAGGCTGTGTGAGTCAAATGCAGTGATTTATTTTAGATAAAGAACATTTTACATTTACATCCCGCCCTGGCTTACAGTGGAGGCTTCCCTCATGTGCGATTCGGTGAACATCTCCTGCTCTGACTGCAGCTGGGAGGGACTGCTGCGCGAGGACTGGGCCGCCTGTAAGTGCTTTGGGATGGGGGTGGGGCCCACGGCAGCACTCGCTGCTCGTTGAGAAGAGTAAGAATGATACTCCAACTCCAATGAGTCTCCAATAACATCAGAAAAAGCCTCTAGCATTGTCGCTAGTCGATGTTTTGAAAATGTGTCGCTAGAGGGGTCTGAATACTCACTAAATATAGCGACAAAGTCGCTAAGTTGGCAACACTGTATCTGAGGGAAGAGGATAGGAACAATTCAAAGAAAATCCTTGACGTTTTACAAAGACATTTTGATCCCAATCGTAATGTGATTTATGAAAGATTCATTTTTAACACGTGAACAAACTCAAGCAGAGACATCTGATCAATATGTTGTGAGGCTGCGTCAATTGTCTGATTCATGTGATTTCGGGGTCAATGAGAAACGAAATGGTCAGACAGACTTGTGATTGTCTGTAAAGATAACAGCGTAAGAGCAAGTATGCTGCGCAAACCGCAATTTACACTGACTAAGAGCCATAGATATATGCAGAGCAAGCGAACAGACGAAGATCCAATTTAAAAAGATGAACACTGTCCCTAAACAGGCAAAATCTGTCAATTATGCCACTCAGAACAAATACAGAGATCATGTCGCTAAAAAATGGAAACATAATTCATCGGACAGTGATGCAAGGTGGAAAAATACTAAAGATGGGTGCATGTACTGAGGATCAACACACGCAAGAGCCAAATGCCCAGCATATGGGGTTACAGTGGGGCAAAAAAAGTATTTAGTCAGCCACCAATTGTGCAAGTTCTCCCACTTAAAAAGATGAGGCCTGTAATTGTCATCATAGGTACACTTACTTCAACTATGACAGGCAAAATGAGAAAAAAAATCCAGAAAATCACATTGTAGGATTTCTCTTTTTTTTTAATTTAAAGTTTTATTAAGTTTTGTTTTTCAATCAACCAACAAAACACATTCCACATTCACAGATGTGACAGGCTTAAAAAAATAAAGTCAAAATATAATAGTACATTTGAAAAAATAAAAATTAAATTAAAATGAAAGATAGTCAAATAAAAACATATATATATATATATATATATATATATGCACACAAAAAACAAAATTCAAATAAAAACACAAAAATAACATATATAACACTTGCAGCAGCACTATCAAGGTTCTTATCAGCTATTTCAAGCATTCGCTGAGACGACGGGCCAATAACTCGTTTTTAGGTTTTACAGTACCTTACACAACATGTATCTGCGCATTTCCCTAGTCACCCCGTTCACTCTGTCCAGTTTGAAATATAGTTGAGTAGTGGAGACCAGAGTCTATCAAACTTGGGCTGTCTCTTGTGGAGGTCATAAGTGAGCTTTTCAAGAGGGAGAAAGACAACAATCTGGTCAATCCACATTTTAAATGTAGGAGGGGTATTAGAGGCCCACAATAGAAGAATACATTTCTTAGCAAAGTATGTAATAGTCATGAGCAAATTTTCTCTGTCGGGATCAAGAACAAAGTCCTGCTGGGTATTAAGAAGATAGATACACGGGGTCATATCAAACTGTACCTCTAGTATTTTCTGTGCAGCAATATGTATAGATTGCCAGATTCTGACAATCTCTCTACAGCTCCAAAATACATGCATATAGGTTCCACTTTCAGAGGTACAACTTTTACAGTTAGGAGACATATCTGTTTTCATTCTATGGAGTCTCAAAGGAGTATAATAACATTTGTACAAAAATGTGTAATTAGATTCTTTCATTTTTACATTGGTAGAGGAGCAGTATACCCTGTCGCAAACCTCTGCCCATAACTCATCACTGATAGTCAGACCAAGGTCCTTTTCCCAGATTATTTTCAAAGGCGTAAAGGAGGAGCCTCCTTTCTCAGAAAGGAGTCTATAGATGTAAGATATTTTGCCTTTAATGGATTGTGCTGTGACAAGAAGGGTTTCAACTTCATTCAACTGAGTTCTAAACCTCCTCTTGGAGGTAAATGAGGAAATTACATGTCTAATTTGAAGATATTTAAAAAAAAAATGGATCTTGGCACATCGAATTCACTGCAGAGCTCTTGAAAGGATTTCAGTGTAGTGGTTCTGATGAAATAGCCAGATATCTTGTTTGTAGGTGACCAAATACTTATTTTCCACCATAATTTGCAAATAAATTCATAAAAAAATCCTACAATGTGATTTTCTGGACTTTTTTTCTCAATTTGTCTGTCATAGTTGAAGTGTACCTATGATGAAAATTACAGGCATCTCTCATCTTTTTAAGTGGGAGAACTTGCACAATTGGTGGCTGACTAAATACTTTTTTCCCCCACTGTATATGCAAATTCTGATTTTTTTTTTTGCTTATTACACCAGTAGGGGAGTGTGAACTACAAGCCAATAATGATGGGGAAACATATGTGCTAAAGTTCCAAGTGGTGAAAACCTTGCAAAAGGTCTCTCCTTTTCAGCAGAAATGTGTGAAAAGTTTAAGTTGCTACGGCTCAACCACCAACATGTTGTTCATCATGTCAGCACTAAAGAAAAACCAAAGGTCCCATCAGACTTTTACACAGAGGCAGTACTGAAAGAGTTTGATGATGTTTTTGAAGAGATGGAGGCTCTGGCAGGTGAGCTTCACCTGGTGGGGGATGAGTCTGTTAGACCAGTTCAACAGCTTCCCCGCAGAGTCCCCGTTCCACTGAAGGAAAAGATACTAAAGGCTGTTGATTCAATGGAGGAACAGGGTGTCATTACGAAGGTCACCAAACCTACTACATGGATAAGCAACATGGTTGTAGTGGAAAAGCCTGGCAAAATAAGAGTCTGCCTTGATCCAAGTGCCCTGAACAAAGCCCTATGTAGGGCACATTACCAAATGCCTACCATTGAAGAGGTTCTGTCAAGCCTGGCAAAAGTGAAAATCTTTTCCATTATGGGATACAAAAAATGGGTACTGGCAGGAACGTTTGGATGAAGAGAGCAGTTACCTCACCACATTTTGGACCTCCAATGGTAGATACCGGTGGACAAGGTTACCTTTTGGAGTGAAACTAGCTGCAGAGGAATATCAGCTCAGGCAACATGATGCGCTTCAGGGACTACCAGGAATAAGCGTCATAGCCGATAACATCCTGGTATACGGCTGTGGTGCTACAATGGAAGAAACAGTGCAGGACCATGACCACAACCTGACTCAGCTCTTACAAAGAGCAAGGGAGATGAATCTAAAGCTAAATAAAGACAAAGTTAAGCTCAGGCTCACAAGTATTACATACATGGGACATCATTCGACAGCTGAAGGCCAGAAGGTGGAGGCAGAACAACAAATGCCGACACCTACAGACACAAAAGCAGTACAGCGACTGCTTGATTTTGTAAATTACTTAGCCAAATTCTTACCTCATCTGTCTGATGTATGTGAGCCATTGCGGCAGGGTAGCCTAGTTTTTAGAGCGTTGGGCTAGTAACCAAAAAGTTGCAAGTTCAAATCCCCCAGCTGACAAGGTACAAATCTGCCGTTCTGCCCCTGAATAGGCAGTTAACCCACTGTTCCTAGGCCGTCTATGAAAATAATCATTTGTTCTTAACTGACTTGCCTAGTTAAAGGTAAAATAAATTGTGTCAGCTGACCAATAAAGATGTGCTGTGGGAATGGCTTCCTCAGGGGGAGGCTGCATTGGAGCTAATCAAGAAATTGGTAAGCAACCAACCAATGCTGAGGTAGTGTGACCCTACAATGTGATGCAAGTGACAAATGCCTAGGGGCAGCGCTCGTGCAGAAGGGGCAGCCCATTGCATTTGCTTCAAGGACATTGACAGCCACGGAGCAAGGATATGCCCATATTGAAAGTGAGTGCCTAGCCATAGTGTTCGCCTGTGACCGTTCTGATCAGTACCTTCATGGTAGGGACATTATCACGGTGCACACTGACCACAAGCTGCTTGTGGTTATCTTTAAAAACCTTTTCTGTCTGCCCCGAAGCGACTTCAACTACAGGTAGAATACAGGCTAAGTTTGAAGATGTGAACCATGCTACTGATCAAAACATCTCCCCGCAGACACGGGATGCTATCAAAGCTCATTCAGCAGAGGACAAGACTTCTTGAATGCTTCAGTCTTTTATCCTAAGAGGCTGGCCGGACACAAGAAAGAGTACGCCCATCCTGGTGAGTGACTACTGGACATACAGAGCCAAACTCACAATGCAGGAAGCGGTTGTCTACAAAAGTGACAGGGTGGTAGTGCCAGAAACTCTACAACCGATGATTCTCTCTCGTACCCATGCAGGGCACTCAGGGGTCGAAGCCAGTCTCAACAAAGCTCAGTATTCTGGCTCAACATGACCCAAGAAATTAATAATTTTGTGGCTGTGTGCAGCATATGTAATGCTAATCTATCTAAGCAGCAAAAGGAAACGCTGCACCCACATAATGTACCAGCACGGCCTTGGTCTAAAGAGGAAATGAATCTGTTCACAATAAAGAATGTTCCTTTTTGATTTATAGTGGACTACTATTCCGATTTTTTGGGAGGTGGAGAAATGGATTGACACAACAGTCGCTTGCATCAGTGACTGTTGTAAGCAGCATTTTAGCAGATATGGTAGTGGTGTAATGGATAATGGGCCGCAGTCAATGAGTCAAGACTTTGCTTTGTTTGTAAAAGCTTTGGAGTTCCATCATGTGACCTCCTCACCCTACCACAGTCAGAGTAATGGTAAGGCGGAGTCAGAGAAAATAGCAAAGACACTTATCACAAATACTATGCACGAAGGCAAAGATGTGTGGCAAGCCATTTTGGCGTGGAGAAATACTCCCACAGAGGGCTTCGGCAGCAGTCCTGTACCGCGCTTAATGTCTAGATGCACCCGCTCTCTGTTGCCAACAGCTCCCAAGCTCCTTGCACCATAGGTCATTGGGGATGTTCAGGCTCACAAACGTGCACGTCAGGACAAGTCAAAACATTACTATGACCAGCATGCAAAAAAATCAAGGCCAAGCTGTCAGAGTGCTCCTGTCACCTCACGCCAGGGATGCCACATGGAGTCTTGGCACATGCATAAGGCACATCAGCGCAAGGTCATATGAAGTGGAAGTAAAGGGCCGAAAGTATGGAAGGAACCGGAAGGACATACCCCCAGTTCAGGAAAGCATAGGGGACAGGAGGGACACATGGGAAGACTGGGAATATCCTCTGGATGGTGCGGGCAGGACACATAATGAGGAGACGGCAAGACCCCACCAGGGCAGTTCTCAGCTGGCTGTGTCACGGTCGTGTGGAAAGATGTACCAAGGCGCAATGTGATTTGAGTTCCACATATTTATTTAAAGTGAAACTTCTAAACAAAACAATAAACAAACACCGACCGTGAACAAACGTAGTGCTACATGTACTCACTCAAAACAATATCCCACAAAGCAGGTGGGAGAAAGGGCTTCCTAAATATGATCCCCAATTAGAGGCAACTTGTCGGTGGCGGCTCCTGCGTGGGTTGTTGCCCCCGCCCCGCCCACGGATCCGGCCATGGAGCTGGGTTGGACGCCGTGCCCGGACTAGACACCGGCGCAGCGGAAGGCTCCGGCCACGGAGCTGGGTTGGACGCCAAGCCTGGACTGGACACCGGCGCAGAAGAAGTGAAACTTCTAAACAAAACTATAAACAAACACCGACCGTGAACAAACATAGTGCTACATGTACTCACTCAAAACAATTTCCCACAAAGCAGGTGGGAGAAAGGGCTTCCTAAATATGATCCCCAATTAGAGGCAACGATTACCAGCTGCCTCTAATTGGGAACCATACAAACCAGCCACATAGAAAATAAATTACTAGAACACCCCCCTAGTCACGCTCTGACCTAAACACCATAGAGAACCGAGGGCTCTCTATGGTCAGGGCGTGACAGTCTGTGCCTCCACAATTTGGGGCTCCCAAGCTGCACAGCAGTCTAAGGCACTGCATCTAGAGGTGTCACTACACTCTGGTTTGATTCCAGGCTGTCTCATAACCGGCCATGATTGGTAGTCCCATAGGGCGGCGCGCAATTGGCCCAGCGTTGTCCAGGTTTGGTCGGGATAGGCCGTCATTGTAAATAAGAATTTGTTCTTAACTGATTTGCCTAGCTAAATAAAGGTTAAATCAAATTAAAATAAATAAACATTTCAGGAGGCTGTGGAAGAGGAAGGAGAGGCCCTGAGGATCCTAGAGGTTCCCAACGTCCCAGAGGTGCCCAACGTCCCAGAGGTGCCCAATATGCTACCAGTGTGACACACTAGGACAAGGGCTAACATAAGTCTGCCCCTGTGTTATGGGGACTATGTCCCTTAAGAGGTGAATAATTACATTTTTTATTTTATAAAAATTCAAAATATTTTTACAAAATGATAATGTACTGGTATTAAAATGGTATGAAGTGATCGAGCTAATTATATATGAAAAGGAAGATGTTAAGATAATGGGCATAATGCCAATCCAACACATTTCTAGGATGTATGAACAGGTGCATTATGAGTGTCTGATTAGAATGTGGTAACCTGTAACATGTAACACCTGAGTTAAGGATTATGCTTCTATTTTACCAAACTCTCCTACTTGAGTTATTCACATACATATAATAACAGTTGGGTCTAATTGTGTTGCTGTCCTGGGGCTCTTTGGGGTCTGTTTGTGTTTGTGAACAGAGCCCCAGGACCAGCTTGCTTAGGGGCTCTTCTCCAGGTTAATTTCTCTGTAGGTGATGGCTTTGTAATGGAAGGTTTGGGAATCGCTTCCTTTTACATGGTTGTAGAATTTAACGGCTCTTTTTTGGATTTAGATAATTCGCGGGTATCGGCCTAATTCTGCTCTGCGTGCATTATCTCCCTCTCTCTCTCTCTCTCTCTCTCTCTCTCTCTCTCTCTCTCTCTCTCTCTCTCTCTCTCTCTCTCTCTCTCTCTCACTCTCTCTCTCTCTCTCTCTCTCTCTTTCTCTCTCTCTCTGCCCTCTGGTGGTGAGCGGTTTGTGCCTATGTTCATAGGTCAACGCTCTCTTTCAGCACGCGGGTCCCTTTAGGAGTGACAACTGGATGCGGGACTGGCGCAGGGGGGAAACTGATAAATATGTGCCGGTAACAGGGGCTGCCGCTTTTCGCGCTGAGTGCGTTTTCGGGACTAGAGAGGTACTAGCCATTGTACCAGGATCCGTGGTCGGGAATGCTCGTGAAGATGCTGTGGAATTGGAAGATCCTCGTTTCGCACGTGTACTGCGCCAGCTTCCTTCTCTTCTGGATTATACTGGGCACGGCAGTGGTGGAAGTGATAGGGTCCCAGCAAGGGATTCCTCTCTCAGTGTGAGTGGAGGATGTCATATCTTAACATTTTAGTTCCGCAATAGTTACACCACATGTTGTTGAGTTTTTCAGTTATATTTCCTGAAGTGTGTAAGCGGTAGATTTGTTATAGTAAAAATGATAAACAAGCCGAAAACATCAGCATGTAATAACAATGTAACAACAACTGCATAATACGAATAATACATCGTTTTTGTTATTTATTTATTAGTGTTGGTGTCTAATAAATAATGACAAAAAATAGACTTCTCTACCCTAACCCCAAGTCTATTGCTGCTATAGATAGATCATATCTGGCATAAGAACAGCACCTCATATATGACATGTACACACTATTTAAATGTACAGATGTCTTTATTTTAAACTGATTGTTGTCCTTCTTTTAATCAAAATACAGATATGTCCTAAATAACTACTATACAAGACCTTGTTCATTTGTCGATGTTAACCCAGAGTGCTGTACTTTGGTCTGCATAGAGACACCACCGTCTACAATGTACAGTTTAAGGAAGACTTTAGGCAAAAGTTTGCATCAACTTTAGCTTCATAAACTATCAATTTATAACACATCATAAACACCAAACAAACATGAATAAACCGCTACATTGAATGATATCACTTATCTACAATGTAGGTCTAGTGTATTTGATAATTTGTTGATGGAGGCAAATTCAACACACATCAAAACACTGTATTTCTTATATGAGTATCTTCAAGAAAATAGTTTATACTCACACCAGCCATATAACACACAAACAACTTCTAGATATCCATGGATCTATGATTTCATTTTTTGAAATTTGTTTAGAAATTTCTGGTGCAGTTTGTGTTTTCTTATTATCTCAGCTGTACGTTATTAAAATGTGTGTGTACACAGAATGTCCGGTGTTCACCTGAACTGGTATAATAACAATATAGAAATGTTTTGTTGGTTTCCAGGGTGAAGTTATGGGCCTCAGCGTTTGGTGGAGAAATGAAATCAATTTCTGCAAAATACTCTGGATCCCAGCTGCTGCAGAAGGTATCTCTTTATTTCCTCAATCTTAATCTCATTCCTATACACACACACAGACACACACACACAGTGTATGGTGAAATGCTGCATTTTCATCTAATGGCAGCTGACACAGTTCTGTGTCCCAGCTGAATACTGATGTGTTGTGTATGAAAGGACTCAGGTGTGTGGATCAGAGGCCCATCTCTCCATGTGTGTGTGTGTGGGGGGGGGGGGGGGGGGTACTGGACACAGCCCATTAACCACAGCACGGTTTCTTCTCTCATCTCATCTCCAGTTCACTCTCTGGAGTAAAGAGTTTCAACCCCAGGATATAAATGTGACAAGGAGACAAATTGAATAAGAGTGTGTTGAGTGTGATGGGCTGTGATGGGTTGGGATGGGGTGGGATGGGCTGGAGGCAATGGGTGGGGTAGAGAGAGAGTGGGGAGAAGAGAGAGAGAAAGAGAGATGGGTTTGCAGAAAAAAGCCCCTAAGTGAAAGTAAATGACCACTTGGCAGCAGCCATGTGCTCCCCAGTGTGTACAGAGGTTATGGTTTGAACACTACAGCACCTGTCATCCAAGTGGAGACAATGTACTATACTGTATGTTGGATAGGGTTGCAAAAATGTGTAATCTTTCCAAAAATTACCAGGTTTTCCAGAAATCCTGGTTGGAAGATTCGCAGAATCAGAAGGGAATAAGCAGAAAATTGTGAATCCTCCAACCAGGATTTCTGGAATCTTGCAAACCTAATGCTGGACCCAGAGCACTGGCTGCAGTACTGTAAAAGTACAGAGTTTGTGTTATCTTGGCCAATGGGCATTTTGAAGTTTAAGCACTATTTGTACTGTAGTGAACTCACAGCATCAGAACTGAGCACTAATGTGCATACGTATTGGGAAAGTCTGAGTTAAGCAGATGGATTGATTTAAAACTTGGCCATATGGCCCTATGTGCTTACACCTGAATGTTGACAGTCATTTTATTCCAACAGATTTTATGCTCCTTTTCCTTCAATTGAGCTTTAATTAAACGCTGCATTTAAATAAAACATTATTGCAGACTTGCAGCATTTTGAAATAAGTTTGATTGAAAACCAGAGATTGTCGATGACCACAGAGAGAGGAAAACATGGGTCATAATCATTAGTGCACACCATAATAAACTGTAGCAAAACATTTTGCAACAAAAAACATTTTGCTATGAAAATAGAGTTTCTTATTTGGACAAGTTCAGGTAGTCCCTTCCTGTTTCAGTCCGTTTGGTTCCTAGTGAATACGACCCGGATATGTTACATTCACACAGTACATATTGTACTGTAGGTAAGTGGTCGGTTGTGTAATGTGATTGAGTGTGAAGTCAGTGGTGATGAGGAGATACATATCCCCATTTAGCTCTGTTCATCAGTCTCTCATTTTGTGATAATGTGGAGCTTAGCTCAGCACCAGGCTGCTGCTGCAATACTCTAACATCCAACACTGTAGCAGTATACGGGTAGTGTGTGTGCTTGTGTTTATGTGTTGGATGGGAGTGTCTGCCTACCTTTTGACTGTCTAACGTCCTCAGCTGATCTTGTGTGAGAACAGAACACTCAGAGGTAAAATGTCCCCAGCAGTTGTTTTTCTTTCTGTGTATGTGAGCACTTTCCTCGTGTTCCCGTTCACAGATGCATGACTGGTGTAGGACACCTTTCATCCAATCAGCAGGCCTCTAGACCTACAGGGGCCAGTGAGGCGAGGTGGAGAGAGAGAGGCACGGCTGGATGGTTTTAGGGCTGATCATTAAGGATGATCATTAGGTGCTTTATTATGGGGAATTAGTAGATTTCCACACAGAGCTGAGCTGCTGTATGGACAACAGAACAGGAATACGGATACAGACAGGAGGCTGTGCGTGTGTGTCTGTGTGACTCCTCCTCAGGCTTGGGTTCGGTCAGGCCTCATCTACACATCAGTCATTACCTTAATCAATAAACATAATCAGTTCTGTTGATGGATGGGGTTTAACCTCTCTCTGATGACTGGGGAGGGGTGGGGGGCAGGGGGAGGAAGGGAGGACAGGCGTGAAATGAACTGTTCCGAGCCACTGCCGGCCCACACTCTTCCTTTCCCTGGGTCAATTTCACCCCATGTACTGGGATTTGTGTATGTATGTGTGTGTTCTGCTCATACATTCTCATTTCGACGCTAAACCCACCAATGGTGTGCATGGCCAAAGAGCTCTATTTTCATGTAAACTGACCAAGGCACCGGTTCCAATCCAAGTGCAAATGCCATTTAGCAAAGACACGCACACCAGGGGTGGGTTTGGTGTCGAAATGAGAATGAATGAGCAGAAAAGAACCCCAAACCTACTGTAAAATATGGTTGTGGATCTTTGATGTTATGGGGCTATTTTGCTTCCACTGGTCCTGGGGACCTTGTTAAGGTCAACAGCATCATGAACTTTACCCAATGGCCAAAACCCTGGTTGCCTCTGTCAGGAAGTTGAAACTTGGCTGCAAATGGATCTTCCACAAAGACAATAACCCCAAGTATACATCAAAATCCACAAAACAACTCTTTGAGTAGTCTCGTCAGGTATCCCACACGTCGGCTTCTATAGCGCCGTCTCCTCCTCCTTCAGAGATTTGGGCCTGGTCCAGGATAATCAATATGTCTTTCGCCTCTGACTTATTGAAGTAGAAGTCCCCGTGCAAATCAAGGTTAGTGATAGCTGTTCTGATTTCCAGAAGCTCTTTTTGTCATAGGAAACGATGGCGGAAAAATGATGTACGAAACAAGTTAAGATCAGCACAAATAAATACACAAAATAGCACCATCCCTCCAGCCCCATTCTCTCACACAGAAGGGTGCCAACTGCCAGTGACCATAGCAACAAAACAAACAAACATTATTGACATGCAAAAAAATTATCACTTTCACACCATATGCATGCATACAAATTTATTTACATGCAACAGAAATTATTCATCAAAAAATTATTAGAAAACATGTATTTTTAATCGTTAGACATGACTCTGTAAACTGCCAGCTAGCTAGCTGGAGTGAGCAAATTGGACATTCTTGCTGAAGTACCACCACGCAGGCCACATTTTCAACTGTGATTGGTCAACAACTACAGCGCTGCTTGAATAATAGAGCAGAATTATATTTTCTATGGCTCGGTTTAACAGCTTCCCCAGGCACGAACACAGCCGAAGGGAGCAAGTATTAGAGGTTAATGGTTCACTGTCTCAGGCAAAACCAATGCATTGTGGCGTTCCGCAGGGGAGCGTGCTTGGGCCTCTGCTGTTTTTATTGTATATTAACGTTATGAAAGATGCTTGTTCTTGCCGTCTTTTTCTTTATGCGGATGACTCTACACTTCTGGTGTCTCACAAAGTAAAACTATGTTGGAGAGCATACTTAGCACAGAGCTTACTAACATTAGCAAATGGTTTGGAGATAATAAGCTATCTCTGCACTTAGGGAAAACTGAAGCAATTATTTCTGGATCCAGACCTAAGATGGAAGATGGCGCCGGAGAAGATGGGCGCCGTTTTAAGGTCTCCTAACCAATTGTGCTATTATGTGTTTTTTTCTGCGATATTTATAAATTATTTTGTTCATAATGTTTCTGCAACCGTATCTTACGTCAAAAAAGAGCTTCTGGATATCAGGACAGCGATCACTCACCTCGGATTAGACAAAGATTTCTTCAACAACAACAACAACAACAGCAGCAAGCAGGACTCACATGATATTCTCCAAACAACCCACAGGGCAGACATCCCAATTATCCGAGAGAGGGAGCAGAGGAAGTAGAGCTGGATGCCTCATCCGGACCCGCAGAAGACAACTAGGAAAGCTGCCGTTAATGTCAATATTACTCGCCAACGTGCAATCATTGGACAATAAACTAGACGAGGTAAGATCACGAATATCCTACCAACGGGACATAAAAAACTGTAATGTCCTATGCTTCATGGAATCATGGCTGAATGACGACATGGATATTCAGCTAGCGGGATACACGCTGCACCGGCAGGATAGAACAGCACACTCCGGTAAGACGAGGGGGGGGGGGGGGGGGGGGGGGGGGGGGGGGGGCTGTGCATTTTTGTAAACAACAGCTGGTGCACGAAATCTAAGGAAGTCTCTAGATTTTGCTCGCCTGAAGTTGCGTATATTGTGATAAACTGCAGGCTACACTACTTGCCTAGAGAGTTCTCAGCTATACTTTTCGTGGCTGTTTATTTACCACCACAGACAGATGCTGGCACTAAGACCGCACTCAGTCAGCTGTATAAGGAAATAAGCAAACAGGAAACCACTCACCCAGAGGCGGCGCTCCTAGTGGTCGGAGACTTTAATGCAGGGAGACTTAAATCCGTTTTACCAAATCTTTATCAACATGTTAAATGTGCAACCAGAGGGAAAAAAATTCTAGATCACCTGTACTCCACACACAGAGACGCGTACAAAGCTCTCCCTCGCCCTCCATTTGGTAAATCCGACCACAACTCTATCCTCCTGATTCCTGCTTACAAGCAAAAATTAAAGCAGGAAGCACCAGTGACTCGGTCTATAAAAAAATGGTCAGATGAAGCAGATGCTAAACTACAGGACTGCTTTGCTATCACAGACTGGAACATGTTCCGGGATTCTTCCGATGACATTGAGGAATACATCACATCAGTCACTGGATTTATCAATAAGTGCATTATTGTCATCCCCACAGTGACTGTACGTACATACCCCAACCAGAAGCCATGGATTACAGGCAACATTCGCACTGAGCTAAAGGGTAGAGCTGCCACTTTCAAGGTGCGGGACTCTAACCCGGAAGCTTACAAGAAATCCCGCTATGCCCTGAGACGAACCATCAAACAGGCAAAGCGTCAATACAGGGCCAAGATTGAATCATACTACACCGGCTCCGACGCTCGTCGGATGTGGCAGGGCTTGCAAACTACTACAGACAACAAAGGGAAGCACAGCCGCGAGCTGCCCAGTGACACGAGCCTACCAGACGAGCTAAATCACTTCTATGCTCACTTCGAGGCAAGCAACACTGAGATATGCATGAGAGAATCAGCTGTTCTGGACAACTGTGTGATCACGCTCTCCGTAGCCGACGTGAGTAAGACCTTTAAACAGGTCAACATACACAAGGCTGCGGGGTCAGACGGATTACCAGGACATGTGCTCCGGGCATGTGCTGACCACCTGGCAGGTATCTTCACTGATATTTTCAACATGTCCCTGATTGAGTCTGTAATACCAACATGCTTCAAGTAGACCACCATAGTCCCTGTGCCCAAGAACTTAAAGGCAACCTGCCTAAATAACTACAGACCCGTAGCACTCACGTCCGTAGCCATGAAGTGCTTTGAAAGGATGGTAATGGCTCACATCAACACCATTATCCCAGAGACCCTATACCCACTCCAAATTGCATACCGCCCAAACATACAAAAGGAACACCTATGTGAAAATGCTGTTCATTGACTACAGCTCAGCGTTCAACACCATAGTACCCTCAAAGCTCATCACCAAGCTATGGATCCTGGGACTAAACACTTCCCTCTGCAACTGGATCCTGGACTTCCTGACAGTCCGCCCCCAGGTGGTGAGGGTAGGTAGCAACACATCTGCCACGCTGATCCTCAACACTGGAGCTCCACAGGGGTGCGTGCTCAGTCTCCTCCTGTACTCCCTGTTCACCCACGACTGCAAGGCCAGGCACGACTCCAACACCATCATTAAGTTTGCTGACGACACAACAGTGGTAGGCCTGATCACCGACAATGACGAGACAGCCTATAGGGAGGAGGTCAGAGACCTGGCCGGGTGGTGCCAGAATAACAACCTATCCCTCAATGTAACCAAGACTAAGGAGATTATTGTGGACTACAGGAAAAGGAGCACCGAGCACGTCCCCATTCTCATCGACGGGGCTGTGTTGGAGCAGGTTGAGAGCTTAAAATTCCTTGGTGTCCACATCAACAACAAACTAGATTGGTCCAAACACACCAAGACAGTCGTGAAGAGGGCACGACAAAGCCTATTCCCCCTCAGGAAACTAAAAAGATTTAGCATGGGTCCTGAGATCCTCAAAAGGTTCTACAGCTGCAATATCGAGAGCCTCCTGACCGGTTGCATCACTGCCTGGTAAGGCAATTGCTTATAGATTCATGTACATTCTACCTAAATTGGCCCGACCAACCAGTGCTCCCGCACATTGGCTAACCGGGCTATCTGCATTGTGTCCCACCACCCGCCAACCCCTCTTTTTACGCTTCTGCTACTCTCTGTTCACGATATATGCACAGTCACTTTAACGATACCTACATGTACATACTACCTCAATAGGCCTGACTAACAGAATATAGCCTTGCTACTCTTTTTTCAAATGTCTTTCTACTGTTGTTTTATTTCTTTACTTACCTACACACACACACACGCACGCATGCACGCACGCACACACACACACACACACACACACACACACACATGCACGCACGCACGCACGCACACACACACACACACACACACACACACACACACACACACACACACATACACACACACACACACACAAATACCCTTTTTTGGCGCCATTGGTTAGAGCCTGTAAGTAAGCATTTCACTGTAAGGTTTACACCTGTTGTATTAAGCGCAAGTGACAAATAAACTTTGATTTGATTTGAAATTGTGTAGGGGAAGCTCCAGATAGCCCAGAATAAGCTGATCAGGGTAGTATTGAAGGTGAGTCCACATACTCACATAGGCAGGAGCTGCTTTCAGGAACTAAACTGGCTGCCTGTTGAGGCTAGGGTGTCCCAGATTAGACTAGGTTTGGTTTACAGGAGTATTTATGGTCCTGCACCCAGATATCTAAGTGATTACTTTCCTTGTGTTAGGGATGCACACAATCACATCACCAGATCAGGTGTTGCTGATGTGTGCTTATACAGGTTCAGGAGTAATGCTGGGAATGGTACTTTCTTGTATACTGGAGCCTCAGAATGGAATGAGTTGCCTCTGCCTATAAAAACAACGTCCTCTCTGGACAGCTTTAAACATAAAGTAAAAATATATTTGATGTCCTCTGTGCCCATACGAATAACCCCTATGATGTAACTGGAATGATGAGATAGATGTTCTTCTTCTCTGTTTTTGTTTTATTATTTCACTGCCATACTGTGTTCCATCTTGTCTAGCCATCTTGTCTCAAGAGGACCACAATGGGAATAAGTCCCAGACTTTATTGTGTGTTATCCTAGATTATTTTATTCATGATGATTTTATTCATATTCATGTATGGCTTTTAAGTTGTATGTGTGCTTGTTTTTTTTAAATGGTCGAATTAATAAACTAAACTAAACTAAAGACCCCTCCATCTGAGTAGAATTTCACCCCCGCCTAGGCTTCATCGAAACTTAATGGGCCACCCCGGTCGCCGCATGCTGTCTGTTGGTGCCTTTATCCTCAAGGTGAGGTTTTGAAAAGTATTTTAAACAGGGCTGTCAATACTTTTTCACCCATACCTTTTTGAGAAAAACAATTATTATTTGTTAACCAAAACTCTCTCTGAGCAATTGTATTAGTATGAAATAATATAGTTTCCCTATTTTTTAGCATACATTTATTTAGCATACATTTATTTAGCATACATTGATTTAGCATACATTTATTTAGCATACATTTATTTAGCATACATTTATTTAGCATACATTTATTTAGCATACATTTATTTAGCATACATTTATTTAGCATACATTGCGCAGTATTTGAATTATTTATTTTATACAGTCATTTTTGCTCATCTTTATCAAGGGGAACCCCAGTGTGTGTCTGCGTGTGTGTGCGCATGTGCGTGTGCATGTGTGTGTGTGTGTGTGTGGGACGTGAGAGACATGCAGGTTATATTCGGATTATTATTTTGTGTGACTGTGTGTTTTTTGTTGTTGTGTATGTTATGTTCTATTCTCTTTGTGTGTTCTGTTGGGCTTTGTTCTGTCAGTGCAGGTGCAGTGTATCCTGCAGGCTCAGCATTATGTGAAGTGTAGTTCATTATCCAGAAGCGCCCAAGCCTGACACGTTATTATCTTTCTCCCATGCTTTGACTGCATTTCAATTACCCTCCATCCATGCGTGGCCTTCACTTCCAGGCCCGCCCACAGCCCACCCAGCAGCCAATCAGAGCCAGAGCCACAGCTTGTCAGCCAAGATAAAGCCTATCAATCATATAATAAAACAGGATACGTTTTATCATCCAATCATCTGAGGGTTGTCAGCCCTCCTCAGATACACGGGAGGGAGTGTTACACTGGACTCTGCTGGTTCCAGAGGTGCAGGGATATGAAAGCTAAGGGATTTTTCTGTTTGTGTGTGGAATTAACAGATAGAACAAAGGTTCACCTTCTCTGTTACTAAAACACAGAGCTCATTGACTTAACCCACCCAATAAAACCCATTGACATGAGATGTGTATTCGAAGTGTTCCTGTGATCCTTTGTGACACACACTCACTCCGAATTTCTCAAACACCAGCTGATGATTAATTCAGTATCAAAGTATTAGAGAGTTAAAACGTATTTTATCTTTCATTTACAGAAATATAAAGAATTGGAAAAGTCTGTCCGAGTGGAAGAAATTGATGGCATGAAAGTGGTCAAAAATCTATCGAAGAAGATGGAGGAGATGTTCCGGAAGAAAAAGGAGGCCATTCGGGTACAAATATCGTCGTAACTTTCCTTTCATCTCCCCTTCATTAGGCTGTGATTTCTGGAAGTAGGCCTAATTTAGACTACTGACAAGAGGAGACTTGAAATATCTAAAAAATAATCAACAAAATATATATATGTAGTATTATAATTAGTATTATCACATTTAGGAGCATATTTTGCATTTTCCTTAGGCCTATCCATGACCATGAATGAAGCTGTTATAACCAATTGTAAACTGGTGGCCATATATATCAACGGTCAGAAATGTATATTTCGTTTATATTCCTCAAGCTTTCTGCTTGGTGTGCATTTCTATTCATAGCACAGATTTAAATTTAAAGTTTGTCATGGATGACAATTACACTGTCGCATTTTATCCAGCAGCGGTATGCTATTTACTACGATCCCTCTCCTGCGACAGCGTTCTCAAGAGACAAATATAGCCGTTGGACATTTGTATTTGGCCCGAGAGGAGAGGTGCAAGTAGCCTATTTTAATAGTTAAGCTGGTGTGAGATGATAGCGTTTATCTCGCACCGCCAGATCTCACTGCGCTGTACGGTATTACCTGCATGGTTGTAATTCTACCGTGTGGGCCCATTTGCTTGTATCATTCTCTATTTATTAGGCAGTATTTCAATGTATATTATTACAGTGCTGTAAATTGAAAAAATGGTTTCGGTGTGAACAAATTTAAATTATTTGAAAGCACTGCATTGCCTAGGCTTATTTCGTCAGATGCAAATGATAAAACACCATTCGTTGACTTATTTTGTTATTGCTTAGCCTAAAGAAAATAACTGATATCGCTCAATTGGCAACAATCAAATTGTCAGATCCAATTAACGAAATTCCGATGGTCACCAATTGATAATAGGCTATAAGCTACCATTGCCGTGGCGAAGGCCTATTGGAAATGAAAATGAATATAAAACAATTACAATGTAGCCCAATTCGTGTTTATGATATTGATCTAGTCCTTCTGATCCTTGCATATTTTTAGAGTGGTATGGCTACCTGTTTTGAAATTAACTTTCGTTAATAATACTTAATGGATATGGTTTGAAATACCTTCCCATCAAAAATAGCCCTAGAGAAAAATCTGTTTACATTTAGCACCTTAGAGGTTTTATCATCGTTACAATTGCCTATGTCTATTGTTAACGACAGCATCTAGGTATGAAAAATAAATTAAGTTTAACTGTCACACAAGCGTTTGCTTCATGCCATAGCCTACAGCTGTTTACTGTTTGAGTTGACATGCTCGACAGTTATTAATGACCTGTTCCAGAACGGCGATGACGACTGTAGAAGCCTAGGTGTTAAGGCGGCATTTCTTCCAAAACACGTAGGCAAGCACCTTTGAAAGAGGGGAATATTGTATAGGTTATTGCATGTGGTGGGTTTCAGTTCTACACTGGGCCATGCTAATCAATACGTTCACTCACTGCACTGCATATTTCTGTGAGGGGCCTTGCTAGGCAGAAATATAGGCCTAGGCCTACAGTAACCTATGTGATGAGACATTTTTACCACATCATTGTTGTATGCCTATTGGTATGATTTTCATGTTGTTTTCAGAGGCAAGAGCATCCTTTGTTGGAGGCAGGTAATTGATAGGCTGAGCACAGTGCTTAGGGCTATCATTTGAAGTGGATTAGAAGAATGACCTGAGCATCACTAAATAACATCAAATCCTTTAACAGTTGATGTATAACTCTATCATTATTCGTTTTGTGAAATATCGTTTAAGTGTGGAAACATTGATTGAATACTGTAAGATGTCAAAGGTCCTTGACTAGACATTCTGTCCATCCCAGCTACCATTTACATTACTTGGCTTGGGCTGTTCCGTGGCCAGAGCACCGTGGGTAGAGCAAACTCATGTCTCTGTGCTCCAAACAGCTATGCAGGTAGGCAGGCAGGGCCATTCCTCAGCCCTCATCTCTCTGGCCCTCTGTTACTGCAGATTCACTGCCTCGCTGCAGCAGGCTAGCTAGAACTATAGGAGCCACTGAGATGCTCTGACATTGTGTCTGGTCTTAAAAAACTCTTGATCATGGGGGATGGGTTGGAGTTGAGCTGGTGTGTTGATGCTTCCCCTCTGTCCTTCTCCCTCCCTATCTCATCCCCTCCCCATATCCCCCCCCCCCCCTTATGCCCCCCTCCTTCAGAGGCTGGTGGAGGCAGCAGAAGAGGCACATCTACAGCACGAGGAAAACCCAGAGCTGCAGGTGAGAGTGGCAGGGGGGGGGGGCAAGATAAGATGGCGTATAGAAGACAGAGACAGTAAGAAGCATGATGTCCAGAAGAGAAAGTGAGAGATACAAAATAAGGGATAGTCTATGACAAGGTGATAGAAGGGGTAGTCTATGACAAGGTGATAGAAGGGGTAGTCTATGACAAGGTGATAGCAGGGGTAGTCTATGACAAGGTGATAGAAGGGGTAGTCTATGACAAGGTGATAGAAGGGGTAGTCTATGAGAAGGTGATAGAAGGGGTAGTCTATGAGAAGGTGATAGAAGGGGTAGTCTATGACAAGGTGATAGAAGGGGTAGTCTATGACAAGGTGATAGAAGGGGTAGTCTATGACAAGGTGATAGAAGTGGTAGTCTATGACAAGGTGATAGAAGGGGTAGTCTATGACAAGGTGATAGAAGGGGTAGTCTATGACAAGGTGATAGAAGGGGTTACGGACAGTATAGTGGCTGTTGGCATTGACAGTGTCCTTCATGTTAATACCCTGTCACAGTGATGATACATAATTCCTCTTTAATAAGCAACGCTGCATAGAACGCCATACCATGCTGCGGCTGGTAACTCACACTGATTGTTTTTGTTTTTTTTAAGCGTAAGCATCATTCACAAGTAGCCTGTGAACCTGACACTGTTGAAGAGGGAGTGGCTTCAATTTCAGTAAACTGCCATTGGAAAGAACACGATCCAAGTGTAAATTCAGCACCATGGTCAGCGCCCACTGACAACCACACTGGAATCAGATTATATTACAATGCATTTATACCATTACATATCTGCACCATTAACAATAATGAGGTACTTTTTCTTTTTCTGAATGCAATCTCGCACCCAAGGAATGCTGATGTTATCTTCTAACACATCACGGAGCATAGCGCTATAAATAGTACGCTGACATGAAGAGTAATGCAACACAGCAAAATTATTGGATGTCATGCAACAACAATCAGCTGTGTCTTTGGTTTATTTCAACTTCATACATTAAATATTCATAAATTCATCCATCCTCATACTTTATAAAATATAAGAGAATTTAATATTCCCATTGTGTGTGCTGCGGTATGTGTTCAGGTGTGGTTCCCATGCCCGTGTGTGTTACAACCCAGCCCAGCGCACAGCCATTGTGCACAGCCAGTGTGCACAGCCATTGTGCTCAGCCATTGTGCACAGCCATTGTGCTCAGTAAAGGACATTATACAGCTGTTATTGCTGGATTCTTTTTCATTTTCTTTGGTGCAGTAAGCCTTCTCTTCCTATGCAGTGGAATTGCAGTAATTCTGTCACACTGAGAATATACAGGACCCTCTCCCCTCCCTCCTTCCTTCTTTCATTCCTTCTCTCCCTTTTTCCCTCTTTCTCTTCCTTCCTTCCTTCCTCCCTCCCTCACTCATTGTTCTCTCTCTCTCTCTCTCTCTCTCTCTCTCTCTCTCTCTCTCTCTCTCTCTCTCTCTCTCTCTCCAGTAGACAAAGATAAATTGAACTCTTATGCACAGTGCATTGTTCCACTTTTCTTCCTGAAGATTGGAAACTCACTCGGGCAACAAATCACTTGTCGCCACCCAGTTAATAGCTGCACTTACATCATATGAATGAATACATTGTGGTCACCCCATAGTTTGCAGGTTTCTCTGGTGATTATATTAACACATTGGAAGAATTTGGATAAGGTAATTATTACCTTTATAGAACAGAATTTTGGTAGTTTATAGTTTGAGGATAACAATCAACTACAGATTCAATGTGACCAGATGATTATGTATATTCATTGCTGTGGTGATATTCATCTTCTTTATAACAATGCAGTTATGTAGCCCACAACACATTATTGTATTGTTTTATGATTTAAGAGCATATTGTCATTGAGCAAAAGGTTTCCTGTTTTTTGGGAGTGTTATATTTAGATCTACTGTAAGCTACACATTTACAGTATAGGCCTACACGTTTACACTATATGCTAAACATGCATAATACGCTTTATAACTCATTTTCACAGTTTTGAAGGCTATTACTGTGATTGTTAGATATTTTAGTGCATACATAACAGGGTTACTATTTTAGATAATAATTATTTACTATTATTTAAAACGGTGACCAAATTCACCCATTTTGAATCGCTATACAGTAGCTTAAGCCGAATAATGTGCATCGATTTTTTTACATGGTAATGTAAAACATATTTCGTTCTTTCCTTTAGGCTCTATTCAGACTAGTTATTTTACAGTGAACTTGCTAAAACTTAATGCCCGCATTTTCGTTGTAAAATCCTAACGCCTATTCTTTATTGTAAAAATGTAGGGTAGGCCTACTCCGCCGCCCCCGTCTCTCTAGAAAACGGTTAAAATATTTTCAGAATTGCTCATCTTTAATACAAAAATTCTACAGTATACCAGATTTTTTTCTTCGATGCTCAATGTTGTCACTATGACTTGCAAAAATGGACTCTCATATAGGCTATGCTTATCAGCAGACGTAGCCAGACTTTTAAATAGTAAACTATTCTGCTGCTTACAAAACACGGTTCTCCTCTTTAACAATAAAACGTAAATTGCGGAAACCCATCGAATATACAATAAACTACAATACAACAGTGAAAATACATTATTATTTGAACATATTTTGCGGGATCTGTTATCGATAGCATATGAGCAGATACAGAGAGAGTTCACCTTGCGGTATACCATGCTGTCACACACATCACCTGCACGCCCTTGAACCCTGGTTGTATAGCCTAACACTGGTTAATGTAAAACACAGCACCGTCTTAAAATGAGACAGAGACTAGATAAGAGAGAACCCACCGTATCACGTCTTGGTGCGTGAAAAATGCATGGTGTCAAAACGGCAAGCTGTTATTAAATGATGCGTCAGAGTTTGATGTTATAAAATTATCTGATATCCTCAGGTAGAACTCTAAAGTAGCCGAATTTTTTTTTTTTTTTAATTTCCACTCGATACAGTGTATATAGTTTTATGTGTATATAGTTTATGTTGGTTTCAACATAAAACATACCTAAAGAGAATCAAATTAAAGTCAAATGACTGGAAAATAATATTATAACATGTGCCTGTATAAGTAGTGTAAATACTTGTATTCATCTACAGTAGCTCTCAACAGCTTTCTGTACTTTCTTTTTTACCACCAGTATTTGTTCAACATTTGTGTTAAGTATGTTACTATGCAGAGTAGTCTCAGTGATGTCTACAATGAGTCATTCTGGCTGCCTGAAGGTCAGTCTGAGGATCAAAGGGTTAGTATGGAGAAATTGGGCTGGACTATTCTGTCATATGTGGTACATTGACCTCCAAAGAGGTCCAGTAAGACCCACTGCAGGTCCAATTTCAAAAGGCACTTGCACATCTGAGCTATCTTTGTTGCAGGTGCCTGGTAACAGTTAAATAAGATGAGAAAAAAGAAGAAACTCGCACACTGCCCTTTAATTAGCTTTATGTAGCAAGCTCAGTCAGCCCGTGTTTAAAGCAGTTATACCCATTTCACACTACTGAAACAAGCCAAGCCATGCCAAACTGTAGTCTTCCTGGCCTTGTAATGCATCCATCCCATAGTTGCTACATGGAACCGTGCTTGCAAGGACATTGTGAAAAATTCAGGGTTGAGGGTATTAGACCCACAAGCAACTACCTATACAGCCAGCCCTGGTACGGTAGGCAGCGTCTCGCTGCAGCAGTGGTGTACAGTAACCTACAGTAAGAGCCAATGGAGCGTCACGGCCGTGGAGCCGCAGTGTCCCCTGTCTGGCCTGGCCTGCTCTACACTACAGTAATAACCCTGCTGATGGTTAACGGGCCTCTCTCTCTACAGTCCTATCACTTCTGCTGAGCATGCACGTTCCTCTCCTCCCCCTTCCTCCCCTCCTACCTTCCTCGGCCCGTCAGAGGGGCGCCCAGGCGTGGTATGAGCTGTCAGGCCCTGCTTTATGGTGATGCCCGTGTGGCCTCCCCCAAGTACGCCACAGAGTCCATCACACCCCCCTACTTCTCTCCCTCCCTCCCTGCCTCTCCCCAAGCCCTTCACTGGCAAACAGCGCCAGTCAGTTCAGAGCTAGGCTGCTTAGACAGAATGAAAGAGTCTCTCCTCTAAGCTGGTCTAGGGGTTCAGCACTGTGAAGAACAGGCCAATCACAAAGCAGAGTTACACTTCAGAGAAGTCTGATTGTTCTCTTAATTAACCCCATCATCCAGACAGAGAGCTGAGCAGCACAGCTCACCTCCACTGCTAGACTGCTGCGCTGTAACCTCCACTTCATTTTAAAAATGTTTAGCTTGACTCTAGTTCCCGAGTGGCGCAGCGGTCTAAGGCACCTCATCGCCGTGCAAGAAGGGTCACTACAGACACCCTGGTTCAGCGGTCTAAGGCACTGCATCTCAGTGCAAGAGGTGTCACTAAAGACCCTGGTTCAAATCCAGGCTGTCACATCTGGCTGTAATTGGGAGTCCCATAGGGCGGAGCACAATTGGTCCAGGTTTGGCTGGCCGTCATTGTAAATAAGAATTTGTTCTCAACTGACTTGCCTAATTAAGTAAATAAAAAATAGATACTGTATAAATATAGTGTTAAAGTGCAGTTGTAATGTATTTTGACCTCATTACTACTACTTTATGTAACACTTTGTGTTTTTCTCATCAGGGTCTGGGTTGTCAAGACAAATACAGTACCACTTCATAGCCACGAGGCTATTGAAACTGATGGTGGAGATGGACGTTAACTCTCTGTTGTTTTCCTCCCCAGTATGAGTACTTCAACGCAGTGCTGATCTGATTGTTGAGTTGGATTGTAACTCTATATACAGTATCTGCACTTTGTCTATTCCTCCCCAGTATGAGTACTTCACCGTGGTGCTGATTAACAATGTGGATGTTAACTCTGTTAACTCTATGTGTACCATGTCTGTTCCCCAGTATGAGTACTTCAACGCGGTGCTGATCAACGAGGTGGATGAGGAGGGCAACAACGTGGAGCTGGGAGGAGAGTTTGTCCTCGAACCCAATGAACACTTCAACAACCTGTCAGTCAACCTCAGCCTCAGTGTGGTGCAGGTGCCCACCAACATGTATAACAAAGGTAGGGACACTCAGAAATCACTGCCAATATAGTGCATAATAGTTGAAGTGTGCAAATATGGATATGGAAAAGTAGGAAATCCCCCACGTGAGGTGTCATAAGAGTTCATGGTGGCAACTAAATTGTCCTTCCGGGACAATAAAAATCTATTGAATTGTGTGAAAAGCAGATTTGGGGTACATTTCATGTCAATTCAAGAAAATAATTGAATTTCCAATTTTAGAAAGTGAAACGCTCCATCTTTTTGCAGTGGTGGAAAAAGTATCCAATTGTCATACTTGAGTTTAGATACCTTAATAGAAAATGACTCAATTAAAAGTGAAAGTCACCCTGTAAAATACTACTTCAGTAAAAGTAGTAGAGGACCGGGGGTAGAGGGAGGTGGGTAGAGGGCGGGGGTAGAGAGCGGAGGTAGAGGAAGGTGGGTAGAGGGCGGGGGTAGAGGGCGGGGGTAGAGGGCGGAGGTAGAGGGCGGGGGTAGAGGGAGGTGGGTAGAGAGCGGAGGTAGAGGGCAGAGGTAGAGGAAGGTGGGTAGAGGGAGGTGGGTAGAGGGCAGGGGTAGAGGGAGGTGGGTAGAGGGAGGTGGGTAGAGGGCGGGGGTAGAGGGCGGAGGTAGAGGGCGGGGTAGAGGGAGGTGGGTTGAGAGCGGAGGTAGAGGGCAGAGGTAGAGGAAGGTGGGTAGAGGGAGGTGGGTAGAGGGCAGGGGTAGAGGGAGGTGGGTAGAGGGCGGAGGGAGAGGGTGGGTGTAGAGGGAGGTGGGTAGAGGGCGGAGGTAGAGGGCGGAGGTAGAGGGAGGTGCGTAGAGAGCGGGGGTAGAGGGCGGAGGTAGAGGGCGGGGGTAGAGGGAGGTGGGTAGAGGGCGGAGGTAGAGGGCGGAGGTAGAGGGAGGTGGGTAGAGAGCGGGGGTTGAGGGCGGAGGTAGAGGGCGAGGGTAGAGGGCAGTGGGTAGAGAGCGGGGGGTAGAGGGAGGTGGGTAGAGGGAGGGGTTAGAGGGAGGGGGTAGAGAGCGGGGGTAGAGGGCGGAGGTAGAGGGCAGGGGTAGAGGGCGGAGGTAGAGGGCGGGGGTAGATGGTGGAGGTAGAGGGCGGAGGTAGAGGGAGGGGGTAGAGGGCGGGGGTAGAGGGCGGGGGTAGAGGGCGGAGGTAGAGGGCGGGGGTAGAGGGCGGAGGTAGAGGGAGGGGGTAGAGGGCGGGGGTAGAGGGTGGAAGGGGGTGGAGATAGGGGTAGACAGTGGAGAAGGGATCCATAATGGCGCAAAGATAGAGAGAGCAGTCACACTACAGGCCTTTCAAAGACAATGGAGTGAGTGAGGAGAAGAGGGAAGGGTGAGGAGAGGAGAAAAGAAGGGATGCGGTTGTGTCTCTTGCAGTGACTTAATGTTCAGCTGTTATTTGTTTTATAGCTCATCGTGTCACCTGTCTCTGTGTAGCCCTGGGTCTCTTTTGTCTGTCTATAATGGCCTCCTCAGTGCCCCCCACCCCTCTCTGTTCTCTGCACAATGGAAGGCTATCTGAGAGCCTCAGTGTGTGTGTGTGTGCGTACGCGTGTGTGTGGAGACCATGCAGCAGAAGGATGGGAGGGCATTATTTAGTCACACTGTTTGTCCCTCCACCAGAGGGGTCAATAAAGGCCAAAGGTCAACGGTCCAGCACTCCTGTGTTCAGTGTTAATGGAGATTATGACCATTATTACCTTTGTTATTACACTCTTAGAAAAAATGGTGTTATCTAGAACCTTAAAGGGTTCTTCTGCTTTTGGAATCTCAATTTTATTTACTTTATTGTGAAATAAACAAAACAATTAACAATAAACATTACACTCACAAAAGATCCAAAACAAAAAATACATTTCAAATGTCATATTATGTCTATATACAGTGTTGTAACGATGTACAAATTGTTAAAGTACATAAGGGAAAATAAATCAACAAATATACTTTGTATTTACAATGGTGTTTGTTCTTCACTGGTTGCTCTTTTCTTGTGGCAACAGGTCACAAATCATGCTGTGATTGCACACTGTGGTATTCAATAGATATGGGAGTTGTTTTCAAATTCTTTGTGGGTCTATGTGATCTGAGAGAAATATGTGTCTCTAATTTGGCAGGAGGTTAGGAAGAGCAGCTCAGTTTCCACCTCATTTTGTGGGCAGTGGGCACATAGCCTGTCTTCTCTTTAGAGCCAGGTCTGCCTTCGGCAGCCTTTCTCAATAGCAAGGCTATGCTCAATGAGTCTGTAAATAGTCAAATATTTCCTTATTTTTGGTTCAGTCACAGTGGTCAGGTATTCTGCTGGTTTTTTTGTTGTGTAAATTCTTTCCAATGTGTCAAGTAATTATCTTTTTGTTTTCTCATGATTTGGTTGGGTCTAATTGTGTTGCTGTCCTGGGGCTCTGTGGGGTGTGTTTGTGTTTGTGAACAGAGCCCCAGGACCAGCCTGCTTAGGGGACTCTTCTCCAGGTTCATTTCTCTGTACGTGATGTCTTTGTTATGGAAGGTTTGGGAATCGCTTCCTTTTAGGTGGTTGTAGAATTTAAAGGCTCTTTTCTTGATTTTGATAATTAGTGGGTATCGGCCTAAATGCTCTGCGTGCATTATTTGGTGTTTTACGTTGTACACAGAGGATATTTTTTGCAGAATTCTGCTGCAGAGTCTAAATTTGGTGTTCTCTCTCTCACACAGTCCCTCCTCCCCTCTCTCTGTCTCTCTCCCCTCCCTCCTCCCCCTCTATTCAATTCAATTCAGTGGGCTTTATTGGCATGGGAAACATATGTTAACATTGCCAAAACAATGTCCTCTCTATTTCTCTCTCTCTCTCTCTCTCTCTCAATTCAATTAAATTTAAGGGGCTTTATTGGCATGGGAAACATATGTTTACATTGCCAAAGCAAGTGAAATAAACAATAAAAAATGAACAGTCTCTCTCTCTCTCTCTCTCTCTCTCTCTCTCTCTCTCTCTCTCTCTCTCTCTCTCTCTCTCTCAGATCCTGCCATAGTGAATGGGGTGTATTGGTCAGAGGCCTTGAATAAAGTGTTTGTGGATAACTTTGAAAAAGATCCGTCCCTGATATGGCAGTACTTTGGCAGTGCCAAGGGCTTCTTTAGGCAGTATCCCGGTGAGTTGTGTGTGTTTGTGTGTGTGTGTGTGTGTGTGTGTGTGTGTGTGTGTGTGTGTGTGTGTGTGTGTGTGTGTGTGTGTGTGTGTGTGTGCGTGCGTGCGTGTGTGCATGCTTGTGTGGGGAGAGTGGGGGAGGGGCAAAACGCAGGAAGTAGTCACTGTAAGAAGTGGGAGAAAATGAAATGGAATCACTCAAAGGGTGATTTAGCTAATGTTGTAATTTTACAGACCATCAGAGAGGATGCCAGCGGCACACTGCAACACAGTCCAGAGCTAAGGCAGAGCTAAGGGTTCATTAGAGCACTGACAGTGATCGTCAGACAGTGGCCGTGCTGACTTCAGTACTATAACACCACAGATACATATATGGGAAATTAGAGGTGATACAGAAAGTGTTATTTCATATATAATGCCCTTCATCGAATTCCCTTCACATTGCAGTCATATCATTTAAAGTCACCCACCACCAATGTGCCCTGCCTGACTGTGTGTGGATAATGTTATGCATCAGTTCCAATGAGACTAGTGTATTGTTAGTGTGTAGGACATGTAACGTAGCACTGTGCCCTTCACGGATGTGGCATCATTAGACTCCACTCTCCGCTCAATTTCTATTGAGACACACATAGCAAGGAAAGACAGACCTGCGTATTGAACCCCCATTTCTAAAGACATTTTGTAGTCTGTAGTTGGCTCCGGAATGTCTTCACACTCTGTATGACTCTGTAATGCGCTGTGTATCTAGCTACGTGTCTTTCTCCTCATGGTTCCAGGGGTCAAATGGCATCCAGACGAACACGGAGTCATCGCCTTTGACTGCAGGAACAGGAAATGGTATGCTTTTTCACAATAAGTCAGCGTTAGCCAATGAGAAAACTGTTTTCCCTCTTGCTGTGTAGCCTACAATATCATGCTTAACTTGTTTGTGCAGCGTATATTATGGCAAAATCTTGATCCCTGTCGTGGATTTTGTTAATGTGTTATGTGTTGCTTTAGCGCTGCATTGATTCCAGTCAGTGTTTGCTGCATTGCAGTCCAAGGTTGGGCAGCATGTTTTGTGTTGTTATGCCACACTATATACCCCCAATAAATAGATAGATAGATAGATAGATAGATAGATAGATAGATAGATAGATAGATAGATAGATAGATAGATAGATAGATAGATAGATAGATAGATATCTAGATAGATAGATAGATAGATAGATAGATATATAGATAGATAGATAGATAGATAGATAGATAGATAGATAGATAGATAGATAGATAGATAGATAGATAGATAGATAGATAGAACTGACATTCTGATTAGTGTGTGTATTCTTGTGTCATTCTTTCATGGTCAGGTACATCCAGGCAGCGACATCTCCTAAAGACGTGGTGATTCTAGTAGATGTGAGTGGCAGTATGAAGGGCCTGAGACTGACCATCGCCAGACAGACTGTCTCCTCTATACTGGACACACTGGGAGACGACGACTTCTTCAACATCATCGCTGTCAGTCTGATTGAACTGACCTCTGTGTGTGTGTGTGTATGTGTGTGTGTGTGCTGGAGTGGGTTGTGTGTGTTGGGGGGGGGCATTTTAGCTTCTCTATTTATATGGGGTTTCTGCTGCTAGTTTTTCTATACCGTGTTTATGATTATCCTACCTCATAGCTAAAACCATATCTAGAAAATCAATAGGTATGTCTAGAATGTGTGTGTGTGTCTGTACTCTTATCGTGATATTCCACTCAAAGCTAACCCTCTCCATATGTCTGTTCACAGTACAATCAAGAGATTCACTATGTGGAGCCTTGTCTGAATGGTACACTGGTACGAGCAGACAGAAACAATAAAGCTGTAAGATCCTCACTACTAACACACACATAATTGTATGTAGATCATATCAGAGGGAATGTGTTTGATTATCACTCAAATCATACTGTATGTTTACCTCTTTCCTGTTAGCATTTTAGAGAACATCTGGACAAGCTGTTTGCCAAAGGGATTGGTCTGCTGGGTGATGCTCTTACCGAAGCATTCACCATTCTAAATGATGTAAGTTCAGCCTCTGGCTTTAACCCCCCTGAATTCATTCATTCATCCGTTCAACACAGATATTGCACAGACTAATATACAGTAGTTACATGTACTGCGCCTGCGTATCCATATCACATACTAGAGCAGAGACAAAATGAAACACACAACTTGAAACAAAAATTGGTTCTCATATGTGTCTCAGACTTTGGTTTAATTCCAGAATGACTTTTTACATGATTGAACAACAAATACGTAAACACACTTGGATCCACGCCAGAGAAGTTCGAGTAGAAAGGCAATTAGATCAGGCACAGTAGTTTTCACTTCCCAACCTAATTGAGTGATTTAAACGGAGCAGCATCAGTAAGGTGTACATACTTACATACATACGTCTCTTCCCTGTCTACCGTTCGAAACTCTTCGCCGCAATCCCTGCTGTCCCCCATTCCGCCCTGCAAGCACAGGCACATCTATTCTGAAGGATGATTAATGGTTGTAATTAACAGTACTGATTAATAAGGAGGATGATCGGAACACAACGCCGGGGGAGATAAAAGGCTCCTGGTCTTATCTCTCTGTTTTCAGGCTAGCGGTCTGTCGCACCGCTCTGCACCGGGCCCTGGGAGCATGGCTTCAACGTCTGCATTTGTCTAATTAATTAAATCTAGTGCAATGAATATGGTAATCAGGCGGCCAATAGGCTGAGTGTGAAATACATTGCTACTCTAGGCTAGGCTACCACCTTGGTGAATGGACGGGGTGGATTCTAACTGGGCTATGGCCATTTTATTCTCTATACTATCCCTTAGCAGAGCAGATCGAAGGTAGAAAGCAATTGACTAGTGGTGTATCAAGACTAGGGTTGCCTGGAGGTGTTTGTGTGTTTCTCTACTAGAAGCAGCACTGTGGTCTGATCAAAAACACACCTTGACCATAATACTGATCACCACATGTTCCCATCATCTCCACATTTGTCAAAACTCAAATCCTCCCATGGTATCATGTATTCTACCCTGAATCTGTTCTAAACATTATGGTCTATCTGGGTGGTATATCTTTAATTTTCTGTGTAGTTCACTGTGGTGGACAGGCTTTCAATGCTGTTAGTTTGATCCAATGCTGCCTTATTTACAGTTCTCTGCCTCCAACAAACCTGCCTAGCTCTAAACCTGCTCTTAGCATTGACCATATTGTTGACAAAATACATTTAAATCATTTGCTCCATATGCTGTGTTTATATTGGTCTCTTTGACATATCTACAGTAACTCTTTAGCTTTAAGGGATGCTCTGAGCATGGTCAACTTGTGGTAATCTGCAGTGTGTGTGGAGACCACTGTGCATGCATGTGTGAGGGATGAGTGTGTGTCAAGAGAGACAGTCCGTGCGGTATTGTAATCCTGTGTGTGTATGTATGTCTGTCTCCACACACACTCTTACAAAACGCCGCTGCCGGTGTGTTTTGGGAGCAGAGCCATGCTCAGCTCAGCGGCTTTTAGACGGCAATAATGGTGCTCACTCCACAAAGCTCTATTTCTCCACATTCCCTCTGTCACGGGTCAATAAGCTATTTAATTACCACCATGCATCTTCTGCCATCAGATTAATGTGGGCTGCACTTCCCAGTTTATTTACAAAGAGATTATCTGTGTTTTAGTCCCTGATGGGACGCCAGTATCGGACATCATCAGACATCAGCAACGAAAACAGACATTACAGGCATGGCCAAGGGCAGAGGTGACAGGCAGCTGAGTTTCAAAGCGGACCTGGGTTCAAATACTATTTGAAATCTTTAGCATTTGCTTTAGCCTGCCTGGAGTGCCAAATGGGCAGGGTTTTTATTTTGTATGACTATTATATTGCTTCCATTGTCTCATGGAAAACTCAAGCCCAGGATTTGAAATGATTTCAAATAGTATATGAACCCAGGTCTGTCTCAGAGTTAGACTAGGCCTCAAAGACAGAGATGGGAAAGGATTAGAGGACAGATGAACATGCCCCGTGGATAAATGGTGCTTGTTTTTGAAGATAGTCAGCTGGCTGTCGTGAAGACCATGTGGTCCAAGGCCATCCACAAAAAAAAGGCTTCTGAAAAGGCATTCCGTGAACCAGTAAACAAAACTGCAAAATTCTACATTTTAATAGATGATTTTATGAATATAAACACTGTGTCATTCAAACCTTGTAAAAGCTGCACATTAGTTAAGTATTATAAATCAAAGGTACGATTTGAAATCATAGCACATTTTTGATCATTTCTCCTCGCAACATTATGAGGTTGCCATGTTACATCTCGGTTACAATTTTTACACAAGTTCCGTTGTACATCCTTGCAGAAACATGCAAAATATATTTTTCTCAGATGGCAGAACAGCTCTTTATTTAGGTGTCGGGACCATTCTTGTTTTGAGAGCTGTGTTAGCTAGCAAACGTTATGCTGTCTTTAGTTTCGCTAGTAGGCCAGAGCAACAATGGCCCCTCTAAGCTTAATAGAGCTCGCAAGCTTGTAGTCCTAAAACCCTTGCAGTCCTAAATTTGTTAAGTCTGGTTCGTACAGTCATCCCCAGGGGGGATATTAAATGGGGAAAGAATAGGGATTTGGGATAAACGGCAAAAATAAGGTCAGAGGTTAATACACACTTAGGAGATCTGATGCGTTTTGTTCTATGGAGGTAATACCAGTCAGTTAACATGACCTTTATGAATTATGAAGCCTTAGTGTTTTTTTATGACAAATGCTTCAAAATTCGCAAAAATTTACGTTAGCTGATAATCTTTATCTCACAGAACATAACGTATACGATCTCCTAAACCTGTGCTTACCGCAGACCTTGTTTTCAGCATTTATCCAAAAACATTTATCCAAAAACACCATTCATTTCCCCATAATTTGGCCAATGAACCGTTGTGGTGTAACGATGTACGCTGAGAGTCGGGAAGCAAGTTCAGGGAGTGAACACATTTAATGAATAAATGACCAAAACAAGAAAACACAAACAGCGCACCGACCTGAAACAATGACAACTGGAGAAGAAACCAAAGGGAGTGACATAAAGGACAGGTAATCAAGGAGGTGATGGAGTCCAGGCAAATGCGTGTATCGCTGGTGACAGGTGTGCGCCATAGACGAGCAGCCTGGTGACCTAGAGGCCGAGAGGGAGCACACATGACAGGTGATGTCAGTGCCTACAAAAAGACGACATTACTATTGCTCTCTATACAGCTGCCAAAAATGTCTTCACACTGTACTGTACCTGGTTAAAACATTCTCATTGGAGTTGGAGTTGGAGACTTTTATCTCCCTCACCAACTTCAAACATCTGCTATCTGAGCAGCTAACCGATCGCTGCAGCTGTACATAGTCTATTGGTAAATAGCCCACCCATTTTCACCTACCTCATCCCCATACTGTTTTTATTTATTTATTTTTCTGCTCTTTTGCACACCAATATCTCTATCTCTACCTTTACATAACCATCTGATCATTTATCACTCCAGTGTTAATCTGCATAATTGTAATTATTTGCCTACCTTCTCATGCCTTTTGCACACAATGGGCGGCAGGGTAGCCTAGTGGTTAGAGCGTTGAACTAGTAACCGGAAGGTTGTGAGTTCAAACCCCCGAGCTGACAAGGTACAAATCTGTCGTTCTGCCCCTGAACAGCCAGTTAACCCACTGTTCCCAGGCCGTCATTGAAAATAAGAATTTGTTCTTAACTGACTTGCCTGGTTAAATAAAGGTAAAATAAAAAAAATAAAAATAAAATATATAGACTCCCCTTTTTTCTACTGTGTTATTGACTTGTTAATTGTTTACTCCATGTGTAACTCTGTGTTGTCTGTTCACACTGCTATGCCTTATCTTGGCCAGGTCGCAGTTGCAAATGAGAACTTGTTCTCAACTAGCCTACCTGGTTAAATAAAGGTGAAATAAAAAAAAATAAAAAAAAATAAAAACATTCTCATTTCGGGGTTCATCTGGATCAATGACAGTAACACGTGTTGCTTGAGCTGATGCATGGACGAACACACAAATAGTGTGCTTCTACACCTGCATTGCTTGCTGTTTGGGGTTTTAGGCTGGGTTTCTGTACAGCACTTTGAGATATCAGCTGATGTACGAAGGGCTATATAAATACATTTGATTTGATTTGATTCTGTGCGCCAGTGTGCAAAAAAAGAAACGAAGGTGAAACAACGTCGGAACGTTGCTTGGGAAATTTCCAAGATGCTCTGTGATTTCAAAGCTAAATAATGTGCCACTTCTAGTTTTTAATCACACCGTATTCATGTTCATAACATTATCTACAAACTGTTGCTGAAATTTTACACTGCTGTTTTTGGGTCACGGAACAAGACATTTTTGGTGGGTGGCCCTCTGAATAATGGTGCAAAAGTGGTCATCATTTTCTCCTGATGATGGAGATCTTGTTCAACTCAATGAGTTTCCTTATTAGAAATGTTTTAAATAATCTAGTCGATAATTGTCTGTATATTTATACAAATGAATCATCTGAACTTCAATTAACCAAAAAATGCCTATAACTATAGTCAAGTCACGAGCCTGTATTTTTGCAACTGAAGTGCAACACAGTCCCAGACAAATCTCAACTCTCTTCCTGAATGTGTGTGTATCTGTAGTTTAACCAGACTGGGCATTGCAGTGTGTGTAGCCAGGCCATCATGCTGGTGACTGACATATCTCAACTCTCTTCCTGAATGTGTTTGTATCTGTAGTTTAACCAGACTGGGCATGGCAGTGTGTGTAGCCAGGCCATCATGCTGGTGACTGACGGGGCCACCCAGATGTACGATGATGTTTTCGCCAAGTTCAACTGGCCAGACAGAAAGGTGAGAAATTGATCTCTCTCTCTCGTAAACATTACACTCACAAAAATTCCAAAAGAATAAAGACAGTTAAAATATTATATATACCGTGTTGTAATGATCTGCAAATAGTTAAAGTACAAAAGGGAAAATAAATATATGTTGTATTTACAATGGTGTTTGTTCTTCACTGGTTGCCCTTTTCTTGTGGCAACAGGTCACAAATCTTGCTGGTGGGATTGCACAGTGTGGTATTTCACCCAATAGATATGGGAATTCATCAAAATTGGATCTGGGGAAATAGGTCTCTCTAAAATGGTCATACATTTGGCAAGAGGTTATGAAGTGCAAATCAAACTTTATTTGTCACACGCGCTGAATACAACAGGTTTAGACATTTCTGCAAAATGTTTACTTACAAGTCCTTAACCAACAATGCAGTTCATGAAAGAGTTAATAAAATATTTACCAAATAAACTTAAGTAAAAATAATAATAAAAGTAACACAAAATAATAACGAGGCTATATACAGGAGGAACCGGTACCGAGTCAATGTGAGGGGGGTACAGGTTAGTCGAGGTCATTTGTACATGTAGGTAGGGGTAAAGTGACTATGCATTGATAATAAACAGCAAGTAGCAGTGTACAATACAAATGGAGGGGAGGGGGTGTCAATATAAATAGTCCGTGTGGCCATTTTATTAATTGTTCAGCATTCTTATGGCTTGGGGGTAGAAGCTGTTAAGGAGCCTTTTGGTCCTAGACTTGGTGCTCCGGTACCCGCTTACCTTGCGGTAGCAGAAAGAACAGTCTGTGACTTGGGTGACTGGAGTCTGACAATTTTATGGGCTTTCCTTTGACAGCGCCTATTATATAGGTCCTGAATGGCAAGAAGCTTGGCCCCAGTGATGTACTGGGCCGTACGCACTACCCACTGTAGCGCCTTATGGTCAGATGAGCAGTTGCCATATCAGGCGATGTAGGATGCTCTCGATGGTGCAGCTGTAGAACTTTGAGGAATTGGGGACCCATGGCAAATCTTTTCAGTCTCCTGAGGGGAAAAAGGTGTTGTCGTGCCCTCTTCACGACTGTGTTGGTTTGATGGGACCATGATAGTTTGTTGGTGATGTGGACACCAAGGAACTTGAAACTCTCAACCTGCTCCACTACAGCCCCGTCAATGTTATTGGGAGCCTGTTCCCGCCTTTTTCTGTAGTCCACGATCAGCTCCTTTATCTTACTCACATTGAGGGAGAGGTTGTTGTCCTGGCACAACCCTGCCAGGTCTCTGACCTCCTTCCAATAGCTGTCTCATCATTGTCGGTAATCAGGCCTACCACTGTTGGGTCATCAGCAAACTGGCCATGCAGTCGTGGGTGAACAGGGAGTACAGGAGGGGACTACGCATAGACCCCTGAGGAGCCCCTATGTTGAGGATTAGTGTGGCAAATGTTGTTACCTACCCTGGGGGCGGCCCGTCAGGAAGTCCAGGATCCAGTTGCAGGGGAGGTGTTTAGTCCCAGGGTCCTTAGCTTAGTTATGAGCTTTGTGGACTACGCAGAGCTGTAGTCAATGAACAGCATTCTCACATAGGTGTTCCTTTTGTTCAGGTGGGAAAGGGCAGTGTGGAATGTGATTGAGATTGCGTCATCTGTGGATCTGTTGGGACGGTATGCGAATTGGAGTGGATCTAGTATATCCAGGATGATGTTGTTGATGTGAGCCATGACCACTCTTTCCAAGCACTTCATGGCTACCAACGTGAATGCTACAGGCGGTAATCATTTTAGGCAGGTTATCTTCACTTCCTTGGGCACTATGGTGTTCTGCTTAAAACATGTAGGTATTACAGACTCGGTCAGGGAGAGGTTGAAAATGTCAGTGAAGACACTTGCCGGACATTTTCCACCATAATTTGCAAATAAATTAATTAAAGATCCTACAATGTGATTTTCAGGATTTTTTTTCTCCTTTTGTTTGTCATAGTTGAAGTGTACCTATGATGAAAATTACAGGCCTCTCTCATCTTTTTAAGTGGGAGAACTTGCACAATTGGTGGCTGACTAAATACTTTTTTGCCCCACTGTATAAGTCTTTGCTAGGTAAAGCCCCGCCTTATTTCAGCTCACTGGTCACAATAACAACACCCACCCGTAGTATGCGCTCCAGCAGATATATCTCAATGGTCATCCCCAAAGCCAACAACTCCTTTGGCCGTCTTTCCTTCCAGTTCTCTGCTGCCAATGACTGGAACGAATTGCGGAGAAAAAAAACATTTATTAAAAAAATAATAATAATAATAATTCATGTTTATTTTTTTAGTAGCAGACGTTGGAGACTTATATCTCCCTCACTAACTTTAAGCATCAGCCATCTGAGCAGCTAACCGATCGCTGCAGCTGTACATAGTCCATCTGTAAATAGCCCACCAAATCTACCTACCTCATCCCCACATTGTTTTTATTTACTTTTCTGCTCTTTTGCACACCAGTATCACTACTTGCACATCACCATCTGCTCATCCATCACTCGTGTTAATTTGCTAAATTGTAATTACTTCGCTACTATGGCCTATTTATTGCCTTACCTCCTCACGTCATTTGCACTCACTGTATATACTGTTTTTTTCCTATCGTGTTATTGACCGCTTGTTTATTCCATGTGTAAGTCTGTGTTGTTGTTTGTGTCTCACTGCTTTGCTTTATCTTGGCCAGATCACCGTTGTAAATGAGAACTTGTTCTCAACTAGCTTACCTGGTTAAATAAAGGTGAAAAAATAAAAAATCGTTCTCCATTCATTTTGTAGTTATCGTTGTGTGAACGCTCCTGTTCACTTGAATATAAACAAATATTTTTATCATTATTGTCCTTCGTATGGACGGCCCTTTGGAGCTAAAATGATCTCCTAACCTGCTATGAAAAGGCACTTCCGGTCGTAGCTGCACTCCCTCTAGTCACAACCATGTGATTTGTTGAGTCACCTCAACTGACATTACAAAAAATGTATTTCATTGTATAAGCCACATTAGTTAGTATCATTTGAATGAATATTCTACATTACCATGGCAGTCCACCATCAGTTGAAAGAACTTTCCAAAATACCATGAAAATTATTGCATCACAATACCAGGCAGCCATTGCAAGTGTACCATTTTAAAATCATGGATATTATATGGCTGTTTGATTTTCCTTTTTGATGTTTGGAGAAAAATGTAGTTCTTATTATTCAGTTACAGCTTTTAGCACAGTAAATCTACAATTAACTGCAACATACAACATTTCGTAAAGCCTACATTGATGACGTAAATAGTCATAATGGAGGGACTGTGGATGGACTTTCCAGCCATCCTTTAGAGGAAAGTGAGGAGAGGAATCTCATCAGGTGTTCAGTGGCATCTGTCTGTCTGACCTCCATCCACCTTAACAGATTGGTCTGGCTCAATCAGCCACTCATGCAGACAGTGAACTCTGCTCCTGCATGTGCTTTGCTAGAGGAAGAGGACTGGATGTACTCTAGAGCCTCTCTCCTCCTGTCTTCTCTGCTTATACTGCCCCAGGCTGGTTATCTGTGCTCTAGAGCCCCTCCCTCCTTCCGTATCCACAGCCTTCTCCCTGCCTCTACTGCAATCAAAATGGTTAAACTTTTTTTTTATTAACAATTCTAATAAACGCAACAGTTTAATTTTTGTAATCCATCAGATTCAGGGCTTTTGGTGGGAATTCAGCTATTACATTTATTGTAAAAAAAAAAAAAAAATATATATATATATATATATATATATATATATATATATATATATATATATATATATATATATATATATATATTCTTAAAATCCACTCATATTCTTATTGTCACAGGTATTTTTTAAATATTTTGTTAAAATGAAGAAACGTATGTGCTTCATTTGCATGATTACACCTGCACTGCCTAGACGGCTTTATTATTTACTGTTGTCACGTTCTCTTGCATAATTCAACAAGTGTCAATAGCAGAATACCCTCGGATTTAAAAAAATCAACACCTTTGGTTCTAGATTACACCTACCTAAACATACTTTACATTGTTTGTGAGATCAAAGTATCACTATAATCAGTGTTCATTTTCGGAAGTTGCTTTCATTTCAGCGCATCTAATGTGTAAACATTTGAACTTTATTAAATTATGACTTTTCTCAATTCCACAAAAACACCCATCAAAATAAAGTTATCTTTCTTCTCTTACATGTGTCGAGGCGGTGCGTTAAATCCCCAACAAAGCTTTAGCGTTCATAGATTCAATGGAAAGATATTAGCTGTGTTTGAATACTCATACTAACCTCACTGTTTTTGACATAAATTGTGTATAGAGTATGCATATTGGTCATAGTATGGATAGAGTTAGTATGTCAAAAGTTCCCAGATGTTGTACTACATTCGCCAAAATACGAAGTATACACAGTGGACATCATTTCCGTACTTATAGGGCCCATAATGCAATTCTTCAGGAAATGGGCGTGGCTTCACAACGTTTTCAGATTTGAAGAAAATGGCGGAAAATATGCAACGAGAGCGGATACAAATTCATTGCTTTAACTAATTATGACAAATGTTAAGAAAATGTTGAGCAATGTTGCAAGCAGCACATATACAATCACCACCGCTCTGGATAAAATGAAAACTTTTTAACCAGCTCTGCTAGGGCGAGTAAAATGGTCAGAGTGAGGTGTTCTCTCATTTGTGTCTGGAAGTAGCTAGCCAGTTAGCTTGGGTGCTTGACTGCTGTTGTAAGGTCAGAACGCTCAAGTCACCCTACTCCTTGGCCAGAGCATCCAGTGTGCGCTCTGAACGCTCCCAGAGTGAAATGCTCTGAATTTACAAACGGACAATCTGACAATGATCTGAATTTACAAATGCCCAGAGTGCACTCTCACTTGGCTTCCCTGGCTAAAGCAACAGACTCCCCACATGCAAAAATACTACAGTTTACAATAGAATACTAATGTACTTCTAGAATTCTGTACTATACTCCACACTGTAGTATCCCTTGATCATGTGTAGTTGTTACTATAGAATTTTGTCGTATGCTATACTACACAATGTAGTGTCCCTTGATCATGTAGTGCTTACTATATACTTTTGTAGTATATTGTAGAATACTAAACTCCACACTGTAGTATCCCTCGATCATGTGTAGTGCTTACTATATCATTTCATAGTGTACTGTAGAATACTACACTAGTCAGCAAAAACACTATAGTTTAACTATAGTAATACTACAGTATTTAAGTTGCATATATACCCCATCCATTCCCCTCCCCATATCCCAATTTGTGTGCCACCCATGATCAACTTACATATCAAGTATAGACCATATTGTGTTCCTCACAGGCCTACAGGTTATAGAAAATCTATCCGTTTAGACTCCAGTTCCTACCTACAGGTTATGAAAAAAGTGCTATTTTTGTAATTGTCCCGTAGGTTTTGTCAAGAAGAAAGCTCCCACTTCTAAAGATAAAACAAAAACACTACAGTAATGTCCACAAAACACTACAGTAAATACTATAATATAGTATTTATATATATGGTTTAGCTATAGTAATACTACAGTATTTATACTAAACAGTTCATTTATATTTTCCATACATTTGGGTGAGGTTTCCCTTGCCTGGTTAGCCTCGTTTCACTGCCAAAAATACAATTAAACCAGCTAGTGTTCAGTGAAATAACAATGTCAAATACAGGTAGTGTCACGACTCCCACCGAAGGTGGCTCCTCTTCCTGTTCGTGCGGCACTCGGCGGTCGTCGTCACCGGTCTACTAGCCGCCCCCGATCCCTTTTCCCTTTTCTGTTGGTTTTGTCTTATTGGTTACACCTGTTTCTTGTTTAGGTTTTAGTTGGGCTGTTTAAGACGGTAAGGCCCGCCTGCTCTTTGTGCAGGCTTATTTTTCCTCTGTTCATGTTTGTGGTTGTGCGATTTCCTTTGTTTTTCTCCGGACTGGTTGGGTCCTGGTTTTGGGCCGGTCTTGTTCTTTCGCCTGGTGTTTGGCGTGACCATTTTCCCTGCGTCGGAATAAAACATTGTTCTTTACCCTCTGCTTCCTGCGCCTGACTCCGCACCCACTACACATAGAGTGCATTACAAGTAGCCTAGTAAAATAATTAACATCCAATCACATTAACCGTTACTCTCGTGGGAATTCCACTAACAGTCCATATGTAGCCAAACATAGCTGCTGCTCATGTTGGTATCTGTACTGATGGCGCAAAAGCCATGACAGGGAGACATAGCGGAGTGGTAACGCGTGTGCAAGAAGTTCCTCCCAACGCCACTTGGGTACACTGCAGCATCCACCGTGAGGCTCTTGCTACCAAGGGAATGCCTGACAGCTTGAAAGACATTTTGGACACCACAGTGAAAATGGTTAACTTTGTTAAAGCAAGGACCCTGAACTCTTGTGTATTTTCTGCGCTATGCAATGATATGGGCAGCGACCACGTAACGCATTTACAATATACAGAAGTGCGCTGGTTATCAAGGGACAACGTTTTGATATGTTTTTTGGAAATTGAGAGACAAGCTTAAAGTTGTCTTTACTGACCTTAATTTTCACTTGTCTGACCGCTTGCATGATGACGAGTTTCTCACACAACTGGCCTATCTGGGTGATGTTTTTTTCTCTCCTGAATGATCTGAATCTAGGAATACTGTGACTCGCCGTAACTATATTCAGTGTGCGGGACATAGAGGCTATGATTAAGAAATTGGAGCTCTTCTCTGTCTGCATTAACAAGGACAACACACAGGTCTTTCCATCATTGTATGTTTTGTGTGCAAATGAACTCAAGCTTACAGACAATGTCAAATGTGATACAGCGAAGTACCTGAGTGATTTGGGTGCACAATTATGCAGGTACTTTCTTGAAACAGATGACACAAACAACTGGATTCGTTATCCCTTTCATGCCTGCCTCCAGTCCACTTAACAATATCTGAACAAGAGAGCCTCAAAATTGCAACAAGCAGTTCTGTGAAAATTGAATTTAATCAGAAGCAACTGCCAGATTTTTTGGATTGGGCTGTGCTTAGAGTATCTTGCCTTGGCAAATCATGCTGTTAAGACACTGATGCCCTTTGCAACCACGTACCTATGTGAGAGTGGATTCTCAGCCCTCACTAGCATGAAAACTAAATACAGGCACAGACTGTGTGTCGAAAATGATTTAAGATAGAGACTTTCTCCAATACAACTATCAAGGCACAAGGCGAGACCCAGATGGCTGGAGTCTTACAATGTTTACTAATCCAAAGGGGTAGGGAAGAGAATGGTTGTGGACAGGCAAAAAGGTCAATACCATACTAGAGTCTAGGAGGTACAGAGTGGCAGACAGGCTCGTGGTCAAGGCAGGCAGAATGGTCATGCAGGCGGGTACAGAGTCCAAAAACAGGCAAGGGTCAAAACCAGGAGGACTAGAAAAAGAGAATAGCAAAAGGAGTTTGGGGAAAAACACGCTGGTTGACTTGACTAAACATAGAAGACGAAGTGGCACAGAGAGACAGGAAACACAGGGATAAATACACTGGTACAGAGAGACAGGAAACACAGCGATAAATACACTGGTACAGAGAGACAGGAAACACAGGGATAAATACACTGGCACAGAGAGACAGGAAACACAGGGATAAATACACTGGTACAGAGAGACAGGAAACACAGCGATAAATACACTGGTACAGAGAGACAGGAAACACAGGGATAAATACACTGGCACAGAGAGACAGGAAACACAGGGATAAATACACTGGTACAGAGAGACAGGAAACACAGCGATAAATACACTGGTACAGAGAGACAGGAAACACAGGGATAAATACACTGGCACAGAGAGACAGGAAACACAGGGATAAATACACTGGCACAGAGAGACAGGAAACACAGGGATAAATACACTGGCACAGAGAGACAGGAAACACAGGGATAAATACACTGGTACAGAGAGACAGGAAACACAGGGATAAATACACTGGTACAGAGAGACAGGAAACACAGGGATAAATACACTGGTACAGAGAGACAGGAAACACAGGGATAAATACACTGGTACAGAGAGACAGGAAACACAGGGATAAATACACTGGTACAGAGAGACAGGAAACACAGGGATAAATACACTGGTACAGAGAGACAGGAAACACAGGGATAAATACACTGGTACAGAGAGACAGGAAACACAGCGATAAATACACTGGTACAGAGAGACAGGAAACACAGCGATAAATACACTGGTACAGAGAGACAGGAAACACAGCGATAAATACACTGGTACAGAGAGACAGGAAACACAGGGATAAATACACTGGTACAGAGAGACAGGAAACACAGGGATAAATACACTGGTACAGAGAGACAGGAAACACAGGGATAAATACACTGGTACAGAGAGACAGGAAACACAGGGATAAATACACTGGTACAGAGAGACAGGAAACACAGCGATAAATACACTGGTACAGAGAGACAGGAAACACAGGGATAAATACACTGGTACAGAGAGACAGGAAACACAGGGATAAATACACTGGTACAGAGAGACAGGAAACACAGGGATAAATACACTGGTACAGAGAGACAGGAAACACAGGGATAAATACACTGGGGAAAACAAGTGACACCTGGAGAGGGTGGAGACAATAACAAGGACAGGTGAAACAGATCAGGGCGTGTCAACAACCCAACAATGCAGAGTTATGTGCATCCTTTCAAGCACACCCTTCTCATTAACCTGTGGTGAGTTATTCACACTTTCTGATGAACAAAAATAAGGTTTGTACAGTGCCTTCAGAAAGTATTCACACCCTTTGACTTTTTCCACAATTTGTTGTGGTACAGCCTGAATTTAAAGTGGATTAAATGTTGTCACGCCCTGACCTTAGAGAGCCTTTTTTATTCTCTATTTGGTTAGGTCACGGTGTGACTTGGGTGGGCAAATCTATGTTTCTATTTCTTTGTTGGCCTAGTATGGTTCCCAATCAGACGCAGCTGTTTATCGTTGTCTCTGATTGGGGATCATACTTAGGCAGCCCTTTTTCCCTCCTTATAGGGTGGGATGTTGTTTTTGCATAGTTGCTGTCTAGCCCTGCAGAACTTTATGTTCGGTTTGTATTTTGTTGTTTTGTCGGAGTTCAGTACTAAAAATCATGAACACTTTCCACACTGCGCTTTGGGTATATCCATCTTTCAACGAACGTGACAGAAGATCCCACCACCAAAGGACCAAGCAGCGTGGCCAGGAGGAGCAGACATCCTGGACATGGGAGGTGCCCTTGGATGGTAAGGGATCCTGGATGTGGGTGGAGATCAAGGCCGGAAGGGATCGCCTTCCATGGGAGCAGACGGAGGCAGCGAGGGAGGAACAACGACGACACCGGGGTTCGCGACCACGAAGGAATCACGAGAGGCAGCCACAAAAAAAATTCCAGACCTCCAGTGCGCCACCACGGCCCAGTATATCCTGCGCCGGCCATACAAACTGTGTCTCCAGTGCGCCACCACGGCCCAGTATATCCTGCGCCGGCCATACAAACTGTGTCTCCAGTGCGCCACCACGGCCCAGTATATCCTGCGCCGGCCATACAAACTGTGTCTCCAGTGCGCCTTCACTGCCCAGTATATCCTGCGCCGGCCATACAAACTATGTCTCCAGTGCGCCTTCACTGCCCAGTGCGTCCTGTGCCAGCGCCCCGCACTTGCCGGGCTAAAGTGAGCATCCAGCCAGGACGGGTTGTGCCAGCTCTATGCTCCAGACCTCCAGTGCTCCTCCATGGTCCAGTATATCCTGTGCCAGCTCCATGTACCCGGCCTCCAGTGCGTGTCTCCAGCCTGATACGTCCTGTGCCTGCTCCACGCACGAAGCCTCCAGTGATGATCCATGGCCCGAAGCCTCCAGTGATGATCCATGGCCCGAAGCCTCCAGTGATGATCCATGGCCCGGAGCCTCCAGTGATGATCCATGGCCCGACGCCTCCAGTGATGATCCATGGCCCGGAGCCTCCAGTGATGATCCATGGCCCGGAGCCTCCAGTGATGATCCAAGGTCCGGAGTCTACAGCAAGGGTCTGCAGTCCAGTCCAGCACCCAAGCTAGCTTGCTAATGTTGGCTAGCTTGCTAGCTACTTCCAGACATAAATGAGCCCAGTACATCACTGGGGCCAAGCTTCCTGCCATCCAGGACCTATATAAGGTGGTGTCATAGGAAAGTCCATTACATTGTCAGAGACTCCAGTCACCCAAGTCATAGACTGTTTTCTCTGCTACAGCACGGCAAGCGGTACCGGAGCGCCAAGTCTAGGACCAAAAGGCTCTATAACAGCTTCTACACCCAAGCCATAAGACTGCTGCCATAAGACTGCCCCCCCCCCCCCCCCCCCCCCCCCCCCCCCCCCAACAAATTACCTCAACTAACCTGTACCTGTATATAGCCTCGTTATTGTTATTTTATTGTGTTACTCTTTATTAATATTTTTTACTTTCGATTTTCTGGTAAATATTTTCTTAACTCTTCTTGAACTGCACTGTTGGTTATGGGCTTGTAAGTAAACATTTCACGGTAAGGTCTACACATGTTGTATTCGGCGCATGTGACAAATACAGTTTGATTTGATTTGATTTCCACGGTCGAAAAAAGGACAGGCACAAGCAAGAGTTTGAAACAGTTGCATTAGTAAAATGAAAGCAATTAATCCAATGAGATTTCAGTGACAGGTGGATTTGGCACTATTCAGACACAGGAAGTAGATGGCTGAAAAAGACAGATCCAAGGTGGGGCATGCGCGTTGCCAATCTATACTGCCCGAGGCTGTCTCTCCATATGGTAGATCTCCTCTCTCCTCATGTATCTATCCTCAGCCTTTCCTCTGCCTCTGCCCCAGACTGACTACATACGGACTAGAGTCCCTCTCTTCCTCATAGCACCAACATACTCTTCTCCCTGCTTCTGCCTCTCAGTCTCTGCCTCTGTCGCCCCAGGCTGGCTCTCTATTGGAGGGTCATTCTGGCAGGAGGCCACACTGTGACAAACGACTTGGTGAAAACGTTAAACAAATGCAATTTAAATTAAATGGGCTGCTGTACTATTCACAGTGCAATAAAAACAACATCTTGGGGCCCTTTTGTCCAATCCTATCAAGCATGTGTGTGTCGGCAGACTCGGCACAAAGGAGCAGTATCTGGCAGTGTAACCTCCATCCCCCCACATACCCGGAGGGGCAGTATTTGGCAGCCGTTCACTCTGAGCCGTGGCTGGCGGATGCCACAGAGAAAATTCTAACTGTCTCTTGCTTCTCTGTGCTGTCAACCTTGGTTTATACACACAGATCTAATTAAGCGCAGACATGCAGATCATATGGATGAGCAACAAACAGAGCAAGAGGAAGGAAACATAATGAAAATGAGAAGAGGATGCAGGAGAGGAGAGAGGAGAGCAGAGATGAAGGGAAGGGAAAGGAAAGGAAAAGCAAGGAAAAGAAGAAAGACAGAGAGCTATACTGAGTGCTGGGTCTTTCATTGTGAGGCACAAACAGTACTGTAGTAGTCCATACATCCACCCTCTCCTCTCCTCTCTTCAGTGGTAGACTATACATCCCCCCTCCTCTCCTCTACTTTCCTTTTCTCTCATCTCCACCTCTCCTCTCTTTGGTGGTAGACGATACATCCACCCTCCTCTCATCTCCTCTCCTCTCTTCGGTGGTAAATTATACATCCACCCTCCTCTCCTCTCCTCTCCTCTCCTCTCCTCTCCTCTCCTCTCCTCTCCTCTCCTCTCCTCTCCTCTCTTTGGTAGTAGATTATACATCCACCCTCCTCTCCACTAATCTCCTCTCTTCAGTAGTAGACAATACAGTCGTGGCCAAAAGTTTTGAGAATGACACAAATATTAATTTGCTGCTTCAGTGTCTTTAGATATTTTTGTCAGATGTTACTATGGAATACTGAAGTATAATTACAAGCATTTCATAAGTGTCAAATGCTTTTATTGACAATTACATGAAGTTGATGCAAAGAGTCAATATTTGCAGTGTTGACCCTTCTTTTTCAAGACCTCTGCCATCCGCCCTGGCATGCTGTCAATTTACTTCTGGGCCACATCCTGACTGACGGCAGCCCATTCTTGCATAATCAATGCTTGGAGTTTGTCAGAATGTGTGGGTTTTTGTTTGTCCACCAGCTTCTTGAGGATTGACCACAAGTTCTCAATGGGATTAAGGTCTGGGGAGTTTCCTGGCCATGGACCCAAAATATCGATGTTTTGTTCCCCGAGCCACTTAGTTATCACTTTTGCCTTATGGCAAGGTGCTCCATCATGCTGGAAAAGGCATTGTTCATCACCAAACTGTTCCTGGATGGTTGGGAAAAGTTGCTCTCGGAGGATGTGTTGGTACCATTCTTTATTCATGGCTGTGTTCTTAGGCAAAATTGTGAGTGATCCCACTCACTTGGCTGAGAAGCAACCCCAGACATGAATGGTCTCAGGATGCTTTACTGTTGGCATGACACAGGACTGATGGTAGAGCTCACCTTGTCTTCTCCGGACAAGCTTTTTTCCGGATGACCCAAACAATCGGGAAGGGGATTCATCAGAGAAAATGACTTTACCCCAGTCCTCAGCAGTCCAATCCCTGCACCTTTTGCAGAATATCAGTTTGTCCCTGATGTTTTTCCTGGAGAGAAGTGGCTTCTTTGCTGCCCTTCTTGACACCAGGCCATCCTCCAAAAGTCTTCGCCTCACTGTGCATGCAGATGCACTCACACCTGCCTGCTGCCATTCCTGAGCAAGCTCTGTACTGGTGGTGCCCCAATCACAATGCTGAATCAACTTTAGGAGACGGTCCTGGCGATTGCTGGACTTTCTTGGGCACCCTGAAGCCTTCTTCACAACAATTGAACCGCTTTCCTTGAAGTTCTTGATGATCCGATAGATGGTTGATTTAGGTGCAATCTTACTGGCAGCAATTTACTTGCCTGTGAAGCCCTTTTTGTGCAAAGCAATGATGACGGCACATGTTTCCTTGCAGGTAACCATGGTTGACAGAGGAAGAACAATGATTCCAAGCACCACCCTCCTTTTGAAGCTTCCAGTCTGTTATTCAAACTCAATCAGCATGACTGAGTGATCTCCAGCCTTGTCCTTGTGTTAACGAGAGAATCACTGACATGATGTCAGTTGGTCCTTTTGTGGCAGGGCAGAAATGCAGTGGAAATGTTTTTGGGGGATTCAGTTCATTTGCATGGCAAAGAGGGACTTTGTAATTAATTGCGATTCATCTGATCACTCTTCATAACACTCTGGAGTATATGCAAATTGCCATTATACAAACGGAGGCAGCAGACTTTGTGAACATTAATATTTGTGTCATTCTCAAAACTTTTGGCCACGACAGAGGAAGTAGACTATACATCCATCCTCTCCTCTCATATCCACTCCTCTCCTCTTTGGTAGTAGTCTATACATCTATCCACCCCCCTCTTATCTCATCGCATCTCCACTCCTCTCCTCTCTTCAATAGTAGACTATACATCTATCCACCCTCCTCTCATCTCCACTCCTCTCCTCTCTTCGGTAGTAGACTATACTTTCATCCTCCTCTCATCTCATCTCCACTCCTCTCCTCTCAGGAAAATGGAGCACCATGTGATTCCATCAGTGCACATGTTTATGTATTCTCTATTTAAATCACCACACTGTAAATGGCTGATGTCCCTTTCTTCTTCAAATAGGTGCGCATATTCCCTTACCTGATTGGCCGAGAGTCTGCCTTTGCTGATAACATGAAATGGATGGCCTGTGCTAATAAAGGTTTGTCTTTTCTTAAAAATTGTATAATAACCACATACACCATGTACCAAATACACTACACAGCACATGTATACTATTACTGTGATGGTATGTTGAATGTGTGGGTATGAGTGTGTGTTGGGTAGATTGTCTGTGTGTGAATGTGTGGGCGTGGTGGGTAGATTGGCTGTGTGTGAATGTATGTTGGGTAGATTGGCTGTGTGTGAATATCAAATCAAATCAAATTTATTTATATAGCCCTTCGTACATCAGCTGATATCTCAAAGTGCTGTACAGAAACCCAGCCTAAAACCCCAAACAGCAAGCAATGCAGGTGTAGAAGCACGGTGGCTAGGAAAGACTCCCTAGAAAGGCCAAAACCTAGGAAGAAACCTAGAGAGGAACCAGGCTATGTGGGGTGGCCTCTTCTGGCTGTGCCGGGTGGAGATTATAACAGAACATGGCCAAGATGTTCAAATGTTCATAAATGACCAGCATGGTCCAATAATAATAAGGCAGAACAGTTGAAACTGGAGCAGCAGCACGGCCAGGTGGACTGGGGACAGCAAGGAGTCATCATGTCAGGTAGTCCTGAGGCATGGTCCTAGGGCTCAGGTCCTCTGAGAGAGAGAAAGAAAGAGAGAAAGAGAGAATTAGAGAGAGCATACTTAAATTCCCACAGGACACCGGATAGGACAGGAGAAGTACTCCAGATATAACGAACTGACCCTAGCCCCCCGACACATAAACTACTGCAGCATTAATACTGGAGGCTGAGACAGGAGGGGTCAGGAGACACTGTGGCTCCATCTGAGGACACCCCCGGACAGGGCCAAACAGGAAGGATATAATATGTGGGCGTGAGTGTGTGTTGGGTAGATTGGCTGTGCTGATGTGTGCAGAATGGAGTGTTAGTGGAGACACAGGGCTCAGGGGCCATACCTGCCTAATCCCTCTTTCTGTCAGAGACTTTCCCCCTGGACACCTGCCGCTAATGGCTACCGTGTGCCCATGCTCCAGATGAGAGGTGAATGCTCTGGACTGGGAAAGTCACAGTCAGGAAAAGTGATCACTGTGGGATTACACAGCCCAGCTACTCTAACTTTATTCTGACACTCACAGTAACACACACTTACTGGGAAATACCCCTAGTGTGATACATTGTGTATGCGTGTGCACGTGCGTGCGCGTGTGTGTGTGTCTGTGTGTGCGTGCTTGTGTGTGTTGCCACAGGGTATTTCAGTCAGATCTCCACACTTGCTGATGTACAGGAAAATGTGATGAGGTATCTTCATGTTATGAGTCGTCCTAAAGTCATCGATCATGAACATGACACGGTCTGGACAGAGGCCTACATGGACAGCACTGGGAGTATCATAGTGAGTAGAAAAGGGCATGAGTGTACATGTGTGTACATAATGTACTGTATGTGTGCGCATGTGTATGTGCTTGTGCGTTGGTGTGTGTGTCCGTGTGTGTGTGTGTGTCCGTGTGTGTGTCCTCTCTGATCAGTCCTCTTCATGCTACACAAGGGATTCCTCATTATGAGCTTCTTTCTTTTGACTGGATTTTCCAGTTTGACTTGTTCTGCTCTTCTGTGTGCAGAATGATGATATACTGTCTGTCTGGCTGACTGTCTGTTGAGTGTCTGTCTGTCTGTCTGTCTGTCTGTCTGTCTGTCTGTCTGTCTGTCTGTCTGTCTGTCTGTCTGCGTGTCTGTCTGTCTGTTTGTCTATCTGACTTACTGACTGTCTGTCTGACTGAGTGTCTGTCTGTCTGACCGAGTGAGTGAGCGACTGTCTGTCTGTCAATCCTCATATGTAATTTTTCTGTCTCCTGCAGCTCTCCCAGGCACACAAGGTAAAGCCTTTCTCTCTCTCAGTTAAATTTCAATCTAAAGGCTTTATTGGCATGGGAAACATATTGCCACGGCTAGTGAAATACAGTGGGGCAAAAAAGTATTTAGTCAGCCACCAATTGTGCAAGTTCTCCCACTTTAAAAGATGAGAGAGGCCTGTAATTTTCATCATAGGTACACTTCAACTATGACAGACAAAATGAGAAAGAAAATCCAGAAAAACACATTGTAGGATTTTTTATGAATTTATTTGCAAATTATGGTGGAAAATAAGTATTTGGTCCCCTACAAACAAGCAAGATTTCTGGCTCTCACAGACCTGTAACTTCTTATTTTAAGAGGCTCCTCTGTCCTCCACTCGTTACCTGTATTAATGGCACCTGTTTGAACTTGTTATCAGTATAAAATACACCTGTCCACAACCTCAAACAGTCACACTCCAAACTCCACTATGGCCAAGACCAAAGAGCTGTCAAAGGACACCAGAAACAAAATTGTAGACCTGCACCAGGCTGGGAAGACTGAATCTGCAATAGGTAAGCAATAGTTAAGCAGCTTGGTTTGAAGAAATCAACTGTGGGAGCAATTATTAGGAAATGGAAGACATACAAGACCACTGATAATCTCCCTCGATCTGGGGCTCCAGGCAAGATCTCACCCTGTGGGGTCAAAATGATCACAATGAGCAAAAATCCCAGAACCACACGGGGGGATCTAGTGAATGACCTGCAGAGAGCTGGGACCAAAGTAACAAAGCCTACCATCAGTAACACAAGTAACGCCGCCAGGGACTCAAATCCTGCAGTGCCAGACGTGTCCCCCTGCTTAAGCCAGTACATGTCCAGGCCCGTCTGAAGTTTGCTAGAGAGCATTTGGATGATCCAGAAGAAGATTGGGATAATGTCATATGGTCAGATGAAACTAAAATATAACTTTTTGGTAAAAACTCAACTTGTCGTGTTTGGAGGACAAAGAATGCTGAGTTGCATCCAAAGAACACCATATCTACTGTGAAGCATGGGGGTGGAAACATCATGCTTTGGGGCTGTTTTTCTGCAAAGAGACCAGGACGACTGATCCGTGTAAAGGAAAGAATGAATGGGGCCATGTATCGTGAGATTTTGAGTAAAAACCTCCTTCCATCAGCAAGGGCATTTCAGCATGACAATGATCCCAAACACACCACCCGGCAACAAAGGAGTTGAAAGTCCGTGTTGCCCAGCAACAGCCCCAAAACATCACTGCTCTAGAGGAGATCTGCATGGAGGAATGGGCCAAAATACCAGCAACAGTGTGTGAAAACCTTGTGAAGACTTACAGAAAACGTTTGACCTCTGTCATTGCCAACAAAGGGTATATAACAAAGTATTGAGATAAACTTTTGTTATTGACAAAAAAACGTATTTTCCAACATAATTTGCAAATAAATTCATTAAAAATCCTACAATGTGATTTTCTGGATTTTCTTTTCTAATTTTGTCTGTCATAGTTGAAGTGTACCTATGATGAAAATTACAGGCTTCTCTCATCCTTTTAAGTGGGAGAACTTGCACAATTGGTGGATGACGAAATACTTTTTTGCCCCACTGTAGATAATCAACAAAAGTGAAATAAACAATAAAAATGAACAGTAAACACTACACTTCCAAAAGTTCCAAAATAATAAAAACTTTACAAATGTCCTATTATGTCTATATACAGTGTTGTAATGATGTGCAAATAGTTAAAGTACAAAAGGGTTGTATTTACAATGGTGTTTGTTCTTCACTGGTTGCCCTTTTCCTGTGGCAACAGGTCACAAATCTTGCTGTTGTGATTGCACACTGTAGTATTTCACCCATTATATATGGGAGTTTATATGGGAGTTTTCGAATTCTTTGTGGGTCTGTGTAATCTGAGGGAAATAATGTGTCTCTAAGATGGTCATACATTTGGCAGGAGGTTAGGAAGTGCACTCAGTTTCCACCTCATTTTGTGGGCAGTATGTACATAGCCTGTCTTCTCTTGAAAGTTTTTGGCGGCTTTTCTCAATAGCAAGGCTATGCTCACTGAGTCTGTACATAGTCAAATATTTCCTTAATTTTGGGTCAGTCACAGTGGTCAGGTATTCTGCCACTGTATACTCTCTGTTTAGGGCCAAATAGCATTCTAGTTTGCTCTGTTCTTTTGTAAATTCTTTCCAATGTGTCAAGTAATTATATTTTTGTTTTCTCATGATTTGGTTGGGTCTAATTGTGTTGCTGCTCTGGGGCTCGTGGGGTCTGTTTGTGAACAGAGCCCCAGGACCAGCTTGCTTAGGGGCTCTTCTCCAGGTTAATTTCTCTGTAGGTGATGGCTTTGTTATGGAGGGTTTGGGAATCGCTTCCTTTTAAGTGGTTGTAGAATTTATCAGCTCTTTTCTGGGTTTTGATCATTAGCGGGTATCGGCCTAATTCTGCTCTGCATGCATTATTTGGTGTTTTACGTTGTACACAGAGGATATTTTTGCAAAATTCTGCATGCAGAATCGCAATTTGTTTTTTGTACCATTTTGTGAATTCTTGGTTGGTGAGCGGACCCCAAACCTCACAACCATAACGGTTAATGGGTTCAATAACTGATTCAAGTATTTTTTGCCAGATCCTAATTGGTATGTCAAATTTTATGTTCCTTTTGGTGGCATGGAAGGCCCTTCTTGCCTTGTCTCTCAGACTATTCACAGCTTTGTGGAAGTTACCTGTGGTGCTGATGTTTAGCCCGAGATATGTATACATTTTTGTGTGCTCTAGGGCAACGGTGTCTAGATGAAATTTGTATTCGGTGTCCTAGCAACTGACCCTTTTTTGGAACACAATTTTTTTGTCTTACTGAGATTTACAGTCAGGGCCCAAGTCTGACAGAATCTGTGCAGAAGATCCAGGTGCTGCTGCAGGCCCTCCTTGGTTGGGGACAGAAGCACCAGATCATCAGCAAACAGTAGACATAAGACTTCAGATTGTAGTAGGGTGCTGCAGACTGTTCTAGTGCCCTTGCCAATTTGTTGGTATTGTCATGTCCTGACCATAGAAAGCCTTTATTTTCTATGGTGGAGTAGGTCAGGGCGTGACTGGGGGGTGTTCTAGTTTATTATTTCTATGTGTATTCTATGTTTTCTATTTCTTTGTTGGCCGGGTATGGTTCCCAATCAGAGGCAGCTGTTTATCGTTGTCTCTGATTGGGGATCATACTTAGGCAGCCTTTTTCCATTTGTTGTTTGTTGGATCTTGTTTTTGTATTGTTGCTTTTGAGCCCTACAAGGCTGTACGTTCGTTCGTTTGTTTGTTTCTCTTTATTGTTTTTGTTGCTGGTTCACATTCTAATAAATGATGATGAACCCAAATCACCCTGCGCCTTGGTCTACCCATTTCGACGAGCGTTACAGAAGATCCCACCAACAACGGACCAAGCAGCGTGCACTGGAGGAATGCCAGGAATGGAGGACATCCTGGACGTGGGACGAGATTGTGGCAGGAGACGGAAGCCTGACATGGAAGCAGGCGAAGGCAGCGAAGGAGGAACAACGACAACACCGGGGTTCACCACCACAACAGGAGCCCGAGAGGCACACGGGTTGGTCGGCAAAGCCGAGGGGCGAGTCTGAGAGCGAAGAGGAATATTGGAATAGACTGAGCGAGGAGTATTGTGAGATAGTTGAGGGGAGTGATGAGGTAGAGTGCATGGTTTGGTGTCTGGAGCAAGACAGTCACCGTGAGGAGCGTGGGACCAGTCAGGCACCATGTTTTGCGGAGATACGCAATGTGTGTCCAGTGCACATCCACAGCCCGGTGCGTTCTGTGCCAGCTTCTCGCACTTACCGTGCAAAAGTGAGCATCCAGCCAGGACGGGTTGTGCCGGCTCAGCACTCCTGGTCTCCAGTACACCTCCTCAGTCCCGGATATCCTGCGCCGGCTCTATGCACTGTGTCACCAGTGCGCCTTCACAGCCCAGTGCGTCCTGTGCCAGCGCCCCGCACTTGCCGGGATAAAGTCAGCATCCAGCCAAGATGGGTTGTGCCAGCTCAACGCTCTAGACCTCCAGTGTGCCTCCACAGTCCAGTACATCCTGTTCCTCTTCCCCGCACTCGCCCTGAGGTGCGTGTTATCAGCCCGGTGCCACCTGTACCGGTCCCACGCATCAGGCCTCCAGTGCGCCTCCACAGTCCAGTACGTCCTGTGCCTCCTCCCCGCACTTGCCCTGAGGTGCGTGTCATCAGCCCGGTGCCACCTGTACTGGTCCCACGCATCAGGCCTCCAGAGCTTCCGGCGACAGTTCCCAGTCCAGAGCTTCCGGCGACAGTTCCCAGTCCAGAGCTTCCGGCGACAGTTCCCAGTCCAGAGCTTCCGGTGACAGTTCCCAGTCCAGAGCTCCCAATCAGAGGCAGCTGTCTATCGTCTCTGATTGGGGATCATACTTAGGCAGCCTTTTTCCACTTGTTGTTTGTTGTATCTTGTTTTGTATTGTTGCTTTTGAGCCCTACAAGGCTGTACGTTTTCTTTGTTTGTTAGTCTTTATTGTTTTTGTTGCTGGTTCACATTCTAATAAATTATGATGAACCCAAATCACGCTGCGCCTTGGTCTACCCAATTCGACGAGCGCTACAAGTTATATGTTGAAGAGTGTGAGGCTTAAGCTGCATCCCTGTGTCACCCCTGGCAGTGTGGAAAGAAATTTTAACCGCACACTTGTTTATGTACATGGATTTAACAATGTATGTTTTCCCCCAACACCACTTTCCATCAAGTTGTATAGCAGACCCCCATGCCAAATTGAGTCGAAAGCTTTTTTGAAATCAACAAAGAATGAGAAGACTTTGCCTTTGTTTTGATTTGTTTGTTCGTCAATTAGGGGGTGTGCAGGGTGAATACGTGGTCTGTCATACCGTCATTTGGTTAAAAGCCCATTTGACATTTTCTCAGTAAATTGTTTTCGCTGAGGAAAAATCTGCTATTAATGATAATGCAGAGGGTTTTCCTAAGGTTGCTGTTGACGCATAAACCCCGGCAGTTATTGGGGTCAAATTTGTCTACACTTTTGTGGATTGGGGTGATCAGTCATTGGTTCCAAAAACCAGGCAAGATGTCAGAGCTGAGGATTATGTTAAAGAGTTTAAGTATAACCAATTGGTCTGTATATTTTATAATTTCATTGAGGATACCATCAACCCCACAGACCTTTTTGGGTTGGAGGGTTTGTATTTTGTCCTTTGTTACATCATTCAATGTAATTGGAGAATCCAATGGGTTCTGGTAGTCTTTAATAGTTGATTCTACGATTTGTATCTGATCGTGTATACATTTTTGCTGTTTGTTCTTTGTTATAGAGCCAAAATGATTGGATAAGTGGTAATTGGATGTATTTTGGATTTTGTTCAATGTAATTGGAGAATCCAATGGGTTCTGGTAGTCTTTAATAGTTGATTCTACGATTTGTATCTGATCGTGTATACATTTTTGCTGTTTGTTCTTTGTTATAGAGCCAAAATGATTGGATAAGTGGTTTATTCATACATCTCTGTTTTGGATAGATAACTCTTCGTGCTGTTGTTTGTTTAGAGTTTTCCAATTTTCTCAGAAGTGGTTAGATTCTATGGACTCTTCAATTACATTGAGCTGATTACTGATGCGCTACAACTTATTTTTCCGTAGTGTACAGTATTTCTGTTTTGTTTTAGTGCTTCACCATAGTGAAAGCGTAGGCTCAGGTTTTCTGGGTCTCTATGTTTTTGGTTGGATAGGTTTCTCAATTTCTTTCTTAGGTTTTTGCATTCTTTGTAATTGGTCTGTGTGTAGCTGGTAAGGAGGAGTCAGGTGCAGGACAGCAGATATGAGTAATAAACGTACTTTACTCAAGAATACAAATATATACAACACAATAAACTAGCCCACAATAACGGACCGTAAACATACAAACAATCACTCACAAAAACAATGGGGGAACAGAGGGTTAAATAATGAACAAGTAATTGGGGGATTGAAACCAGGTGTGTAAAACAAAGACAAAACAAATGGAAAATGAAAAGTGGATCGGCGATGGCTAGAAGGCCGGTGACGTCGACCGCCGAACACCACCCGAACAAGGAGAGGGACCGACTTTGGCGGAAGTCATGACATTCTTCATCAAAACATTTGTCATTGTTGTCAATTTTCTTGGGTTGTCTGTTTGACATTTTTAGATTTGATAGGGAAGCTGAGAGGTCAAATATACTGTTTAGGTTTTCTACTGCTGTCATGTCTTTACTATCATTAAATGAAGACTTGTAGTTTTTATCAAAGATTGTCTGTAATTATTATTACGCGATTAGACTGATTAATCATGTAACTGTAATTAACTAGGACGTCGGGGGCATCAAGGAAAATATAATTTTCCTAAAATAACTTTTCAGATATTTTCATATCTGAAGAAAAGTCTTCTGAATTACTGAATTATTTATTTTACCTCACGTTAGTCTTATTCCAAACGTTGTAAATTATTGCTTATCTGCACGAACCCCGTCTTCACTATGAGTCATCCATACATCAATTGTATTAAATCATTTATTTACTAACTAAATAATTCACAGAAATGCATAAACAAACAGTAGATAGTTACAAGGAAATGATAACGGAGTTTCCCTAATGGGATAAACTGGCATCGCGGCTTGGTGTACAAAAGGGAAGTGGGGGTCGACTGAGATAAGACAACACACAGTTGATAATTATAACAATTGAAATGCTAATCCTTTGCACATGAACGCTTACTCATTTGTGAACAATTGCAATCAACATACTGTATATATTTACGCTCAGTGTGTCGTCGGGGTCTCTGTTGAAAAGTTTGTTTCTGTTGGAGAGTTTGCCCTCTCTGTCGTGGTTAGAATGGATAGTTCAGAGTGACATTCATTCGTGTCGTTATGGATAGATATTTCGGCAGTTGTCGGTCTTCACGTTCAATGATACCGAATTCCTAGCTGCAGACTAGTAATTAATATCAAAGACTTGTTCTTATTCTGTCGGTATCGATAGTCTAAGAGTTTAACCACGTGGGATGGTTAAAAGATTCAGTAGTCTGGTCTCAAACCTTGGCCCTCTCGTTATCGAGGTAAGCTGGTCTGCAACCTTTGTCTTCTCGTAATTGAGGGAAACATGGTCTGTTGAGAAATTCTCAAAGTGGGGGTTTTATTCGGGAGAGCAGAAAAAGCTGTCTCATGACGTCAGGTCCGAACTGGGCTCATGGGCGGTTCTCTGATTTAGTTAAACTCAAAATGGAATTGGAGTTTCCTTCATTAAACAGTCCAAAATCACATTAGACAATTTTACAAACAGTATCATCTTCACTCATTCATCTTATACAACAATTAGATGTAAACCTCATATCTGAGGCTATTATATAAACAGCGTTATGGTAATGTGGCCGTATTGTCTTCCATGAGTTTCACCAAATTGTACCAAACGGACCAGTTCGTAGCTGGATTCTTCACCGAACTTTTATACCTTCTCCAGAACATAAATGATGTTCGGTTCTCCAGTCCTGTGAGGTGGAAGAAATTCCTTTGTTCTCCATGAAAATTCACTCTGTCTCTATACTGTGGCCATGAGGAGATAATCTCCTCCAGGAATTTACGACCTCTCTCTGACCACAGCAGCCTGGGTGTAGGAGACAGGGAGAGGGGGATGGGCTTGCTGTACCCAAAGAGGGCAACGTCATGACACTGCCAAATTTACACCTTCACTATTACAGTGAAACCTTTTGTCTAGAAGGGATTGAATTTGTTGTTGCCTAATTGTTTTTTGGTAGATTTCCACACAATTGTCCTTCCATCTAAAGCACTTCTTAATATTTTTCAGTTCCTTTGGGTTTGATGCCTCATGATTGAGCATAGCTCTGTTCAAGTAGAGTGTGATTTTGCTGTGATCTGATAGGGGTGTCAGTGGACTGACTGTGAATGCTCTAAGAGACTCTGGGTTGAGGTCAGTGATAAAGTAATCTACAGTACTACTGCCAAGTGACGAGTTATAGTTGTACCTACCATAGGAGTCCCCTCGAAGCCTACCATTGACTATGTACGTACCCAGCATCTGACAGAGCTGCAGGAGTTGTGACCCGTTTTTGTTGGTTATGTTGTCATAGTTGTGTCCAGGGAGGCATATGGGGAAGGGAATGCTGTCACCTCCAGGTAGGTGTTTGTCCCCCTGTGTGCTGAGGGGGTTGGGTTCTTGTCCAGTTCTGGCATTTAGTTTGCCACAGACTAGTACATGTCCCTGGGCCTGGAAATTGTTGATCTCACCCACTAGGATGGAGAAGCTGTCATTGTTAAAGTATGGGGATTCTATTAGGGGGATATAGGTAGCATACATGAGGACATTTTTCTCTGTTGAGATCATTTCCTGATTAATTTCTCGACAGATGCAAAATGTCCCTGTTTTGACTCATTTAATAGAGTGGGTTAGGTCTGCTCTATACCAAATTAGTGGAGATGACCACTCGTGTGTTAGGGAAAGTGGGAGCTGACAGGGGGGCTGTTAGGAGGGGGTGGGGTCTGTTGGGTTGGTAGGTCCTGTGTTGTCTGTCCCATTGTGGTGTTGAGGTTGTAGTCTGGGTCTGAGTTGGGCAGTTCTGCTGGCTTGACTTGGGGAGTGTCCTGCTCTCTGTCACACCTCAGCTTTCTGACCTCGTCCTTCAGTGCCATGTGTGCCTCTTTAAGTTCTCTCATCTCAGTCCGTAGAGCAGCCAGCTCTCTCAGACAGCCGTCCATCTCCACCTTCTGCCCTCTGGGTCTTGTGCGGGGTGTTGTTGTGCTGGTCTGTTTTATGGGTTTGTTCTGTCTGGGTTGTGTGGACTAGCTCTCTGAGCTCCACCATGTCTCTCTCCAGTTCTAAGAATGTATCCCTGGAGCAGCAGTCAGTTGTGGGACCTGGGTGTGTTCAGCACTAGGGCGGGGGGGGGGGGGGGGTGACTATCCTCGTCTGCAGGACAGTTTGAAGAGGTGTGATCAGACTCACTCAGGATGAGGGAGTCGTCACAGAGAGAGAGCTTTTCCTGCTGTGGTCTCTATTTGATCTCGTAAGAGTCCTGCTGGAACTGCATGAGGATGCCCTGCACCATTACTGTCACATTTGACTTGTACACATTTGACAGAGGTTGTTTAAATTTCCTCAATGTCTTGTATTCTGAGTTTCCACCCTGGGCCAATACTCTCTCTCTCGCTCTCTTTCTCTCTCTGATAAAAATCAGTCTGTCTGACTAGAACTGCTTGAAACTAATTTCCTTGTCATTTAGAGATTGAATGTGTATTGTGTAAGTACATGCACACACACACATAAACTCATGTACACAAACAAACACACACAGAGGCGCACTCGTGCAAGAACTAGATCACACCGCACACACGCACGCACGCACACACACAGTGGTGACAGAGGTGAGGGTTGGGTTGGTAGGGGGATTGTCCTCTAGAGTGTATTCTGCTGTATCTCAGCCACAGAGACACACCATTGATCATTCTGTGGATCATTGCCTTTTATCTCCTAAAGCCTGTAATAAAACTGACATTGGAGCGGAGAGAGACAGAGAAAGAAGGAGAGGGGACAGGGGAACAGGGGGACGGGGGACGGCGGACGGGGGGCAGAAGGATATCACAAGGTCATTTCCCAGAAAGATCTTGTGTCTAGCTTCTGCTGACTGCTGCAGAATATTCCCAGTGTGTCTGTACTGAACCCTTCTATTCCCTGTGTGTCTGTACTGAACCCTTCTATTCCCTGTGTGTCTGTACTGAACCCTTCTAGTCCCTGTGTGTCTGTACTGAACCCTTCTATTCCCTGTGTGTCTGTACTGAACCCTTCTATTCCCTGTGTGTCTGTACTGAACCATTCTATTCCAAGTGTGTCTGTATTAAGCCCTTCTATTCCCAGTGTGTCTGTACTAAACCCTTCTATTCCTAGTGTGTCTGTATTAAGCCCTTCTATTCCTAGTGTGTCTGTACTGAACATTTATATTCCCTGTGTATCTGTACTGAACCCTTCTATTCCCAGTGTGTCTGTACTGCACCCTTCTATTCACAGGGTGTCTGTACTGAACTCTTCTATTCCTAGTGTATCTGACATGAACCCTTCTATTCCCAGTTGGTCTATGCTAAACCCTTCTATTCCCAGTGTGTCTGTACTGAACCCTTCTATTCCCTGTGTGTCTGTACTGAACCCTTCTATTCCTAGTGTGTCTGACATGAACCCTTCTATTCCCAGTTGGTCTATGCTAAACCCTTCTATTCCCAGTGTGTCTGTACTGAACCCTTCTATTCCTAGTGTGTCTGACATGAACCCTTCTATTCCCAGTGTGGGCTGCTGCTCTGGGAGGGAGAGGGTGGTTGATGGTGAAACCTTCCATTAATCATTTTGTTGAGTCAACAAGGAAACATTCTCCCACCTTAGTACCTTAGTCCCTTAGTCCCCTAGTACCATACAGAGACTACCTTAGTACCCTAGTAACCTAGTACTTTAGCCTCTGTATGGTACTGGGGTTCTAAAGTACTAGGGTACAAAGGTACCAAGGTGCTAGGGTACTAAGATAGTACCCCAGTACCATACAGAGGCTATCTTAGTACCCTAGCACCTTGGTACCTTTGTACCCTAGTACCCTAGTACCATACAGAGACTACCTTAGTACCCTAGTACCTTAGTACCCTAATACCCTATTACCTTTGTACCCTAGTACTCTAGTACCTTAGTACCCTAGTACCATACAGAGACTACCTTACTACCTTAGTACCCTAATACCCTAACACCTTTGTAGCCTAGTACCCCAGTACCATACAGAGGCTATCTTAGTACCCTAGCACCTTAGTACCCTAGTACCCTATTACCTTTGTACCCTAGTACTCTAGTACCTTAGTACCCTAGTACCATACAGAGACTACCTTAGTACCTTAGTACCCTAATACCTTAGCACCTTTGTTGCCTAGTACCCCTGTACCATACAGAGGCTATCTTAGTACCCTAGCACCTTGGTACCTTTGTACCCTAGTACCCTAGTACCATACAGAGACTACCTTAGTACCCTAGTACCTTAGTACCCTAATACCCTATTACCTTTGTACCCTAGTACTCTAGTACCTTAGTACCCTAGTACCATACAGAGACTACCGTACTACCTTAGTACCCTAATACCCTAGCACCTTTGTAGCCTAGTACCCTAGTACCTTAGTAATCCAGTACCTTAGTACCCTACACAGTTCACTACCTCTCTCCGACACATGTTCTGTACTGTACATGGACACACTCTTTTTTGCAATACACATTCTATCCTGCACACAAACAGCCACATACATATACACAGTACACACACACTCACACACACTCCCTCTCTTTTAGAAAAACTCACACTCACTCCCACACACAAATAGCCACACAATCACACCCAGTACACACAGTCACAGCTGTGTCCATGAGCCTGTGAGGGAATAGCAGACCTAGTTTCAGTGAGCTCATCTCACGGATGCCTCCGGAACTTTCATTGTGCACACCTGTCCCCTATTCCCACTGATTAGTACTTGTATAAGTGTGCCCTTTGGTTTCCATTGGACTGTCCATTATTGTTACATTGTCCATTGGTGCGTGTGAGTACCTGTGCTGTGTGTTTTGGCTTTTGTGCCCTTGTGGATTGTGCAGATGATTACGGGTCTCGTCCCGTGAGTTAATCATTGTGCGCGTGTGTTATTTATTCAAGGTACTCCTCACTCTTTTGTTTTGGGTTTCTACCCTGTGTTTTGTTACGGATTTGTTTGGTCTTCGTCGTCATTTGGGCTTAATAAAAAAAACTATTATGCATTCCTGCATCTGTCTCCCAATCCTTCATGCCAACGTGACAACTCATGTGTTTAGTCAAGTCACTTCTCATTCTGCTGAGCATAGCCCCGCTCTCAGCCAAACAAGAAACACTGGGGATTGCTCTAAACCTGAGCTTCACTATAAATGTACTGTAAAGCCACAAACTACGAGCAACATTAACCATAGTGTTATAGTCCAGACTTCAGTGCTTCCAACTTTTGAAGAAAACTTGGAGTGAGATGTAATATGATCATTTCATTGCTCCCTGGCACAACCCCTAGATGGGGTGTTGTAAAATGGTACTGTTTTAAAGCTAATTTCCCACAATTCTATGCATTTTGACATGGATTTAGTTAGGGCTATGACCAGGGTGGAACATTAAAAACAAATACACCACAGGTCAGGTGTATTCAGGATACTTTGAACATTAAATGAACACTCAAAATGTGATGACTTTGTAGGTGGTTTGACACTTCCTTCAGACAGTAATGAGATGGGAAGGGTAGGAAGCAGGGATTGATCCCTGTTCTCAGGTTGGAAGTTACATGCAACATGTGTGGGGAGTTTTACCATTACACCAAGGCTCTGTACAGGAAATGTTTATATTAATGGTTGATGGCAGTGGGTAAGCAAATCATAGAACGCAGTCTCCTTGTCCATAGATTGTTTTCAAGGTAAGCACACAAAGATTTTGTAAGTTGGGTGAACTTTTTAAAATAGGACTGGAAGAAAGTACTGGATGTTATTGTTATAATGTATTTGTTATAACAATTCATTTCTCAAAATCATCCAACCTTCAAGAAAAATCGAATGAATATCAATATTCAGGTGGTTTATGTCTACTAGTTGAAGATCCTTGTCATTCTCTTACTCTCCCTAGACATTATGTGATGTGTTTATGAGTTGTGAGTCCACCTACCATCTCTGCCTAGCTTGTGCACAATAATAAAATGTCCAAAATTATACTTGAGGCCTGGAGCATTCAATATCTAATGCTTATTTGTATGACTTATTCAAAACTGTCCATGAATAGCTGCAAAAATACATAGCCCCATATTATCCATTTTCAAAAACACAAGTAGGCTAATCAGATTACACTGGCAAAATTTACAAGAAGTGGAATAATAAAATAAGTGTGGGGAATAACAGTAGTGCTTCTACTGGCAAGCCCACTAATTATCCTAGATGTTAGCCCATTGTTAAGAATGATGATTGTTCCACTGATCAGACTAAATCAAGTAAATATATAATAAAATCTCCTGAAGACAAAATTAAATGAATAACCAAATGACTGTAATATTTATTGTCCCTCCTCTAGAATCAAACGTACACTTTGGGGTTCACAATATGTTTGACAAAATTATTTTCATAGTTACAAATCAGGTCACCTTACTAAACTTCCCTGCTAAAACATATTGTAATTTTGTTGACAACAGTGTATATATGAAATGCACATCCAATTCCCTTGATCCCTTACATAAATAGACCAATCATATGCTTCAATGTGCCGCGGTTCACAGTGCTGTGGTAAAACAGGACAATGATAGAGGTTCTGCTCATGATGTTAAGTTGCAGGCGCAAATACTACGATTTCAAAAATATTTGGAGTACAGTTGAAAAGTTAACACACTGACTCTACAATGGACTAATTAGAAAACTAAATACAGTATTTTTCACTGCGTGAGATATAAGAGGTGTGGCGTGTGAGTGTGACAAGAGGGTCAAATACGTGTCTCACAGCCAATGCATGAGAGTTGGGAGCTCTGAGACTGTCTTCTATTTTATTTATTTTTTATTTTACCTTTATTTAACTAGGCAAGTCAGTTAAGAACAAATTATTATTTTCAATAAGGGCCTAGGAACAGTGGGTTAACTGCCTGTTCAGGGGCAGAACGACTGATTTTTTACCTCAGGGATTTGTTCCTGCAACCATTCAGTTACTAGCTCTAACCACTAGGCTACCTGTCTCTAACCACTAGGCTACCTGTCTCTAACCACTAGGCTACCTGACTCTAACCACTAGGCTACCTGACTCTAACCACTAGGCTACCTGTCTCTAACCACTAGGCTACCTGACTCTAACCACTAGGCTACCTGTCTCTAACCACTAGGCTACCTGTCTCTAACCACTAGGCTACCTGTCTCTAACCACTAGGCTACCTGTCTCTAACCACTAGGCTACCTGTCTCTAACCACTAGGCTACCTGTCTCTAACCACTAGGCTACCTGTCTCTAACCACTAGGCTACCTGTTTCTAACCACTAGGCTACCTGTCTCTAACCACTAGGCTACCTGACTCTAACCACTAGGCTACCTGTCTCTAACCACTAGGCTACCTGTTTCTAACCACTAGGCTACCTGTCTCTAACCACTAGGCTACCTGACTCTAACCACTAGGCTACCTGTCTCTAACCACTAGGCTACCTGTTTCTAACCACTAGGCTACCTGTTTCTAACCACTAGGCTACCTGACTCTAACCACTAGGCTACCTGTCTCTAACCACTAGGCTACCTGACTCTAACCACTAGGCTACCTGTCTCTAACCACTAGGCTACCTGTTTCTAACCACTAGGCTACCTGTTTCTAACCACTAGGCTACCTGTCTCTAACCACTAGGCTACCTGACTCTAACCACTAGGCTACCTGTCTCTAACCACTAGGCTACCTGTTTCTAACCACTAGGCTACCTGTTTCTAACCACTAGGCTACCTGACTCTAACCACTAGGCTACCTGTCTCTAACCACTAGGCTACCTGTCTCTAACCACTAGGCTACCTGTCTCTAACCACTAGGCTACCTGTTTCTAACCACTAGGCTACCTGACTCTAACCACTAGGCTACCTGCCGCCCGCCAGACATGTTTATTTTGTATAAACATGCCTGTTTGGTGAAATATATTTTGGTGAAAACTTGGCACGGATGGATATTGTTGCTTAAATTCCTCTGTTGACTCAGATTAGCATTTAGCATCAGTCAGAAAGAGAATACTGTAGCAACAGCCTGTGATAGTTAAAACATAAGGAATCTCAGTAGACATGGTCTCTGACACTGTGTTCTGTCTTAGTCCAGAAACAAGAAGGGCCCCAGCCTGATGACCACTGTGGCCATGCCTGTGTTCAGCACCAAGAATGAGACGGTAAGTGTGTGTGTCTTTGTGTGTGTCTGTCTGTCAGTCTGTATTTTTCTTTCTTTCTGTCCATCTGATTGTCTGTGTGATACTCATTGAGTCTGTCTCTCTCTCTGTCATTGAGTCTTGTCTGTTTCTCCTCTCCGTACAGAAGAACCAGGGTATTCTCCTAGGGGTAGTGGGAACAGACATTCCCCTACAGGAACTTATGAAGATCATCCCTAAACACCTGGTACAGTGTCTAATAACCCAAAGTGATGACGCATTGTCATTTACTGTTCTCATACACTCTACTTCATGTAATCAATTATCTCTATATTATTTGTGTGCCTTCAGCTGGGTATCCACGGTTACGCGTTTGCCATCACTAACAACGGCTACATCCTGACCCATCCAGACCTGAGGCCACTGGTAATACACTGTCTCCTAAATACACTTGTCCCCTTACCTTAACTGTAACCTTGCCACAACATTGCATTAGCCCTAACCTGCACCTACACCTTGGACTATATAGAAAGCAGGAGAGCGGTTCATTGAATTGTTAATACATATAATGCCGCCAATGAATATGAGTGTTTTTAAAAACAGAACCAGTTTGAGTGAGTGAGCCTCCCAACTTGCTCGGTAGCAATCTATAATCCTCACCTTTTCCTTTGATATATGCATGCAGGGAGGGATACAGACCATTGATAGTACTGTAGGTCTGGCTGGCCCTGGCTAACTGAGCTAACAGTAACCCTGAGGTAACCCTCCTGTCCTGTAACTGTCCTATGCATAGACTGCACCATAGACACTCACCTGTAACTGTAGACTAGACCATAGACACTTACTCTCTGGGATCCTGCTTGGGTTCCCCCTGGAAACATGTTCTAGTGGATCTGTGTGTAACAGTGTCTGTGTTAAATTAGTGCCCCTGTGTGGGTTTTTCTGTGTCGTAGACTGTGATGTGACTGTGGGTGGTGTATTCTGATCTTGAACCAGACTCTATTGGACTGGATGTTTTTATGTTATTGGTTGTTGAATGAACTGATCAATTAGGCGTTATTGAACTGGGGACTTCTAACCTGGTGGAACCAGCCTGATGACACTATAGCTCAACATTCTGTTTGAGCGGTCAACATTCTGCACAGTGAGTCAGTCTGCTTGATCAGGCTACGAGTGTTCTGGTTTTGAGCAAAACAGTGTTAGTGAGGCCTTATAAAAGGTTCACTCTGAAATGGGTTTCATTTTATTATTATTTTTTTTTTTAATTACCCCTTTTTCTCCCCAATTTCATGGTATCCAATTGGTAGTTACAGTCTTGTCTCATCACTGCAACTCCCGTACGGAGTCGGGAGAGTCGAAGGTAGAGAGCCATGCGTCCTCCGATACACAACTCAACCAAGCCGCACTGCTTCTTGACACAATGCCCACTTAACCCGGAAGCCAGCCACACCAATGTGTCGGAGGAAACATCGTACACCTGGTGACCGTGCCGGCGTGCATGTGCCCGGCCTGCCACAAGAGTCGTTAGAGCGTGAAGTGACAAGGACATCTCTGCCGTCCAAACCATCCCCTAACCCAGACGACGTTGGGACAATTGTTTGCCGCCCCTTCGGTCTCCCGGTCGCGGCCGGCCTCGACAGAGCCTGGACTCGAATCAGGATCTCTAGTCGCACAGCTAGCAACTACGATTCAGTGTGTTAGACCACTGCACCACCCGGGAGGCCTGAAATGTGCTGTTTACACAGAACATCCACAGTGCAACCAAAATCTGAAACTGTTTCCCTCAAACGTGTGTTCCTCTGTGCCTCAGTACCAGAAGGGCCAGAAGAGGAGGAAACCCAACTACAGCAGTGTGGACCTGTCTGAGGTGGAGTGGGAGGACAAGGATGACTTTGTACGTCTAAACCCTGACATAACAAACTTTATACACACATCTGATTCCTAATACAGACAGACTGGTTTAATTTTAAATAATAATACTATTGACCGTATTCAATCCAAGACGTGTTATATAGTAGCACACTGGACAGCCAACAAGGTGCCTTTTAAAAGCAATGTCCCAGACATTCGTGGAGATCACATTCATGGTAAACGCTGCGGATGTCAGCTCAAGCGTAAATTACCTTTAAAAGGGGCATTATCGGCTGTCCAGTGTGTTACTCTGTAACGCGCCTCTGATTGAATGCTGGTCTGATCAAACTGAACAAATATAACACCTACTGGTGTCTAATAATGATGACACCAGAACTGCACAGACTCCTTACAGCTTGTTTTTCTGTTTCAGCTGCGTAATGCCATGGTCAACAGGAAGACTGGGACTTTCTCCATGGAAGTGAAGAAGACAGTGGACAAAGGGGTGAGACGGGAGGAGGAGAATGACTCTTACAGTTACTGTATATCAAAGACTGTGGACTGTAATGAAATCAGTGGATGAGTCCTCATGCTTCGTGCTTTCCTCTGTGCTATCAGAAACGTCTGCTGAAGATGCACAATGACTACTACTACACTGAAGTCAAGGGAACGCCCTTCAGGTTTGCGCAGTTTCCTATTTATCTTGATACATTCTCTAATGTTTAATGTACAGTGCATTCGGCAAGTATTCAGACCCCTTGACTTTTTCCACATTCAGACCCTTTGCAATGAGACTCGAAATTGAGCTCAGGTGCATCCTGTTTCCATTGATCATCCTTTAGATCAGTGATTCCCAAACTTTTTATAGTCCCATACCCCTTAAAACATTCAACCACCAGGGTCAGCGCACTCTCAAATGTTGTTTTTTGCCATCATTGTAAGCCTGCCACACACACACTATATGATACATTTATTAAACATGAGTTTGAGTTTGAGTTTTTGTCACAACCCGGCTCGTGGGAAGTAACAAAGAGCTCTTATAGGACCAGGGCACAAATAATATTATAAGAATAATCAATCATTTTGCTCTTTATTTAGCCATTGTACATATAAAACCTTATTTGTTCATCAGAAATGGTGAATAACTCACTACAGGTTAATGAGAAGGGTGTGCTTGAAAGGATGCACATAACTCTGCAATGTTAGGTTGTATTGGAGAGAGTCTGGCTTAAATCATTTTCCACACACAGTCTGTGCCTGTATTTAGTTTTCATGCTAGTGAGGGCCGAGAATCCACTCTCACATAGGTACGTGGTTGCAAAGGGCATCAGTGTCTTAGCTGCGTGATTTGCCAAGGCAAGAAACTCTGAGCGCAGCTCAATCCAGAAATCTGTCAGTGGCTACTGATTAAATTCAATTTTCACATAACCGCTTGTTGCAATTTCGATGAGGCTCTCTTGTTCAGATATCGTTAAATGGACTGGAGGCAGGGCATGAAAGGGATAACGAATCCAGTTGTTTGTGTAGTCCGTTACGAGAAAGTACCTGCGCAATTGCGCACCCAGCTTACTGGGGCGGCAGGGTAGCCTAGTGGTTAGAGTGTTGGAAGGTTGCAAGTTCAAACCCCCAAGCTGACAAGGTACAAATCTGTCGTTCTGCCCCTGAACAGGCAGTTAACCCACTGTTCCTAGGCTGTCATTGAAAATAAGAATTTGTTCTTAACTGACTTGCCTAGTAATAAATAAAGGTAAAATATATATGTATTTTTTTAACTCAAGTGCTTTGCTATATCACATTTGAGTTAATTTGCACACAAAAAAACATTCAGTGATGGAAAGACCTGTGTGTTGTCCTTGTTAATGCAGACAGAAAAGAGCTCCAACTTCTTAATTATAGCCTCAATTTTGTCCCGCACATTGAATATAGTTGTGGAGAGTCCCTGTAATCCTAGATTCAGATCATTCAGGCGGGAAAAAACACCACCCAGATAGGCCAGTCGTGTGAGAAACTCTTCATTATGCAAGTGGTCAGACAAGTGAAAATCATGGTCAGCAAAGAAAACATTAAGCTCGTCTCTCAATTTTAAAAAACCATGTCAATACTTTGCCCCTTGATAACCAGCGCACTTCTGTATGTTGTAAAAGCGTTACGTGGTCGTGGCCATGTCATTGCATAATGCTGAAAATACATGAGAGTTCAGGGTCCTTGCTTTAACAAAGTTAACCATTTTCACTGTAGTGTCCAAAACGTCTTTCAAGCTGTCAGGCATTCCCTTGGCAGCAAGAGCCTCTCGGTGGATGCTGCAGTGTACCCAAGTGGCGTTTGGAGCAACTACTTGCACGCGCGTTACCACTCCACTACGTCTCCCTGTCATGGCTTTTGCTCCATCAGTACAGATACCAACACATCTTGACCACCAAAGTCCATTTGATGTCACAAAGATGTCCAGTACTTTAAACATATCCTCTCATGTTGTCCTGGTTTCCAGTGGTTTGCAGAAGAGGATGTATTCCTTAATTAACCCCCATAAACCTTAACGGACATATACCAGGAACTGTGCCAGGCCCGTCACATCTGTTGATTCATCCAGCTGTAACGCATATAATTCATTGGCTTGTATGCAAAGCAGAAATTGTTTAAAAACATATCCTGCCATGTCACTGATGCATCATGAAACAGTGTTGTTTGATAAAGACATTGTCTGTATTGTTAGTTTGGGCCTTTTCCCCCAGCATTGTCCCAGCCATATCCGTGGCAGCAGGGAGAATTAAGTCCTCCACAATAGTATGGGGCTTGCCTGTCCTAGCCACTCGGTAGCTCGGTAGCTCACCATATAAGACGCTTCAAGCCCCTCAAAAAACTCTTGTGGTTTATTTTTCAAATGTTTATGTTACGTTTCTAAATGTCTTTACAAGAGTGAAGGTTTCCTGTGAGAGTAATGGTTAATGTGATGGATGTTAATTATTTGACTAGGCTACCTGTATTTGACATTGTGTTGTTATTTCGCTGAACACTAGATGGTTTAATTTTATTTTTGGCTGTGAAACGAGGCTACTCAGGTGAGAAAACAAACCTCACCCAAATGTTTAGCCCTGTTGGAAAATATAAAGGTACTGCTTGAAAATGATTATTTATTTATGTGAATCACATTTTTATTTGGCATACCCCTGACGGCATTGGGAATACCTGCTTTAGATAGTTATACAACTTGAATGGAGTCCACCTGTGGAAAATTAATTTGATTGGACATTATTTGGAAAAACACACCTGTCTATATAAAGTCCCACAGTTGACAGTGCATGTCAGAGCAAAACCAAGACATGAGCTTGAAGGAATTGTCTGTAGAGCTCCGAGACAAGTTTGTGTCGAGGCACGGATCTGGGGAAGGGTACCAAAAAATGTCTGCAGCATTGAAGGTTCCCAAGAAAACAGTGGCTACCATCATTCTTAATCATTCTTAAATGGAAGAAGTTTGAAACCACCAAGACTTTTCCTAGAGCTGGCCGCCCAGCCAAACGAGCAATCGGGGGAGAAGGGCCTTGGTCAGGGAGGTGACCAAGAAGCCGATGGTCATTCTGACAGAGCTCTAGATTTCCTTTGTAGAGATGGGGGAACCTTCCAGAAGGACAACCATCTCTGCAGCACTCCACCAATCAGACCTTTATGGTAGAGTGGCCAGACGGAAGCCACTCCTCAGTAAAAGGCACATGAGTTTGCCAAAAGGACATAAAGGACTCTCAGACCTTGAGAAACTCTTTGGCCTGAATGCCAAGTATCACATCTATAGGAAACCTGGCACCAGTCCTACGGTGATGCATGGTGGTGGCAGCATCATGCTGTGGGGATGTTTTTCAGCGGCAGGGATGGGGAGACTAGTCAGGATCGAGGGAAAGATGAACGGAGCAAAGTACTGCAAGATCCTTGATGAAAACCTGTTCCAGAGCGCTCAGGACCTCAGACTGTGGCCACGGTTCAGCTTCCAACAGAACAACGACCCTAAGCACACAGCCAAGACAACGCAGGAGTGGCTTTGGAACAAGTCTCTGAATGGCTTTGAGTGGCCCAGCCAGAGCCCGGACTTGAACCCAATCAAACATCTCTGGAGACAACTGAAAATAGCTGTGCAGCGACGCTCCCCATCCAACCTGACAGAGCTTGAGAGGATCTGCAGAGAAGAATGGGAGAAACTCCCCAAATATAGGTGTTCCAAGCTTGTAACGTAATACCCAAGAAGACTCAAGGCTGTAATCGCTGCCAAAGCTGCTTCAACAAAGTACTGAATAAGGGTCTGAATACTTATGGAAATGTGATATTTCAGGTTTTTTTTTAATACATTTGCAATCGTTTCTAATAAACTGTTTTTTCTTTGTTATTCTTTAGCTTTTCAGTACATTTATTGATTTATCCATTTATCTTGATCAATTCTCTTGATGTTCTTCTGTGAGTTGACATGATGGGCTGGTTCAGTGAGTGAATGACATGTGAATGTAACTGTTGACTATCTCTGCGGTTCACCCTACTCTGTGTGTGTGCGTGTGTGTGTGTGTGTGTGTGTATGTGTGTGTGTGTGTGTGTGTGTGTGTGTGTGTGTGTGTGTGTGTGTGTGTGTGTGTGTGTGTGTGTGTGTGTGTGTGTGTGTGTGTGTGTGTGTGTGTGTGTGTGTGTGTGTGTGTGTTTATATTATTTCTGTGTTCAGTGTCGGTGTGGCTTTGTCCAGAGGCCATGGCAAATTCTTCTTCAGAGGAAACGTCTCCGTAGAAGCAGGTAAGTGTCACTCTACTCTTGTCATTCACTCTCCCACTCCTTCTATCCTACACTCACTCAACAAACTACCAGTGCGTCATCAGTTTCACATAGGATCTGTGTATTCTGTACCTGTGGTCTGCCTTTTCATAAGGCCATGTATCAGCCCACTGAGCCTGGCCCTGCTGGAGTGTCACTGATCTGATGTTCATGTGTTTTTCAGGGCTTCATGACCTGGAACAGCCAGATGTTGCGCTGGCAGATGAATGGTAATGCAGGAGGTTATGGATAATGTTGAGTTAAAGGCTTGAGCTTGGTCAGACAAGCATTATATACAGTGGGAATCAGAAGTATTCACCCCCTTGGATTTGTTCACATTATATTGTGTTACGAAGTGGGATTACAATGGATTTATTTCTATTTTTTTTGTCAATGATCAACACATCATTCTCTGTAAGGGGAAGAATTTGTATTTATTTTTATATTAATTAAACACTGATATATCTTGATTTGATAACTTTTCACCCCCTGAGTCAATGCATGTTAGAAACACCTTTGGCAGAGATTACAGCTGTGAGTCTTCTTGAGTAAGTCTCCAAGAGCTTTTCACCCCTGGATTGTGCAATATTCGCCCATTGTTCTTTTCAAAATTCTTCAAGCTTTGTCATGGTGTTGGCGTTCATAATGAGACAGCAATTTTCAAGTCTTGCTATAGATTTTCAAGCAGATTTCAGTCAAAACTGTAACCCTTCCACTTAGGAACATTCACTGTCTTCTTGGTAAGCAACTTCAGTGTAGATTTGGCCTGATGTTACAGGTTATTGCTGAAAGGTGAATTTCTTTTTATCCTGAAAACTCCCCAGTCTTTGTCGATGTCAAGCATACCCATACCATGATGCAGCCACCACCACGCTTGACATTTATGCCAGAAAGTGTATTCTTTGCCATGTTTTCTTCTCTCCGGGATGACTTTAGTGGCTTGTCACATACAGGATGAATGTTTTGGAATACTTATATTCTTCTTTTCACTCTGTCTTTAGGTCATTATTGTGGAGTCACTAAAATGTTGTTGCCTCAGTTTTCTCCCATCACAGCCTTTGAGCCATTGTTTTAAAATCGCTAATGACCTTATTGGGGACATCCCTGAGCTGTTTCCTTCCTGTCCTGCAGCTCAGTTAATTTCAGGAGAACTACTCTATACGTGTCTGGGTTTTTTTATACATCATCCACAGGCTCAGCATAATTATTAACTTGACCATGCATAAAGAGATATTAAATGTCTTGTTCCCCATCTACCGATCACTGCCCTTCTTTGTGAGGATTTTGAAAAGCTCCCTGGTCTTTGTAGTTGAATCTGTGCTTGAAATGCAATACTTGACTGAGGGACCTTACAGATGGATGTATGGGGGACAGAGGAAGGGTTAGTCATTCTGAAATCATGTCAACTCCTATTATTTCAGTCCATGTAACTTATTCTGTGATTTGTTAAGTCAAATTTTACACCTGAACTAATTTAGGCGTGCTTAAACAAAAAGAGTGAATACTTATTAAATGACTATATTATTTATTACATTTTTTATTTGTAAAAATGTGTAGAATTTTTATTTTCACTTTCACATTATGGAGTATCTATGACCAAAAAAAATTACAATTAAATATATTTCCATCCCACTTTGTAACACAACAAAATGTGAAAAAATCAGAGGGCTACTGCTCTCTGTAAATCTCAGTAGGCATGATATGTTGAGTCATGTGACATAACAGCACATGTGTCTGTTATGTTATGGCCAAAATGTTGGTACTTTTCATTAAGTGTTTGGTAGTATTTAGACAGTGTATGACTTTCTTCAGTATATATTTTTGGGGTGTGTTTCTACCTGTTCATTTGACAGGACGTACTGCAACACAGACGAGTACAATGAGCACCGTTCTCTCTCCCAGATCCAGGCTATTAAACTCTACCTGACCGGACGCAAACCACTCATCAAATGTGAGCCACACCTCACTGGGATCTATAGGCCTACTAACTATAACCCTAACCCTCAGCCTTAACCCTATACCCTAACCCTCAGCCTTAACCCTGTACCCTGACCCTGACCCGCAGCCTTAACCCTGTACCCTGACCCTCAGCCTTAACCCTGTACCCTTAGCCTTAGCCTTAACCCTATACCCTAACCCTCAGCCTTAACCCTGTACCCTAACCCTCAGCCTTAACCCTGTACACTGACCCTTAGCCTTAACCCTATACCCTAACCCTCAGCCTTAACCCTATACCCTGACCCTCAGCCTTAACCCTATACCCTAACCCTCAGCCTTAACCCTATACCCTAACCCTCAGCCTTAACCCTATACCCTGACCCTCAGCCTTAACCCTATACCCTAACCCTCAACTATACCCTAACCCTCAGCCTTAACCCTATACCCTAACCCTCAGCCTTAACCCTGTACCCTAACCCTCAGCCTTAACCCTGTACCCTGACCCTCAGCCTTAACCCTATACCCTAACCCTCAGCCTTAACCCTATACCCTAACCCTCAACTATACCGTAACCCTCAGCCTTAACACTATACCCTAACCCTTAGGCTTAACCCTAGCCTCAGCCTTAACCCTAACCCTATACCCTGTCTGTAGAGGACTTGGTCATGTGTTTCCTGGACTGAATATCCCATCTGCTTCAGAAGACAGGAATTAATTATAATGATGTGAGTCAAAATAGAATGTACTGTTATCTAGTCATGATTGATGGTGGGGGATGACTCAGTCCTGTCTGTATAGGTTCCTGTAGTGAACCAGAACAACTCCTTTCTGTTGCAGGTGACAGGGAGCTGATCCAGGAGGTTCTGTTTGATGCTGTGGTCACAGCCCCACTGGAGGCCTACTGGACAGGCCTGGCCCTCAACAAGTCAGAGTGAGTCTTACCGACTAACTCCTAAACTGAACTAACTTCTTCTCAACTAACGTTGCCACTGTCCTGCACCTGTTGTATTACCACAGGTACTGTATGTAGCAAAGTGTCCCCTGTCATCGCCAGCGTACTGTCCTCTGTACTATGTGATATCATGACAAATATGCAGATTATCTCCCCTTATTATATTCTTACTGTACACTTGTTTGCTTCCATCATGTCTACAGGAATTCAGATAAAGGTGTGGAGATTGCTTACCTGGGCACACGCACTGGCCTCTCTAGAACCAACCTGTTTGTTGTGCAAGAGGATCTATCCAATCAGTGAGCACTATACTGAGCATCTGATGAATTAGTGAAATTAACACTGAGACAAAGCATTACAGCAATGACTTGTAGTTTCAGCAGTGACTTGAAGTTTCTCCTTTGAGTCCTTCATGGCTTCCTGTGTTCCATCAGAGACTTCCTGACAGCGGAGGATAAGGAGGGGGTGTTCAACGCTGACCACTTCCCTCTGTGGTATAAGAGAGCAGCAGAGCAGGTCCCTGGCACCTTTGTCTACTCCATCCCCTTTGGAGGTAAGGAGACACTGACACTAAATTTACCTTTACTACATCCAGAAATCCCACACCCACTAAATACACCATTACTCGACCTCAAAGTTTAACAAACGTTTTTATACGGACATACATCCATCGCTCGTTCTGTGTTTCCATTGTGTGGTTGTTGTTGCCTTTAAAATACTATTTTGTGTGTTGTGTAGTTTTTCTAAGTTGACTTTTTAATCATTCTTCAGTGTCTCTAATATACAGTAGCTCACTCAGCCAACACTCTGATGCAATACCATCTGTAGTGCATTCTCACACTCGAAAGTTCTTCTTAGTTTACCATGTTGTATGTATCTCTGCATTTCTGTGGGGATTCTGTGTCTCTGATAGGTTTGTCATGGAGACTGTGTATCTGTGTCTCTGATAGGGTATGCTGTACAGCTCACCTCTCTAACTCCTGTGTGTAATTAATGTGCCTCACTTTCCCCCCACTGATAGCAAGAGAGGAGAGGTAGAATCAGATCACAATCATACTGTTCCCTCTTTACCTGCTCTACCTGTTTTTATCTGTCTCTCTCTCCTCTCTCCTCTCTCCTCTCTCCATCTCTCTCTCTCTCTCTCTCCTCACCTCTCTTCTCTCTCCTGTCTTCTCTCTCTCTCCTCTATTCTCTCTCTCTCCTCTCTCTTCTCTCTCTCCTCTCTTCTCTCTCTCGCTCACTCCTCTCTCTTCTCTCTCTCCTCTCTTCTCTCTATCCCTCTCTATCTCTTTCTTCTCTCTCTTCTTTCTCTTCTTTCTCCTCTCTCTCTCTCTCGCTCTCTCAAGGGGTGTTGTATTACCTGGCTGAGCTCTATTGATGTCATTATACTCTATAACTATACAGAGTGGAATAGTGGGTTGCTCCTGTGTTAGAACCTGCTGTTTGAAAGCTGTGGGTATGGCGCCATCTTCAAGCTAGATAAGGTGTATCACTCATATTTATGTGATTTGTTCAAGGGTTGATGGACCCTGAGTGTACAAAACATTAGGAACACCTGCTTTTTCAATGATATAGACTGACCAGGTGAAAGCTATGATCGCTTATTGATGTCACTTGTTAAATCCACTTCAATCAGTGTAGAAGAATGGGAGGAGACAGGTTAAAGAAGGATGTTTAAGCCTTGAGACAATACTTTGGTAATAATCATCATATTGAAGAAAACCTGGAGTCACGCTCTGCCATGTTGTGTGGTCCTCCCACTACAACTCGCCGGGCTTATTAGGATACTGATGAAATAAATGAGTGGTGAAAGTGCAAGGTGATGAGCTTGATGCTCATTCCCAATAAATATCTAGGGTCTTATTTAGGTGACATTGTCGTCGATGCTTAGCTGCGCTTTGACAAATAAAAATAATCTTGATCTTTTTGTCCATAATCTCACCATGTAGGTTATAGATGAGCTGAGCCCATGTGCCAATACCAGAGTAGGTACATTTGTTTTGTGAGTAAACCATCAGTAGAGTTGAAACTATGATGGAAACCCATTGAACTTGTATTTTGTATTCGGTACATGGGAACTTAAGTGGAAAAGGTATTTTTATGTGCACTATGTCATCACGTAAAGCTTTTTATCTGCAACGTCAATTTGATAATAACAAAAATAATAACATCTTCCTGAATTATTATAATTACATTTTTTTTTCTGAGTGAATACAATTGCACTAGAATTGTCATATGTTTTGTAATTATTTATTTTGGTATACATACACTACTGGTCAAAAGTCAAAAGTCGTCATGAAAGCCAGTTTCATCACAGCGCTTGATAGTTTTTGCGACTACACTTGAAGAAATTTTCAAAGTTCGTGAAATGTCCCGTATTGACTGACCTTCATGTTTTCAAATAATGATGGACTGTTGTTTCTCTTTGCTTATTTGAGCGAGTTCTTCTTGCCATAATATGGACTTGGTCTTTTACCAAATAGGGCTATCATCTGTATACCACCCCTACCTTGACACAACACAACTGATTGGCTCAAACACATTAAGAAGGAAATAAATTCCACAAGTTAACTTTTAAGAAGGAACACCTGTTAATTGAAATGCATTCCAGGTGACTAACTCATGAAGCTGGTTGAGAGAATGCCAAGAGTGTGCAAAGCTGTCATCAAGGCAAATGGTTGCTATTTAAAGAATCTCAAATATGAAATATATTTTGATTTGTTTAACACTTTTTTGGTTACTACATGATTCCATATGTGTTATTTCATAGTTTTGATGTCTTCACTATTATTCTACAATGTAGAAAATAGTAAAAATAAAGAAAAGCCCTTGAATGAGTAGGTGTTTGGACCGGTAGTGTTATGTATACAGTGCCTTGCAAAAGTATTCATCCCCCTTGGTGGTTTTCCTATTTTGTTGCGTTACAACCTGTAATTTAAATGGATTTTTATTTGGATGTAATGGACATACACATAATAGTCCAAAATGGTGAAATGAAATGAAAATAATAACTTGTTTCAAAAATGTATACAAAATTAAAAACAGAAAAGTGGTGCGTGCATACTGTATGTATTCAACCCCTTTGCTATGAAGCCCCTAAATAAGATCTGGTGCAACCAATTACCTTCAGAAGTCACATAATTAGTTAAATAAAGTCCACCTGTGTGCAATCTAAGTGTCACATGATCTGTCACATGATCTTAGTATATATACACCTGTTCTGAAAGGCCCCAGTGTCTGCAACACCACTAATCAAGGGGCACCACCAAGCAAGTGGCATCATGAAGACCAAGGAGCTCTCCAAACAGGCCAGGGACAAAGTTTGGAGAACAGATCAGGGTTGGGTTATAAAAAAATATCAGAAACTTTAAACATCCAACGGAGCACTATTAAATCCATTATTAAATAATGGAAAGAATATGGCACCACAACAAACCTGCCAAGTGAGGGCTGCCCACCAAAACTCACGGACCAGGCAAGGAAGGCATTAATCAGAGAGGCAACAAAGAGACCAAAGACAACCCTGAAGGAGCTGCAAAGCTACACAGAGGAGATTGGCGTATCTGTCCATAGGACCACTTTAAGCCGTACACTCCACAGAGCTGGGCTTAATGGAAGAGTGGCCAGAAAAAAAGCCATTGCTTAAAGAAAATAATAAGAAAACACGTTTGGTGTTCTCCACAAAGCATGTGGGAGACTCCCCAAACATAGGGAATAAGGTAATCTGGTCAGATGAGACTAAAATTTAGCTTTTTGTGTCACAGCCGTCGAAAGAAGTGGACCAAAGTGCAGCGTGGTTAGCGTACATTTTCGTTTCATTTAAAATGTTGCCAACAAACAAAGAAACAACCGTGAAGCTTACAGGGCTATAGTGCCACTAACAAAAGTAAACTACCCACACTGAAAGGAGGGAAAAAGGGCTACCTAAGTATGATTCCCAATCAGAGACAACGATAGACAGCTGTCACTGATTGAGAACCATACCCGGCCAAAACATAGAAACATAGAAAACAAAACATAGAATGCACACCAAAATCACACCCTGACCAACCCAAAATAGAGACACAAAAAGGCTCTCTCAGGTCAGGGCGTGACATTTTGGCCATCAAGGAAAACGTTATGTCTGGCGGCAAACCCAACACCTCCCAAGAGAACACCATCCATGTTTTTCATCAGCAGGGACTGGGAAACTGGTCAGAATTGAAGGAATGATGGATGGCGCTAAATTTTGCCTTGAAGAATAGGCACGTTATAGAGACGTACTCCAAGAGACTTGCAATAATTGCTGCAAAAAGTGGCTCTACAACATATTGACTTTGGGGGGGTAAATAGTTATGCACGCTCAAGTTTTCTGTTTTTTTGTCTTATTTCTTGTTTGTTTCACAATAAAAAATATTGTGGATCTTCAAAGTGGTAGGCGTGTTGTGTAAATCAAATGATACCAAAAAAAAAAGTATTTTAATTCCAGGTTGTAAGGCGACAAAGTAGGAAAATTCCAGGGGGGTGAATACTTTCGCAAGCCACTATATATATATATATATATATATATATATAAACACAGGTTTAAACAAGAAAATACATACCATATATATATATGGTATGTATTTTCTTGTTTAAACCTGTGTTTTGTTAGACATGTTTGATGTAGGGAAGTCATTTGATGGAAACACATCTCTGGTTGGAAAATGTGCATGTTGTTTTTATGCAGATTTTAGAATATTCCCATTCAAATCTGTTGCCAATTGGATGGAACCTAGCTACTGACAAATACTTTTTGGTCAATTTTTATGCAATTTTTTTCTGTTAAATGTCTGCTAATGTCTGTGTTCTTCTGTTTTCCTGTTTCTCCTCAGGAAATGAGAATAAGAGTGTGGTTTTGGCCAGCACCGCCATACAGCTGCTGGATGACAGGAAGTCACCCATTGTTGCATGTAAATTCACTAATCCCTCATTTAGAGTACTGTAAGGTTTTCCTGGCCTAAACTTTTAACTGTCATATTTTCTATATAAATGCCCATTGAAGACATTTCAAGAGACCCCTTTATCAGAATCACCTTAATTCACCATATATACACGTAACAGGAATTACACCTGGTGAAATAGTGTTGACCACAATAAACAGAATGTACAGACAGAATATATAGATAAAGAATTGACACAATTTACATAAATGCTTACTTCCTCTACTAGATGTACAGTGTGCTGACAGTTCTGTTTTTCTCAAATCCACTATAGCCGTTGGGATTCAAATGAACTTGAATTTCTTTCAGAGGAAGTTCTGGACCGCTAGCAGACAGGTAGACACACACACACACACACACACAAATTCACTCATTCAAACTCCAGTGACATTATGTATTTATTATTGAATGAAATGATTCATCATATTGATTTGATACAGTGTGCTGCTCTGGATGGGAAGTGCACCATCAGCTGTGATAATGAGGTAAGAACAGAACAGTCCCTGTCTGAAACTCCCCTCATTCTACTTCTGGTTTCTGGGCCTCTCTCTTTTTGACTTATCTTTCCCACTTCCCGTCTGTATCGTCTCTGACCTTTCTCTGTTCCCACACGCTATTGAATTGCTGTATTATGTCCTGTGCTGATGATGTGTATCTTCCTATCTTCTCTATTCTCAGGACATCAAGTGTTACCTCATAGACAACAACGGCTTTATTCTGGTCACAGAAGACTACTCTCAGGTACCACTTACATACACAAGACACATATGTCTGTCCCGTGGCCTGTTGCTCTCCTAGGTCTTAGTATTTGCCTTTAAATAAACCATATTTTCTTCCTCAGACAGGGGAGTTCTTTGGCGAGGTGGAGGCTGCTGTTATGACCAAGCTTCTCCTCATTGGCTCCTTCAAGAGGTTAGAGAAGCAATAATATTACAATCATCATACCTACAATGTCTCTCCTACACAGTCGAACACACACCGCCATGGCCTACACACATTGGTGCACACACATACACACACTAATGTCCTAGTGTCTCGTCCCTGTAGGATCAATCTGTATGACTACCAGGCTCTCTGTAGAGAGTATGCTGGCAGCAGTGACAGTGGACACTGTTTATCGCATGTAAGTTCCACCCCAAAATTATTTACTAGCCTTACATCAAGTCAATGTTAAATCCACTTAATGCAAATGTTTAATTGATTCTCTTCCAGCCCTTCTCCATTGTGAAATGGCTCCTGACTGAACTAGTAATGTGAGAATAATACTATCACCATGATATAGTACAATTATTAAAGATCCACTGATTATCAACCACATAGAAATGGTTTGTTATATAAATGTACATTTTGAATGTGTATGTTTGTGTCTTCCTCGTCAGTTTCCTGCTGGAATTCAACCTGTACAGCTGGTGGCATGTTGACCTCTCTGTCAAAGGTCAGTATGTGTGTGTGAGCTCAAGTGTGTGCACATGCATGAATGAGTGTGTGTGTGTGTGAGAGAGAGTCATGTGTGTTTTTAGTATGTTAACATTTACATGTCTCATTTGTAGCCCAAAACTCGAGGGGAAAGACCATGTTGGTGCCATGTGATACTGAGTACCCTGCCTTTGTCTCTGAGCGTACCATCAAAGAGACCACGGGCAACATTGACTGTGAGGGCTGTGTCAGGTACTGGGAATACAGTTACCTTTGCATTAAGCACTTATAAACTCACTTAACCTGTGTTGATAGTGTTTACAGGATCATGCCTTAGTGGGATAATATTACAAGCAGCAACTGAATCGACTCATCTCTGTCTGTCTGTCTGTCTGTCTGTCGCTCTGTCTGTCTGTCGCTCTGTCTGTCTGTCGCCCTGTCTGTCTGTCGCCCTGTCTGTCTGTCGCTCTGTCTGTCGCCCTGTCTGTCGCCCTGTCTGTCGCTCTGTCTGTCTGTCTGTCTGTCGCCCTGTCTGTCTGTCTGTCTGTCTGTCTGTCTGTTCTCAGATCTTTTGTTATTCAGCAGATTCCCAGCAGTAACCTCTTCATGGTTGTCGTGGACAACAAATGTGACTGTAGCTCCACCCTTCCAGTTTCCATGGACCCCATTGAGATTATGTATATCCTTGTGAAGTTTGGGAATATTAAGTGTGTTTTTTAGTAAAAAAGGTTTTGAGTGTGTTTTTACTAGGAAGGGTTTTTGAGTGAGCTTTTGTAAGTGAACTCAAACATTTGTTTTCTGAGAACATCAACAGCTTCTGAGTTACTTCATAGTCAGAGGTATTAATACATTTCTCATACATGTAGGTCTTTTTGAAGCGTGCAATATGTTTTTTGTTTCTCATCAAGCTACAATGATGTTGCAGAAACGGACACCACAGTGTCAGTTAAATGCATATCTGAGGTTTGGTTCATCAGTATTTCCATCCTTAACCCCTCTGAACACAACGAATCTCTGAAATGTGATAGGCTGAAGTTTCAGAAGGACAGGAAGCGGCCAGAATCATGTCATCCTTTCCACCCGGAGGTACGTAGTATGTATTTGCTCTGTGATGACATGAAAATGTACATGAACACCTGTTTTTGGTTGAGTAATAATGTGACAGTTAGCACGTATGTGACCATCTGTATATTGTCTGAACCATATAGATACATAGTGTATATATTAATTCTAGTATCTCTGTTTTGATGCCCCCTGTGTCTGCTGCAGGAGAATGCCATGGAGTGTGGAGGAGCAGCAGGCCTGTCTGCCCCCCTCACAGGAGCACTGCTCTCCCTGCTAGCCACTCTCTTCACCAGATGACCATACCGCCGCCGAAGCCCACCACACTGGACCCAACACTGGACCCAACACTGGAGAGACTGATAGACCGGCTTTAACACACCATCAAATGCTGACGAAGCGCAGGGAGCCTCGCCAACCAGAAGAACTTGCTCATAACTAACTGAGTTGCTTATCGCTAACCAGCAGAGAAATAATGAATAAGAAGGCATTGTTCAAGATAAATAGAACACTGTTCCAAGAGGGAAACCATATGACCATCAGACTGAGAAATAACTACGAGAAAGCATTGTGATGCAATGATGACATTCTGAGAGCATTACAGAGCAAAGAAATCAATATCCCTGTGTACTTTACCTGCACTGTAGAAAATAAGACCTTCTATGTCAAGGCAGTTATGAAAGAACTAGAAAAAAATGTCACCTTTTAAAAAGAGTGGTCTATCTTTACAATTGAAAAGAAACTGATAAAAATGATAACATATATCTGCAATTGTTTTATTTTTTGAGCTAAATATATGTAGCATTATCTTGGAGAATCTAATTCTGTATTTTGGGAGATGACAGGGATCATGTGAAGTAAGAGATTACAGGATGGTTGAAGTCCATTTATTTAGCCTGCTTTTCATTTTTACAGCAGTGAACATTTCATACAGAGTAAAAAGATGCATGTGATGGATAAAAACAAACATACTTAAGTTCCATGAAAGGAATCAAGTTCAGAGCTCTGGCTGCAAACTGAAATATGAACATTTGCCTGTTTTAAGAATGTTATTGTTACCTTGACTATAACCCCTAATGCTGACCTCTACCCTTGAACCCAAACCCCCTTCCTTTAAGAAGGCTGCTAAAATCTCAATAAACACAGACCTATTTTCCATCATCTGTCTTTCAGCTTTATTTATTTAACAGCATTTTGAAATGTGTTAAATTCTTGTATTTTTAGAATGTTAACATTTACATGTCCCATTTCCAGCCCAAAGCTTGAGGGGAAAGACCATGATGGTACAATGTGACCCGGAGTACCTACCCTAAATTTGTCTCTGAACGTACCATCAAAGAGACCACAGGCAACATCGACTGTGAGGGCTGTGTCAGTTACTTGGAACACAGTTACCTAGGTGTTAGGCACTAATAGACACTCATATTATTTGCATACAGGGTAATGTCGTATTGGTGGAGCAGCATTACTTAACCTTCAAGCATCAAACTGAATTGAATTGACCTCTCTCTTTCTTTCCCTCTTTCCTTCTCTCTTTCTCGCTCTCTCTTCAGCATCCTCATGGTCGTCGTGGACAACAAGTGTGACTGTAGCTCGATGTGTTTTTTTGTAAAAAGGGTTGTGCGTGTTTTAAGTAGAATTATTTTTTTTGTGAGTAGATGGGTTTTGTAAGTGAACGTTTGTTTTCTGAGGTACTTCATAGTGTATAAATACAAAGTGAGGTAATGGGGACAAATGGAAGACACCTGGTGGGGGGTGGAAACAAGCACAAGACAGGTGAAACAGATCAGAGTGTGACAGGTGTGTTTCTAGCTCCAAGAGTAGGGTAGTATCTAACAATTCACAACAATATACACTCATCTAAAAGTAAAATAATGTAATTAAGAAATATATAATTATTAGATTGAGCAATGTTGGAGTGGCATTGACTAAAATACAGTAGAATAGAATACAGTATATACATATGAGATGAGTAAAGCAGTATGCAAACATTATTAAAGTGACTAGTGTTCCATTATTAAAGTGGCCAGTCACTCCAAGTATATGTATATAGGGCAGCAGCCTCTAAGGTGCAAGGTTGCGTAACCGGGTGGAAGCCAATTAGTGATGGCTATTTACAGTTTTTACAATCCCTTTGGCACTAATTTCAGAATCTTGTGGTCATTTTTCAAAACTCTAGACACAAAACGGTCATCACTTGTTACACAGGCTGTCCAATGTTCAAAACAATGTATTGTGCATTCATATCTTTAAAGAAACCTTGCACTGGTTCAAATAACTCTTTCATCATGAAATACCATAGGAACATTCATTTAGATCACCCAAACACAATGTACCGATAGTTTCACTGTATAGTTGTTCATACAATCATTAAATATTGTAGTACAAAATATGTGATACGTGTTTCATTATGGTACTACACGTAAATACATCACTGTAAAATGACTAGTGATACGTGTTTCATGTAGTGATACTACAGACACATTGGAATCATTGAACAAAATCTGAAATGCATTGAGGAAATACAATAAAATCACAACATAGGTCTCCTTGAATCAAAGCTAAAATAATTAGCTACAAAAAAGAAAAACACTACAGTAAAACGTCAACTGCAGTGTTCCTCCCCTGGCTTACTGTAAAAAACAAAACAAAGGATTGATTACTGTACTTCTATATTTCCATCAAACCTGTCTTGTAGATTTGGCCACAGGTTCTCATCCACATTACAATGGATGTTTTCATTGGCCAAACATCTTGGGAAGAATCTTCGGGCAGGGTGAATCCAGGCCTGACACTGGTCTGCCGTGATGTCATTGCATACATCATCCATGGCCTGGAGAAGGGTGGCTTGTTCCTGAGGGCGCCTATCATATACCTTTCACCTCCACTTGGAGAAAAATGTCTCAATCGGGTTAAGGAAAGGAGAGTATAGGGGTAAGTACAGGGTGATAAATTGTGGATGGGCCTGAAACCATGCTTGCACCATTTGAGCATGGTAGAACCTGACATTATCCCACGCAATGACATAGGTCACGACAGCTCTACAGACCTGATTTATCTCATCAAGAAGGTTACAGGGAGAGCTGCTTTATATGATCCAATACGAGGTTTGTGTCCCACCATGACATCAGCTCTACAGACCTGATTTATCTCGTCAAGAAGGTTAGACAAGGAGAGCTGCTTTATATGATCCAATACGAGGTCTGTGTCCCACCACGACATCAGCTCTACAGACCTGATTTATCTCATCAAGAAGGTTACACAAGGAGAGCTGCTTTATATGATCCAATACGAGGTTTGTGTCCCACCATGACATCAGCTCTACAGACCTGATTTATCTCATCAAGAAGGTTACACAAGGAGAGCTGCTTTATATGATCCAATATGAGGTTTGTGTCCCACCATGACATCAGCTCTACAGACCTGATTTATCTCATCAAGAAGGTTACACAAGGAGAGCTGCTTTATATGATCCAATACGAGGTTTGTGTCCCACCATGACATCAGTTCTACAGACCTGATTTATCTCATCAAGAAGGTTACACAAGGAGAGCTGCTTTATATGATCCAATATGAGGTTTGTGTCCCACCATGACATCAGCTCTACAGACCTGATTTATCTCATCAAGAAGGTTACACAAGGAGAGCTGCTTTATATGATCCAATACGAGGTTTGTGTCCCACCATGACATCAGCTCTACAGACCTGATTTATCTCATCAAGAAGGTTACACAAGGAGAGCTGCTTTATATGATCCAATACGAGGTTTGTGTCCCACCATGACATCAGCTCTACAGACCTGATTTATGTCATCAAGAAGGTTACACAAGGAGAGCTGCTTTATATGATCCAATACGAGGTTTGTGTCCCACCATGACATCAGCTCTACAGACCTGATTTATCTCATCAAGAAGGTTACACAAGGAGAGCTGCTTTATATGATCCAATAAGAGGTCTGCGTCCCACCACACCGTCTTCCGATATAGCCGCACACATGGTGATGTTGGCCCCATGTTGTCCAGGTACTTGGTTGGTTGCCCGCTGGCCAATGAAATTCCTCCTTGTCTTGGCCAGGTTGAAGCCTGCCTCATCCAAAAATAGGAATTTGTGAAGGTTTTCATCAGCATCCAGCTCCATCACCCTCTAGAAATACATTTTGGAAAGAGAATTACAATGATGTAGAATTTTGGGGGAATTTTTCACAACAGGCATCAGGAACATACTCAGTCCTCAATTGCTTCACTCTGTCTGCATTTCTTTCAAAGGGCACACGGTATAGCTGTTTTTCTTTCAAAAGGCACACGGTATAGCTGTTTTTCTTTCAAAAGGCACATGGTATAGCTGTTTTTCTTTCAAAAGGCACACGGTATGGCTGTTTTTCTTTCAAAAGGCACACGGTATGGCTGTTTTTCTTTCAAAAGGCACATGGTATAGCTGTTTTTCTTTCAAAAGCCACACGGTATAGCTGTTTTTCTTTCAAAAGGCACACGGTATAGCTGTTTTTCTTTCAAAAGGCACACGGTATAGCTGTTTTTCTTTCAAAAGGCACACGGTATAGCTGTTTTTCATTCAAAAGGCACACGGTATAGCTGTTTTTCTTTCAAAAGGCACACGGTATAGCTGTTTTTCTTTCAAAAGGCACATGGTATAGCTGTTTTTCTTTCAAAAGGCACACGGTATAGCTGTTATTCTTTCAAAAGGCACACGATATAGCTGTTTTTCTTTCAAAAGGCACACGGTATAGCTGTTATTCTTTCAAAAGGCACATGGTATAGCTGTTTTTCTTTCAAAAGGCACACGGTATAGCTGTTTTTCTTTCAAAAGGCACACGGTATAGCTGTTTTTCTTTCAAAAGGCACACGGTATAGCTGTTTTTCTTTCAAAAGGCACACGGTATAGCTGTTTTTCTTTCAAAAGGCACAAGGTATGGCTGTTTTTCTTTCAAAAGGCACACGGTATAGCTGTTATTCTTTCAAAAGGCACACGGTATGGCTGTTTTTCTTTCAAAAGCCACACGGTATGGCTGTTTTTCTTTCAAAAGGCACACGGTATGGCTGTTATTCTTCCAAAAGGCACACGGTATGGCTGTTTTTCTTTCAAAAGCCACACGGTATAGCTGTTATTCTTTCAAAAGGCACACGGTATGGCTGTTTTTCTTTCAAAAGGCACACGGTATGGCTGTTTTTCTTTCAAAAGGCACACGGTATAGCTGTTTTTCTTTCAAAAGGCACACGGTATGGCTGTTTTTCTTTCAAAAGGCACACAGTATGGCTGTTTTTCTTTCAAAAGGCACACGGTATGGCTGTTTTTCTTTCAAAAGGCACACGGTATGGCTGTTTTTCTTTCAAAAGGCACACGGTATGGCTGTTTTTCTTTCAAAAGGCACACGGTATGGCTGTTTTTCTTTCAAAAGGCACACGGTATGGCTGTTTTTCTTTCAAAAGGCACACGATATAGCTGTTTTTCTTTCAAAAGGCACACGGTATGGCTGTTTTTCTTTCAAAAGGCACACGGTATGGCTGTTTTTCTTTCAAAAGGCACACGGTATAGCTGTTTTTGTTTCAAAAGGCACACGGTATAGCTGTTTTTCTTTCAAAAGGCACACGGTATGGCTGTTTTTCTTTCAAAAAGCACACGGTATGGCTGTTTTTCTTTCAAAAAGCACACGGTATAGCTGTTTTTCTTTCAAAAGGCACACGGTATAGCTGTTTTTCTTTCAAAAGGCACATGGTATAGCTGTTTTAGAGACCCCTGGTGCCTTTTCAGCATGCGCGCAATAGTCGGCAAACTTATGGCTTCCACATTATTGAACATGTCATTATTGTCCAACATGTGCTGCCGAATTTCTGTAAGGTGAATATCATTTCTGGCCTGAACCAAATTGACCACAGCCCGCTCTTGTTGGTCAGTCAGAATTCTGCCTCTGCGTCCCCTATTTGGCCTAGTCTCAAATCTGCAGGGAAAATTACAGTAAGAACCCATTTAGTCACATCACCTACTCTGTACTCAGATTTCATTGGACACTCTTTGCTGTTGCTGCCGCTGTCTTGGTCCCTGGCCTTGTCCTCTACCACGTTCCCCCACACCTCTCAAACGAGGCCCACGACCACCTCTCAGAAGGGGTGCTTGTCCCCTGACATTCGTTTGACCAATACGTCTTCCTCGTCTTCCTCCTCCCACTGCTTGACCTCTGTTGTGACCTGGATCACCTGCCGGCTGAATGTTATCGCTATGTTGTTGTAGGTGGATACCACTAATTTCACTATATACTCATACCACAATGTGAAATCAATCATCAGTAACGAGTTGTCAGTATTGAAAAAGCAATTACAAGTGCCTACATACATACACTCACTAGCCACTTGCGTGTTAATGCAAATAGCCTGCTCCTTTGAACAGAGAATCATGTGGCAGCCTGCAACTCAACATATAGAGTATATAGAGTAGAGAGCTTTAGTTATTGTTCGACCAAACATTAGAACGAGCAAGATGCGTAATCTAAGCAACTTTGACCGTGGTATGATTGTTGGTGCCACACATGGTGGTTTCAGCATCTCAGAAACAGCTGCCCTCCTGGTATTTTTACACACTACAGTCTCTAGAGTTTACAGAGAATGGTGCGATAAACAAAACACATTCAGTGAGCGGCAGTTCTGTGGGGAAAAACACCTTGTTAATGAGAAAGGTCAGAGGAGAATGTCCAGACTTATTCAAGCTAACAGAAAGGCCACAAATGCTCAAATAACAGCCGTTTAAAACAGTGGTGTGCTGAATGGCATCTCTTAACGTACAACACCGTGAATAATTCAGGCTGTTGTGGAGTTAAAAGGGGGTCCTACCCAGTACTAGATAGGTGTACCTAATAAAGTGGCCGGTGAGTGTACAGTAATGTCAAACCTGAAAACATGGTCTGGAAAAGTGGTACATGGAACCATAGAAACAGTGTCTGATAAAGAATGATGATGAAACATTACATCCATAGATAGTGTAGTCCAATTGGTTCATGTTCCACGGTAATTGGTGTCAATGTATCTCGTTATCCGGAAATGTTCCTGATCTAAACATGGAATATTGTTTGTCAGTTTCCATAAAACTATACATTAAGAGTAATGCAACAGTTACTTATCATTTTGAGCAGTTGTATCAATTGATAGTTAGATCATTGTAATGAAATTAATAGACAGTCATTTCAATTGTAATGTGTGAATTGCATTTTGAAATGGTAACACTGAGGTTAAGTTGTGTCATTTTGAACAGGTGATTTTAGTTCAATGAACAAATGATCTTAGCTTTATGTGTGTTGTTTCCAAGCAATTGGAAAAAGTGTTAGAGTTTTGAAAAATGTGCATTTTGTGTCTAGAGTTTTGAAAAATGACATCAAGGTTCTGAAATTAGTGCCAAAGTGATTGATGGCCTTGAGATAGAAGCTGTTTTTCAGCCCCAGCTTTGATGCACCTGTACTGACCTCGCCTTCTGGATGGTAGCGGGGTGTATAGGCCTTGGCTCGTGTGGTTGATGTCCTTGATGATATTTGGTCTTCCTGTGACATTGGGTGCTGTAGGTGTCCTGGAGGGCTGGTAGTTTGCCCCCGGTGATGTTATGGTTAAACAAAGGACATCATGTGTGAGGGTATTTGTGAGACGTGTGAGACAAAGCTACAGATTATAAATTTACGTTGTTTTCAGGTGACTGTCGATTGGCTTTAACAGGGCCTGAACAACACAGAGGGAGCCTGAGTGAGTGAGTGAGTGAGTGAGTGAGTGAGTGAGTGAGTGAGTGTCAGTGCATTACATCAGAACAGAAGTGAAAATAAGGTCTGATGTCATGTCACTTCACTCTTCTCCTCATGACATCAAACCACCTGTACATCACAGAAAGACAATGCCATGATTAAGAGGTTGTGACTGCTGGTCGGGTCATGTGTGTGTTACTTTACCAAGTTTTGCCCCAGTGCATTAATAACAGCAGAACAGAAGAAGTGAAAGCATGATGTGATAATATCACATCACACTTCTCCTCCTGACTCAAACCACCCTGTAGACTTACAGTTCTGTTCTCACGCTACCCAGATGCTCTGAATAACACATACTTTTCTGTTAAAAGTTAGTACTGTTGATATTGAGTGACAAAGTTTTGTTGTGCTGAGGGTCTCAAATTCACGTTCCAGGTCGGGAAGACGTGGACAGAAAACGTTTATTTAGAAACAGAATGGACTTACCTGAGGCCAAAAATGTGGACGGTACAGAGATGCTCAGAGAATACATCCCAGCATCCCCAGAATCCACCATGCCTCCACTGTTCACAGCTCCAATCACCAAGTTATCTACAACAGAAACACAATGAAAAGATAATTACAAAATTTTGTACATGTGTGTAGTTGTGTTAGTAGTGTGGTGGTGTTGACAAGGACTTATTGGCTGTAGTTCTATGAAAAGAGAACAAAAGGGTTCTGGTAAGACAAAAAGGTTCTGGTAAGACCTCGTCATGACAACACAGAACTAAAGGTTGAGATAGAAAATGCATCATAAAATATCCACTTTGGGAATTCTTACCTCTGAGAATTGTTTTTCCTCTGAAAAACAAAATAGGCTAAATTAATTATATTGAATATAGCCTGGTGTATATAATATGACCAAAATGAGTTGATAGATTATCCCATGTCAAAAACACATTAATATGAGAAAAGTAAATGTTTGCAAATTACCAGGAACCCGCCCACTCCAGAAGCCACACCCCTGCCAAGCCTGCTCCAGGGTCTAGGGTTTCCATCATCCCGGAAACCTTAGACCCCCTTCAATTCACATACACAATGTGATCAGGGTAAACTAGCCCCACAATGGCAACCGCAGCCTTTTGTCATTCTAGGACACCTTCGGCTTGGACTGCCAGTCCTTCGTGTCTGACCAGAGGGAAGGGGACCAATAGTGACAATTCATAGGAACCATGTGCGGCCTTGCCCCTACCCAACCTTCAGGCCGCACCCAGATTCAACTCTCCCCCCATCTAGCCAATCAAACAATGTTTAGCTGAGCCAGATCCCTTGGCCGGACTGGCACAACTACACATGGTACCCAGTCAGGCGCACTGCCGTTCCTCTGGACAGAGAAGAGGCTGCTGCTCCCCCAGCGGTTCAGGATGCTAGAGGTAAGGTGGTTGGGCCCCTAGATGGGTAGACACGTACCGGGCACAGTTGGCTAGTTCAGGATAGTCAGGACGACTGTAGAGAAAGGGGGGGACAGGGTGGCGGGGCTGGTGTGATCAGACCCACCTGCAGCGGATTAGCTAATCAGACAGGTAGCTGAGGATTGTCTGTAATTTCCTTTAAAAACCTTGTGTTTTGTGGTGTTCGGGGCTGGGAGTTGAGCACAGAATGTCTCTCTGTGGGGATCAGTCTCCCATGCAAGTGTCCATGTCTTGTTTGTGGTGATCGCACTGGACCAGTGTATGTGGGACGAGAAGTCTTACTGGCGAATTTGAGTGAGGAAGTGGGCGTCTGAGTTGACGACGAACTGGGGCTGTGGAGCTGCGTGGTGATTGGAGAGCAATGGACCGAGAGAGGCATTGGTATAAAGGACATCTAGGAGCTTTAGCTCCACCAAGTAAGGGATGTGATTATTCCTCTGTTCCCCTCACACTACTCTCTCTGGGCTGTTTTGCCACTCCACTAGAAGCCACTATTGTCGGCAGGTTTCCCTGCCATCTGTCTTCCTCTCGTTTAGCACCGGAGGCGGGGCTATCAGTGACGTCGCCAAGCAGTCTCAGACCGGGCGCGTTCCAGAACAGGGAGACGTTTATTTGATTTTGTGGGGAAATGGTTCTCATCGGACCCTAGAAATCTAGAACCTTTCCCCACCCTTTCTATATGTTATTTTGTGTGTCTTTCCCCCTCTCTATTTGTCCCATAGCAGTAGTCCTTTAGAGGGTTGGCAGAGTAGAGCAGGGCCAAGGATGGGTCTCATATTGTGTGCAGCACCAGAGCGAGATTATAGTGCCTTTCACCATATTGTTTGCAGTGCCTTCCCTTAGAATTACCAGTGGCGGTTTTAGCATGTAAATCTTGGTGGGGCAAACCCCAAAACATGTTTTTTAGATGCATGCCAGCAAAGCCACTACACAACACAACACTAAACAATACATTCATTTCACAATAAAAGTGAAAAACGGTGCCCACAAACTGTTAGGGCCTAAATAAAGCTGTCCCAACAGCAGAGTCCCAACAGCAGACCCAACACCTTACCACTGCTACACCTGGCTATCAGCGGAGCCTTGTGTTGCAGCAATACATTTTATTCAGCCTCATTTACTGCCTTTAAAAAAACATAGCTGATATGGCTGACTTGCTTAAACAAATGTGGTTTCTACTGACAATTGAGATGTACAAACTATGGCATAAGAGGATGACGAGCGGATAAGAGACAATCCGTTATTTCGATTAGGACATTAATGAGCGAGCTAGGACAGACGTAGTCAATATGACCATTTTTTCAGCACTTTTGAGATGTACAGCAACAGAATTCAGAACATGTGCCGTTCTTACAGTATTCTCCCTGTACACCAAGTCAGAACCGTAGGATGAATTATCATTCCTTTTTTATTTACCTATGCAAGTCAGTTAAGAACAAATTCTTATTTACAATGATGGCCTATCGGGGAACAGTGAGTTGACTGCCTTGTTCAGGGGCAGAACGACAAATTTTTACCTTGTCAGCTTGGGGATTCAATCCAGCAACCTTTCAGTTACTGGCCCAACGCTCTAACCACTAGGCTACCTTCTGCCCCAAAAACAAATAAATAAATTGGGCATATAAGCAGACAATGAAAGCGCTTACCATGGTCAATGATTACATTTACAGTGCCTTGCGAAAGTATTCGGTCCCCTTGAACTTTGCGACCTTTTGCCACATTTCAGGCTTCAAACATAAAGATATAAAACTGTATTTTTTTGTGAAGAATCAACAACAAGTGGGACACAATCATGAAGTGGAATGACATTTATTGGAGATTTCAAACTTTTTTAACAAATCAAAAACTGAAATATTGGGCGTGCAAAATTATTCAGCCCATTTACTTTCAGTGCAGCAAACTCTCTCCAGAAGTTCAGTGAGGATCTCTGAATGATCCAATGTTGACCTAAATGACTAATGATGATAAATACAATCCACCTGTGTGTAAATCAAGTCTCCGTATAAATGCACCTGCACTGTGATAGTCTCAGAGGTCCGTTAAAAGCGCAGAGAGCATCATGAAGAACAAGGAACACACCAGGCAGGTCCGAGATACTGTTGTGAAGAAGTTTAAAGCCGGATTTGGATACAAAAAGATTTCCCAAGCTTTAAACATCCCAAGGAGCACTGTGCAAGCGATAATATTGAAATGAAAGGAGTATCAGACCACTGCAAATCTACCAAGACCTGGCCGTCCCTCTAAACTTTCAGCTCATACAAGGAGAAGACTGATCAGAGATGCAGCCAAGAGGCCCATGATCACTCTGGATGAACTGCAGAGATCTACAGCTGAGGTGGGAGACTCTGTCCATAGGACAACAATCAGTCGTATATTGCACAAATCTGGCCTTTATGGAAGAGTGGCAAGAAGAAAGCCATTTCTTAAAGATATCCATAAAAAGTGTTGTTTAAAGTTTGCCACAAGCCACCTGGGAGACACACCAAACATATGGAAGAAGGTGCTCTGGTCAGATGAAACCCAAAATTGAACTTTTTGGCAACAATGCAAAACGTTATGTTTGGCGTAAAAGCAACACAGCTCATCACCCTGAACATACCATCCCCACTGTCAAACATGGTGGTGGCAGCATCATGGTTTGGGCCTGCTTTTCTTCAGCAGGGACAGGGAAGATGGTTAAAATTGATGGGAAGATGGATGGAGCCAAATACAGGACCATTCTGGAAGAAAACCTGATGGAGTCTGCAAAAGACCTGAGACTGTGACGGAGATTTGTCTTCCAACAAGACAATGATCCAAAACATAAAGCAAAATCTACAATGGAATGGTTCAAAAATAAACATATCCAGGTGTTAGAATGGCCAAGTCAATGTCCAGACCTAAATCCAATCGAGAATCTGTGGAAAGAACTGAAAACTGCTGTTCACAAATGCTCTCCATCCAACCTCACTGAGCTCGAGCTGTTTTGCAAGGAGGAATGGGAAAAAAATTCAGTCTCTCGATGTGCAAAACTAATAGAGACATACCCCAAGCGACTTACAGCTGTAATCGCAGCAAAAGGTGGTGCTACAAAGTATTAACTTAAGGGGGCTGAATAATTTTGCACGCCCAATTTTTCAGTTTTTGATTTGTTAAAAAAGTTTGAAATATCCAATAAATGTCGTTCCACTTCATGATTGTGTCCCACTTGTTGTTGATTCTTCACAAAAAAATACAGTTTTATATCTTTATGTTTGAAGCCTGAAATGTGGCAAAAGGTCGCAAAGTTCAAGGGGGCCGAATACTTTCGCAAGGCACTGTATCTAAAACAGGCTATAGGCTACATGTGCACCACCAAGTCAGAAAAGTAGGTGAAATTAAGTGTGGAAAAGGGACTTAATTATTAGGGCGAGGCACATGGGCTGCTAACAGCTTACCTGCCATCTTGCTTAATACACTTAATATTACTTTCTTGGCTACAGTATACATATCTCCTGGCATATTACATCATTTATGCAGCAGCATACAAAACATTTTTGGACTGTGCTCACTTAAACAGAAAGGTGGTGCGACGGTCCGTCATGGGGAAAAAGTTGTCATTAATGTCTGGCATTCTCTGGATTTATGGTGCTTCCAAGACAACTGAGAACTCAGAAAAGAACAAGGTCGAATCTTGATGACGTCAGTGATCTTCAGGTCAGAGCTCTAGAAAGAGGCCTGAGTTTCCGACTTACAATTCCGAGTTGGATGACCATTCAAAAGGTATTTTCCCAGTTGGAGCTAGTTTTTATCAGAGTTCCCAGGTGGAGCTGGTTTTTATCAGAGTTCCCAGTTGGAGCTAGTTTTTATCAGAGTTCCCAGTTGGAGCTAGTTTTTATCAGAGTTCCCAGTTGGAGCTAGTTTTTAATCAGAGTTCCCAGTTGGAGCTAGTTTTTATCAGAGTTCCCAGTTGGAGCTAGTTTTTATCAGAGTTCCCAGTTGGAGCTAGTTTTTATCAGAGTTCCCAGTTGGAGCTAGTTTTTATCAGAGTTCCCAGTTGGAGCTAGTTTTTATCAGAGTTCCCAGTTGGAGCTGGTTTTTATCAGAGTTCCCAGTTGGAGCTAGTTTTTATCAGAGTTCCCAGTTGGAGCTGGTTTTTATCAGAGTTACCAGTTGGAGCTGGTTTTTATCAGAGTTCCCAGTTGGAGCTGGTTTTTATCAGAGTTCCCAGTTGGAGCTGGTTTTTATCAGAGTTCCCAGTTGGAGCTGGTTTTTATCAGAGTTCCCAGTTGGAGCTGGTTTTTATCAGAGTTCCCAGTTGGAGCTAGTTTTTATCAGAGTTCCCAGTTGGAGCTGGTTTTTATCAGAGTTCCCAGTTGGAGCTGGTTTTTATCAGAGTTCCCAGTTGGAGCTAGTTTTTATCAGAGTTCCCAGTTGGAGCTGGTTTTTATCAGAGTTCCCAGTTGGAGCTAGTTTTTATCAGAGTTCCCAGTTGGAGCTAGTTTTTATCAGAGTTCCCAGTTGGAGCTGGTTTTTATCAGAGTTCCCAGTTGGAGCTGGTTTTTATCAGAGTTCCCAGTTGGAGCTAGTTTTTATCAGAGTTCCCAGTTGGAGCTAGTTTTTATCAGAGTTCCCAGTTGGAGCTGGTTTTTATCAGAGTTCCCAGTTGGAGCTGGTTTTTATCAGAGTTCCCAGTTGGAGCTAGTTTTTATCAGAGTTCCCAGTTGGAGCTAGTTTTTATCAGAGTTCCCAGTTGGAGCTGGTTTTTATCAGAGTTCCCAGTTGGAGCTGGTTTTTATCAGAGTTCCCAGTTGGAGCTAGTTTTTATCAGAGTTCCCAGTTGGAGCTAGTTTTTATCAGAGTTCCCAGTTGGAGCTAGTTTTTATCAGAGTTCCCAGTTGGAGCTAGTTTTTATCAGAGTTCCCAGTTGGAGCTGGTTTTTATCAGAGTTCCCAGTTGGAGCTGGTTTTTATCAGAGTTCCCAGTTGGAGCTAGTTTTTATCAGAGTTCCCAGTTGGAGCTAGTTTTTATCAGAGTTCCCAGTTGGAGCTGGTTTTTATCAGAGTTCCCAGTTGGAGCTAGTTTTTATCAGAGTTCCCAGTTGGAGCTAGTTTTTATCAGAGTTCCCAGTTGGAGCTAGTTTTTATCAGAGTTCCCAGTTGGAGCTAGTTTTTATCAGAGTTCCCAGTTGGAGCTAGTTTTTATCAGAGTTCCCAGTTGGAGCTGGTTTTTATCAGAGTTCCCAGTTGGAGCTAGTTTTTATCAGAGTTCCCAGTTGGAGCTAGTTTTTATCAGAGTTCCCAGTTGGAGCTAGTTTTTATCAGAGTTCCCAGTTGGAGCTAGTTTTTATCAGAGTTCCCAGTTGGAGCTAGTTTTTATCAGAGTTCCCAGTTGGAGCTAGTTTTTAATCAGAGTTCCCAGTTGGAGCTAGTTTTTATCAGAGTTCCCAGTTGGAGCTAGTTTTTATCAGAGTTCCCAGTTGGAGCTAGTTTTTATCAGAGTTCCCAGTTGGAGCTAGTTTTTATCAGAGTTCCCAGTTGGAGCTAGTTTTTATCAGAGTTCCCAGTTGGAGCTAGTTTTTATCAGAGTTCCCAGTTGGAGCTAGTTTTTATCAGAGTTCCCAGTTGGAGCTAGTTTTTATCAGAGTTCCCAGTTGGAGCTAGTTTTTAATCAGAGTTCCCAGTTGGAGCTAGTTTTTAATCAGAGTTCCCAGTTGGAGCTGGTTTTTATCAGAGTTCCCAGTTGGAGCTGGTTTTTATCAGAGTTCCCAGTTGGAGCTAGTTTTTATCAGAGTTCCCAGTTGGAGCTAGTTTTTATCAGAGTTCCCAGTTGGAGCTAGTTTTTATCAGAGTTCCCAGTTGGAGCTAGTTTTTATCAGAGTTCCCAGTTGGAGCTGGTTTTTATCAGAGTTCCCAGTTGGAGCTGGTTTTTATCAGAGTTCCCAGTTGGAGCTGGTTTTTATCAGAGTTCCCAGTTGGAGCTAGTTTTTATCAGAGTTCCCAGTTGGAGCTGGTTTTTAACAGAGTTCCCAGTTGGAGCTAGTTTTTATCAGAGTTCCCAGTTGGAGCTAGTTTTTATCAGAGTTCCCAGTTGGAGCTAGTTTTTATCAGAGTTCCCAGTTGGAGCTAGTTTTTATCAGAGTTCCCAGTTGGAGCTGGTTTTTATCAGAGTTCCCAGTTGGAGCTGGTTTTTATCAGAGTTCCCAGTTGGAGCTGGTTTTTATCAGAGTTCCCAGTTGGAGCTAGTTTTTATCAGAGTTCCCAGTTGGAGCTAGTTTTTATCAGAGTTCCCAGTTGGAGCTAGTTTTTATCAGAGTTCCCAGTTGGAGCTAGTTTTTATCAGAGTTCCCAGTTGGAGCTAGTTTTTATCAGAGTTCCCAGTTGGAGCTAGTTTTTAATCAGAGTTCCCAGTTGGAGCTAGTTTTTATCAGAGTTCCCAGTTGGAGCTAGTTTTTATCAGAGTTCCCAGTTGGAGCTAGTTTTTATCAGAGTTCCCAGTTGGAGCTAGTTTTTAATCAGAGTTCCCAGTTGGAGCTAGTTTTTATCAGAGTTCCCAGTTGGAGCTAGTTTTTATCAGAGTTCCCAGTTGGAGCTGGTTTTTATCAGAGTTCCCAGTTGGAGCTAGTTTTTATCAGAGTTCCCAGTTGGAGCTAGTTTTTATCAGAGTTCCCAGTTCCGAGTTTCCAGTTGTTTAAAGCGCGGCAGAAGTCATGCTGGATTGACATCATGGCCAATGTTGAATGATTATCCTTTTAATCTTGGAAAAGAGACCATTAAACCCAGATTTGGGACCACACACCCACTCAACTGACAAGCAGGCTAGTGATGGCTTTGCAATGCTTGCAGTTAGCCTCTGATTCCTTCCAAACCACTCATTGTTGAATTTGCGATTTCCAACTTGCTGTGTAATGTTAATATCCAACGGCCGATTAGCACCAATACGTTTTATCTATAATTTCTCTTTAATATTTATCTTCATATAACAAGGATTGAAAAGGATTTGCAAGTAGATTGTCGACTTGATTCATGATGATGACTGTTAGCTTACTAGCTAAGATTTTGCAAGTACGATGTTGAGATGTTCGGTCCAATCAAAGCTACTGTAGATATAACATGTATTGACATCATTTTATTTGTGGCCAATGACCTTGAGCCTTCTTGGACAGGCACTTCTAATGTAACTCTATGGCAGCATCCAAGGGCCTTGAATTTAGGGTGACTAGTGTCAGAGAGACTGGTAAAAAAAATGGTATTAGCTTACTGTACGTGTTAAAATAAATTTAGTCTGTGTCTTTTAACGGAAGGAGTGACAGAACACAGAGCCAATCACGGCACAACTAGAGAACATTACCAACCTATACGATCTGTATTTTCCACTGGCTGCCCCACAACCACAGAAAGCACAGAGCTAGGCTGAAACACCTACATTTTGGAGCTGCCTTACTCAAGAAATAAAAATACCTAGTTTGTATGCGGCTTTATTAAGTAAATTATTATTTATCGATTTTTTACATTGTTTGCAAACTGATATGTGACACGTATTACAGCCAAAATAACATGCAAAACAGGCAATGACAGGTTGCCACTGACAATAACTATCTTGTTTCAGTGCCATATCAGAACAATTCAGTGTGCAGTGTGTTGCAGTGTTACGTTTGTATGCCCACTATTTACCTGAGGGAGTCAGGGAGAGGCTAACCTACCCGAGGGAGTCAGGGGGAGGCTAACCTACCCGAGGGAGTCAGGGGGAGGCTAACCTACCCGAGGGAGTCAGGGGGAGGCTAACCTACCCGAGGGAGTCAGGGGGAGGCTAACCTACCCGAGGGAGTCGGGGGGAGGCTAACCTACCTGAGGGAGTCGGGGGGAGGCTAACCTACCTGAGGGAGTCGGGGGGAGGCTAACCTACCTGAGGGAGTCGGGGGGAGGCTAACCTACCTGAGGGAGTCGGGGGGAGGCTAACCTACTTGAGGGAGTCGGGGGGAGGCTAACCTACCTGAGGGAGTCGGGGGGAGGCTAACCTACCTGAGGGATTCGGGGGGAGGCTAACCTACCTGAGGGATTCGGGGGGAGGCTAACCTACCTGAGGGAGTCGGGGGGAGGCTAACCTACCTGAGGGAGTCGGGGGGAGACTAACCTACCTGAGGGAGTCGGGGGGAGGGTAACCTACCTGAGGGAGTCATGGGGAGGGTAACCTACCTGAGGGAGTCATGGGGAGGGTAACCTACCTGAGGGAGTCGGGGGGTGGCTAACCTACCTGAGGGAGTCGGGGGGAGGCTAACCTACCTGAGGGAGTCGGGGGGAGGGTAACCTACCTGAGGGAGTCGGGGGGAGGCTAACCTACCTGAGGGAGTCGGGGGGAGACTAACCTACCTGAGGGAGTCGGGGGGAGGGTAACCTACCTGAGGGAGTCGGGGGGAGGGTAACCTACCTGAGGGAGTCATGGGGAGGGTAACCTACCTGAGGGAGTCATGGGGAGGGTAACCTACCTGAGGGAGTCATGGGGAGGGTAACCTACCTGAGGGAGTCATGGGGAGGGTAACCTACCTGAGGGAGTCATGGGGAGGGTAACCTACCTGAGGGAGTCGGGAGGAGGGTAACCTACCTGAGGGAGTCGGGGGGAGGGTAACCTACCTGAGGGAGTCGAGGGGAGGGTAACCTACCTGAGGGAGTCAGGGGGAGGGTAACCTACCTGAGGGAGTCAGGGGGAGGGTAACCTACCTGAGGGAGTCAGGGGGAGGGTAACCTACCTGAGGGAGTCAGGGGGAGGGTAACCTACCTGAGGGAGTCAGGGGGAGGCTAACCTACCTGAGGGAGTCAGGGAGAGTGTAACCTACCTGAGGGAGTCAGGGAGAGTGTAACCTACCCGAGGGAGTCAGGGGGAGGGTAACCTACCCGAGGGAGTCAGGGGGAGGGTAACCTACCTGAGGGAGTCAGGGGGAGGGTAACCTACCTGAGGGAGTCAGGGGGAGGCTAACCTACCTGAGGGAGTCATGGGCAGGGTAACCTACCTGAGGGAGTCAGGGGGAGGGTAACCTACCTGAGGGAGCCAGGGGGAGGGTAACCTACCTGAGGGAGTCAGGGGGAGGGTAACCTACCTGAGGGAGTCAGGGGGAGTGTAACCTACCTGAGTGAGCCAGGCAGACACAGTCTGGGAAAATCGTGCAGTCTGCCGTTGGGGGTAGGGAACGGGGCCCGATACATGGTAACCCATGAATTTAAAATAAAAAAAACTTACCCTGGGCATACTTACCTGTCCTGGTCTGTGTTGGGGGTGTGCTGAAAACAGTCATGTGTTGGTGGAGTAACAAGGGGCTCACCCTAAACTGTGACACTTACAGTAATTGTCAGATGCCTTAATACATTGCTCATATTAGTATTTTTGGAGGGTGAATTGGGTTTTGCTCAAATCTGGTAAATATTGTATGTGATTGAATGTATCTGAATTTTGGTTAATCTGCATTTCCATCCTTAACCCCTCTGAACACAACGAGTGTCTGAAATGTGATAGGCTGAATTATCATATGGACACGAAGCGACCTGACTCATGTCATCCTCTCCATCCTGCTGTGTGTGCACATCTACACTGGTGCACCTGTTTGTGTGGATAAGTGGCAGCATACAGTCCATGTACCGGTATGTGACCTGTAGACTGTCTGACTGCTGCAGGAGAATGCAGGCCTCTCTGCCCCCCTCACAGTAGCACTGACTACACAGAACCTGGATACAAGACCAAAAATATCAATGTCTGTGACTACTTGTAGTCAATAACACCCAGTGTTGCCAAAGGTTGAAGTCCATTTATTCTGCGTGGTTTTTCTTTTTACAGAAGAGAGCATTTCATACAGAGCAACAAAAAAAAGCATAGGACGTTGTATTTACTGTACCTCAAAGGTTTTATAGAGGAGTGGCTTATAAAAGAGGGGGAGCCACCCCTTTTTCCTAAAAGCCACCCCCTGGCCTTAGATAGCTCTGTTTTCTATATATTTTGGTTAGGTCAGGGTGTGACTAGGGTGGGTACTCTAGGTTTCTGTATGTTTAGGGGTTTATGTACAGTGGGGAGAACAAGTATTTGATACACTGTCGATTTTGCAGGTTTTCCTACTTACAAAGCCTGTAGAGGTCTATCATTTTTTTTTATCATAGGTACACTTCAACTGTGAGAGACGGAATCTAAAATCCAAAAATCCAGAAAATCACATTGTATGATTTTTAAGTAATTAATTTGCATTTTATTGCATGACATAAGTATTTGATACATCAGAAAAGCAGAACTTAATATTTGGTACAAAAACCTTTGTTTGCAATTACAGAGATCATATGTTTCCTGTAGTTCTTGACCAGGTTTGCACTCACTGCAGCAGGGATTTTGGCCCACTCCTCCATACAGACCTTATCCAGATCCTTCAGGTTTCGGGGCGGTCGCTGGGCAATACGGACTTTCAGCCCCCTCCAAAGATTTTCTATTGGGTTCAGGTCTGGAGACTGGCTAGGCCACTCCAGGACCTTGAGATGCTTCTTACGGAGCCACTCCTTAGTTGCCCTGGCTGTGTGTTTTGGGTCGTTGTAATGCTGAAAGACCCAGCCACGACCCATCTTCAATGCTCTTACTGAGGGAAGGAGGTTGTTGGCCAAGATCTCGCGATACATGGCCCCATCCATCCTCCCCTCAATACGGTGCAGTCATCCTGTCCCCTTTGCAGTAAAGCATCCCCAAAGAATGATGTTTCCACCTCCATGCTTCATGGTTGGGATGGTGTTCTTGGGGTTGTACTCATCCTTCTTCTTCCTCCAAACACGGCGAGTGGAGTTTAGACCAAAAAGCTCTATTTTTGTCTCATCAGACCACATGACCTTCTCCCATTCCTCCTCTGGATCATCCAGATGGTCATTGGCAAACTTCAGACGGGCCTGGACATGCGCTGGCTTGAGCAGGGGGACCTTGCGTGCGCTGCAGGATTTTAATCCATGACGGCGTAGTGTATTACTAATGGTTTTCTTTGAGACTGTGGTCATTGACCAGGTCCTGCCGTGTAGTTCTGGGCTGATCCCTCACCTTCCTCATGATAATTGACTCCCCACGAGGTGAGATCTTGCTTGGAGCCCCAGACTGAGGGTGATTGACCGTCATCTTGAACTTCTTCCATTTTCTAATAATTTCACCAACATTTGTTGCCTTCTCACCAAGCTGCTTGCCTATTGTCCTGTAGCCCATCCCAGCCTTGTGCAGGCCTACAATTTTATACCTGATGTCCTTACACAGCTCTCTGGTCTTGGCCATTGTGGAGAGGTTGGAGTCTGTTTGATTGAGTGAGTGGACAGGTGTCTTGTATACAGGTAACGAGTTCAAACAGGTGCAGTTAATACAGGTAATGAGTGGAGAACAGGAGGGATTCTTAAAGAAAAACTAACAGGTCTGTGAGAGCCGGAATTCTTACTGGTTGGTAGGTGATCAAATACTTAAGTCACGCAATAAAATGCAAATGAATTACTTAAAAATCATACAATGTGATTTTCTGGATTTTTGTTTTAGATTCCGTCTCTCACAGTTGAAGTGTACCTATGATAAAAATTACAGACATCTACATGCTTTGTAAGTAGGAAAACCTGCAAAATAGGCAGTGTTTCAAATACTTGTTCTCCCCACTGTATGTCTAGAGGTTATGTATGTCTATATTGGCCTGATATGGTTCCCAATCAGAGACAGCTGTTTATCATTGTCTCTGATTGGGCATCATATTTAGACAGGCCTTTTTTTCCCACTTTCTGGTGTGGGATCTTGACTATGTGCAGTTGCCTGTCAGCACTCTATTGTATAGCTTCACGTTTCGTTTGTTAGTTTGTTCGGTGTTCATTCTTTTAATAAAGAGAATGTACGTATACCACGCTGCACCTTGGTCTCCTTCATACAACGATCGTGCCACACACACCACCCCCCCCCCCCTCCTCCATATCTTCTGAACTCTCGTGTGCAGCGAAACAGAATGTAAACTGGCAAGATCAGAATGGTCGAATGAGGCTAATCCCCCTCCTCATTTTAGTTTGAAAATAAATTGTCATCAAAGTTATAGCACCAACACCATTTACATCTTAACTGCTCAGAGGTCATTGAACTAAAAAGCTAGTATGTGTCTACAACACTGCACATTGAAGGGGAGGCAGAGTAAGTTTAATTTAAACTGGGAAATTAAATAACAGGTAAATGTGGGCAGATGGGGATATTTGAGTAGCATTTAGGAAATCTATATTTTCCATTTTTATGATCTGTTGCCAACAACGTTAACATTTTAAAATTGAAATATATTTTGCAGCCTGAAGCAACATGTATGGGAAATATAAATATGAATAGTCCTGCTATAAAAAGAGGAAAAGTCTATTACATTTTCAGACTTTTCCCAAGCTTTTTTGGTGCATCTAGCATCTAGGTAATAAGCATATTTTAATGTTAGTGGCAAGATTCATTTCACAAAGGAAAATGTAATATTGTATATTGGGGAATTTATGTTATTTTTCTTTAAGATTTAAGACTCTTTTGTTCTTCATTTAAATGAATGTCGCTTCATTTACTATTTCCCTTGTTGCATGATAGCGTTGTGTTAATATGCTATACATTTATTGATATCATTTTGAAATGTCCGTATTTGTTGATTTTGATCTGACCGTTATGGAATGACACAGCTGAAAGAATAGATACACAGTAGATTTTGTGTTTACTACGAGAACAAAATCAGACAAATATTCAGGAGTATGCCACCAGACCCCTCCAAAATAAAACTACTAACACAGTAACAGATGTTATGGATACGCTCAGTAACTTTATATGTAATAAACAAAGCACATCATGGGACAAAGAGGGTATTTGTGTGAGACATAGCTACAGACAGCCAGTGGTGTAGTTTCAGTGTGCCTGTAGAAGACTGTACAACCCATCCGGCTGGGCTGAGTTTGCTAGTTTGTCAGGGATTGAGCAGTATATGTGGTACGTATCAGTCTAGAGAAAAGAAACAGTTTCACTTTAGACCTTTAAATCTACAGTGCTGTAAAACTAATCCTCTGGGAATAGGCATATTTTATGGATGTAACACATATCTGAAACTGAAAGTCACACACATAACACAGTTGGTGATTCTAAACTTACTGTGTAGTTTTCAAATGACTGTCCATTCTCTTCAATAGGGCCTGTACAACACAGAGAGAGCCTGAGTGAGAATGTGTGTGCGTGCCTCCAGTTGTTGTTCTGCTTGTGTTTCTTTGCTGTGCTTGATGTCACTTTACACTTTTCCTCCAGAGTCAAACCACCCTGAAGACTTACAGCTCTGTTTCAAACACTTTCAAGATGCTCAGACTAACACATGTTCTGATGTATGTCTGATATGACTACATCCAGAACTAAATCCAGGCATAAACAACTTTCTGTCCTATAAAAAGCAGTATATACAGTGGGGCAAAAAAGTATTTAGTCAGCCACCAATTGTGCAAGTTCTGCCACCTAAAAAGATGAGAGAGGCCTGCAATTTTCATCATAGGTACACTTCAACTATGACAGACAAAATGAGAAAAGAAATCCAGAAAATCACATTGTAGGATTTTTAATGAATTTATTTGCAAATTATGGTGGAGTTTGGAGTGTGACTGTTTGAGGTAGTGGACAGGTGTCTTTTATACTGATAACAAGTTCAAACAGGTGCCATTAATACAGGTAACGAGTGGAGGACAGAGGAGCCTCTTTAAGAAGAAGTTACAGGTCTGTGAGAGCCAGAAATCTTGCTTGTTTGTAGGTGACCAAATACTTATTTTCCACCATAATTTGCAAATAAATTCATTAAAAATCCACAAGTAAGAGGTTGTGTGTATGCGCAATGGTGGGGAGAGGAGCATGGGTTTATACACGGGTGGGGAGAGGAGCATGGGTTTATGCACGGGTGAGGAGAGGAGCATGGGTTTAAACACGGGTGGGAAGAGGAGCATGGGTTTATACACGGGTGGGAAGAGGAGCATGGGTTTATACACGGGTGAGGAGAGGAGCATGGGTTTATACACGGGTGGTAAGAGGAGCATGGGTTTATACACGGGTGGGAAGAGGAGCATGGGTTTATACACGGGTGGGGAGAGGAGCATGGGTTTATACACGGGTGGGAAGAGGAGCATGGGTTTATACACGGGTGGGGAGAGGAGCATGGGTTTATACACGGGTGAGGAGAGGAGCATGGGTTTATACACGGGTGGGAAGAGGAGCATGGGTTTATACACGGGTGGGAAGAGGAGCATGGGCTTATACAAGGGTGGGGAGAGGAGCATGGGTTTATACACGGGTGAGGAGAGGAGCATGGGCTTATACAAGGGTGGGGAGAGGAGCATGGGTTTATACACGGGTGAGGAGAGGAGCATGGGTTTATACACGGGTGGGGAGAGGAGCATGGGCTTATACAAGGGTGGGGAGAGGAGCATGGGCTTATACAAGGGTGGGGAGAGGAGCATGGGCTTATACAAGGGTGGGGAGAGGAGCATGGGTTTATACATGTGTGCGTGGGGGGAGGGGGTATTGGGTCCATGTGTACATTACTTTGAACAGAAGTGAAAGTAACATGTAATAATGTCACTTCACACTTCTCCTCCTTACTCAAACCATCCTGTAGACCAGGGGTTTCAAACTCATTCCATGGAGGGCCTAGTGTCTGAGGATTTTAGTTTTTGCCTTTAAATTAAGACCTAAACAACCAGGTGAGGGGACTTCCTTACTAATTAGTGACCTTAATTCATCAATTATGTGAAGGGAGAAGCGAAAACCTGCAGACACCCGGTCCTCCGTGGAATAAGTTTGACACTTGTGGAATGAGTTTAACTTACAGCTCTTTTCTCATGCTACCCAGATGCTCTGACTGACACATTATTTTCTGCTTTAAGTTAATACAGTTGACATTGAGTGTGGTTATTCTGAGGATCACATCTAAGGTCGGGAAGATGGGGACAGAATACATTTTGTTATGAACAGAATGGACTCACCTGAGGGCAGAAACGTGGCCGGTACAGAGGTGATCAGACTGTATATCCCAGCTTCCCCAGAATCCACCATGGCTGCACTGCTCATGGCTCCCAACACCAAATCATCTACAACAGAAACAAAATGTAAATGTAATTACAATGTGTTTGTGCATGCATGCGTGTCGTTGTGTTAGTAGTGTGGTGGTGTTTTATGTATTGTGTTTGGAACATACATTGGTTGTCATCATCCTGTCTGGCTGTAGGTCTAGAGGAAAAGAAAAGGACAACAGAAAGGTTGTGGTAAGACCGCGTCATGACAACACACAACTAAAGGTTGACCATATCAAATATCAAAATATCAAAAACAAGGGGAATACTTACTTACCTCTGAGAATTGTTTTTCTCTGAAAAAAAAAATGACGCTTAATTCATTATATTGAATATAGCCTGATCTATACAATATGACCAAAAGGAGTTGATAGATGACCCATGTCAAATGCACTTACATTAATGTGAGGAAGGTAAATGTGTTAATTATTTGTTATTTAGAATCAGAAGTACTTACTGGTGCTCCTGCAGAGACAGAAAGCAGTCAATCCCACCAGGAACACACCCACTCCAGAAACCACAGCCACTGCTGCCTGCCAAACCTGCCCCGCTGTTTGGGAACAGTAGGAGAGGTTATTACCCAGGGTCAGTACATCAAGACTAGGTTTTAAAGACCACATCATTATTTGTCTGATCCACTTGTTTGTTTTCATATGTATTTTAAAAGAAAGGTAGTCAGCTAGAGAAGGATACATACACAGAATACTTTCTGTGGAGCTTTTTCCTATGCACATGCAAGAGAGAGAGAGCAGTCAAAGACGTGATTTTCCTGGGTTGTATATACATATACAGTTTTTCCACACTGAGGTTGGAATAATACTGTCAAATTGTGAAAAATGTGGATAATGCACTTTTAGTGTAGGAGCTGTTTGAAAAGACTGCCTCAAATTTCAGCTTGTGGGTTTTTGGACTGCCTGGTGACATCACCAGGCGGTGTAGGTTTAATAGTCTAATAAAAAGGAGAGTTTGCCCTCTCCCTGCCAATAAGAGCTCCTCTCAGACCACTCCCAGACAGTCCTAGCAAAATTCTTGCTTGAGAAATTATGCTAAGAAGCTATTTTGGTTTATTTCTGACAATTTTAATATAAAAAAAATCAGTAAGGAACTTAATTGTTACCCAGAAATGATTTGAGATTGAGATTTTTTTTAAACTGCTGCATTGGACCTTAAATGCTTAACACTCAACACAAATCAGTATAGAGTGATGACATGTTCACATCTTCTATAATGTGACAAATTGTTTGAGAAAAGTTAAACCACTAAACAAAAATATAGTGGCCATACTCACCTTCCGTTGGACTCAGTGTGGTGTCAGTAGTCAAAGTTGAACGAACAGTCGAACCTGGCGCAATGCAAAGTCATTGGATCTGATTAAACAAGAATAAAGGTATCTAACTGGGATGATTTAATGAATCAAATCAATCTCTTTTTGTAATGAGGCAAATTTGTGATAGAAAAAACTAGTCTATTTGTTTCAGTTTTATCTACTAACTGGATAAAGATGTCCAACACACCTGATGTAGGAGTCACTGCTGTGCTGGGGGTCAAAGGAGAGGTCAAACCTGGGGAGAAGAGAGAAGTCATATTACACAAGCAGCTATTAATATATCTATTACTCTAGTAAACCAGTTGGAGTTTTATTGAATTAATGTGTACAAAAGTATTGTAATTGCAAACTAAGCTAAACTTAGGACCTACTTACTGGTAGTTGGTCTCACTGTGATGTCAAGGGTCAAAGTAGAAGCAACAGTTGAACATGCTGGGAAGCAATATGATTACACAATAATACATTTATTAATTCTTTATTTTAATAAACAACACAACTCAGTCAGTAGAGAGGAACCGTGGATAGATGGCAGCATTCGCGCAAAACTGAAAGCACATGACCCGATGTCACAGGAAAGCCAAAAAGATCATCAAGGACAACAACCACCTGAGCCATACGTTGTGCTGGGGACAATAAAAGGCCACACTTAAATGTGCAGTTTAGTCACATAGCACAATGCCACAAATGTCTAAGTTTTGAGGGAGCTTGCAGATAATCTAATGTTAATTTCTCTACCTTAAGCCGACTCCAATGTCATTTTAGAGAATGTGACAGTACGTCCAACCGCAGGTTTGCTGATGTCAATGTTGTGAACAGAGTGCCCCATGGTGGCGGTTGGGTTATGGTATTTTTTAAGGCATCTGTGACCAACAGACACATATCTTTATTCCCAGTCATGTGAAATCCATAGATTAGGGCCTAATGAATGTATTTTTTTAAATTGACTGATGTCCTTACATGAACTGTAATGGTTGCATATTGCACTTATTTTTTTGCTGAGTATAAAATCGGAAAGGAGGACTATTATTTGCACGCCCCCTCCAGAAGCCACAGCTACTGCTGCCTGCCACAGTTACTCAGCTGTTTGGTGACATTGGGAGAGGTTATTAGCTTGTATTCCCAGGGTCAATACTACATCTCATGATGTGATCTCAGAAAATGTGGCATTACATGAATCGATTGTCTCATTTGTGTGAGAAAAAACAGTTAGGTACCTAGAGAAGGATGCATACCTGTAACGCTTTCTTGACTGTTTGAAAAAACCTCACTTTCTGTGTAGCTTTGACCTCCTGTGCACAATCCAGAGAGAGACAGCTTACTAACAGTTAACACACAACACAACTTAGAATACTTTGCAAAATCTAGCGGCCATACTTACCTTCAGTTGAAATATTTGCGGTGTCCGTGGTCAAAGTAGAAAGAACAGTCCAACCTGGTGCACAGAAAAGTAATTGGATCTAGTTATACAAGAATAAAGGTTTCTAAATGGGATCTCAATGATTAGTTGATTAATTTAATTATCTGTGTAGTGTTATGGCAAATAAACATAACGTGCACCCAGGGGGGGCCCCAGGACTGAGTTTGGGAAACCATGATCTAGATAAAGATGTCCAACACACCTGACGTAGGATTCACTGCTGTGCTGGGGGTCAAAGGAGAGGTCAATCCTTGTGAGAAGAGAGAACTCATATTATACAAGAGCAAATGTACATGTGTTAATGTCTAAGGTTATCCATTACGCAGAAAGAGATAATTACACTATACATTCCCTACAAATCAGATGTAAAAGTAAAAAAAATCTGAAATAAAATGACAAGCATCTATGAATAGGTCTATTACTGCAAAGCCAGTCCGAGCATTAGTAAATAAATCTGAGAAAAATATTTGAATTGCAAACAAAGTCAAACGTTTTGGAGGGTCAAAGTAGAACCATCAGTCAAACCTGCTGGGAAGCAATAACAGTTGATTCTGTATCTGATTACCAAAGAATAAAGGTATTAACAACACAACTCAGTCAGTAGAAAGATGGCATGTTATTGTTAAAACCTACATCCTTGAATGAATGTATAATTGGAAACTATTTGAAAAGGTAGTCTGTTGTAGGACTCACTGTTCTGCTCAGAAGCAAAGTAGAGCCAGGATCTTTTTTAATGCTGAAATGTGTTTTGCTACAAAATAACATCAGCTATTATACTGTGTCTTGCTACTGAAACCCACTCTGCTATAAAATAACATCAGCTATTATACTGTATCTTGCTACTGAAACCCACTCTGCTATAAAATAACATCAGCTATTAATTATACTGTATCTTGCTACTGAAACCCACTCTGCTATAAAATAACAGCAGCGCCTCAAACATTTTTTGTTGTTCAAATAAACAAAACAATATTTTTAGGCCTACCTGCAGTAATAGTTGTTGGATCACTAATGTGAACTTCCACCAGATCTAAGAGTATTTGGGATTTACAGTAAATACGTTTTTTAGTTTGTGGGTCAGAATTAATACATTAATACTAAGAAGATTGTAAAATCAAAGGGAAGTCAGATCATGAAGACCTGCAGCACTGATAGATTTGTATAAATCATGACTCACCTGTAAAGCTGTACCCATCACTACGTGGAGAGAGAGAGTTTGGTCCTGAGCTCACTCTGTAGTCACAGCTCACCTCCTTACTCCTCACTGACTGTAGATGTCTGATCAGATCGTCTTCGGTCACAGAGAATGTACAGTACCATCGTTTGGCTTTTCGGGTTTTCTTTTTCCATATCCGCGTTTTCAAGAATGGCTTATTCTTCTCTCCAATATACAGGTTACAGGTGGTGTCGTTACCAGCAAGTCCAGGAATCAAACAGGTGATGATGAAATCCTCCTCATTATGACTGGTACTAATCACTGGTTTCTGAACTGTGAAGTAGAACACACTGCTATGCATATCATTCTGTTGATTATTTTATAAGTTCCATTTTCACAACAAAACGTAAAATGCAGATTTTCATAAAACATTATGGATCTATGGTTTCTATAAAAATCAGAAAAAATATATAAAAATCGTTCCTTTATTTTTATACCTCAGAAAAAGTTATTTTTTAAAAGCTTAAATTTACATTAGCTCAACATTAAATTACTTCACCAAAAAGTGTGATTAGAGGAGCTTGCTATGGTGAGTGCAAGCTATAGTTGTTTACATGTGCGATGGTCAGACAAGTGTAGGGCACGAGATGTGGCTGAAATTTTGCAGGTCGGGAGAGAACAGGAGAGGGTGGCTTGAAGCGCTGGGCGTCTTGACATGCATTATCTGAATTAGGTCAACAGAATTATACCTACCGAGGAGCGGCTTCTATTGAGGAACTGAATGTCTTTGAACTTCTGAGTTGACTTAATGTTAGACCAGAGCTAGCTAGCTAACAAGCATGTGTGTGCAGAGCGGCACCATAATTAAAAACACATCTAACCTTTTTGTAGTTAATAAATCCGATGTGAACCGTGATAACTATAGTATCCTTAATTAGCATTGAAAAAGTTAGGGCTTTTTTATTTTTTACATGTTTTATTTCACCTTTATTTAACCAGGTAAGCAAGTTCTCATTTCCAATAAGCGCCTTGTTGCGTTTTTTTGCGTGACTGAAAAAAATGCCTGGAACGTAAAATAATTATGTTATTAACCGGTTCCATTGCTTTCAGAGTAACATTTCTGTTCCGGAACAGTAAAGATCAGTTTCATTCCCAGTTCTGATTCTGTTCCTCAAAAAAATGTTGTTCTTTCCCGGTTTTCTGTTCTGTTCACTGAACCAGTTCTAACCCCTGATACATACCCAATAATGTGTTGTGGCTGAAATGTCAAATTTGTATTCAATCTTAGTCACATTGAAGCTACAGAGTATTCTTATGGTTGACTTCCACATCATCCTCGCGGCCTGAGCCTCTTTGTAAGGCTGAGCCAGTCTCCAGTGTACAGGTTACAGCTGCTACCATCACAGACTCAGGAAGTACACAGATGACGGTGATGTCATGTCAATGACACCAATCTCTGGTTTCTTTAGTTCACTTGAGAGGAGAAAGCAGCAATATTCTGTCTATACAGTAGCATAAAAATAATAATACACACCTCTTTATAAATGACTGAAATAATGAGAAATGTATTGTTTTATGGTGCCAGCTGAAGATGTTTAAAAAAGTAATTCTGGTTACAATTAGCCAATCAGATCAGTGTATTCATTTAAATAATAATCTCGTACCCAGACTCGTAAAAGAGACAGGTTCAATGTATGACGATGAAAAGTGTGTCTCTTCTGGGATCTCTTCAGCAGGTGAACTTTGACCTGCCTACTATAAACCACCTGCTTACCTTGAAAAGTGACTGAGACAATATCACTGAGAGGAGATGGGTTAGACCTCCCTGCAGCATAGTAAATACAGATCACTTTGAGCTCAGTGGGCAGATCATGACCTGCCCCATATTTATACAATAATTGCACAATCCAGGTTAAAAAAGCTGTTATAGACTTACCCAGAGAGACTCACAGCTGTAATCGCTGCCGAAGGTGATTCTAACATGTATTGTTGACTCATGAGGTTGAATACTTATCTAATCAAGTTAGTGTTTTAAATTTCATTAATTGTTTACAAATATTTACATTTTTATTCCACTTTAACATTAGAGTATTTTGTGTAGATTGTTGCCAAAAAATGCCAATTAAATCCATTTTAATCCCACTTTATAAAACAACTAAATGTGGAATTGGTTAAGGAGAGGGAATACTTTCTAAAAGCACTGTTAGTGCTATAAAGTCCTATTCAAAATCAAATCAAATCAGAAAAAATAACTATTAAGTCACTGTTATCTGTTAGTAACAGAGTTTCTAAAATATGTATTTGAGGTTAACACGGTAATTAGAGAGACAAAGTTGCATTTGATTTACATTGGAAAAAGATAATTTTGATTGATGGTACTGTGTAATATTATTTAGTAAAAATAGTTAACTAAATTGGAAAAACTGAAAATAATAGCAGTTTAAATCATAATAATGATACTGACCTTGGGCTTTGATGTATTGAAAGGTATCTAGAAATAATAAAATTAGTCATTATCATGCACATTTTGCCATTCTAAAAAATGAGAAGACATGAGACTGGCACAAGTCGGTAAAGTTGAATAGCCTGAAATAAACATGTAAAACTCATTCCATGGAGGGCAGAGTGTCTGCAGGGTTTTTGCTCCAACGTTGTACTTGATTGATGAATTAAGGTCACTAATTAGTAGGAACACCTGGTTGACTAGGTCTTATTTGAAAGGAAAAAACAAAAGACCAGTAGACACTCGGCCCTCTGTGGAATGAGTTTGACACCCCTGCTGTAAATGCATTCATGGCTATGTTATCAAGCAGTGGTTATTCTTATCTGAACGAAACGTAAAATACTGATCTAGAAAAATAAATCAGTAGGATAATCAATGAAATAAGACACACTTATTATAGCCATGAAATTCAGAAATAAAATAAAGTAAAATAAAGTAAAAGATGAAAAGAGAGAAACCTGTAGCAAAAACAGATCATGTCATTTGGATCAAAGGAATTACTCACATAGAAGGACGATGACCAAAAACAGACGACCAGCTGCCATATCAGGGATGAACATTGTAATTATACAGAGTGTTTCAGACTGTAAGTGTGATTTCACAAGGTAGGGTGTATGTGACTGAGACAGTGGGAGTGTTTGAATGGAGAAGTAGATGTGGAGCATGTGCACAGAAAAACCACAGAGAGCAAAAACCAGGCTCATACAGCAAGTGTGGGCAAATGTTGCGGAGGACAGGGCATCTGAACAATCAGAATAATGTCTCAGTCATATACACTGTGAACAAAACATTAAGAACACCTGCTCTTTCCATGACATAGACTGACCAGGTGAATGCTATGATCCCTTATTGATGTCACTTGTTAAATACAGTCCAATTCAATCAGTGTAGATGAAAGGGAGGGAAAATGTTTTTTTTAGGACAATTGAGACAAGGATTGTGTATGTGTGCAAATCCCAGGGTGAATGGGCAAGACAAAATATTTAAGTGCCTTTGAACAGGATATGGCTCACATCAACATCATCACCCAGGAAACCCTAGACCCACTACAATTCACATACCGCCCCAACAGATCCACAGATGACGCAATCTCAATCACACTCCACACTGCCCTTTCCCACTTGGACAAAAGGAACACCTTGTGAATGAGAATGCTGTTCATTGACTACAGCTCAGCGTTCAACACCATAGTTCCCACAAAGCTCATCACTAAGCTAACAACCCTGGGACAAAACACCTCCCTCTGCAACTGAATCCTGGACTTCCTGATGGGCTGCCCCTAGGTGGTAAGGGTAGGCAACAACACATCTGCCAACAACACATCTGCCAACACATCTGCCACGCTGATCCTCAATAGTGGGGCCCCTATAAGGGGTGTGTGCTTAAACGTTTCCTGTACACCCTGTTCACCCATGACTGCTTGGCCAAGCACGACCAACATCATTAAGTTTGCTGACGAAACAACAACCTGATCACCGACAGCGATGAGACAGCCTTGCGGGAAGGAGGTCAGAGACCTGGAGGTGTGGTACCAGGACAACAACCTCTCCCTCAATGTGAGCAAGACAAAGGAGCTGATCGTGGATGACAGGAAAAGGACAGGCCCCCATTAACCTCGACAGGGCAGTAGTGGAGCAGGTCGAGAGTTTCAAGTTCGTTGGTGTCACCAACAAACTATCATGGTCTAAATTCACCAAGACAGTCGTGAAGAGGGCAAAACAACACATTTTCCCCCTCAGGAGACTGACAAGATTTAGCATGGGTCCCCAGGCCCTCTAAAAGTTCTACAGATGCACCATTGAGAGCACTGACTGGTTGCAGCACCGCCTGGTATGGCAACAGCTCGGCATCCGACCGTAAGACGCTACAGAGGATAGTGCGTATGGCCCAGTACATCACTGGGGCCAAGCTTCCTGCCATCCAGGACCAATATACTTGGCGGTGTCAGAGGAAGGCCCAAAAAATTGTTAGAGACTCCAGTCACCCAAGTCATAGACTGTTCTCTTTGCTACAGCACAGCAAGCGGTACCAGAGTGCCAAGTCCAAAAGGCTCCTTAACAGATATACCCCCCCCCCCCCCCCCCCCCCAAAAAAAAACAGTCTGTAAAGTGTAACGCCTTGATCACACCGACAGCGTCTTTGCATCAATGCTGCATAACATTTTGTGCAGCAATGCAACTATACTGAATGCATGTACCTACACAGGTGTTGCAGACGGTCGCATGCGGTTGTTGGACACATTGAGGGAATAATCATTTTTGCAGTATCCTCAAAACAGTGCCTTTTTGACACAACTGCTGACAGCTACAGGGACATAAACACAAAAAAATTCTGCTTGGAGACAAGTATCCACGATAGTAGGATTGCCAGGTCAGTATAGTAGTAGGCTTGTTCTCCAGTACCACATTTTGTTACAGCCTTATTCTAAAGGTGATTAAATTGTTTTTTCCCCCTCATCAATCTACACACAATACCCCATAATGATAAAGCAAAACATTTAAAAAAAACAGAACTATGACATTTACATATAGTTGAAGTTTGCATACTCCTTAGCCAAATACATTTAAATTCAGTTTTTCACAATTCTTGACATTTAATCAGAGTAAAAATTCCCTGTCTTATGTCAGTTAGGATCACCACTTTATTTTAAGAATGTGAAATGTCAGAATAATAGCAGAGAGAATGATTTCAGCTTTCATTTCTTTCATCACATTCCCAGTGGGTCAGAAGTTTACATACACTCGATTAGTATTTGGTAGCATTGCCTTTAAATTGTTTGACTTGGGTCAAACGTTTTGGGTAGCCTTCCACAAACTTCCCACAATAGGTTGGGTGAATTTTGGCCCATTCCTCCTGACAGAGCTGGTGTAACCAGGGACGGCAGTGTAGCCTAGTGGTTAGAGCGGTGGACTCTGACAAGGTACAAATCTGTCGTTCTGCCCATGTTCCTAGGCTGTCATTGAAAATAAGAATTTGTTCTTAACTGACTTGCCTAGTTTTAAAAAAGTGAGTCAGGTTTGTAGGCCTCTTTGCTCGCACACACTTTATCAATTCTGCCCACACATTTTCAATATGATTGAGGTCAGGGCTTTGTGATAGCCACTTCAATACCTTGACTTTGTTGTCTTTAAGCCATTGTGCCACAACTTTGGAAGTATGCTTGGGGTCATTGTGCATTTGGAAGACTGATGTCTTGAGATGTTGCTTCAATGTATCCACAAAATGTTCCTCCCTCATGATGCCATCTATTTTGTGAAGTGCACCAGTCCCTCCAGCAGTAAAGCACCCCCACAACATGATGCTGCCACCCCCGTTCTTCACGGTTGGGATGGGGTTCTTCGGCTTGCAAGCCTCCCCCTTTTTCCTCCAAACATAACAATGGTCATTATGGCCAACAGTTCTATTTTTGTTTCATCAGACCAGAGGACATTTCTCCAAAAAGTACAATCTTTGTCCCCATGTGCAGTTGAAAACCAAAGACTGGCTTTTTTATGGCGGTTTTGGAGCAGTGGCTTCTTCCTTGCTGAGCGGCCTTTCAGGTTATGTCGATATAGGACTCGTTTTACTGTGGATATACAGTGCCTTGCGAAAGTATTCGGCCCCCTTGAACTTTGCGACCTTTTGCCACATTTCAGGCTTCAAATATAAAGAGATAAAACTGTATTTTTTTGTGAAGAATCAACAACAAGTGGGACACAATCATGAAGTGGAACGACATTTATTGGATATTTCAAACTTTTTTAACAAATCAAAAACTGAAAAATTGGGCGTGCAAAATTATTCAGCCCCTTTACTTTCAGTGCAGCAAACTCTCTCCAGAAGTTCAGTGAGGATCTCTGAATGATCCAATGTTGACCTAAATGACTAATGATGATAAATACAATCCACCTGTGTGTAATCAAGTCTCTGTATAAATGCACCTGCACTGTGATAGTCTCAGAGGTCCGTTAAAAGCGCAGAGAGCATCATGAAGAACAAGGAACACACCAGGCAGGTCCGAGATACTGTTGTGAAGAAGTTTAAAGCCGGATTTGGATACAAAAAGATTTCCCAAGCTTTAAACATCCCAAGGAGCACTGTGCAAGCGATAATATTGAAATGGAAGGAGTATCAGACCACTGCAAATCTACCAAGACCTGGCCGTCCCTCTAAACTTTCAGCTCATACAAGGAGAAGACTGATCAGAGATGCAGCCAAGAGGCCCATGATCACTCTGGATGAACTGCAGAGATCTACAGCTGAGGTGGGAGACTCTGTCCATAGGACAACAATCAGTCGTATATTGCACAAATCTGGCCTTTATGGAAGAGTGGCAAGAAGAAAGATATTTCTTAAAGATATCCATAAAAAGTGTTGTTTAAAGTTTGCCACAAGCCACCTGGGAGACACACCAAACATGTGGAAGAAGGTGCTCTGGTCAGATGAAACCAAAATTGAACTTTTTGGCAACAATGCAAAACGTTATGTTTGGCGTAAAAGCAACACAGCTGAACACACCATCCCCACTGTCAAACATGGTGGTGGCAGCATCATGGTTTGGGCCTGCTTTTCTTCAGCAGGGACAGGGAATATGGTTAAAATTAATGGGAAGATGGATGGAGCCAAATACAGGACTATTCTGGAAGAAAACCTGATGGAGTCTCCAAAAGACCTGAGACTGGGACGGAGATTTGTCTTCCAACAAGACAATGATCCAAAACATAAAGCAAAATCTACAATGGAATGGTTCACAACTAAACATATCCAGGTGTTAGAATGGCCAAGTCAAAGTCCAGACCTGAATCCAATCGAGAATCTGTGGAAAGAACTGAAAACTGCTGTTCACAAATGTTCTCCATCCAACCTCACTGAGCTCGAGCTGTTTTGCAAGGAGGAATGGGAAAAAATGTCAGTCTCTCGATGTGCAAAACTGATAGACATACCCCAAGCGACTTACAGCTGTAATCGCAGCAAAAGGTGGCGCTACAAACTATTAACTTAAGGGGGCTGAATAATTTTGCACGCCCAATTTTTCAGTTTTTGACTTGTTAAAAAAGTTTGAAATATCCAATAAATGTCGTTCCACTTCATGATTGTGTCCCACTTGTTGTTGATTCTTCACAAAAAAGTACAGTTTTATATCTTTATGTTTGAAGTCTGAAATGTGGCAAAAGGTCGCAAAGTTCAAGGGGGCCGAATACTTTCGCAAGGCACTGTACATGTAGGTCTATAACAGTTTGGGTAACAAGGATCTCAGCAGTGATGTCCCTCCAGTCTTCCTCCTTGGGGACAGGCATGGAAGCCAAAACAGTTCTACCTGGAACCAAAAAGGGTTATCTTACGGGAACAGCCGAAGAACCCTTTTGGAACCCTTTTTTCTAAGAGTGTACATGATTCCAATAAGAATGCAATGAATGACTAACTGTCTTGAACAAGTGGTCCTGGAGAAGACTAGCCTACCTTCATCAGGGCAGAAGGCACCCCAACATTCTTTTCATTGGGTAACATTTAATCATTAAAAATGGATTTTAAACAAACTTTGGGAAAAGTAATAGACCGAATGAACATTCTGTAAAAGTACATCTGATATCACATAGGGGCTATTAACTAGAGAGCCCTTTAGCTAGCATAAAATACAGTGCATTCGGAAACTATTCAGACCCCTTTACTTTTTCCACGTTTTACGTTACAGCCCTATTCTAAAATTGAGTAAATCTTTTTTTCCGTCATCAATCTACACACAATACCCTATAATGACAAAGCAAAAACAGATTTTTAGAAATGTTTGCACATTAATAAAATAAACCTTATTTACGTAAGTATTTTGAGCCTTGCTATGAGACTCGAAAATGAGCTCAGGGGCATCCTGTTTCCATTGATCATCCTTGAGATGTTTCTACAACTTGATTGGAGTCCACCTGTGGCAAATTCAATTGATTGGACATGATTTGGAAAGGCACACGTCTGTCTATATAAGGCCCCACAGTTGACAGTACATGTCAGAGAAAAAACCAAGCCATAAGGTCGAAGGAATTGTCCGTAGAGCTCCGGGACAGGATTGCGTAAAGGCACAGATCTGGGGAAGGGTCCAAGAACACAGTGGCCTCCATCATTCTTAAATGGAAGACGTTTGGAACCACTAAGACTCTTCCTACAACTGTCTACTTGGCCAAACTGAGCAATCAAGTGAGAATGGACTTGGGCAGGGAGGTGACCAAGAACCCGATGGTCGCTCTGACAGAGCTCGAGAGTTCATCTGTGGAAATGGGAGAACCATCCAGAAGAACAACCATCTCCGCAGCACTCCACCAATCAGGCCTTTATGGTAGAGTGGTCAGACGGAAGCCACTCCTCAGGAAAAGGCACATGACAGCCCGCTTGGAGTTTGCCAAAAGGCATCTAAAGGACTCTCAGACCATGACAAACAAGATTCTCTGAACCAAGATTGAACTCTTTGGCCTGAATGCCAAGCGTCACGTCTGGAGGAAACCTGGCATCATCCCTATGGTGAAGCATGGTGGTGACAGCATCATGCTATGGGGATGGTTTTTAGCGGCGGGGTCTGGGAGACTAGTCAGGATTGATGGAAAGATGAACGGGGCAAAGTACAGAGAGATCCTTGATGAAAACCTGCTCCAGAGCGCTCAGGACCTCAGACTGGGGCGACGGTTCACCTTTCAACAGGACAATGACCCTAAACACACAGCCAAGACAACACAGAAGTGGTTTCGGGACAAGTCTCTGAATGTCCTTGAGTGGCCCAGCCAGAGCCCGGACTTGATCCCAATCGAACATCTCTGGAGAGATCTAAAATTAGCTGAGCAATGACGCTCCCCATCCAACCTGACAGAGCTTCAGAGGATTTTTAGAGAAAAATGGGAGAAACTCCCAATATACAGGTGTGCCAAGCTTGTAGCGTCATACCCAAGAAAACTCGATGCTGTAATCGCTGCCAAAGGTGCTTCAACAAAGTACTGAGTAAAGGATCTGAATACTTATGTAAATGTGATATTGCCATTTTTTATTTTGTACGAATTTGCCAAAAATTCTAAACCTGTTTTTGTCTTTAATACATTTTAAAATAAGGCTGTAAGGTAACAAAATGTGAAGGGGTCTGAATACTTTCCGAATGCACCGTATATCTAATATCAATCAATTACGGTATCAAAGGCTTTAAAAGTAATTTGAATTTTCCTTACTCTAGACAAATTGGCAGGTGTTCAATTGGGCTGATGGACTCCCGGTAGTTGGTATCCATCCAGGCGATCCTGTCTCCAACCATCTGGAGCAGGTGATCGAACTGGCTTCGGTCCAGACAAAAGTAGCTTTGGAATTCCTTTGCAAACAGTCAAAGCTCTTGAATGAGACGGTGGAACTCCCCTGACTGCTTTTGGGACTTCAAGCATCCCTGGACCCACACAGACCAGTGCTTTCGGGGGGGCTGGTCCCAGTCCAACAGCACAATCAAGACCAGCTTGCACAACATTGGTCTCATTGTTGAAAGAGCCTACTCTCTACTATCTTGACTATTTATTATTGTAATTTCCTCCAACTATGCATTTTTAAGGTAAATTATATTATAGGCTGTCACAAATGTGTAGATATCATCGAATAAATAATGTTTTTTACTTTGTAAATCATTTTTAGAAAAAATTCTAGAGTCACACTTTTAAAAAATGATGTAATCCCATAATATTTTTTACTAGATATGTGTGAAGTTCAACATTCACAGTTTGCTACTTTCCGTCAAGTCTAGGCATACAATTTGATGCATTCGTTCGATGCATATGTTTGATAAATCCAACATATGGACCACACAGAATGCATTGCAACTGCCGCTGCAAGGCAAACGCAACGTTCCATTGGAAATTAATGTACTTCTGGTGTAACCAAAACGCAATGACTCAGTCCGTGTGATCTAGGTGTAACGTCTTCATCACACCTATCGTGTTACTATGCAAAATGGTATGCAACATCCTCTGGATACGTGTGCAACAAAAGTTCAACATTCACCTTCTGCTACCATTTCCTTCAAGCCGTCTAAGCATACAGTTCGATAAATCCAACATATTACACAGAACACACTGCAACTGCCTCCGCAACACAATGCTGCAAGGCAAATGCAGTGTTCCATTGGAAATTAATGTACTTCTGGTGTACCAAAATGCAATAACAGTCAGTATGATCGAAGCATAAATGTTTTCATATTTTATTTATGTTTGTTGAATCGTGTTTAATATGCCAGAACAGTAAATGTAAGCAGCTGATCAGAGCAATAAAGGAAAGGATGCAAAGAAGGAACAGAGGCGAGGAAAGGAATCGACTTCACACTAGTGGGATGTGTCCTGAGTGGAAGCCTACCTAATAACTGTGAGCACCTGTTTGATGAACCACGTGGTTTGCGGCTGAGTTGTTTGGAGTGCATAAAATTGGAATCCAATCCCGTTTTAAAGGTGAGAAAATAGGCGTTCTGTTTTTAAGTTAATTTAAGATTTATCGTTAGAAAATGGCACCTAAAAAAACGGTAGCCCCCGAAGAAGGAATCGCATCTTCTGAATCACCCAATAAAGATGAGAAAGTGTCGGGAAAAGCTAAATCCGGTTTGTAACCCATGTGTTGTTTTGGCCAATAAAGGTATCTTAATATTACTGATATTTTGTTAGTTTACGGTTATAAATAGTTATTTTTCATTTTGTTAGAGTCCAGCAAAGCACCTGATGTGGCAAGGAAAACCCACCTTCATCCACCAACGATGATAATGGTCAAAGAAGCGCTGAAGGAATTGGACTCTCGAAAGGGTGTTTCCTCGCAGGCCATTCGTAGTTACATAACAGAGAAATATCCATCTTTGGACCAGGTGAGGTTGAAGTACATGATGCGCAAGGCCCTGAACAAAGGAATTGAGAGCGGGGTATTAGCGAGGCCACCTAACTCCACTGCAAGCGGCGCACAGGGGAGGTTTCGGGTAAGTGACCCAAACCTATATATAACTTTTTTTTGTTAGGATAATTAACTAGGACTACAGATGTCAACCAATTAAGTACTTTCCTGTGTTGTAGCGTACCTGCCAAATGTGCCTACTGGATTTGGTACCACCTTTTGAATGCACATTTGAGCATCAGTGTTTATTATACAAGTTGTTACATCAAAACATTGCGTTGAATATGGGTTTGCTGTTTCTAAAATGTAGTGCGTCACCCTCCCTTTCCAGCTTGCAGTCAGGGGTAAATTGAAGGAGCCCAAGCTTAAGGCCACTGAGAACACTGATCCCAATGTGGCGAAGGCCTCCAAGGCTGGAGCCAAGAAGACCAAGGAGAAGGAAGCAGGTAAACTGAATCTATTGTGATCATCAGTCCTTAGGGTTACGTCTAAACCCATCTGCCCAATTGGTTGGGATAATTGTTGCTTATTGAGCAACACATTGCAATGGAGGGCTGGGAGTTGCCAGGGACCTTGTGAGGAGTTATCACGATACTTAAGCGCTGATGTTCCAAACCCAGATAACGAGCCGACGTATGAAATTGCATGGGGAATGTGTAGTTTGGAGCACGTTTGCACATTGGGAAGATGTCGGTGAGACATCAGAATAGAATGTTTGTCTAACTGATGTATAAACAATGTAGAGTTAATAATTTAGGCATTCTAAATGAATCTGCAGGACTTTGGGCAGATGTATTTGTGCTATCTGGGAGCATATTGCTCACAAATGTCTGCTGTAGAGCATGAGAAATTAGTTTTAATCAGCCATGGAAATGTGCTGAAACCTATTGGTTCACTAATTAAACAATGGCGCACAAGCTATAGGATTTTTTTTTTTACCAATTGCTACTTCAAGTCTAGGTATTGGTATAATATCGCAGTAACTTTTCTTTGTCAGAACAATGCTCATTCATGATTTGTATTCGTATCTCACTTCTCCTTTTTGTGGTGTCCATGATTGCATGTCGCTCCATTTACATCACTAGTTTCTGAGAGACGGACTACAGCCAAAAAGGAGAAGACTTCAGAGGCAAGTTTTTCTTTTTTTCTGACTATTGACATAGTTCACGTGGTTTTGGTGGGTAAGCAGTTTATGTACCTTGGTCATAATGGGTACTGTTCCGTTTGGGCTTTATCATGGCAAAATGTTAGCTCTAATCAATGGGTGATTGTATGGCAAATCTGACAGTCAATTTCATGTTCAAGGATGCAAAACCCAAGAAGGCTCCTGGTGGCTCCAAGGTGGCCCCTACGAAGAAGCCCAAGGCGACGAGGCCTGCAGTGGAAGGAGGGGCTGAGGTGGCTGCTGAGGACCAGCCCAAAGCACTGAAGACTACCAAAGCAGCCAAGAAGGGCGAGGGGGCAGCCAAGAAGGGCGAGGGGGCAGCCAAGAAGGGCGAGGGGGCAGCCAAGAAGGGCGAGGGGGCAGCCAAGAAGGGCGAGGGGGCAGCCAAGAAGGGCGAGGGGGCAGCCAAGAAGGGCGAGGGGGCAGCCAAGAAGGGCGAGGGGGCAGCCAAGAAGGGCGAGGGGGCAGCCAAGAAGGGCGAGGGGGCAGCCAAGAAGGGCGAGGGGGCTCCTGCTGCTAGAACCACAGGGAAACGAGGCAAGAAAGGAGCAGCTGAGTGATCTCCTGTCATCCAAATGTGGGTTTTAAAGATTCACTGTTTTTGAATAAAGCTTCTTTTTTGACGTTGTTGCGGTATCCTTTAGTGTAGAACTGCATACTAAACTCAGCGGCAACAAAAATGTCCTCTCACTGTCAAGTGTTTGTTTTCAGGAAACTTAACATGTGGTCTGCTGCTGCGAGGACGATCAGCTGTCCGACCTGTAGCTCTGTCTTAAGCGTCTCACAGTACAGACATTGCAATTTATTGCCCTGGCCACATCTGCAGTTCTCAATCCTCCTTGCAGCATGCCTAAGGCACATTCATGCAAATGAGCAGGGACCCTGGGCATCTTTTTCAGTCTGTCGAAAGGCCTCTTTTTTTAGTGTCAAGTTTTCATAATTGTGACCTTAATTGCCTACCGTCTGTAAGCTGTTAGTGTCTTAATGACCATTCCACGTTAATGGGAAAGTGTTTAAACCCTTTACAATGATCTGTGAAGGTATTTTGATTTTTACGAATTATCTTTGAAAGACAGGGTACTGAAAAAGGAACGTTTCTTTTTTGGCTGAGTTTTAGTCTCCCCTGGGAAATTCAAATCCACCAACGATTGTTGTACTTGATAAGTTTGAGTCCATCTTTAAATGCTTGTGGCAGTTAACTCTTGGGGGCTGGAGAAATTAACCACTCAAATTGACAGCCTGATTTCAAATGAATTATGTTGAGGCTGTAGTTCTACATTTCCAAAAATTGGAGTAAAACAAGCGTTCGGGTAGGCATTGTAAATTGTCTTAACTGAGTTACATTGGTGGGCATTTAAATTCTTCATGAGTCCAAAATTGGTATAGCTATTTAGACCTGTTCAGCAGAGGTAGCCTCTCCTGCCAGGTGAATTGCATTACTAGTACATCCTGTTTCTGACATTTGATGGCAAAGTGGGTTCTCCCAGCCTTGGATTACCACTGCACTATCCTTAATCTGAGTGGTTATACAAGGTTGGTGTTCGCTCTAGTCAGGATTAACGATACATTTGCCATGGGTTATTAGAAGTGTATGGGTCATAAGTGAACAAAATGCACCTCTTCTACACTTCAGCTTGTCCACAAGGGTGTGCAAGGACACTGAGCTTAAACTGATCATACCAAATGTTCTGTGGGGTACTCCAACCATAGCCTTACCCATTGAGCACCTCGACAGCGCAACCATTTCCAATAGAATACTGCATTTGCATTGCATTTATAAAAGTATGCATTAAATGGTAGGTGAATGTTGCACATCTAGATGCTGTGTACCATTTTGGGCAGTGACACTAGGTGTGATGCTGGTTCTTTTTTCCCTGGAAGTTTGATAAAATTCTCAAGTCAGCCAGGAGATCTATAAAACAGTGCTGTGAACCTGGATTTGAGAAAGGAAACAAACATCACCCAGTCATGGTTTGACTCAAGGACCAGTCCATCTTTCATTTTAAAAAAATAAGTCCTATTTTATTGTCACTAATAGAAACGGTATGGAAGCACAGTCTGAGCATTTTTACAGCTCTTCAAATATGTTCATCTCTGCAGGGGGCAGGACCAACTGGGCTGAGCATATTCCGACTCAGCGTCCTTATCCAATCAGGCCCATCATTGCGTTCAGCTTGTCCATATAAAACATACTGCTCGAGAACCCATCAATTGCTTGATCCAGATAGATTTTGTCCACAACAGTGTACTGTAGTTAGTCTATCGATCCTCCCAGAAAGACAAGCAGACTGGGGTGATTGAGAAGAGAGACATCGGAGTGAGATTTTAGGCTTAGAAAGAGAAAAGGAATAACGAAAGACAACACTAGCCATGTGGATCAGCAAAATGCCAGCTGTTCATTATCCAAATCCAGCCACAAGAAAGCCCTCAATCATCTGCATTAATGATAGCAATATCAATAAACAAATTCAATACCACTTGAATCAATTCTAATGCAATAAACATCTTCCACCTGTAAACAAATTCACTCCTTGGAGAAAGGTATCCTGGCTCCTCCTCCTTTCCACTAAGCCCCATCCACTGGGCTGGCCTGGCGCCACTACAGTTGCATCAGAGGCAGTGCATGGGTTAGTTAGTCCCCTCTCGTCCCGCCAGGTCCTGCGTCGCCATCCCTGATCGTTATGAGAGCCCCGCACCTCTGTTGTCGTTCATTGAGGCCCCCCTGCAGATCAACTCGGGGACAACAGGAAGCGGTCCAAGTACTGGGAGATGACCTCCCAGTTCCTCCAGAGGAAGGCGAGAAGGACAACAAGGAGCAAGGTTGAGAAGGTGCGGCTACGCGTCTTCATCAAGGGCACCACGCAGTTGGCCACAGTGGAGACGAACACCAGGAGCACAGCCATGATGGCTAGCAGCACGTTGATGAGCTTTCCCAGCAAGGTGCGGGCCGTGGCGTTCTCCAGGCCTTCTAGCTGGACCACCTGCTGCTGCTGCTGCTGCAGCTCCATCTTGGAGATCCGCGTCTGGCATGCCTCCAACGCCTCCTACAGGGGGAGGGGAGAGACAGGGTTTTCAGACGGCCATGGTTCACAGTGTGGAATGTCAACAACACACTTCGTCACAAACATGGCTAGACATAACTACAGTCATTGAGGTCATTGACCATTGAGGTCATTGAGAAGACCATGGATCACCGTGTGAAATACTTTCACAATTCAGCACAAACAACTAGACAACTACTGTATCATGTAGCATGATAATAATACAAAAAATGTCCCAGACTAAGAATACGCTTTGGGTTCACTGGAGACGCACTATTGAGGCCCTTTGGAGCTAAAAGTCAAACATAATCATTCCATAATCCTTCTTTCAAGTACTGGAGAAACAACCTACCTGAATGTCTCTAGCTCTCTCGTAGGACTGATAGGCGATCTTCTCCTCCATGCTGGCCAGCTCCTGCTTCAGGTTGAGGATCTCATTTTGGTGGAGCTCTGTTAAGTCGTTGAGCTGCTCCTCCAGACGCTCACACCTAGAGACACACAGAGGTCAGGTACCGATCACACACGCTTCCTTTCATAAAGGTGGAGGAGATGTTTTCTGTTGCTGAGTGAGAATAATACATTCTTTTGAATGTAAAAAGTGTTTAATAACAAGACAGATTTGCAATTATGAGCGATTTGAGCTCAGGGAGGGGTGGTAAATACATGCAGATTTTAGGTTATCACATAAGTATTAGTGACAGTCCGTGTCCTTTGTAAATGAGGACTCAGTAAAGTGTATGTAGTACCTGCGAGGTTGTGTGTGGCAGTGACTGGTTACCTGTATCTCTCCTCCTGCAGGGCCTGTATGATCATGGTGTAGTCTCTCTGGTAGTGACTCTTCAGGCTGTTGAACGACTCATCCAGCCGGCCCTGGTTGTCCCGGAGCTCCTGAACCTCGTGGAGCAGCGTGTCCAAGCCCAATGACTGGCCGGGGTCCAGGGTGTTAAGACCCTTAGAGCTGGGTGGGCCCCCGGGGACGCTGTTGACCCCTGCCGAGCCGGAGCTGGCACTAGAGCAGTCATCCTCACTGCCGTACTTTGGGCTGGAAGCCCCCCCCAGACCGTGACCATCCTCCTGGGGTTCGTCGAGGGAGTCCCTCAGGGACGAAATGTTGTCAGCGCTGCCAAACTTGTTGCGGATGAGGGAGGCAATCTCTCGGGGCTTGGACACCACGGCCCCAGCTGCAGAGTGAGTGGCGTGGGAGAAGCTGGAGAGGCCACCAGTCACCTGTAGGGAAGGACAGATAGATATTAACTGGGGTGGGACTAAAGTGTGAATTAAAGGAGATTTTGACCACAGCATTGTTGAATACTTGTTCGTGATTGGCTAGAAGGGCTCTAGAATGGACATTAAAACCAGATAACAGGTCCGCTTGAAAATATAAAATCAGGACACCTTGCAATGATGAATTTCTCTAGTCCTTACGCAAGTGGCGCTATGCTGTCAAATCCTCCCATGTTTCTAGTTTTACCATCTGTTTTCAGCATCAGGTATTTTTTTATTTGAATATATGCAATCTCCTCGTAATTAACATTTCTAGCTATGCCAGGCAAAATCTAGCACCATCAGCTCATCGTTATCTTAATGGATGTTGATAGAAAACAGCTTAAATAAATGCAAATGCAGCTACTTTCTTGTTATTCTGGCTGCAGAGGTCATGCCTGTGTTAGCCAGCAAGCATGGCAACAGACCACATAGAATGAACAACTGGGATGAGTCCCTAGCATTTAAAAGATAAGTAAATAAACAAAAAAAGGTATTTCTACCGGTAAATGAGTGCTTTAGTATTGTTTTCTTTGGAAACTGTGGTATAAGCGGGATAAACGCCTCTGTTATGTACATTACATTGGAAAAATGTACTCTGCAAAGTCTTCCGTTATTTCCAAGATAATCTACAGAATGTCTGTGTTTATCCCTTACTTAATGGACAGGGACATAGATATACTATATCTGGGTTCAAATATCTTTAGTCTGCCTGGAGTGCCAGATAGGCCAGGTATGATGTTTTGCAACTGTTCCATTGTGCCAATCAAGCCCAGCTAAAGTATTATAAATGATTTCAAATAGTAATTTTGAACCCAGGTCTGAGAGATACGTATTCTACTTGTGTTCTATAGGACTCTGTTAGAAGCTGTGTACTGCTAACCACTCTGCAAAGAAGTCAAGGACAGGTGGCTAAGACCAGACAAATTGTACATTTGTGGTGGTACTACTCACATTAACAGATGCAGTGGCGCACTACACTGGCAGGAATTAGTATGACAGTGGTGAAAAATACATGGGATGACTAACAAAACAGCTCACAGGGAAAGTAAATGTGATTAAAAATGTTCATAACAGCCCTGACCTTGGCGCCCACGTCCTTGAGGCCTTGGTGCATGTCTCGGAGCACGTCTTTGGGCTGACGGGGGATCCCGTTGTGCTCCACCTCTTTCAGCTTGCGCTGATAGCGCTCCAACTTCCTCTGCAGCTGCTGGATGGTCTGGGCTGATTTCTGGTTCTTCTTCTCAAACACCTGTTTAATGCGGGCACTCTGCTGCTTGTCTGCGTTGTTAGCTAGCTTCAGGTACTCTGCCACATTGTCGTCTCTGGCCCTCTGCTCGATTTTGATTTGCTCTGTGAGCTTGAGTATCTTCTGCTGCAGCTGGGCGATGGCCTGTTTTGTGCGCTGGGGGTCTGGGGTGCTGTCCACCGAGTCCAGCCCGTAGCTGTCGGCTCCATAGAAAATAGCGTTGGGCGATATGGCCGGGCCAGAGCCGTCCGGACGATCCAGCTGACCAAGGAAAGGGAGAGTGTAATGAGGAAGAGAAGATAAAGGGAAGATGGAAATCAGAGACTGACGTGTGAGATTGAGTGAGAGTGTAAAAATAACTAAATTGAACTGGAAGGGGAAGGCCTATTATATCAACAGGGGCAATATTGAGTTTCATCATTTCATAAACTATCATGATCATTCGGCTGCAAAACAGTTACCACAAGCTTCCGCCAGTTGCTATGGTCACTATTTGATGTGGTGAAGAAACTTGTCTTCATCCTACATCAGACCTTTATGTATATGAAACTATAGCACTAACATAATAAACCAACCAATACCAACACCCTATAATCATAAGGTTACCTGTTACCTACCATTATACTCAGACTGGTTTCCTACAATGTGTAAAACAGCTGGGCCATACCTTTCATATATTAACGCAGAGGAATCCATGTGTATAATCTGAGCAGTAATCCATCAGACAGGGATGCCATAAAGACTGTGTGTGCCACCTCATACATAAGCTTAAGGCTCAACCAGAAAAATGAAATGTTAGTGCCTTAAAGTATTCACACCCCGACAACTTATTCCACATTTTGTTGTGTTACAGCCTAAATTCAAAATGTATTAAATAAATAAAACATTCTCACCTGTCTACACACAATATCCCATTATTACAATGTGAAAACATAATTAATTATTTTTTTGTAGAAACACCTTTGGCGGAGATTACAGCTGAGTCTTTAAGAGCTGGGTAAATCTAAGAGCTTTTACACACCTGGATTGTACAATATTTGCCAATTATGATTTTTTAAATGATTTAAGCTCTCAAATTGATTGTTGCTAGACAGCCATTTTAAAGTCTTGTTATAGATTTTCAAGATAATTTATGTCAAAACTGTAACTAGGCCACTCAGGAACATTTAATGTCTTGGTAAGCAACTCCAGTGTAGATTTGGTTATTGTCCTGCTGAAAGGTGAATTGTGTCTGTTGGAAAGCAGACTGAACAAGGTTTCTAGAATTTTGCCTGTGCTTATAGCTGTATTCCATTTATTTGTATCCTAAATAACTCCCTAGTTCTTACCGATGACAAGCATACCAATAACATGATGCAGCCACCACAAGGCTTGAAAATATGACAAGTGGTACTCAGTGCTGTGTTTGCCCCAAACATAACGCTTTGTACTCATGACAAAAAGTTCATTTCTTTGCCACATCTTTTGCAATATTACTTAAGTGCTTTGTTGCAAACAGGATGCTTGTTTGGGCTTCCTTTTCACACTGTCATTTAGGTTAGTATTGTGGAGTAACTACAATGCTGTTGATCCATCCTCAGTTCTCACATCACAACCATTAAAAACTCTGTTTTAAAATCACAATTGGCCTCATGGTGAAATCCCTGAGCAGTTCCCTTCCTCTCCGGCAACCGAGTTAGGAAGGACTCTGTATTTTTTGTAGTAACACCACCCAAAGCCTAATTAATAACTTCACCATGCTCAAAGGGATATTCAGCATCTGTTTGTTTTTTTAATACATCTTCATTGACATTTTTAGTGAGGCATTGAAAAACCTGGTGTTTGAATCTGTGCTTGAAATTCACTAATCGATTAAGATAATTGTATGTATAGGGTACACCGATGCGGTTGTTATTAAAACAATAATGTTAACCACTTTTATTGAACACTGAATGAGTCCATGCAACTTATGTGACTTGTTAAGCACATTTGTATTCCTAAACTTATTTAGGCTTGGCATAAAGGGTTTGAATACTTGTTGACAAGACATTTCAACTTCACATTTTTTATTCATTTCTAAAATGTTTACAAACAAAATTCCACTTTGACATTATGGGGTATTGTGTGTAGATCAGTGACACATTTAAATGTAATCATTTTTAAATGCAGGCTGTAACAAAATGTGGAAAAAGTAAAATGGGTGTGGCACTATGTTCTCAAATCAATTTGCTATAAACAGATTCTGGAACGGCAGTGTTAGAGGTCAGAAGAGAATTAACTTTGTGCAAAGAGGGATTCTGTGCTGTTCTTGGGAGTTGGGAAAGACGTAGGCCACCACAGTGGGGTTGCGAGTACATCCCCCTTTCCATCACTGTCAGCTCAGACAGCTTGCGTAAAAGAGGCAGTGGGACAGGACAGTTGTTGCTCTAAGAATGACAGACTGTCGACTGAGTCCCTCAACCACAGCCATGTCTCGATGCTAGTTAGACCCTAGTCCGATAGCTGCTCTTGTAAGGAGAGTTCATTGCGTACACACAGGGTGATCACTGTCTGTTGGTGCAACAGACAGCTTAGCCTTATCCATCCAACAGTCAGATTCATACCAGTACTTCTCAAAAGGCTTGGTGGTGTCATCAAGCATTGTGAGATAACTGCCAGGGATATGCACTGTGCTTGATTGGTATACCTCAGACACAATGAGGCGCCAGCTTTACTAGTTGTCTAGGAGTTCAACGCTCAATTTTAACAATGTAAAGGATTTGATCATTTACCTGTTACAAGTCAGTATTCAATCAGTGTACTACACATTTCAATGGATGCGAGAAATTCCTGTGAGGAACATTTTAGATCTTGGGGGCTATAGAACAGTGTCAATGGTGTAAAGTTTGAGCTCGTTTTGGCCTGCAAGGCAAGCGTTCTCTGGCTGACCTGAAGTACACTTAGAGGCAGCCACAGGCCACAGCTAAATATAGAAAAGCTTAGAGCACATAGTCACCTACGCACACACACAATATTTCTCTCTCTGACCTATCAGCACTGACAGCTCCTTTCACTCCATCAAAGAACATCCAGAGGACGGCAAACCAGTTGGCCGAAATCTGACCAATTTAATCTAACAGCACAAGAAGTCATGAATCTTTTGTTTCTCTAGTAGTAGCAGCTTCTTAAAATGTTTTTGTCTTTTTTTATTTTTTTTACCCCTTTTTCTCCCCAATTTCGTGGTATTCAATAGCTACTATCTTGTCTCATTGCTACAACTCCCGTACGGGCTCGGGAGAGACGAAGGCTGAATGTCATGCATCCTCCGATACACAACCCAACCAGCCGTACTGCTTCTTAACACAGCACGCATCCAACCCGGAAGCCAGCCGGGAGGTCCGTGGGGCGACGCTAGGCCAATTGTGCGTCGCCCCACGGACCTCCCAGTCGCGGCCGGTTACGACAGAGCCTGGGCGCGAACCCAGGGACTCTGATGGCACAGCTGGCGCTGCAGTACAGCGCCCTTAACCACTGCGCCACCCGGGAGGCCAGCTTCTTAAATTTACACTGCCATTCAAAAGTTAGGGGTCACTTAGAAATGTCCTTGTTTTTGAAAGAAAAGCAATTTCTTTTGTCCATTTAAAATATCAAATTGATCAGAAATACTATGTAGACATTCTGCATGACTATTGTTGCTGGAAAAGGCTGATTTTTTATGGAATATCACATAGTTGTACAGAGGCCCATTATCAGCAACCATCACTCCTGTGTTCCATTGGCACGTTGTGTTAGCTAATCCAAGTTTCTAATTGATCATTAGAAAACCCTTTTGCATTAATGTTATTAGCACAGCTGAAAACTGTTGTTCTGATTAAAAAAGTAATAAAACTGGCCTTCTTTAGACTAGTTGAATATCTGGAGCATCAGCATGTATTGGTTCAATTACAGGCTCAAAATGGCCAGAAACAAATAACTTTCTTCTGAAACACGGTCAATTCTTGTTCTGAGAAATGAAGGCTATTCCATGCGAGAAATTGCCAAGAAACTGAAGATCTCGTACAATGCTGTGTACTACTCCCTTCACAGAACAGCGCAAACTGTCTCTAACCAGAATAGAAAGAGTGTGAAGCCCTGGTGCACAACTGAGCAAGAGGACAAGTACATTAGTGTCAAGTTAGAGAAACAGACACCTCACAAGTCCTCAACTGGCAGCTTTATTAAATAGTACCTGCAAAACACCAGTCTCAACGTCAACAGTGAAGAGGCGACTCCGGGATGCTGGCCTTCTAGTGACCCCAAACTTTTGAACTAGTGTAGGACAAAAAGCTTTGCAGTGGCTTGTCTGTCCCAGTGAGTAGGTCCCCTAGTTTAATCTTACACAGTCAGTCTACTCAGTGGAGTGGTACCCGGATGTGAGCACCATGTCGGCCAGGGTTGGGGTTAAACTCACCTGGTCAGGCTCCTCAGTGGAGTGGTACCCGGATGTGAGCAGCATGTCGGCCAGGGTGGGGCTGGTGAGCGTGTCCGTAGTGGAGGAGGAGCGCGGGCGGCCATCCTGCAGCAGCATCACCTCCTGGGTACTCCTCCGGTGGATCTGGGGGCTGCCTTTCTGGGGGGGGTCCCCAGTCCCCCCAGTCTTGCTGCGGCGGCTCTGCAGGCTGGTCCCTCGCTTTATCATTGGGGGCGCGCTTCTGATCTGCTGCAGAACGCGGCTCAGAGCTGCAGGGGGAGCGGAGGAAGTAGCGTGGGGGTCAGAGTCCGGACCGGGGGCGGGAGAATCCCCAACCTCTGTACCCCCACTGTCCGGGGGCTCAGGGGCGGGCCCACCCATAGAGAAGGAGGTGGTGGCGTCGTGCGGGGAGACGGACGAGCGGCGGCGCTGCGGCTGGAAGAGCTGCTTCAGGCCGTGGCCCAGCGCGCCCATGTTTTCCAGTGCATTGTGGGTGATTTTGGACAGGCCGTGCTCTGACTCAGACGCCCTTCGGCCCACCTCCGGCTCCTCAGGACTCTGCTCACTGCTAGCCTGATCCATCAGGGGGCGCCAGGCTGACGCTCAGCCACAGGGTCACAGTGCCAACACTGGGGGTGCGAGGGTCTAGCTACGTCCCGACGCCACACCCCCTCTCAGAGGCAGCTTCAAAGCCGGGAAGCAGGGGGGATGGCACTGGGCCCTGTGCACATGCATGCATCTGCGGATTGGCTCAAAGTCATGCTCGTCTAACACAACAAGGAAAATAAAATGGATTATGACATGCAGCAGTGAGTGGACGGGACAAAAAAAGTAGCAGAATTAAAACTGATTACACAAAAGAGCAGACAGTCGTACTAGGGTCGGCTTTGAGACTTGGAGTTACTAGTTGAGTCAAATTGTTTTTTGTTTTTTTATGTCCAAATATTCTTAATGGCAATTAATAGTAAATGTTCTCATAGAAATCCATATAAGCCAAATAATGTCTGATATGTCTAAACCCACTTACAAAATAAATCTACTGCACAAGCCTAATCTACAGCAATGATGGGTGTCATGCTAAACATTTTTTTATTAAAAAAATAAATAAATAATGCATTTCTGAAATGGGGTTCATTGTACAATTTCCATTGATACACTAAAGTGCCACAGTGACCGTATCAAATTGCAAATTCACTTTTAGAGGACGGAAGTGTGTCACAGGAACTGGGTTAACTAGCCTAATCTTTGTGGTTCCCTGGTCAGGCAGAGGCAAACAAACATTGCCTTAATTATTCACTCAGACAGTAGGCCTAAGTGACACTCAGACCGTCCTTTTACATTGTCGTCTAATATAAGACACAGCATTTCAGAAACAATTTCTTTACCAAATGGGTGAAAGAAACCATATATTCTTTTAGGATTTCAAATTAGTTTAAAATTATTGTAGCTAAATAATATGAAAAGGATGGTGAGTGAGCACTAAAATATGAATTAATATAGTTTTATCAGGTGGTCTTATCTGCCAGAGGCACCCAGAGTTGCACCATGTTCTCCCTGTAGAGAGCTTTGGCCTCAGAATCAAACATGGGGCTGTCTATGGCTAATCTACAGCGTCTGAGAGCTGAGTTCATGGAGAGCACATTATATAAAGACTATCTTTCACTTATCAACAGCATAGAAAGATTGAAAGAGAGAGGGACATAAAGGGAGGGAGAGAGATATGGAGGATGAAAGCAAGAGGGAAAAGGAGAAGCAGTTGGCAAGAAAGAGAGGAGAAATGGAGCGAGAAAAAAAGCTTACCATCCGTCCAGCTTCTCTTCTGACTCACAGCTCAGGGTTGGCTGCTGCGGAGGAGGTGGTCAACATGAGAGGAAAATCACTATCAAATTGGAACAAATGAAGAGATACAAATAAATTATGCTGGTATGGCAGCACACTGACTCACGCTCAAATCAGCCATGTATAAACTGCACAGAATCAAAGAGACCTGTATGTGCACAAACACACACTGAGGCTATTCAGTTACTTCTAAAAATGTATTCTAGAAGGAGGAGCAGTCCTTATCTTCACTGCCCAGTGCACACTCAAAATGTGAAACTATGACATGAAGATGTGTGGAACACCTAACAGTGATGACTCCATCCAGATTACTCAGAGAATAGAGCAGTAGAGGTCTCTGATACATTGATGCATCATGAGTGGTACAGTAAATAACATAAGTAAATGAGGGACACAAAGCTGGAGAGACACTGACTAGCAGACAATGTCAATAACCTAATAGTGTCTTTCATGTAGTGAGCTAAGAGCCTGTTGCTTAGAGTCACTGGTAGCATCCCAAATGACACCCTATTCCTTACAATAGTGCACTACCTTTTCCAGCATTTGGGCTCTGGTCAAAAGTAGTGCACTATATAGGAAATTAGGCTGCTGTTTGGCACGCACACACAGTGCCCGTCAGTGCCTCTCAATCCCACCAATTACTGGCCTGTGGCAGCATTTGCCTAATCAGCACAAAACTAAGAAAGGTGAAAAATTTAGTCACCACCAGTTTACTGGCACCACTGACAACCCCCTACCCACACAAGCCCCCCTACCGCCCCTACTCACTCTGAAATGATGATACATCACCTGTATTTCCTTCACATTAGGAGGTTGTGCTATTTTTTTTTTTTTTTTTTTTTTTTTTACCTTTATTTAACCAGGCAAGTCAGTTAAGAACAAATTCTTATTTTCAATGACGGCCTGGGAACAGTGGGTTAACTGCCTGTTCAGGGGCAGAACGACAGATTTGTACCTTGTCAGCTCGGGGGTTTGAACTCGCAGCCTTCCGGTTACTAGTCCAACGCTCTAACCACTAGGCTACCCTGCCGCCCCCTGCCGCCCCCCCTATGCAGGAACAGCATAGAGAAAACACTACTAGCATGGAGGGAAAGTATCCCAAATGGATAGGAGAGATTGCTTCATTTGAGAAAGTCCCTTCCTCATAACTATAACACTAACCCTGTAACATTAACCCAACACTGGGTGTAACACTATGGCTAATCTCACCCACAGAGAGAAACTATTCAAACCCTTGCTCTAACTAACAACTGACCTAAAACAAAGTGTCAACAACGGTCATATCAGCATCCTCCTCGTCTGTCACTGAAAGTCCCCTAATGTGCTTGCCCATTCCCCTCCTCCTCATTTCACCCCATGTTCGACTTATTGCAATCCAGACTGAAAGGTATGGCCATCTATAGGCTATGTGCAGGCCCGATTTCAATGAGGGGACGCTGTGGCCAACAGTTGAGCAGATACACAGTGACATCCATGTGGCACACACACAGTGACATCCATGTGGCACACACACAGTGACATCCATGTGGCACACACACAGTGACATCCATGTGGCACACACACAGTGACATCCATGTGGCACACACACAGTGACATCCATGTGGCACACACACAGTGACATCCATGTGGCACACACACAGTGACATCCATGTGGCACACACACAGTGACATCCATGTGACACACACAGTGACATGCATGTTCCACACACAGTGACATCCATGTGGCACACACACAGTGACATCCATGTGGCACACACACAGTGACATCCATGTGGCACACACAGTGACATCCATGTGACACACACAGTGACATGCATGTTCCACACACAGTGACATCCATGTGACACACACAGTGACATGCATGTTCCACACACAGTGACATCCATGTGGCACACACAGTGACATCCATGTGGCACACACAGTGACATCCATGTGGCACACACAGTGACATCCATGTTCCACACACAGTGACATCCATGTGGCACACACAGTGACATCCATGTGGCACACACAGTGACATCCATGTTCCACACACAGTGACATCCATGTGGCACACACAGTGACATCCATGTGACACACACAGAGACATCCATGTGACACACACACAGAGACGTGTATGTTCCATTGTGTCCTGAAGGTAATACAGAGTGATAAGTGAGTCCAACGGTGTTGTTCATACATTATTAAGCAGACAAACATAGGAGTGACTCAGCACAGATATTGTGTGTCACTGTCAACAAGAAGGCACATCCAACATATCCAAAAACACTATAGCTAAAACACCTGTGCCACAAGCAGAAAGGCTAATGGAACACAAGGCCTAATGCTATAATATCAGACTACCTACCATCACAGATGCAGTCCAACATGCACATCCACAGCTAAGTACATAGATGAGAATAGTAGCAAACATTCACAGTGACACACACACACCATGACACTATTACACACCATGACACCCAGTCTCTCTTCCTTCTCTAGTCCGCTACATTTTCTGACTTAAGAGGGTTGGCCAACACTCGCTTATCACTCTCCCCCGCCGCCTCGAGCCTTCCAAGGTCACACCAGTGTGCGTATGTCTACAGTCTATACTGCCTGTGCCTACATAGATAAGATGCCGCATGCAAATGTATCTACCACATCTGTACTTGTGTCCATTCACTGTAACAGTTTACTTTCACACGGCATCTACAGCAAGGCCCAGCAAGATGACATCATCTTAAAGATTGAATCCGCAATAGGGGGGAAAGCGCCCCTGTCCAACCCCAGCACCTCTTATTATTTTGTGAGAGTTTGTTGTTTGCAGTAACTTCTTTGTTGTTGTAATATCCCAAAAGGACATGGCAGTTTCACCATGAAGGATTCCAGCTTTAAAGGGGAAGGGAAACACTAGGCTTTACACCTGTTTAGTGTTAGTGGATTGAATACAACTTGTTGCATTGCTATATGTCCTAAAAAGTGTTTCCATTTCCCTTCAATGTGCTGTGTCAGCCTGCTGATCATTGATCTTCTGATCTATTTTTTCCACTGTTCATCTACCATAAGCTATTCTTCATTCTGATGAAAGTCAACATGGCTGAAACATTAATGCCACTTTCAACAATGTTAGGACGAACAAAAAAATTGAACTCAGGAGCTGCCTTCTTTCCTCATCTACCATAAGGCAAAGAAATTCCCTATTTTTTGACAAAAATTAGGCAAAATGATATGCAGTGCAATAGCCAGTTGACTCTTTCCTAAAGCAAATTGTTTGGCGAGCTACTGGGACACATGCCTTACGTTCCAGTCATCAGCAGGCGTATTAGGATTTCTCTGCATAAGAAAAGGCTAAATATTCCAGGGAAGTTTTCAAAACCGCTCTTTCCAAAATAAAAGATGTGGGATGTCCTTTCCTCTTCAGTCAACGGTATCCAGTGATGTTTAGGAATATCACATGCTGCAATTGAAAGAGTGGAGAAATGTCAGGGCAGGTTTCCAAAATCACCAGGGGTATAAAGATAAACATTTACCATTAAGACCATAGTTTGTCCATTGACTTTAGATGATCTGACTGGTAAATGTGATCTTTATGCTTTTGACAAACTCACCGCAGTTCAACACTGTACTTTCAGACTCAACTCAAATACATGTGACTCGCTCATTTAATGTGTGGTTTATCAAGACTCAAGAGTATGCGCTCCAGATTCAATAAGCTATTGCACTGTATATCATTCTGGCTAATCCAGTGAGCTGTCATGAAAACTAGGACCAAACAGGTGCAAACTCTGCCCTGGGACAGGCAAACCATTGCCAACTGTCTCCTCTGAGTAGCTTACAGAGCCTTCAGAAAGTATTCATACTCAATACTTATTGATTTAAGACATTTCAGCTTTTGATTTGTAATTAAAGTGTACACATTTTGAAAAACAATTCCACTTTGACATTATGGGGTATTGTGTGTAGGCCAGTGACACAAAATCTAAATTGAATCCATTTTTAAAAATCAGGCTGCAACAACAAAAATGTGGAATAAGTCAAGGTGTGTGAATACTTTCTAAAGGCACTGTATGTCTGGGAGCGTGATATTTCTTAGCTAATCAAGATCACTTTATTGGTCAATTGCGCATAAGGTAAACAAAATGTGACTTCCGCTTTTAACCCAACCCCATGTGAAAGACACACATACACTGGTTTCGGGAGATGCAGGGAGCTGCCGCGCCCGGGGAGGAATTGTTGTGTAACTAGCTAACGTTAGTTAGAGTGATGTGACTGATAGATTTTCCAAAATGGAATGTGTGGGGTGCGTTTGTTTTTACAATAGGAGGCAGTTGACTTCGAGCTAAACAGAGCTGTTAGCTCAATTAATCTGATAAACGTTAATCAGACATACATGTATATTTAATGACAGCAATACTGAATAGACACTTATTTTAACTTAATACATCAATAAAATCTATTTAGTCTCAAATAAATAATGAAACATGTTCAATTTGGTTTATTTAATGCAAAAACAAAGTGTTGGAGAAGAAAGTAAAAGTGCAATATGTGCCATTTAAAAACACCTAACGTTTAAGTTCCTTGCTCAGAACATGAGAACAAATGAAAGCTGGTGGTTCCTTTTAAAATGAGTCTTCAATATTCACAGGTAAGAAGTTTTAGGTTGTAGTTATTATAGGACTCTCTCTATACCATTAGTATTTCATATACCTTTGACTGTTGGATGTTCTTATAGGCACTATAGTATTGCCAGCCTAATCTCGGGTGTTGATGGGCTTGAAGTCATAAACAGCGCAATGCTTGAAGCACATCAAAGAGCTGCTGGCAAACGCAGTAAAGTGCTGTTTGAATGAGTTCTTACGAGCCTGCTGCTGCCTACCACCACTCAGTCAGACTGCTCTATCAAATATAAAATCATAGACTTAATTATAATATAACACACAGAAATACGAGCCCTAGGTCATTAATATGGTCAAATCCAGAAACTATAATTTTGAAAACAAAACGTTTATTCTTTCAGTGAAATACAGAACCGTTCCATATTTTATCTAACGGGTGGCATCCCTAAGTCTAAATATTGCTGTTACATTGCACAACCTTCAACGTTATGTCATAATTATGTACAATTCCGGCAAATGAATTACGGTCATTGTTAGGATGAAATGGTCTTCACACAGTTCGCTAGGAGCCAGGCAGCCCAAACTGCTGCATATACCCTGACTTTGCTTGCACAGCACAAGACACAATTTCCCTAACTGAAAGAAATTAAATGTTAGCAGGCAATATTAACTAAATATGGAGGTTTAAAAATATATACTTGTGTATTGATTTAAAAAAAGGCGTTGATGTTTATGGTTAGGTACACATTGGTGCAACGACAGTGCTTTTTTCGTGAATGCGCTTGTTAAATCATCGCCCGTTTGCCGAAGTAGACTGTGATTTGATGATAAATTAACGGGTACCGCATCGATTATATGCAACGCAGGACAAGCTAGATAAACTAGTAACTTCCTCAACCATGTGTAGTTAACTAGTGATTATGTTAAGATTGTTTTTTTTAGAAGATAAGTTTAATGCTAGCTAGCAACTTACCTTGGCTCTTGCTGCACCCGTGTAAAAGGTAGTCAGCCTGCCACGCAGTCTCCTTGTGGAGTGCAATGTAATCGGCTATAATCGGTGTCCAAAAATGCCAATTGTTATGAAAACTTGAAATTGGCCCTAATTAAAATCGGCCATTCCGATTATTCGGTCTACCTCTAGACAGAGTCAAAGACATTTGTATTGACGAAAACCTACAGTGCCTTGCGAAAGTATTCGGCCCCCTTGAACTTTGCGACCTTTTGCCACATTTCAGGCTTCAAACAAAGATATAAAACTGTATTTTTTTGTGAAGAATCAACAACAAGTGGGACACAATCATGAAGTGGAACGACATTTATTGGATATTTCAAACTTTTTCAACAAATCAAAAACTGAAAAATTGGGCGTGCAAAATTATTCAGCCCCCTTAAGTTAATACTTTGTAGCGCCACCTTTTGCTGCAATTACAGCTGTAAGTCGCTTGGGGTATGTCTCTATCAGTTTTGCACATCGAGAGACTGACATTTTTTCCCATTCCTCCTTGCAAAACAGCTCGAGCTCAGTGAGGTTGGATGGAGAGCATTTGTGAACAGCAGTTTTCAGTTCTTTCCACAGATTCTCAATTGGATTCAGGTCTGGACTTTGACTTGGCCATTCTAACACCTGGATATGTTTATTTTTGAACCATTCCATTGTAGATTTTGCTTTATGTTTTGGATCATTGTCTTGTTGGAAGACAAATCTCCGTCCCAGTCTCAGGTCTTTTGCAGACTCCATCAGGTTTTCTTCCAGAATGGTCCTGTATTTGGCTCCATCCATCTTCCCATCAATTTTAACCATCTTCCCTGTCCCTGCTGAAGAAAAGCAGGCCCAAACCATGATGCTGCCACCACCATGTTTGACAGTGGGGATGGTGTGTTCAGCTGTGTTGCTTTTACGCCAAACATAACGTCTTGCACTGTTGCCAAAAAGTTCAATTTTGGTTTCATCTGACCAGAGCACCTTCTTCCACATGTTTGGTGTGTCTCCCAGGTGGCTTGTGGCAAACTTTAAACAACACTTTTTATGGATATCTTTAAGAAATGGCTTTCTTCTGGCCACTCTTCCATAAAGGCCAGATTTGTGCAATATACGACTGATTGTTGTCCTATGGACAGAGTCTCCCACCTCAGCTGTAGATCTCTGCAGTTCATCCAGAGTGATCATGGGCCTCTTGGCTGCATCTCTGATCAGTCTTCTCCTTGTATGAGCTGAAAGTTTAGAGGGACGGCCAGGTCTTGGTAGATTTGCAGTGGTCTGATACTCCTTCCATTTCAATATTATCGCTTGCACAGTGCTCCTTGGGATGTTTAAAGCTTGGGAAATCTTTTTGTATCCAAATCCGGCTTTAAACTTCTTCACAACAGTATCTCGGACCTGCCTGGTGTGTTCCTTGTTCTTCATGATGCTCTCTGCGCTTTTAACGGACCTCTGAGACTATCACAGTGCAGGTGCATTTATACGGAGACTTGATTACACACAGGTGGATTGTATTTATCATCATTAGTCATTTAGGTCAACATTGGATCATTCAGAGATCCTCACTGAACTTCTGGAGAGAGTTTGCTGCACTGAAAGTAAAGGGGCTGAATAATTTTGCACGCCCAATTTTTCAGTTTTTGATTTGTTAAAAAAAAGTTTTAAATATCCAATAAATGTTGTTCCACTTCATGATTGTGTCCCACTTGTTGTTGATTCTTCACAAAAAAATACAGTTTTATATCTTTATGTTTGAAGCCTGAAATGTGGCAAAAGGTCGCAAAGTTCAAGGGGGCCGAATACTTTCGCAAGGCACTGTATACATTCGGTATGTTGCAAATTTTTTATATATTTATATTTGAACTTACTAATTTGTAATGTGTGTCAATTAATCCCGTAAGGGAAGGGTTGCCAATTAGCGATTTGACAAAAATATAATTTCATTCATTCACACTACCCGATTGTCCTTGTGGGTTGAAATTTGACACAAAATATCCACAGGAAATATTATTAAACAGACTTCAAAATGAGGTCTCTATGTTGCTCTTTTCCTGAGGAAAAGTGGGCAATACAAGACGGAAGTACATGCACGCAATGCATGCATACCAGGTGTTTACATGGTTTTGCGCATGTGCCAAATCTCAGTAGTACCAGTGTTTGGGAAAGTTTGTTTAATACCGCACAGACAACAGGTACAGTAAGTTCAAATGGAATTTGATTCAACATTCTGGCTTGTGAGGACGGTACTTTTGTAGCCTATGCTTTTTAGCCAGTAGTTTTGAAACCAGTGCTCACGAGCCAAAAGTGGTTCCCTGAAAATTGCGTACTACATCACATATGTGCAAATGTGTGCACCATGTCATTGCCCTCTCTTGCTCTGCTGTGTGTGCATGATGTGCCTCTTATTAGATGTTACTCAAATGGCAAGGGGCTGAACCTCATTGATTGAACTGAAATTGCTAGGGGGCTGGCCCATGTGGGGGAAAATGTAGGGGATATGGAGCTGCACAGCTTCCAGGAAACAGTCGCTTTTAAACTAGGGATTTAAGACACAGAAGAGCCGACGCAAGATATGGGTCGGAAATCGTACCTCAATGCAGGAATGGGATATGCCACTGTGCCTTTATCCACACTGCTCCATAGAGAAGATCTAAATACTGCTCATTTTCCCAGAAAAATGCCCTTTTTGTTAGCTAGCAGCAGCCACAGCAGCAGAAAACTGCCCTTTTCTAGAAGTAGCCACAGCAGCCATTTTGGAATGGCAGTGTCAGCCAATCATCATGAAGTGCTTTGAGAGGACCATATCACCTACATGAAACAAACACCCTAGACCCCGCTACAATTCACATATCTACAGATGATGCAATCACCATTGCACTGCACACTGACTTATCCCATCTGGAAAAGAGAAATGTCAATGTAAGAATTAGAGGTCAACCGAATATGATTTTTCAACGCCGATACAGATTGGAGGACCAAAAAAAAGGCGATACCGATTAAAATCGAACAATTTTTTAAAAATGTATTTGTAATAATGACAATTACAACAATACTGAATGAACATTTTTGTTTAACTTAATACATCAATAAAATAAATTTAGCCTCAAATAAATAATGCAAAAACAAAGTGTTGGAGAAGAAAGTAAAAGTGCAATATGTGCCATGTAAAAAAGCTAACGTTTAAGTTCCTTGCTCAGAACATGAGAACAAATTAAAGCTGGTGGTTCCTTCTAACAGGAGTCTTCAATATTCCCAGGTAATAAGTTTTAGGTTGTAGTTATTATAGGACTACTTCTCTCTATACCATTTGTATTTCATACACCTTTGACTATTGGATGTTCTTATAGGCACTTTAGTATTGCCAGTGTAACAATATAGCTTCCGTCCCTATCCTCGCCCCTACCTGGGCTCGAACCAGGAACACATCGACAACAGCTACCCTCGAAGCATCGTTACCCATCGCTCCACAAAAGCCGCGGCCCTTGCAGAGCAAGTGGAACAACTACTTCAAAGGTCTCAGAGCGAGTGACGTCACCGATTGAAATGCTATTAGCGCGCACCCCGCTAACTAGCTCGAGAGTTGATAGGCTTAAAGTCATAAAAAGCTCAATGCTTGAACCACAGTGAAGAGCTGCTAGCAAACGCACAAGTGCTGTTTGAATGAATGCTTACGAGCCTGCTGCTGCCTACCATCGCTCAGTCAGACTGCTCTATCAAATCATATACTTAATTATAGCATAATACCACACAGAAATACGAGCCTTAGGTCATTAATATGGTCAAATCCGGAAACGATCATTTCGAAAACAAAATGTTTATTCTTTCTGTGAAATACGAACCGTACCGTATTTTATCTAATGGGTGGTAGCCATAAGTCTAAATTTTCCTGTTACAATGCACAACCTTCAATGTTATGTCATAATTATGACAAATTCTGACAAATTAGTTCGCAACGATCCAGGAGGCCCAAACTACTGCATATACCCTGACTCTGTGTGCAATGAACGCAAGAGAAGTGACACAATTTCCCCTAGTTTTATATGGCCTGCTAACCTGGATTTAACTAAATATTGCAGGTTTAATAAAATATACTTCTGTGTATTGATTTTAATAAAGGTATTGATGTTCATGGTTATGTATATTCGTGCAACGATTGTGCTTTTTTCGTAAATGCGCTTTGTAAAATCATCCCCAGTTTGGCGAAGTTGGCTGTCTTTGTTAGGATGAAATGGTCTTCACACAGTTTGCAATGAGCCAGGCGGCCCAAACTGCTGCATATACAGACTCTGTTGCACAGCACCGAAGAGAATTGACACAATTTTCCTAACTGAAAGAAATTCATGTTAGCAGGCAATATTAACTAAATACGCAGGTTTAAAAATATATACTTGTGTATTGATTTTAAGAAAGGCGTTGATGTTTATGGTTAGGTACACATTGGTGCAAAGATGGTGCTTTTTTCACGAATGCGCTTGTTAAATCACCCGTTTGGCGAAGTAGGCTATGATTCAATTATAAATTAACAGGCACCGCATCGATTGTATGCAACGCAGGACAAGCTAGATAAACTAGTAACTTCCTCAACCATGTGTAGTTAAACTTCTTAAGGCTAGGGGGCAGTATTTTGACATCTGGATGAAAAGCGTGCTCAAAGTAAACTGCCTGATACTCAAGCCCAGAAGCTAGGATTTGCATATTATTAGTAGATTTGGATAGAAAACACTGAAGTTTCTAAAACTGTTTGAATAATGTCTGAGTATAACAGAACTGATTTGGCAGGCGAAACCCCGAGCACAATCCATCCAGGGAATTTTGTTGTTGTTGAGGTCAATGTGTTTTCTATTAGTTTTCTATGGGAAGCTCTTTTTAATAGGAATTTGCTTGCGGTTCCTATGGCTTCCACTAGATATCAACAGTCTTTATAAATTGGTTGATGGTTTTTCTTTTGAGAAATGAAGAAGTAGCCCTGTTATTTCCATGTGTCACTCAGAGGGACTCAAGTCTTTTGGTGCGCGCGGGCCTGGAACGTGCTTCACTTTGTTTTCGTCCGGTATTGAACACAGTTTATCCCGTCTTAAAAATTGTATTGATTATTTACGTTTTAGGATACCTAAGGTTGGATTAGGAAAGTTGTTTGAAATGTTTGGACCAAGTTTACAGGTAACTTAGATACTTTCTAGGCATGTTGGGCGAGTTGAAACCGAGTTGGGCGAGTTGAAATGCTTGCTAGCACCTTACCTTGGCTCCTTGCTGCACTCGCATAACAGGTAGTCAGCCTGCTTCGCAGTCTCCTCGTGGAGTGCAATATAATCGGCCATGATCGGTGTCCAAAAATGCATATTACCGATTGTTATGAAAACTTGAAGTCGGCCCTAATGAAATCGGCCATTCCGATTAAATCGGTCAACCTCTAGTAAGAATGCTATTCATCGACTACAGCTCAGCCTTCAACGCCCTAGTGTCCTCCAAGCTCGTCACTAAGCTCAGGGCCTCGGGTATGAACCCCTCCCCATGCAACTGGATCCTGAACTCCCAACCCCAAATGGCGAAGGTAGGCAACAAGACCTCCCCCACGCTGACCCTCAACACAGGGGCCCACAGAGGTGTGCTCAGCCCGCTCCTCCCCTGTTCACCCATGACTGTATGGCCATGCACGTCTCCAACTCAAATTATCACGTTTGCTGACGACAACAGTGGTAGGCCTGATTACCAACAACGATGAGACTAGAAGGCGGAGACAGTACAGGTGCATCCAAGCTGGGACCGAGAGACTGAGAAACAGCTTTCATCTCCAGGCCATCAGACTGTTAAACAGTCACCACTAGCCGGCCTCCGCTCAGTACCTTAGAGACTGCTGCTCTATATACATAGTAATTGAACACTGGACAATAAATGTTTAGATACTCTTTAACCAACTTTAAAATGTACAGTGCCTTCGGAAAGTATTAGGCCCCTTGACTTTTTCCACATTTTGTTAGTTTATAAATTCTCAATCTACACACAATACCCCATAATGACAAAGCGAAAACAGATTTAGACATTTTTGCAAATGTTTTACAAAATAAAAAACAGAAATACCTTATTTACATTCAGACCCTTTGTTATGAGACCCGAAATTGAGCTCAGGTGCATCCTGTTTCCATTGATCATCCTTGATGTTTCTATTGGGGTCCACCTGTGGTAAATTCAATTGATTGGACATGATTTGGAAAGGCACACACCTATATTTTCCGGGATCTGACATTGCTCCTTCTGACATTTCTGGATTATATGTGTATAGTTTATTTTATTATTGCTAGGTATTACTGCACTGTTGGATCTAGAAACAAGTATTTTGCTGCACCTGCAATAACATAAACAAAACTGTGTATGCGACCAATAAAACTTTCATTTGATTTGAGCTCTTTTATTGTTCAATGCAGACATGCCATTCCATAATGGCTGCTGTGGCTACTGATAACTGGTATTTGTCATCATGCTAGCTTTCTGGGAAAACAAGCAGTACTTCAATATTTTTGATGGAGCAGGGTGGATAAAGGTAATATTTGGAGTAGTGGCATATCCCATCCATGCATTGAGGTATGTTTTCAGACCCATATCTCGCGCCGGCTCCATGGTGTCTTAAAGTAACCACGATTGCATTCTGAACCCAGTGTAACTCAGCGTAAAGGTAAGTTCGGTATCTTTTGGCAAGCATTGAAAATAAGTTGTGCAGCTATCAGTAGTCAGTGGCCAAACAAAACCACCATCAATATCAGAATGAGCCCGCTAACGTAAACTCACGTAAAACTCGTACATCGCCTTGGTCCGTACAATTGCCCTTATCTTAGCACCCCCAAAACGTAATACTTCCAGATCAACTGTAATGTCAATACCATTGTAAAGTACAATTTCTCCCCTTTCCAACAGAATCAATTACATGACCTAAACACTGCCCATATTCGGCATAATTCAAGCAGGCAATGAGCCCCGTCAGGCCTTTTTTTAAAATGGCGGGTGGGGAAGCGAAACTAACGCGTGATAGTGAGACGGAGAGATGTGTGGGAAAATTGCTTTTTTTCACTCGATCTGTCCAACTTATCGCCTCTAAAATGTAAATAAAACACTATAAAGAGTTTATATAATGTGTCATTACATACCTATTTGAAGGTTTGTCGAATTTGAATCAGGGTTTTTAGGGCGGTGCTAAAGTGATCTTAGAAATAAACAGCGGCTTTGAGAATGATGATTGCATGCAATGATGAAAAAAAATGATTAGGTATCCCCCCTTACTGTCCATTTCTTGTTTTTAAAGGATGAGAGTAGTGCTACACCTGGTGGAGAGAGATTGTAAGACAGAAATAGTTGCTTTATGAGTGCTGAACGTTAGGACATGACACATCCCGATGTAACTGAGGGTCCGTTTTTGAAACTTTTCTCCAATACTATAGAGACATTACCATTTCGATCAACGCTTGAATAGAAACCTAGTTCACACCCCCGGTTTTAACGTCACCATAGTCCCATTGGTTTTCTTTGTAGCCTCGTTTGAATGTTGCGGTTGCGCACATTTGTACGGAATGGGGTGAGTTTACGTTAGCTGGCTGGTTAGTTAGCATGTGTGGATTTGAATCGCCAATGTTACATCCACTAGCACTACTGCGTACAGGCCAAATTAAAATGACAACCCGACAATTGACAAATACCATGAAAAAATGCACAACTCCTTTTTGTCTGTTGCATGTTGTGTATGGCTAATGATCTCACAGACATGCTGAAAACATTGACCCACCTAGTGTGTGTACGCTGTAGTTTTTGACAGTGGATTTACACCGCAGCACATCCCGACGATGCGCCACCGGCTGAGTGGCTTTCGTGTTACTCCCTACCTGGCAGACCCTCACACTACACATAATAACTTCAACATTACTTAGCTAGCTAATTACTTAGCCACGATTAATAGATAACTCGTTAGTTTAATGACAATGTAGGTAACACATGTTCACTGGAAATGTGATAATGGACATTTGAATGCTGTATGACACACCCAAGCAAGCAGTGTAGCTAGCTAGCTATCCCATGCCCAGACAGTAAAGTAATCGTAAATTGCTTGCACCCAGACAGCAACACTAACAAGCTACAGGCTATCTGGCTTAGCTAATGCTAGCGAGATAGAACAGGTTGGTTGGGGGTAACGTTAGCCAGCTAACATTAGCTAGCTACCACATCGAGCTAGCATCAGGTTGAACACAAGTTCATAAACAATACCTCTTTAGGAAATATACTACAAACATAGACGTTCTTCACACCACAATGACACTATAGTTCGTAAAGCAAACTATATGATATATTATGCATTTACAGGCTTCAACTTACATAGGCGCTGAGAGGATTGTGCTGATGATGCCAGTTCATTTCTCCGGATGGAACAGCATTGCCACGATGACGTCAAAGAGCGTGTTCAAGAAATCTTCTTCGGACAACAACCCCAAAAAGTGGATTGCCGCCACAAACTGGATGGGGTTGAAAAAATAAGGTAAAAAGAAAATCCTAACTAATTTAATCTACCTAACAGCACTTTCTGCTCCACCCATTTCATTAGTCCAAAAAAATACACTGTAAGCCTATACATGACTTATTATTATAATAGAGGGAACTACTCCAGGCCAGCATCCCAGAGTTGCCTCTTCACTGTTGACGTTGAGATTGGTGTTTTGCGGATACTATTTAATGATGCGGCCAGTTGAGGACTTGTGAGGTCTAGTTTGAGAAACAGACACACTCTAATGTACTTGTTCTCTTGCTTAGTTGTGCACCGGGGCCTCCCACTCTTTCTTTTCTGGTTAGAGACAGTTTGCACTGTAATGTGAAGGGAGTAGTACACGGCATTGTACCAGATGGCAATTTCTCGCATGGAATAGCCTTAATTTCTCAAAACAAGAATAGACTGACGAGTTTCTGAAGAAAGTTCTTAATTTATTATATATACACTGCTCAAAAAATAAAGGGAACGCTAAAATAACACATCCTAGATCTGAATGAATGAAATATTCTTAAATACCTTTTTCTTTACATAGTTGAATGTGCTGACAACAAAATCACACAAAAATGATCAATGGAAATCAAATTTATCAACCCATGGAGGTCTGGATTTGGAGTCACACTCAAAATTAAAGTGGAAAACCACACTACAGGCTGATCCAACTTTGATGTAATGGCCTTAAAACAAGTCAAAAATGAGGCTCAGTAGTGTGTGTGGCCTCCACGTGCCTGTATGACCTCCCTACAACGCCTGGGCATGCTCCTGATGAGGTGGCGGATGGTCTCCTAAGGGATCTCCTCCCAGACCTGGACTAAAGCATCCGCCAACTCCTGGACAGTTTGTGGTGGATGGAGCGAGACATGATGTCCCAGATGTGCTCAATTGGATTCAGGTCTCGGGAACGGGCGGGCCAGTCCATAGCATCAATGCCTTCCTCTTGCAGGAACTGCTGACACACTCCAGCCACATGAGGTCTAGCATTGTCTTGCATTAGGAGGAACACAGGGCCACCCGCACCAGCATATGGTCTCACAAATGGTCTGAGGATCTCATCTCGGTACCTAATGGCAGTCAGGCTACCTCTGGCGAGCACATGGAGGGCTGTGCGGCCCACCAAAGAAATGCCACCCCCCACCATGACTGACCCACCACCAAATCGGTCATGCTGGAGGATGTTGCAGGCAGCAGAACGTTCTCCATGATGTCTCCAGACTGTCACATGTGCTCAGTGTGAACCTGCTTTCATCTGTAAAGAGCAGAGGGCGCCAGTGACGAATTTTCCAATCTTGGTGTTCTCTGGCAAATGCCAAACGTCCTGCACGGTTTTGGGCTGTAAGCACAACCCCACCTGTGGACGTCGGGCCCTCATACCACCCTCATGGAGTCTGTTTCTGACCGTTTGAGCAGACACATGCACATTTGTGGCCTGCTGGAGGTCATTTTGCAGGGCTCTGGCAGTGCTCCTCCTTGCAAAAAGGTGGAGGTAGCGGTCCTGCTGCTGGGCTGTTGCCCTCCTCCACGTCTCCTGGTGTACTGGCCTGTCCCCTGGTAGCGCCTCCATGCTCTCCACGCTACACGGACAGACACAGCAAACCTTTTTTTCTTTTCAAAATTTTTTTTTACCCCTTTTTCTCCCCAATTTTGTGGTATCCAATTGTTGTAGTAGCTACTATCTTGTCTCATTGCTACAACTCCCGTACGGGCTCGGGAGAGACGAAGGCTGAATGTCATGCGTCCTCCGATACACAACCCAACCAGCCATACTGCTTCTTAACACAGCGCTCATCCAACCCGGAAGCCAGCCGCACCAATGTGTCGGAGGCTACACCGTGCACCTGGCAACCTTGGCTAGCGCGCACTGCGCCCAGCCCGCCACAGGAGTCGCTGGTGCGCGATGAGACAAGGAGATCCCTACCGACCAATTCCTCCCTAACCCGGATGACGCTAGGCCAATTGTGCGTCGCCCCACGGACCTCCCGGTCGCGGCCGGTTACGACAGAGCCTGGGCGCAAACCCAGGGACTCTGATGGCACAGCTGGCGCTGCAGTACAGCGCCCTTAACCACTGCGCCACCCGGGAGGCCACACAGCAAACCTTGCCACAACTCGCATTGATGTGCCATCCTGGATGAGCTGCACTACCTGAGCCACTTGTGTGGGTTGTAGACTCCGTCTCATGCTACCACTAGAGTGAAAGCACCGCCAGCATTCAAAAGTGACCAAAACATCAGCCAGGAAGCATAGGAACTGAGAAGTGGTCTGTGGTCACCACCTGCAGAACAACTCCTTTATTGGGGGTGTCTTGCTAATTGTCTATAATTTACACCTGTTGTCTATTCCATTTGCACAACAGCATGTGACATTTGTCAATCAGTGTTGCTTCCTAAGTGGACAGTTTGATTTCACAGAAGTGTGATTGACTTGGAGTTACATTGTGTTGTTTAACTGTTCCCTTTATTTTTTTGAGCAGGAACTAGTGGATATATGGAACTAGTGGATATATGGAGGCTTAAATATCCTGACCAAGTGAGATATACATGGCAGAGGCTTAATCAAGCTAGTCATCTTAACTACTTTATGTCATTCTCTGTGGCACCAAAAGCAACAAAAAAAAAAAAGTGTTGATAGGGGACAGAATGCAGTCGGACCATGAGATAATTGGCATATACAAGGACTTACACTTACTGACTTTCCATGTGGGTGAGGGTTTTGTTAATTTAATCACAGCTAATTTTTTCTATTAATAATGTAAAATGTAACAGCTATACAGAAATACTTTTTTTTTTTTAACTAGGCAAGTCAGTTAAGAACAAATTCTTATTTTCAATGACGGCCTAGGAACAGCGGGTTAACGCCAGATTTTTATCTTGTCAGCTCGACGATTCGATCATGCAACCTTTCGGTTACTAGTCCAACGCTCTAACCACTAGGCTACCTGCTGCCCCTAGAAGGCCAAATTACAGAGGAGGAGTGGCACATCGGTCTAAGATACTGCATCACCTGGTTCGAATCCAGGCTGCATCACACCCAGCCGTGATTGGGAGTCCCATAGGGCGGTGCGCAATTGGCCCAGCATCGTCCGGGTTTGGCCAGTGCAGGCTTTTTGTAAATAAGATTGTTCAACTGACTTGCCTAGTTAAATACATTTAATTGATGCTATTAATGCCGTTAAGTCCTGGAAAACTCCAGGGCTGGATGGCATACCAGTTAAACTTATTTTACACATACTCAATTAGCTTTAACCACTCCTATGTAAAATGGTAGACTAGGCCTTACAGTTGTGTTCTGATGTAAAATGTATAGTGCATAGAATTAAGGTATTGTCGGATATTATTCCATTTTTTTTTTCCCATGGACAATACCTTGGAGATAAGTACTGGAAACAAACACTATGAAAATCTGGGAAACCAGGCTTGCGATTCATAGCTGATTTTGAAAAGGCTTTTGATTAAGTGTAATATAAATATCTGGAACAATGAGAATCTCTTATAAAAATGGGTTGAAGTCATGTATAGTAAACCTAGGCGTAAAATAGTGAAAGGCTACTTCAGTTTTAAACTGTCGAGGAGTAAAACAAGGTTGTCCACTATCGGCATATTGATTATGGCCATGAGAAATGTTAGCAATTAAAATCAGAGCCAACAATAAAGGGGTTAAAAATCCAGGGCTTAAAAACAGATGTCATTGTACGCTGATGATTCATTTTCTTTTAAATCCACAATTTGGATCCCTCCACAGCCTCGAGATACTTTTTCCTATCCTCTGGTTGTAATGCAAATGATATGTATTGGATCAAACAAAAAAAAAAATACACCCTTTACATTACTGTGTAGTATACCAATAAAAGGAGCTGATGTGGAGAAATGCAGTATATATAAAAATGATCTCATGCCAATGCATTTTAATAGAAAGTTAACCAAAATAGAGAAGATCTTGCTACCATGGAAAGGAAGTCTATTTGTGGAAAAAGCATCCTGATTAACTTAATCATATCCCAGTTTACCTATTTGCTTATGGTCTTGCCGACACCTAGTGAACAGTTATTTAAATTATGAGGAAAAACATTTTATTTGGAACGGCAAGCCAGACAATTCAACAGGCCTATTTATATAATTAATTGAGGGCAGAAATTAAATATTGAAGCATTAGACCTCACTAAATGCAGTCATACAAAAGTTACTTAAAGCTGAACTGGTTCTCCAGCAAATCAGTAAGAATTTCTCACCCCATGTTTAAGAATGGCCTTTTAACCTTTATTCAAATTACAACCACTCATTTGAAACTGAAATTCTCCTAAATATCACTATTTTTAAAACAAGCCATAGAAAGTTGGTTGCAATTTAAATTTAATCCACCAAAAAAAAACAATACAAATAGTTATACTAAATATTTATTAAAATATTTTTGATAAAGCTATATAAATATATGAAAATGTCTGCTCTACCCAAAATTACAACCAACTAATTGCAGCAAAAAGATGGAGGGAAAATGTAAGGAACTTATGTCGGCCCTGCATTGAAGACCAGAAGGGGTGACACCGCCCCTGATCTTACTGGATTCTGCTAGTCTATTCTGCTAGTTCCCTGGCCAACAGTCAAGTAAAAACAAACTCAAGCAGTACATTTAGTGAATTTATTTTACACTTCACAAGTAATGTCTGGAAACTGTAGATTCCACCTGTTGAAAGTAGTGTGATTAAACTTCAATTGTAATTGCAAATAGTACATTATATATTTAATTACATTTGTGATAATTATGCCTTACCATAAGTTACTCCCTAGGCCCTTGATAATGATACGGCACCGTTCCATAATGGGGTGGGAACACAGGAGAAGCATACGGATTCCAGCTGCGAACCATCGGGTACTGGTCATATTGCATGAAGGGCTGCATGGGTTGGGCCTGGGGTGTGGTGCCAGGGATAGTGCTAGCAGTTACTGAAGGAGTGGCTGACTGACGGTAGGAGGAATCTGAGTAATGATATTTCTGGGGGTTATTCTGGTTATCCAGTTGGCTGGCTATGGGGGGTGCTCTTGGGACAGAGCGTTGAGGGAAAAACCCTGGGAAATTGTATTGGGGGAACTGGTAACTCAGTGGGACCTGAGGGTATCCTTTAGGTGGCATATGCAGGGCCTGATTTGTTTGTTTAGGTGTGGTAGTGGAGGCTGATGGGAAATAAGGTTGAGGGAGATGTGTAGTAAAATGGTATGGGTAAAACATTTTGAAGTCAGGCATTTGTGGGACCTGGGGGTATCCTTTAGGTGGCATATGCAGGGCTTGGGTGGCAGGTGGAGGGGAATTTGTGTGTTTAGGTGAGGTAGTGGGGGCTGATGTTGGGAAATAGCGTTGAGGGGGATACGGAGGAAAATGGTACGGGTGAAACGGGTGGAATTCAGGTGTTTGTGGGACCTGGGGGTCTGCTTTAGGTGGCATATGCAGGACCTGGGTGACAGGTTGAGGGGATTGTGTGTGTTTAGGTGAGGTAGTGGGGGCTGATGTTGGGAAATAGCGTTGTTGAGGGGGATACGGAGGAAAATGGTACGGGTGAAACGGGTGGAATTCAGGTGTTTGTGGGACCTGGGGGTCTGCTTTAGGTGGCATATGCAGGACCTGGGTGACAGGTTGAGGGGATTGTGTGTGTTTAGGTGAGGTAGTGGGGGCTGATGTTGGGAAATAGCGTTGTTGAGGGGGATACGGAAGAAAATGGTACGGGTGAAACGGGTGGAATTCAGGTGTTTGTGGGACCTGGGGGTCTGCTTTAGGTGGCATATGCAGGACCTGGGTGACAGGTTGAGGGGATTGTGTGTGTTTAGGTGAGGTAGTGGGGGCTGATGTTGGGAAATAGCGTTGAGGGGGATATGGAGGAAAATGGTATGGGTAAAACAGGTGGAATTCAGGTGTTTGTGGGACCTGGGGGTCTCCTTTACGTGGCATATGCATGGCCTGGCTAGAAGGTTTAGGGGAATGTGTTTGTTTAGACATGGTAGTGGCTGCTGTTGGGGACGAGGGTGGTTGGGGGGGATACGGAGGGAAATGGTACTGGGACAACTGGTAGAACAGAGGGTATCCAGACATAACAGGTTCAGTTGGAGGGAGGCCTGCAGGGCAGGAGAGGGTGAGCTCCCCAGCACCCGAGAGCATGAAAAGCAAACGCTTATCATCCTGAATTTAAAAAAAAAAAAGGTACACAAAAGTTAGGAAATAGCCCCCCCCCCCCCCCCAAAAAGTGACCATTTAATCACTTTCATGACCACAAGATGACATTAAGAATTACCTCCAACTCCACACAGGGTCCTGTGTATGGTGCAGTGATCACCACTCCTCCAAAGAATGTCTCAATAGTTAAGCCACATTGCTGGGTGATTGCGAGAAGTGGCTCCCACACACCAGACACTGAAAAACAATCAGTGTGAGCAACAGAATAGACTGTAGGCATACACCAGTCTACTGTCAACCATTCATAGAAATTAATTACTTTTGGATCAGCATTCATCCGCCATAGGTTCAAATGAATACATTTCATATGCCCAAATATACCATGTGCACTGAAACAATGTCAAAGAATTACCCACCTTTGACTTGAAGAGCATTCGCTGCCATGGAAAGCTTCACCACCATGCCAGATAAATAGCAGGAGACAGAGGGGGGAGGGGGTGGTGCAACAGGACAAGACATGGTCATGGGTGCCCCCCACAGACGGAGTGGCAGAACATAGTTACCCCCCTGTATGAATGAAAACAGTATCATGATGCAACCCATGTAAATGTGCTTTAATAGCCAACATGTGAATAGAGGCTCAAATCAACATTTAGCAGTACAAGATTATTCAAGAGTTAAAATTAACATTTGTTTAATAAGGGAAAGCCTCCATGGAGGAAATATCACCTCTTGAGTGACATGGCAGCCTTGGTATGGTGCGACGAAGAACACATGCCTGCGTGACCGCTTCACAGAGAAGCCACAGTGAGTTGGCATTCGGGACAGGGGAAGAACAGGAGACCCATCACCTGCACAAGACAGAAATACCTCAGGCTAAACCAACTCATATATAGGGCTACGCAACTTACATGCATAAGCAGCATCAGTGGTTCATATTTTTCTTACTTAGTAGGCACATTCTACTTACCGCCGTCGACCAGAAAATGTGGAGCTCTTCCCCCTTTGACCCGAAGAGTCATTGTTTCATTGCTACACTGTACTGATGGCCCCATGTGCTGGAGTTTAGCATCCAACTTGTGCCATTCTGGGAGAGGGAATGAATAAACAGGATTTGCAAAGGCTCAAACATGTGCCACCTTTAAGTGGCAATCTGGGATTCAAACAAAGGGCTCTAACATGTTAGTCCACCATTCAGCAAAACAGAAGTTTGAAGTCTGGCCAGTTGCAGGGGGTCCATCTGAATTTAGAAAACACAGCCTTTTTAAACTAAATGTTGTGGTCCATGAAGTAGTCCAACAGTGAACACAGCCATCTTACCCCTTTCAAATCACCAATTGAGACACTTTGGGGTGGAACCACCTGCCACATGGCAAGACATACACCCATTTCAATCAATGAGAAGACAAGATGAGGTGTACACATCATTGGATCAATTAAAAGTACATTTTTTGCAGACATCTAAAATTCAAACAGACACCCTGCAACTGGAGACATTTGAGAACATTAACACAGAGGAACGTGTTGTATAGCCACACATGTAACTACCAGTATAAAATGATAAAATGTGTTGGTTAAATCACATTAACTGGTGTTACAATCTATAGCTTGAATGGGGCTAAACCAATGTATCCACTAAGTCAGAGTTCAGCAGTGGATGCAAAGACTGTGTTGAAGCAATATAGCATTTCACTATTAGGTTATCGCTACATGATTTACAAACTGGGGAAAAAAGGGAGGCCTGGTGGCTTACCTTGTGATGCAGGCTGTCCAGCCCGATTATCAGCCTCAAATGCAAGAGATCCGTTTTTAGTCTTGATGCGGTCAGAAGCGGCGGATTCATCATTGGTTACTTCGAAACCCACCCTTCTCAGTTGGACCAATTTATTCCCAACTACAAGCCTCCCGGATCGGACAATCGTCGGATGAATTTTGGCATTTGGCATTGAGATGCTTGCGTCTGGAATCTGGCCATAGCAAGGGGTTAACACAGAGCTAATCGTTGCCATCACCGTCAAATACAATATAGGATGTTTACACGACATCACATCTCTAATCGTTTTTCGCATGGTGATTCACACAAAAGTCTGTGCAATTGCGCTAATACGCGAGTTCACTGAGGTCTCTGGTAGAAGTTGCCCCAAATTTAAACGGCTTGCCTAATTGAAAGACCAATCAGAATTTAGCTCGGCTGGTGACATTTTTTACACTACTTATTAGCGTTCGAGGTTAAGTTGCAGATAGAAATGCAGGCCAATTGAGGTGCCGGTGCCGTCGAGACCCATCATTCAGGGCAGGTGGGGCTGAGCCCCACATATTATTTTTTTGGGAGGGCTTGCCTGTTTTGAATGTTATTTTGGCATTAATACGTGTCACATAACAGTTTGCAAACATTTAAAAAAAATATATATATATTGTAATGACACAGCAGGGAGCAGGTCTCGAACCCTCGACCTTCAAGCCCGAGGTCCGGCGCGCTATCGACTGTGCCGCAAAAGCATGCTCGTGCGGCAGTGTAGATTTCCGCGGTTATAAACCCAGGGTCGTTACAATATATATATATATATATATCATTTAGTTAATAAAGACGCATACAAATATGGTCTCTTCTTTGTTTTCTTGAGAAAGGCAGCTCCAAAATGCAGGTTTTCAGCCTAGCTCAGTGCTTTCTGTTGTTAGAGTTGCGTAAATTCGAATCTGGTATCAGGATAAATATGACAATGAGTCACCGATTGTATACTATGTATTTTTTATTAGCTAAGCAATAAGTGGTAAATGCAATTTTCGTATATACGGGCTCTCTGTCCCACCTCGCAGGGCAAGCAGAGAACTGACAAGATGTATGTAAAACAGTATTCTTTATACTGTGATAGACAGTTCCAACCCGTCTGTTGGCCTATCACAGTAGAGACGGGGCGTGGTTTAAACTTGCTCAGCCTATTGCAGGCGCTCAGACGGGTCCCCGCCTCTTGGCGTTTCTGTTGATAGATGTAAGTGTTGCTGTGAAGAACATCCAGGCTCTCATGCTCCATACCGTTATCTCGCACCTGGCTCCCGCTTGTTCTGCAACCCCACGCTCTGAATGTGCCCCCCTCCCAACTAATTTGAACAGTTCCTGACTTCATGCTTCTCTGTATTTTTCCATCATGAGAAAGTCCCCTGGCCCTGACACATTTTTTCCCATTCCCCCTTGTAAAACAGCTCGAGCTCAGTGAGGTTGGATGGAGAGCATTTGTGAACAGCAGTTTTCAGTTCTTTCCACAGATTCTCGATTGGATTCAGGTCTGGACTTTGACTTGGCCATTCTAACACCTGGATATGTTTATTTTTGAACCATTCCATTGTAGATGTTGCTTTATGTATTGGATCATTGTCTTGTTGGAAGACAAATCTCCGTCCCAGTCTCAGGTCTTTTGCAGACTCCATCAGGTTCTTCCAGAATGGTCCTGTATTTGGCTCCATCCATCTTCCCATCAATTTTAACCATCTTCCCTGTCCCTGCTGAAGAAAAGCAGGCCCAAACCATGATGCTGCCACCACCATGTTTGACAGTGGGGATGGTGTGTTCAGCTGTGTTGCTTTTACGCCAAACATAACGTTTTGCATTGTTGCCAAAAAGTTCAATTTTGGTTTCATCTGACCAGAGCACCTTCTTCCACATGTTTGGTGTGTCTCCCAGGTGGCTTGTGGCAAACTTTAAACGACACTTTTTATGGATATCTTTAAGAAATGACTTTCTTCTTGCCACTCTTCCATAAAGGCCAGATTTGTGCAATATACGACTGATTGTTGTCCTATGGACAGAGTCTCCCACCTCAGCTGTAGATCTCTGCAGTTCATCCAGAGTGATCATGGGCCTCTTGGCTGCATCTCTGATCAGTCTTCTCCTTGTATGAGCTGAAAGTTTAGAGGGACGGCCAGGTCTTGGTAGATTTGCAGTGGTCTGATACTCCTTCCATTTCTATATTATCGCTTGCACAGTGCTCCTTGGGATGTTTAATGCTTGGGAAATCTTTTTGTATGCAAATCCGGCTTTAAACTTCTTCACAACAGTATCTCGGACCTGCCTGGTGTGTTCCTTGTTCTTCATGATACTCTCTGCGCTTTTAACGGACCTCTGAGACTATCACAGTGCAGGTGCATTTATAAAGAAGACTTGATTACACCAAGGTGGATTGTATTTATCATCATTAGTCATTTAGGTCAACATTGGATCATTCAGAGATCCTCACTGAACTTCTGGAGAGAGTTTGCTGCACTGAAAGTAAAGGGGCTGAATAATTTTGCACGGACAATTTTTCAGTTTTTGATTTGTTAAAAAAGTTTGAAACATCCAATAAATGTCGTTCCACTTCATGATTGTGTCCCACTTGTTGTTGATTCTTCACAAAAAAATACAGTTTTATATTTGTATGTTTGAAGCCTGAAATGTGGCAAAAGGTCGCAAAGTTCAAGGGGGCCGAATACTTTCGCAAGGCACTGTACATCCACACAAGCCAACAGCAGATAATATTCAATCATATATATGGTAACGGGCTATAGTGCATAACACAGAAACCTCATGCTGTGGTGGTGGGGCAAGCCAGCAGAAAATACAGAGCGTTGTGCCGTGATTGCCTCAGAGTTCTTTCACTCATGGGGACTTCACATCACTGCGAAGTGTATGAGGAGACATTGAAAATTCTATCCCTTCGGCTGCTGCCATAGAAGTGCCCATCGAAGATGGCTCAAGGTCATTGACCACAGATAAAATGAAGTCAAATCATGTGATATGTACATTAGCTTAAATTGAGCTGATCATGTCAACATCATACTTTCAAAATCTTAGCTAGCAGTCATCATCATGAATCAAGTTGACAATCTACTGGCAAATCCTTTTTAATCCTTGTCATATGAAGAGAAATAATGAAGAGAAATTATAGATTGGTGCTCATCGGCCATTGGACATTACACAACAAGTTGGAAATTGCAAATTCAATGAGTGGTTTGGAAGGAATCAGTGACAGTGGCTGTGTGGTCACAAACCTGGAATTAAGGGGCTCTTTTCCAAGTTTAAAATGATAAACATTCAACATTGGCCATGCTGTCAATGAAGCATGATTTGTGCCTCGCTCATAACAACTGTTAACATTGCCAGTCCATGCGTGATGTGAATAGGTCCACCTCGGCTCTCCCGAACCGTTCCCATATTTGGAGAACAATGTCAGGGTGCAGATGACATTCGTCATCTCGGGGACCCCCTCGAGATATGAGGTCTACCCCGACGTTCTGATAGCCTGGAATGTGTGCTGCACTCAATGAACTAAGGTGCTTGGTAGCCCACAGCCACAATTCCTCTGCCAGCCGGTGGAGTGCAGGAGACCTGACTCCTTCTTGGCAATTTATGTAGGCTACTGTGGTTCGGTTGTTTCCGACCAGACCAGAACATCGTGACCCTGCAGGGTAGGCGCGAAGTGGGTCAGAACCAGTAGAACTGTCTCCAACTCTAGTAGGTTGATGTGACGTCCCGAGGGAGGCCACACAACTCCGATCGCCCAAGTCTGACATGTCCTTCCCTATACAGTCAGACAAGCGTCTGTAAATACTGGAGTGTAGGAGGACACTCGGCCTATTGGGACCCCTTGGGTCAGAACGCACGGGTCCCTCCAATAGTTCAGGTCTGCTCTGAGTGAAAGGGGAATCACCAACAACTGACGACAATGCCGCTCTGGGTCTGGTCGTAGTTGGGCGAACCATCGCTGTGTTTTGTGCATGTGCAGAAGTCCCATCGGAACCACAGAGTTGGCAAACGACATGAGACCCAAGAGTGTCATGACCGAATGCGCCCGTCATTATGTTATTCGGAAGAAACCTTCGTAGGGCTAGCAACAGGGCAGCCTGCCGAGGAACACGAAATTCAAGCCTTCATAGTCACAGTATCTAACTGCAATCCCAGGTAGACAATCCGATGACTGGGCCAAGGTGTGCTCTTTTCCAAATTCACAGCAAACCCCAGAATCGTGAGATGAATCACCGTCTGTGTCGTGTGTTATCGCCAGCTCTGCTGATGGGGTGAGAACCAGTAGGTCATCTAGGTAGGCCAAAACCCTTATCCACTGACGACTCAACGGTTCATTTGCCACCTCCACACATTTGGAAAAGGTGTGAGGTGCCAGGGCGAACCCAAATAGCATCGTCATATACTCGTACGTCACCCCTTGGAAGGCGAAACGCAGAAACTTCCTGTGACACGGATGCACCGGATCCATACCGGATTTAGGGGACACAGTGAACAGTTGGCAGTTGGGGCCAATTTCATCGTAAAATGTTTCCTTGGTGTAAAATGAAGTCTGTGAACAAATTTAAAATGTATAAACTGATGGTTCAGATTACGGGATGCCAAGGTCATATTTTTCCATATTCTGTTCCAGTTAAAAGGTTGTTTATATATATTTACATCTGTGGACTATATTTTTTTAATGGCTAGCTCAGAATATAAGCTTTCCAAAAGTTGTTTATATATTATAAAGATCAGTCCTTTTTTATTATGTTTTTATTACCCATCTACACACAGTACCCCATAATGATAAAGTGAAGACAACTTCTTAGACATTTTTACTCATTTATTAAAAAAGAAATACAGAAATATCTCATTTACATAAGTATTCACACCCCTGAATCAATACTTTGTAGAAGCACCATTGGCAGCAATTACAGCTGTGAGTTTTTCTGGAAAAATCTCGCCTGGATTGTGCAACATTTGCCCATTATTCTTTTAAAAATTCTTCAAGCTCTGTCAAATTGGCGGTTGTGTCACACACTGATCTGTTTCACCTGTCTTTGTGATTGTCTACACCCCCTCCAGGTGTTGCCCATCTTCCCAATTATGCCCAGCATATTTATACTGGGCATATACCTGTGTTCTCTGTTTGTCTGTTGCCAGTTTGTTTGTTTCGCAACGATTGTTCCCCTGGGTCTGTCTGGTCTTGCGCCTGTTTTCTAGTCTTTCTCTTTTCTTTTTTTTTACTGTTCTGCCTGCCGTTCTATACCTCTGCCTCACTGGATTATTGACCCCTGCCTGCCCTGACCCTGCCTGCTGTTCTGGACCTTTTGCACCCTCTCTGGATTACTGACCTCTGCCTGCCTTTGCTCTGTAGTTTGCTTGCCCTGTAGTAGAAATAGACATTTGTTGTCACGTTCTGACCTTTGTTCCTTTGTTTTGTCTTTGTTTTAGTATGGTAGGGTGTGAGTTGGGGAGGGGAGTCTAGGTGCGTTTTCTATGAGTTGGTATTTCTGTGTTTGGCCTGGTATGGTTCTCAATCAGAGGCAGGTGTTGTTAGTTGTCTCTGATTGAGAATCATACTTAGGTAGCCTTTTCCCACCTGTGATTCGTGTGTGATTATATTATGTTATGTGTATGTCACCTTTCAGAACTGTTTCGTTTAGTTTCTCTATTGTTATTTTGTTTAGTGTTCTTGGATTAATAAATACAGTATATGATGAACACTTACCATGCTGCACTTTGGTCCTCACCTCATTCCAACGACGATCGTGACATTTGTTTGATTGGCACTGTCTGCATCTGGGTCATACCTGAAACCTGATATGTTGACCATTGCTAGACAACCATTTTCAGGTCCTGCCATAGATTTTCAAGCAGATTTAAGTCAAAACTGTAACTCAGCCACTCCGGAACATTCACTGTCTTCTTGGTAAGCAACTCCAGTGTAGATTTGGCCTTGTGTTTTAGGTTATTGTCCTGCTGAAAGGTGAAGTCATCTCCCAGTTTCTGGTGGAAAGCAGACTGAACCAGGTTTTCCTCTAAGATTTTGCTTGTGCTTAGCTCTATTCTGTTTCTTTTTATCCGGGAAAAACTCCAGTCCTTAACAATTGCAAGCATACCCATAACACGACGCATCCACCATTTTGCTTGAAAATATGGAGAGTGGTACTCTTTAATATGTTGTATTGGATTTGCCACAAATGTAACGGATGTGAAATGGCTAGCTAGTTAGCGGTTCGCGCCCGGGTATGGGCGAGGGGACGGTCTAAAGTTATACTGTTACACAAACATAACACTTTGTATTCAGGACAAAAAGGGAATTGCTTTGACACATGTTTGTATAGTATTACTTTAGTGCCTTGCAAACAGAATGCATATTTTGTAATCATTTTATTCTGCACAGGCTTCCTCCTTTTCACTCTGTCAATTAGGTCAGTATTATGGAGTAACTACAATGTTGTTGATCCACCCTCAGTTGTCTCCTATCACAGCCATTAAACTAACTGTTTTAAAGTACTATTGGCCTCATGGTGAAATCTCTGAGCGGTTTCCTTCCTCTCCGGCAACTGGGTTAGGAATGACGCCTGTATCTTTGTAGTGACTGGGTGTAATTAATAACTTCACCATGCAAAGGGATATTCAATGTCTGCTTTTTTTTACCCATCTACCATTAGGTGCCTTTCTTTGCGAGGCATTGGAAAACCTCCCTGGTCTTTGTTTGAATCTCTGTCTGAAATTCACTGCTCAACTGAGGGACCTTTAATTGTATGTTTGGGGTACAGAGATGAGGTAGTCATTCAAAAATCATGTTAATAAACACTTATTTCACACAGTGAGTACATGCAACTTGCTTTGACTTGTTGCATATCTTGCATATCTTTACTCCTGAACTTATTTAGGCTTGCCATAACAAAGGGTTTGAATACTTATTGGCTCAAAACATTAATTTGTAAACATTTTGAAAAACTTAATTCCACTTTGACATTGAGATATTGTGTATAGGCCAGTGACAATAAATTCAGGCTGTAACAGAACCAAATGTGGAAAAAGTAAGAGTGAATACTTTCTGAAGGCACTGTAGGTAATGTGGTTTCCAGAGTTTAATAACACTACTTTGTCAGGGTGAACAGCTGCTGTTGATTAAGTATCAGCTTGTAAAGATGTGAGCTGGGGGTAATGTGTCAAACAGCTTCCCTGCTGATCATTAATCTGCATTTTCAAGTGTGTCTGTGTGTGTGAGTGAGAGACATGTGACATGCAAGCATGCTTACACCTGTGGGTGAACTAGGCAAAAATACAACATCCTACAGCTGCAAGCAGTCTGATCTCTGAGAGTTTGGAGGTGTGCCCTTTTTGTCACATGCCTGTCTGTTTCCTTAACTTTGTCCCCAAGCTATTGCACACAGCTTGTGTAGGAAGTGTCTGGTGCACAAGATGAGTGTTTCCTTGATACAATCAGACACCATCATACAATATACCTAATTTCATTGTGATTGGTATCAGGCATATGCAGAGTGTGTGTATACACACACACTACAGCACATTATAATTATATGTCCAAGCAAATATCCTCCTGTCTTATGTATCTTCATATAATTTACTATGGTCTATCTGTTATCAAATTAAAAGTTGAAAACATTACCTTTTAAATTGGCAAAAATTAGCAAAACTTACACCGTTTTATTAAGATACTTCACACACTCTTTTCCTCTCTGCACTTGCAGCATCTCTTCCTCAGTGCATGGTATGCCTGTTCTGTTCTCTGAGAACATTTAGACATAATTCCTCTTTCAGTAACTTTAAGGCAAAGTAACAGACGCTTCAATAAACCAATTTAATTTCCATCAAAAGCAATAAAAAAAGGCTGCTCTTTCAATATATACCTCTGATCCTTTAGACTTCTGCTTCACATTTGTCGTGTTGTTGGGTAACACACTGGCTTTCCCTTTTCTCCCGTTGGTCTCATGGGTCAAGTGTAGCCATTTTGTAGTTGTCCTGTTTGCACTGAGTGGATCTGTTGTAGTGATGCTCAGTCTCTCCTTTACATACCTTATCACACTGTGTTCTGTAATCTCATCAGTCAAGGATTACTTTAAGATCATTAGAGTGGCGCAAAGATACCAGCAGTGCACGAGGACAGTAGAGAAAAAACACACACACAGACACACCTCACAGACACAAAGATTTACAAATGCATAGAGGAAATTAGTTAGAATAGGAATAGGTGGATGTGTGTATTCTGGTAGATGTGTGTATTGTGTAGGTGTGTACAACATACCTATTGTTTTGACGCCAAGTTCATGGATTATTGCCAGTATGCTGGGACTAACCTCAGGCAGACACTGAGCTAAGGAGGACAGGTGGTACTGTCAACCGACAAACACAGACTAGCCTACAAAGAACTTAAGATACATTTTTATACAGTGACATACACAAAACACATTCATGTAACTAACATGATACAGTAAGTGATGAGGATTACTATAATATGTAAATAGGTTTAGGCCAATCGTAATAATTTCCCCCGGACAAAGTCTTCTGTGAAGTCGAAATGTAGTGTATTTGGGTGCAAGAATAAAGCACTTGGAGCAGCAATAGTCTATGTGAGGGCCTCTCATTCATTACACAATTGTAACATAGTGCCATGTGTTGTGTATGCTGTCAACAAGTCATAACAGGTTGTCATGTATTGTACAGCTTGGGATCAGATCCCACCTCTCATCATACACACCTCAAATGAATTTACCTTTGTTTGAGGGGTGTTGTGAGTGTGTGTGTACCCTATTATTAGATGAGATGCGGTATATAGGAAGTGTTCTGGGGAAGAGAGTGATCCTCATATCCACTGGACAGCCTTCCATGAGATCACAAAGAGGCTAGAGGAGAGACCGTGGGAATTAACTCTTTCCCGTCCATTGTTACTGCAAGGTACTAGACACATGCAACACATCTCTTCTGGTCCACCTTAAGAGAGCAGAGATGCAGCCTGTTGTGGGGAGAGCCTCACCAGCACATGCCTGGCTCTTTAAGGCAGACTGGGGCAGTTGTATTCCTGTTTAAAGGCACATACACACACAAAAGTGTATACATTCAGACGGACCTTGAATATTAACTTCTGAACAAAATTAACCTTTACTTAGAAAACAGGGTGCAAGAGTCAAAATGACGTTTTCTTAAACGTAACAGTCAGTTTAACACTCACTTTTACATGAAAACATTAGGAATTAATATATTAATGTTTTTTTTCTCCCAACAATAGGCCAACTGAGAAAATGTTATTTTAGCCTGTGTTTGTTTTTTAATAATAACTTTTTTTTGTTTTGCCATTTCAAACAGGGGTTGTATTCGATCCTTGAAAGGTATTTGGTAAGTTTCAGAATGTACAGTGAAAAAACAAAGATAGATGTGATTCATATTAAATATTTCATTGCCATCCCACAACTTCCTGATTCTTTGAATATAATAAAATATAATAGTCCTATAATTTAATAATTGTATTGAACCTCAAAGACAAGCATCCTTTCTGTTACTAGCATGCATGCCTTCATCGTGACACTTTCCAAGCGAGTACTCGCGAGAAGACGTGCCCATTCGAACTGAATGTAAAATGGCGCCTTCCAACAACTGTGTAGGAAGTATTGAAAGAAAAGTGCTAATTATTAATAGAATATACAAAAGCTGGGCCTAAGAGGACCTCCAAGACACATCATAATTGAAATAGTAACAGATAAGACCGTTAGATCAGAATACAGGGGATATGGGTGGGAGTTCTTATTATATCTCAGCGTCTGTACCACAACACTAGCGCCCGTGCAATGCACCTTGGAGTCCTGTTCGCGTACATGCGCACGATACATGTGGACGCGGGGGCGAGCTGGCCTTGAAATCAGGTGCTGCGGGGGTATCGCCGTCCAAATCTACAGAAAATGCAGATCATTAATAGTTTGAATAATTACAAGGCATGTCCAAATATATTTACAATGCATTATCACAACACACTCATTGACTGTATAGACACAAACAATTTAATCTTATCAGTGTCTGTTGGCATATTTATTTAATTGAAATACGAACCTTTGCAGTCAAATGTATTTCTTGCAATAAGAAAATAGTTCGCTGGACTGGCACCAATTTAGGGTCCCCTGGTCTCTCGGGTGCACGCCATGCTCGTTCCCGTAAAAATGAAATGTGTTGTTGCCAATGACTGTATATGGTTGTTGCCTCGCCTTTACAAGTGGAATTTACTGTAAAGGATCTCCGACTCCTCGCCATGTATGATGCGGCCGTTGCTTGTCAGCAGTCCGGGATTCACGTTGTTCCACCGGGCTTACTTCCGTAGTTTTCTATGTATCGATTAAATCATGTTCTCTTAATAGTAACATTTTACAGTTAGACACATTTTCCACAAACGCTCGGAATTGTATTGGATAAACTTGTACGCGAGCCAAATTCTTCGTGTGGATTTCCCACATTGTTCTATTCGAAACGAGGGTAAATATCTCAGAAATAAGCACACGTCACGTAGCTGGCTAGCAAGCTAATTGTGATATTGTTTAGTTGGCTAGCTAACTGTTACATTTTAATTATTGCAATTCATTGCACGCTATACAATGAATACTAACAAATGGCATGTGGAAAGCAAATGACTTGGGGTTTATCGAATTACTTTTGAACGCCGTGCCTTGGCTGAACCGAGGGGTTTTGGTTTTTATTTAAGGTAGCATGGGAAGATGTACTGCTAGCTAGTTAGCTATCCAGACAACGTTAGCAACTAGTTAGCTAGGTATTGTTCTAGAATGCTTTGCAGAAGTTGCACGTATGTTTATCACTCAAGTACACTATTTTTCAAATGTTAACTTCATTCAGATTGTGGGATTTTAGTAGTTAAACTAGGCAGCATGAATATAATTCATAAGAAAAAGCCATCATGTGAAAAATGGCTAAGGATGCACAGAGGCTGGTGGCTCTTTACACTGCCCCTGTAGTAAATGTAGCTAGCAAGCAAATCTTAGCATCATGATAATAATACTATCATATTTTTTTAAAGACAAATAATGAATACCACAACAGCCTAATGCAGTATACAGAACATAGTGCCAAGTGTTCAGATTGCGGAATAATTGGTTCAAAGTTCATCATAGAAAGGGGTTTGCCAGTGCACTTTGCCCTAATTGGCTTTACTTCCCCCTCTAATACAGCTCGCCAAAACCCGGAAATTAGTCACCTCTGGTTCGTTTATCAATCCCTATGGGGAAAATGAATTGGGGAATTAATAGGGTTTTGGAATAAACCCCCCAAAAAGGTCTGAGGTTAACGCAGGCTTAGGGAATCTTATACGCTTTGTTCTATAAGATAATCAGTCAGTTAACATGGCATTTATGAGCTTTAAAAAAAAAAAAAAGTATTACATAAATGCATCAGAATCCACAAAGTGGCGTTAGCTGATTTAAGATGATCTCATAGAATAAAACGCCTCAATTCACCAGAACTTATTTTCAGCATTTATCTCCATAGGCTATGAACCATGGTGGAGTTAGTGCCTACAAAAAAGATACCATTACTATTTCTCTCTATGCAAACCGTTGTGTACCTGGGCCTTTAAATGTCTAATAGACACTGGGGCTCATTCAACCGGACAGAATGTTTTGGAACCTGTTCATGACATTTGTCTGCAATGTTCGAGGCTACTGAACGTGGCACTGAAGTGTGTGAGGTTGTATTGTTAAAAGGATTTAAAGAGTTAAAGGATGTGATATTGCTGCCCAGTTCTTGACCTGTGATGCTGGACATGTGTGTTAACTATGTCCTTTCTTTCCCCACCAGGTGCTGTGAAGGGCAGAGTGAATTGTCATGAACGAGCCCGTAGAGAGCGGTGTGGTCTCATTTGACGAATACGTGCGTCAGAAGGCCCGCAGTGTGCCCCAGCACCGTATGAAGGAGTTCCTGGAGTCCCTGGCCAACAAGGGCCCTGAGACGCTGCAGGACTTCAGACAGCAGGGCGACGCCGCCACTACCACCACCATGGTTTACCAGCAGGGGGGCAACTGTGTATACACAGACAGCACAGAGGTAGCTGGCTCACTGCTGGAGCTGGCCTGTCCGGTAAGAGGAGAGACCTCCTTACGTGGTTCCTTCAGTAGTTCCGTTCTTTTGAATACACCTCAGGCTGCCGAGTGCCCTTTGCCCTTATCTAGTCTAGTCTATATATGTAAAAAAAAAAAAAAATAATTGACCAAATTGAGAGTAAAGCCCAACTCATCCTTCAACACTGGCAGCACCTATCTTATTGTCACTAACACTGGCAGCACCTATCTTATTGTCACTATCATTGCTACTTTTACTCTGCGATTGATTCATTCTCCTGTGGCTCAACAGGTGCAGGTGACCTCTGCACAGATCTCACCCCAGATGGCTTCTGGTGTGCACCAGGGGTCTGAACAGCTGATACAAGTACAGGTGAGACCTTCCCTCACTCACCCTACCTATTACACTATAAGCAGTGTTTACACTCAGTTATTCTCCAGACTGGACCGATAGGCCTCTTTATTGACATCCAGGGCCTGTAACCAAAATGTTGAAATGAAAATACAGTGGTCAGGGAAACACAGAACCCCACCACCCTCAGACATGTGGCATGTGATGGATGGTGGTGCACTGTGCATTCTCATTCTCTGTGATCAGGTGCAGATCCAGGGGCAGCAGGACCAGACGGTGGACCTCCAGGGCATTCCCACAGCAGCGCAGCTGGTCCAGCAAGGAGAGCTCACAGAGGAGCAGCACCAACAGGTGCACACACACACACCATGCTGCATTATTAAATACACACCCACCCCATCCATGTACTCTCCTCACCCAGTAAGTGTATACACCATGCTCAGGTGTTTGTTCTGTCTCGTTCAGATCCAGGCCCAGTTGGTGGCAGCAGTGTCAGGCGGTCAACAAATCCAGCATATTCAACTACAAGGGGGTCAGCAAATTCAGCTCCAAGGAGGTCAACACATCCAGCTTCAAGGGGACTTACAGGGTGGTCAACAAATCCAGCTGCCGGGCGGTCAACAAATCCAGCTACCTTGCGGTCAACAAATCCAACTGTCAGGCGGTCAACAAATCCAACTGCAAGGTGGGCAACAAATCCAGCACATTCAGCTACCAGGCGGTCAACAAATTCAACTACAGGGAGGCCAGCAGATCCAGATCCAGACGGTGGAGGCCATGTCTCCTCAGCAGCAGCAGGGCTCTCCCCGAGAGCCAGAGAGGAGAGCTGGCGTCCTCCAACCTGCCAAGAAGCGCAAGATGGATGTCCCCATCCAGGTGTCCTATGCCCTCCCTCAGAGCCAGCAGGGCCAGCAGGTGGTTCTGGCCCTCCCCCAAGGGCAGGGGCAGCAGCAGCAGTACTTGTCCATCCGGCCAGACCTGCTCACTGTGGACAGCACCCACCTGTACAGCACCACGGGTACCATCACAGGCCCTGCCGGGGAGACCTGGACCATCCCTGTGTACTCTGGGGGGCAGCAAGGGGGCGTGCATCATATTGCCATTCCCCAGGAGGCATACAGCACGATGCAGGTGTCCTCCAGTCACCACGACAACAAGGACAATGGAGTGGCCCACTCCTCATTGTCGGGTGCCTTGTCCGTCCAGTCGGGTGGCACCGTGTCGGTGTCCGGGACGACGAATGAGGAAGTGGTGCAGACGCTGTTCCCAACGCAGTTCATGAACGGGAACATTCACTGCCCAGTGGTGGTGCAGACGGTGGGCGGGGCTTACAATAGCACGCAGCAGCTTCACATCTGGGACCCCCAGCAGCAGCAGGAACACCAGGAGCACCAGCTACACCTACAGGTCAGAACAGGACCTTCACCTCTTGGGTGACCCTGACTTTGTCCTTGCCTCCGATTTCAAGTTTTTCCACAACATTAATGTAGATTTGTGCTTTATGACATATGTTGGATTAATCAATAATTAACATGTTGGACTGTTAGATTATGTTGTAGATTAAGTCAGTACTCTCCCCCAGTAAAGCAGGATATGATTATTTCAATTAATGAACACCTATTCCCTGTCTCCAGTTTTATGTCCCCTGTGCTGTCTTTCTCCCCTTGAAGGCATTTTAGGAAATATTTAATTCCCTGCACCACAAATGAGCAAAGCATGTAGTGTGCATGTTTCTCTTCTAACGTTTCACTTCTAATGTGTCCCCCTGCAGGGTCACGTGGAGTCAGAGTCCCAGGTGGAAGCCCCTCAGGAGCTACTGATGCCCATCTCCCTGAAGCCTGAGGAGGGCCTGGATGTGTGGCGCCTCTGGGTCCAGCGCAAGAACGCAGAGCTGGACAAGGACGTGCAGAACAAGCTGGCGCCCATTGGACGTGAGTGTCAACAAACTCATTAAATTGCCTTCGCCAAGTATGTGAACTTCTCGTCCACTCTCTCCTCCCTTCCTGTCTCTCTTTCTCCTACATCTCTATCTTTCTCTTGTAGGTTTGTAGGTTCTTAATTCTGAATATGTCAATGAATGTTCTATTAGTCAGAGTTTGGATAAAAGTGTCTTCTAAATTACCATATTTATTTTCTCTCTCTTTGTGCAGGTCGGCAGGCCCTGCGCTTCCAGGAGGACCTGGTGTCGAGTGCGGTGGCTGAGCTCAACGTGGCTCTGGCTCTCATGACCCAGGAGGCCCAGGGGCTGGAGGGAGAACGTTTTGAGCCTGATGCCCTCTACTACATCTTCCTGTGTATACAGAAGGTATGCATACCACATGACCAGTGGCGTGTAAATCTTGGTGGGGCAAACATAATTTTTTGTTGTTGTTGATGAATGCCAACAAAGCCACTAGACAATACATCAATTGCACTATAACAGTGAAAAACGCTGCGCACAAACTGTTAGGGCCTACATAAAGCTGTCCCATCAGCATTCCTAACAGCAGTCCCAAAAAAACAGTTAATTCAGCCTCATTTACTGCCTTTAAAAAAACATAGCTGATGGGGGGGGGGGCAAGGTTGTATCATGACGTCCGTGATCTTCAGGTCTGTTCTAGAAAGAGGCTTGAGTTCCCAAGTTTGACAAATGTTCAAAACTTATTTTCCCAGTCAGAGCTTGTTTCTTTCAGAGTCCCCAGTTGTCTTGAACTCCCTGAAGTCTGAGATTTCCCAGTTTCCAGTTGTTTCGAACGCGGTAGAAGTCATGCTAGATTGACAGCATAGCCAATGTTTATATTTTTTAAGCTTGGAAAACAAACCCTTAAACCCAGACTTGGACCACACACCCACTCTACTGAATAACAGGCTAGTGATTGCTTTGCAATGCTTACAGTAGGCCATTGATTCCTTCCAAACCACTCATTGTTGAATTTGTGACGTGTAATGTTTGTCTAATGGCTGATGAGCACCAATATGTTTTGTCTATAATTTCTCTTCAGATGACAAGGATTGAACAGGATTTGCCAGTAGACTTGATTAATGATGATGCTTTCTAGCTAAGATTCTGAAAGTATGATGTTAATATGATCAGTCAAATGAAAGCTATGGTACATATAACGTGATTTGACGTCATTTTATCTGTAGCCATTGACCTTGAGCCTTCTTGGGTGGGCACTTCTAATGTAACTCTATGGCAGCACCCAAGGGGTTTGAATTTGAGCCCTCCCGTAGATTTTGCGGTGACGTAGTGTCCCCATGAGTGACAGAACACTCCATATTTTCCATTGGCTGCCCCACCACCAGTGAAAGCACTGAGCTAGGCTGAAACGCCTGCATTTTGGAGCTGCCTTCCGCAAAAAATAGACTGTTTGTATGCGGCTTTATTAACTCAATGATTATTATAATTTTTTACATTGTTTGCAAACTGATATGTGACAGGTATTAATGCCAAAATAACAGTGGGTCTTTGTCCCACCTGCCCTGTCACTGACATAGCATCATACCACAAACACACATGGTACAAGATACTGACTGAAATGTATTACAGTTGATAGAGGTTGTATTTCTGCTTGCAGTACCTCTTTGAAAACGGACGGGTGGATGATATCTTCTCTGATCAGTACTACACACGCTTCTCCCAGTGGTTACACAAAGCCCTGGATGAGTGGAGGCCCAGCATCCATCCACTAGGTAAGAGCCACAGCGTTTGTCTTTTGTGTTTCTGTGTGTAAGTGCAAGAGAGAGTACAGGTAAAAGCCTGCTGAAGGCCTGAGGGTGGAACTGTAAAAGCACTTTGGAACATTGATTGTTCTGTGCACAGTCTGATATCTTTTTGTTAAGTGCAAGAGAAACTCACAATTCTGTTGTGTATTTTCGCTACTTCCATACCTGAGTACATTTCTGTGCAGAATGCAGTGGTCTCATTAGAGGAGAGTGTATTGTGATTGGCTGCTCTCTCCTCCCAGGGTACATCATTCCCAGTCACGTGACAGAGGAGATGCTGTGGGAGTGTAAACAACTAGGAGCCCATTCACCAGCCACGCTGCTTACCACACTCATGTTCTTCAACACTAAGTGAGTCTCACACACTTAAATTTTAGTCATCAACCAGAAGCTCTGGGCGATTTACAGTTAGTGCATTCATCTTAAGATCGCTAGGTCGGACAACTACATATCACAGTCATACTAAGTACATTTGACCTCAGAAGCTATCAGCAAAGTCAGAGCTAGTAGGGGTAAGAAAGTAAAATGCAAGTGTTAGTTCAAGAAAGGTCAGGAGGGGGTGCGAGGGTTGGTTCCACCATTGGAGTGTCAGGACAGAGACGAGCTTGGAGAGCCAGGAGACCAGAGGTGGCAGAACGGATTACTTGGGTTGGGGATGTAGGGTTTTAGCATAGCCTTGAGGTAGGGAGGGGCAGTTCCTCTTGCTGCTCTATAGGCAAGTACCATGGTCTTGTAGTGGATGTGAGCTTCGACTGGAAGCCAGTGGAGTGTGCGGAGGAGCGGGGTAACATGGGACAACTTGGGAAGGTTGAACACCAGGCGGAATGCAGCATTCTGGATAAGTTGCATGGGTTTGATGGCACAAGCGGGGAGGTCAGCCATCAACAAGTTGCAGTAGACCAGACGGGAGATGACAGGTGCCTTGATTAGGACCTGTGCCACTTCCTGTGTGAGGTAGGGTTTTACTCTATAGATGTTGTAGAATATGCAGGAGTGGGTCAATGCTTTGATGTTTGCAGAGTGTTTAGGGTCATGCCAAGGTTCTTTGCACTCTGGAAGGGGGACACGTGGCGTTGTCAACTGTGATGGAGAGGTATTGGCCTTCCCTGTGGGAAAGAGCATCTCCGTCTTATCGAGGTTGACCTTGAGGTGGTGGGCCGACATCCAAGCTGATATCTCAGGCACGCAGAAATGCGTGTCGCCACCTGGGTGTCAGAAGGGGGGGAAGGAGAAAAGTAGTGTCATCCGCATAGCAATGATAGGAGAGACCATTTGAGGATATGACAGAGCCGAGTGACTTGGTGTATAGAGAGGGTGTATACATATAGTGAGAGTATGTGGTGCAGACACAGTTCCTTTACATGTCACCTGGTAGGAGCGGCGTGCCAGGTAGGATGCAATCCAAGTGTGTGCAGAGCCTGAGACACCCAGCCCTGAGAGGGTGGAGAGGAGGATCTGATGGTTCACTGTGTCAAAGGCAGCGGAAAAGATCTAGGAGGATGCTGACAGAGGAGAGAGAGTCAGCTTTGGCAGGGCAGAAAGCCTCTGTGACACAGAAGAGTAATCTCGGTTGATAGACCCGTCTTGAAGTGGTTAGGGTCAATAAGATCATTCTGAGAGAGGTTGGTCAGAGGCAACACGCGTTTTGGAAAGAAAGAAAGAAGGGATGCCGCAGGGTTGCAAACTAGTCACCTTAAGGCGAAATTTGCCATTTTGAAACCAAAATGAAAAGCATGACGGGTGAGAAGGTGATGAAGCGTACTTCATGAGTTGTACCCGAAAAACAACTGGCATTTGGAAAGTTTGAGTTAAGGGAGAAAGTATGGTGGAACAAGTACTAGTATTGTTAATGTTACTTAACAATGCTATCTTGCTAGCTGGATCGAATTCTCCATTATCTAACCAGCGAAATGTTGAGCAACATTGGTCAAGTAATTGAGTTTATGGTGTGACAATTTGTTGGCTAATAAAGTCAGACAGCTAACGTTAGCTTGCTAACGTTACAGCTAGTGTTGCACCGATATGACATTTTTGGCCGATACCAATATTTCCCTTGAAAAAAAACGATACCAATATTTAACATTTTTGCGGACTTTTAGCATTCTAGTACATTTCAATAGGTAACACATGGATGCAGCGGTCTAAGGCACGGCATCTCAGTGCAAGAGGCGTCACTACAAACACTCTGGTTCGAATCCAGGCTGTTTCACATGCGGATGTGATTGGGAGTCCCATAGGTTGGTGCACAATTGGCCCAATGTCGTCTGGGTTTGGCCGGGCTAGGCCGTCATTGTAAATAAGAATTTGTTCTTAACTGACTTGCCAAGTTAAAGGTAAAAAAACAAACATGTAAAGTGTAGCTAGGCCAGGCTTAAGCTGGATGACAGTATAGAGGTGAAAGGAACACCACACACTTTCCCTCTTTCTCACTTTTCCAATACAGTGGATAAAAGGGGTTTGCCAGGTGTACTCTGCCTGAGAGATCAATTATGCCAGCAAAGGGTCTCATGCTCTGCTGCTGGCACATTGTAGAACAGATGTCAACAGGCAGGAAGTGTACAATGTAATAACCTGCACTGTAGCCCAAAGATATTGTTTTTGTGTTGAACTTGACAGTACAATTTGTGTGTGTGAGTGAGGGGGGATAATTAAATGTTTTACTCGTTGAACATTATTTTTGCACACATGTAGCCTTGTGCACTTGATCAATGTCTACTATAGTGGACACTATAATAGAGCAAAAATAGAATGCCTGTTTGTTTTATTCTGTTTCTACTTAAAGATGTTTTTTTCCCAAGTGCAATTTTTAGATGTGTGTATGGTCACAAGCGTTCTATTATAAAGGCTGTCATGGCTAACTGCAATATTAGTGTATTGTTTTTTTCCCTCAAGACTTGAGTGTCATTTGCAGTAAAGTCTAGGCAACAAATAATATTGGATTGCAGATGCCTCACCAGTCCTCAACTGGCAGCTTCATTAAATAGTACCTGCAAAACACCAGTCTCAACAGTGAAGAGGCGACTCCGGGATGCTGGCCTTCTAGGCAGTTCCTCTGTTCTTTTTGACGTCTTAAACTTTTATTTTTATTGGCCAGTCTGAGATGTATTTTTCTTTGCAACTCTTCCTTGAAGGTCAGCATCCTGGAGTCTGTTGTTTTCCTGACACCACACTACGAGTGCCCTCACCTCCTCCCTGTAGTCTCGTCGTTGTTGGTGATCAAGCCTACTACTGTTGTATCGTCTGCAAACTTTATGATTGAGTTGGAGGCATGCATGGCCAGGCGGTCATGGGTGAACAGGAGGGGGCTGAGCACGCACCCTTGTGGGGCCCCAGTGTTGAGGATCATCGAAGTGGAAATGTTGTTTCCTACCTTCACCACCTGGGGACGGCCCCGTCAGGAAGTCCAGGACCCAATTGCACAGGGTGGAGTTGAGACCCAGGGCCTCAAGCTTAATGGTGAGCTTGGAGGGGACTATGGTGTTGAATGCTGAGCTGTAGTCTAAACAGTATTCTTGTCCAGATGGGCTAGGGCAGTGTGCATTATGATGGCGATTGCATCGTCTGTGGACTTATTGGGGCAGTACGTAAATTGGAGTGGGTCTAGGGTGTAAGGTGGAGGTGATATGATCCTTGACTAGTCTCTCAAAGCACTTCATGATGACAGAAGTCATTGCTACGGGGCGATAGACATTTAGTTCAATTACCAAAGCCTTCTTGGATACGGGAACAATGGTTGCCAGCTTGATGCGAGTTGGGACAGCAGACTGGGATAGGGAGAGATCTAATATGTCTGTAACACTCCAGCCAGCTGGTCTGCGCATGCTCTGAGGGCGCGGCTAGGGATGCCGTTTTGTCAACGATCTTAGTTTTGTGACGAGACCACTGCTGAGAAAACAAGGGAGACTGAAGTACTAATTGCCTTGCAAAGGTGAAGAGCACAACTCCTGATACTAATTTCTGACTGAAAGCACTCCCCCCTCTAAAACAACCACTGATTACAAAAATGACAACAGTCATGAATTGCCCTGCCCCTTAATCCTGGTTGATGTGTCAACAATCATCTGCAAGTTATGATCAGTCAGCAGTTCACAGACCAAGTAGGCTACTGGGAAGACAGGCAGCACTTAAAGTAGAGTGCCCTAGCTAGCAAAAAGACAGTAGTAAACAACAACCAATTAAGACGAATGATACTTATCACTCCTGGAGATGTATCCTGGAGATATCAGGAGTCCTCTAGCTATAGAATGAAGCACATGCACACAATCATCTGGACACATGATTCTGAAACCAATATTCCTGGTTGCTCACTACCCCAACAAATGCTCACATGTTTTCTCTCTAGTGCTGTCACTGTACTTTCTTAGCCACAAGGTAATTGAAATGTATATAGGTTAGTGGCTGTTTTTATTTCTGCCGGTTAATTGAGGTGATTGTGTGTGAGAAAGAGGGGGGGGGGTTTCCAGATGTTCATACCGTTCCTGTACCATACAGGGTATATGGTATTGCCATCGGTGTTCACAAGGGGTGCTATTTCTTTCCAAACGTTGGGGGCCCAACAAATGCTAATAATTACTAGCGAAATCCCATAGCGGACTCTAGCTAAAAGCTGACAAGTGCAAGTGAACATAAACTAATAGGACAGACAACCCAGCTCATGTACAATGATCTTTAAAGGCTACGAACAGTTTGCTGCACACACACAAACATTAGACAGCAGGGATCTTGATCTGTGATGGATTGATTCTCTGCTGTGACCAAGAAGCTTGATCTTGTCATCGAGCCACAGCTAGCAAAGAGAGTTTATGTATTTATAGTTAATAGCAGTGGCGTAGCACACATCCACACAAGGCTGTGTCGGGGACATAGCTTCGGGGGGGGTTTGAAAGTCATACTATTGGGTATTTGAAAAAACCTTGGTATATACAATATATTTCTCAAGCCTAGTGTTTGTGTTTTGGTATTAAACAAACCTATCTGCGTTAGGTATTTCCATCTGACGACGGTAGAGCAGCACTTGAAGGTGGCCTTCTCCAAGGTGCTGAGACACACCAAGAAGAACCCGTCCAACCCCAAGGACAAGAGCACCAGTATCCGCTATCTGAAGGGCCATGGCCCTTTGGGGACACACCATGCTGGGCAGAAAGGTGAGATCTTCTCTTACTTCATGTCAAGGAAAATGCATCTTCTTATATTGTATTCAGACCTGATTTCCATATACCCAGTCACTGAGTGACTTGTATTAGTCAGCTTTCCTTTTGGGGCTAATTCATTGGGCCTCTATGATTCCCCCGAGTTTGGTAACATTATGAATTCCATATGCCCCATCACTACTGGCTGGTTCTGACCTCTTTGTTACTTGATTTGCAGTGACTGATGACATGTATGAGGAGCAGGCTGAGGATCCTGAAAACCCGCTGCGATGCCCCATTAAACTGTATGACTTTTACCTCTTCAAATGGTGAGTAATGCCCCCTATTCTCAGTACATTTCTAGTAGCTAAGAGGATGCAATTGCACAGGGTGATGTTTTCCTTGGTGTTAAAAAGATTAAAAAATACACAACGACACATTTATCTTCTACTGGAATGCCCTTTTCTATGCATTTCTAATGATCAAATCAACTGTTTATTTTTGTACTCCTACATTTTTCAACTTAGGAGCACATCTATTACTTGAAAAAAATGTTAGCATATAGCCCTGCAACAACTAATCACCTGTCTCTCTCAGTCCCCAGAGTGCTAAGGGGCGTAACGACGCGTACTACCTGACGCCAGAGCCTGTCGTGGCGCCAAACAGTCCCATATGGTACTCCACTCAGCCAATCACAAGTGAGCAGGTGGAGCACATGCTCACACGCATCATCATGGTGCGAGAGATCCAGGAGACCATCGCCATGTCGTCGGTCAACATACACTGAGCCGGGAGGGGAGGAGGAACCGAAGCACACTCTTCACTCCGAAATCAGCCCTTCTCTAGCTTTCCTCTTTGTTGTACCTCCTTCACTCAGTGTCTAACTCTAAGGACCTCCAGTGGCCTCAGTCTCTACCCATCACACCTTTCAACCACAGGAGTGGGGGAGTGACAGTGTTTACAGAGTGTATTTATGGGCCTTTTTTAAGTACAGAACCATGTGTTTATTCATCCAATGGCAATTATGTCACCCTCAATGCCCAGTCCAGACTGACTTTGTTTTTCACACGTGTCACCCACCACTTCACCTAAACCCCTCCTCACTTCACCATAATGTTTTTTTCCTGGACTGACGAGACCAATGGATTTTGACCAACTCAGCAAATCAGAGCTCCTCGTCTACTCTTGTAGGCCACTGCAGCCCCCCAATAAAACTGAAGTAGGCAGAAATGGATGGTGAAATATTGGGACTAATTCAGTCTTAAATATATTATACACATGTAACTCTTACCACACGGACCTCTTTCCTCCAAGCTCTCAGGTCCCAGACATGGCAGGATAACCTACAGACATTTAATAGGACCTCTGCTCACTTTTTAAAATATATATATATATATATATATAGGCATTTATGATCTCCTGTATGTATTGATATTATGGTGGTGTTGGAGGCTAAAGAAAGCCTGTGTTTTCAAATATGCCTTTTGTACTGTGTGATTTGAGATGCATTATGTCAAGCCTTGGCTCTGATGTTGAACAGTTCACAATACATGTTGCCGTCTTCACACATGACTGGGATGTAATGGTAATAAACCGGGCTACTAATTAGTGATTTGAAGTAGTAGTGAGATCTAAACCCTATTTTCTCTCATACGAGATCCTCTGGTAGAAAAAAAGTCCACAGAATAACAGAAGGGACAGATGTAGGATCTGGTTTTGTCAATGTACACCGTGAAGTGATGTCACTTGCCTTGCCAGAACTATTTGTTTATCAGAATTGGTACGGCGCAATGTCTCTCAGGTGGGTAGAGTTTGCACTGATATTTCAATGAATATCACTATTCACCATTTTACAGGTCTGTATGACAGTAAATTAATTTACTGTTTAAACAAATCTGCATAGATGCTCTGTTAGGTCATCCTAACCTCCAGTCTGCTGTCCCAGGGGGAGGCACGTTATGAAGAAATGGTCCTAGCATGTGAAATTAGGAAAAAAATGGTTTTGTTTATTTGCCACACACACAGTTAATTCCCAGTCCAGGTACAAACTTAAACCATTAGGCCAAGGGTCCCTTGAAGTGATGCTGCTCCATATTTCATAAGCAAGTCTTCTGTATCCTGTCTGCACTGCGCTGAAGCATCATTCATCTGGAATCGGGATCTGCAGTCGTCGCAAAGTGCTGGTGAAATACTTTGGCAGGGGGCAAGACACCGTAATGTCACTCTGACCTTTGAACTCTGGCAGTGTCAGCTGACGAGCATGCAGGTGGAGAGGCAGATAGCGCGCCTTGCTCTGTTCAAGTCCCAGCCTCCGCAACACACCATCTGGCAGTTTCTAAAGTAAAAAAAAGTGTTTTTAAAAACAATGCCCATCAATCACTGGCACCAAAGAGGTCTAAATGCTAGGCTACCTTGTTGTAAAGCTTCTACATTGTGAAGTCTGGAGATGTTCGTTTGCCTTACCTGAGGTGCCAGTTTGGTCCAGTGGGAGTATTTGTGGTCTCCGAGGATAGGAGATCCCAGAGCGTATGCCATATGGACCCTCAACTGGTGCTTCACCCCTAGAAGCACAAGAGGGTGGACGAGGCAAGAGAGAGGGAACAGCTTTTTATGAAGGTTCAAAGTTATTGGTGCTACATGGTGCATAGTATCCTCTAGGACCTAGGTTAATCTGTGTTATTAGCATGTGGTAGACCCCCTCAACAACATGACTGAAATCAATTCTAAAAGCTTGAGCAAGATATTGTGTTTAATTTGAAAACAGCATAACATTTTGCAGTCATGTTATAGCAATCTTTTGGGATGTGCAGGGTGACTGCAAAAACCAACAACTTGGAACGACCCCAGAGTAAGCTTCAGTAGTGTCTCTACCTGTGATAGGCTGGAGCTCAACCAGGCTGCAGCCGTTGCTGCTGTCCAGGACACGGTACTGAGTCACGGCACCCTGGGCCTGCCGATTGGCCCGCACTTTGGTCACTCCCTCGCCCCCGTCACTCACCCTGTACACAGGACTCAGGCCCATCTGAGAAGGGTTATGGGTAGTTAGGTTCGGTGTATATAAGACTGTCAAGCTAAAAACCTCAAGGACAGCACAGTATACTGAAAGCCACCAATACAAATGAGAGGAAAGACTGACTGGATGACAATACTGGTCATAATGACTAGAATTTAACAGAACTATTGGCAGCACTGGTTAAGAAGTTTGAGAGATATTATTACAAAATATTACGTTACCTTGAAGTGAGGCTGAGCTCCTGTGACCTCTCTCTCTATGACGGGAATGTCAATCACTCCCTCAGAGGGAACAGGCACGCCCACAGCAACAACCCTGCATGGGGAATAGGGAGAATGGAAGATGATTGAAAGTAACGAAACAAGAATGTAGCATGATGTTGCAAGGCGTGAATCAAGCTCAATAACCCTTGCGTCCAGATTAAGACATTACCGCTGCTCCAAGGGGAAGTTCCATTGGGGGAGCAGTAATGTCTTATTAATGGCAGGGTCATTGCAATAGCTTTATGGCATATTCTATGTTCATTTGCTGCCCTCAATTGATGGTTTTGAAATGTGAATGATGTGCTGCCTTGATCCTTATTTGAAACTAAATCCACACCAATATTTCCTCTCCACTTGGTGGTTTTTGTGAAGATTTTGTACATAGTCCAGTGCTTCCTCAGTCCTTGCCAGCAGGAGGGTCCCTGTCGTCTCCTTGTCTAATCCAAGGCAGACGTGCAGCCGAGACCCAGCCCTTATTCCATCCACCATCTTGGCAAGGATTGGAAGCACGTCTGAGATGTTGTTTTTGTTGCTTGACCCATCTAAGAGGAAGAATATGGGATTTAAATCACTGTGGATTTGACCACTGCTCTAGCACAGATGTGTGTTCTTGAAGGGACATTAAAAATAACAGACTTATTCCTCACGTTATCTTTAATTGTGTGTTTGACTCAATACAGCACTTCATACACCTTACCTTGAACAGAAACTCCATAGGGTTTATTAACGACGGCGAGCTCTGGATGTGGGAGGATCAGACCTCTGTGAAGGTGCTTTGCAAGAACGTTGGGGTGAACATTCTGTAGCTGCTGAGTGAACTGTCGCAGCTCGATGACCCTCTTTTGCAGTTGGGACACTGGCACCGACGGATTAAGGACAGCCGCGTCTGACCCACCACCAGTTGCATTTCCTCTCTGTTTCTCGTGGCGAATTTTGCGTGCAAGGTCGATGGCTCTCAGATTCGGTCTCTTGTCAGAGTCAGACACTGGTGGTGGTTCCTCTCGTCTCGGGACAGAAGCATGTGCTCGCGTAAGCAAGGATGCTACTCCCCTTGATATGTGACAAATACTGCCTGTTTTCCCTGAGCGAATTGCCGCTTTACATGTCCTTATAACATCATTATTACAAGCCAATGTAACCGTCCTATAGCTGTTCATGATAACTAGCTACTTTGAAGATTGTTAAATCTCATGTCGTTCTGAAGCTGAAAACACTGGAGTGCACCATTATGGTCACCGGAAATGATGTAAATGGACTTCCTTTTTTTCAGATTCGCTACCACAGAGTTTTTAAACCAGAGACCCGACATGTCAAGACTTCCGGGAATGCTTGTTTGAGAAGTCAGCAAGGAGTGAACAATTATTCCTTAGTTGTTCATTTTCTCGAAATCTAAAGGTATAACCTAGATTCGAGCCAAAGTCTTAAGTATTTAAACATGTTATTACTCCAACCTCGTGAAAGTGACAGGGGGGGATTTCTAGCTTTCTCCAATAGAAAGCAAACACAAGTGTTGTCCACGCCTCCCGTATACGGAGAAAACCTTGCCGGACACAGCAGACTGGAGTTTAGGATGACACAGTTTGCAAGCGAACTAGCTAGTTAGCGACACGGTGTACATAATATGGGATGGGGAGTGATTCAGGCTTGAATTCATTTTAGGCAACAATACCACCGTGTGGCTGTCAACTACCATTGAACGTGTTACCAACGCCGTACTAACGTCTGCGTGTTACTGTTATGAAAGTCAAAGTCATAGTTTATATTCAATTCAAGGGGCTTTATTGGCATGGGAAACATATGTTAACATTTCCAAAGCAAGTGAGGTAGATAATATACAAAAGTGAAATAAACAGTAAAAATGAACAGTAAACATTACACTCACATAAGTTCCAGAAGAATAAAGACATTACAAATGTCATATTATGTATATATACAGTGTTGTAACGATGTACAAAATGGTTAAAGTACAAAAGGGAAAAGAAATAAGCACAAATATGGGTTATATTTACAATGGTGTTTGTTCTTCACTGGTTGACCTTTTCTTGAGGCAACAGGTCACAAATCTTGCTGCTGTGATGGCACACTGTGTTATTTCACTCAGTAGATATGTGATATATCTAAATTGGTTTTGTTTTCTAATTCTTTGTGGATCTGTGAAATCGGAGGGAAATATGTGCCTCTAATATGGTCATACATTGTGCAGGAGGTTAGGAAGTGCAGCTCAGTTTCTACCTAATTTTGTGGGCAGTGTCTTCTCTTCTCTTGAGAGCCAGATCTGCCTATGGCGGCCTTTCTCAATAGCAAGGCTATGCTCACTGAGTCTGTACATAGTCAAAGCTTTCCTTAAATTTGGGTTAGTCACAGTGGTCAGGTATTCTGCCACTGTGTACTCTCTGTTTAGGGCCAAATAGCATTCTAGTTTGCTCTGTTTTTTGGTTCATTCTTTCCAATGTGTCAAGTAATTATCTTTTTGTTTTCTCATGATTTGGTTGGGTCTAGTTGTGTTGCTGTCCTGGGGCTCTGTGGGGTGTGTTTGTGAACAGAGCCCCAGGACCAGCTTGCTTAGGGAACACTTCTCCAGGTTCATCTCTCTCCTAATTGGTATGTTGAATTTTATGTTCCTTTTGATGGCATAGAATGCCCTTCTTGCCTTGTCTCTCAGATCGTTCACAGCTTTGTGGAAGTTACCTGCGGCGCTGATGTTTAGGCCAAGGTATGTATAGTTTTTTGTGTGCTCTTAAATATTTATATTAATTAAAGGTGCATAATTTATATTTATATTAATTACATCTCAACCATAAATGTTATCATTTACAGTTTTTCACGTGCAAGCCAATATCCCGATGTAGACCACATTGAGCTATAGTGTGTAGCCTATGGCTTGTGTATTTCCTGTTATCACAGTCTAGAAAATATAATACCCAATAGGTAATGTGGCTTCCCTCAATGCCTCATTTTCTTCTTCTTCTTCTTCTTCTTCTGTGGGTTTTATGGCAGACTACACCCAAAAATATGTATTACTGCTGCCAACTGGATGGGGGTGGAAAAAAACAAGATAAAAGTAAAACCCATACGTGATAGGGAAAACTAACTTAACCCACCAAAAATAAAACAATACAAAAACACATTGACAAAACCAAAACACCGAAACTCCCACTTCTTCCTTCAAATCTCCCTATCTCCCTTCTCAGGTTCTATGACCTGAGAAGATGGTACAGCTTGTGACAATACTCCATGCAACTTCTCCGCTGAGAAGTCTTTCAGTCCCAGGAACCATTCCGCCGCATCCACAATGATATCTATTTTCCTGGACTTCCTTTCCACCTTGGCAGTGCCATCAATCACCATAGCTATAAAGGCCACATTCTTAACCTTTATTTAACTAGGCAAGTAATTTAAGAACAAATTCTTATTTTCAATGACAGCGGGTTAACAGCCTTGTTCAGGGGCAGAACGACAGATTTTCACCTTGTCAGCTCGGGGATTCAATCTTGTAACCTTACGGTTACTAGTCCAATGCTCTAACCACTAGGCGACCTGCCGCCCCCACGTATCTGTGTCCTGCTGTTTAATGGCATTCAACATACAACTTTGATTGAAGACCTAAAATAATGCCTGACAACCAATTAAATCATAACGGTATCCTATTATAGTGTGGCCACAGGGGTAGCCTATTCTACAATAATGTAACTATGTGCTAGTATTATTTATTTAATTTATCAATTAAATTGTGAATGGGTATGCTACTTCATTCAATGATTATGGTATTGTACAAGGTAGATACAGGAGTAGCCAATAGTCAACAATAATAACATAATTGAATGTGCTATAGTTAAACAATAAGGCACAAGGGGGTGTGGTATATGGCCAATATACCATGGCTAAGGGCTGTTCTTATGGACGACGCATCGCAGAGTGCCTGGATACAGCACTTAGAAGTGGTATATTGGCCATATATCACAAAAGCCTGAGGTGCCTTATTGCTATTATAAACTGGTTACCAACATAATTAGGGCATTAAAAATACATGTTTTATTATGCCTGTGGTATACGGTCTGAGTCAGCATTCAGTCAGCATTCAGGGCTCGAACCACCCAGTTTATAATATCATTTATTTAATTGATGAATGAAATTGTAAGTGGAGATGGGTTGGCTACTTCATTCAGTGAATACTGAATGTCTTGCTATCTCTGGGAGTATGTTAATGACAGCTTTTCAGCTGTTGAACTATGCCAATGTCGAACTAATTTCTAAATCTCTTTCTTTTAGTCAAGAAGATGTGATGAGCCAGATCAACCACTCAGCTTCAATGCAGCTGTTCAACCCACCACTCCCACTGCTCTCCCTCCACAAGTAACCGCATCCTCTTCTCCTGTTCAACTAATTTGCCACCACACTGAAAAGGACTGTATTTACATACCCTTGTGCCCATCTCAGTGCAGCATCCATCCAAGGCCCCAGCTGGATGCCTAAAATGTGAAAAATGTAATCAAGATGCTACAATACTGTGTGTGTGTGTGTGAGCAAAGGTTGGCGAAAACCTTCAAAGGTGGTGGTGCTATGTTGTGGGTTATCTTGAATACCAGGCAGATGTTTGAGTACAGAATTAAATGGTTTAAACTGAACAGGTTGAACTTGTTGAGTACACTCTTCGAAAAAGGGGTTCCAACAGGGGGTGTTTGGCTGTCACCAAAGGAGAGCCCTTTTTGGTTCCAGGTAGAAGTCTTTGGTTCCATAAAGAACCCTTTTGAGTTCCATGTAGAACCAACCCTCTGTGGAATGGAACCCAAAAGGGTTCTACCTAGACACCAAAGGGGTTCTACCTGGAACCAAAAAGTGTTCTTCAAAGGGTTATCATATGGGGATAGCGGAATAATCATTTTAGGTTCTAGATAGCACCTTTTTTGTAAGAGTGTAGGCATATATTGAAGTGGTGGTTCTACGGTTTTCTGTAAAAAAAAATGTTGGTGGTTAATTGGTGGTGGTGGTAAGTTAAGATAATCAGAAATACCATGAAATATCCCCACTTTTAGCCCACATTTGCAAGCAGGCAAAGTAGACTATTTCTACAGTATATACAGTTAATGGGTGTTTGGATACTAACGTTGATTTTGCACTGTGTGGATGTTGTCAGTGTTGTTGCTCTCTCCATGTCACCGGTGGATGACACGTTTATCTTGGGATCATTGGATATGACCATACGACTCTGGGACCTGCACTCTCCCAACTGTCAGGTGAGTAAGAGAAGCTTTAGAAGCCACAGTCCTGCATTTTGCTCCTCAGATGAGCATAGGAAAAAAGACAAATCAAATCAAATACATTTTTATTTGTCACATGCGCCAAATACAAGAGGTGAAGACCTTACCGTGAAATGCTTACTTACAAGCCCTTAACCAACAATGCGGTAAAGAAATAAGAGTTAATAAAATATTGACCAAATAAAATAAAAAATAAAATAAAAAGTAATCAGGCTATGTACAGGGGGTACCGGTACCGTTCAATGTCCGGGGGTAGAGGTTATTCGAGGTCATTTGTACATGTAGGTAGGGGTAAAGTGACTATGCATAGATAATAAACAGCAAGTAGCAGCAGTGGGGGAGCAATGGGGGAGTTATCAATGTAAATAGTCCGGGTGGCCATTTGATTCATTGTTCAGCAGTCTTATGGCTTGGAGACATAACCTGTTAAGGAGCCCTTTGGACCTAGACTTGGCGCACTGGTACCGCTTGCTGTGTGGTAGCAGAGAGAACAGTCTATGACTTCAGTGACTGGAGTCTTTGATCATTTTTGGGCCTTCCTCTGACAACTCCTAGTATATAGGTCCTGGATGACAGGAAGCTTGGCCCCAGTGATGTACTGTGCCGTACGCACTACCCTCTGTAGCGCCTTACGGTCGAATGCCAAGCAGATGCCATACCAGGTGGTGATGCAACCGGTCAGGATGCTCTCAATGGTGCAGCTGTATAACGTTTTAGGATCTGGGAAACATGTTGTCGTGCCCTCTTCACGACTGTCTTAGTGTGTTTGGACCATGATAGTTTGTTGGTGATGTGGACACCAAGTAACTTGAAACTCTCCACCCGCTCCACTACTGCCCCATCGATGTGAATGGGGGCCTATTCAACCCTCCTTTTCCTGTAGTACATGATCAGCTCCTTTGTCTTGCTCACGTTGAGGGAGAGGTGTTTGTCCTGGCACCACACTGCCAGGTCTCTGACCTCCTCCCTATAGGCTGTCTCAAAGTTGTCAGTGATCAGGCCTACCTACCACTGTTGAGTCGTCAACAAACTTAATGATGGTGTTGGAGTCGTGCCTGGCCGTGCAGTTATGAGTGAACAGGGAGTACAGGAGGGGACTGAGCACGCAGGGGGGGCCCCTGTGCTGAGGATCAGTGTGGCAGATGTGTTGTTGCCTACCCTCACCACCTGGGGGACCGTCAGGAAGTCCAGGATCCAGTTGCAGAGGGAGGTGTTTAGTCCCAGGGTCCTTAGCTTAGTGATAAGCTTTGAGGGCACTATGGTGTTGATGCGCTGAGCTGTAGTCAATGAACAGCATTCTCACATAGGTGTTCCTTTTGTCCATGTGGGAAAGTGTGGAGTGCGATTGATATTGGGACATCTGTGGATCTGTTGGGGCGGTATGCGAATTGGATTGGGTGTAGGGTTTTCGGGATGATGGTGTTGATGTGAGCCATGACCAGCCTTTCAAAGGACTTCATGGCTACAGATGTGAGTGCTACGGAGCGGTAGTCATTTAGGCAGGATACCTTTGCTTTCTTGGGCACAGGGACTATGGTGGTCTGCTCTACCAATGGGGGCGCTGTTCACATCCAAGATGCATTCAATGGAGCTATGCTGCACATTTTCTAAGTGAGAGAACTGTTATCACACTGCACTGATGGACCTAATGTACATATTCACACACAGATCTACTAATATGCAAATAGCTCACACCATGTATTATCTCTAGTAAATACATAGTTATTTTCTGACTGGCTGCATCTTGACATGTGTCTCTCCTGTGTGTTATGTAGGGCTACAACAACATTTCACTCGAGGCCTGCTGCTTCACCCCAGACTCAACGTTTGTCATGATTGGTGAGCCCAGCACCTCCAAGTCCCAACATTAGAACTTGGCAAACTAGGCTGTCTTACCCAGCCCTCCCTGATCCACGGAAATCTAATATCAGAACAACTCAACACAATTTCAAGTCTGACGCTCAAGACAATTCTAGGGTCACCCAAATCAATTTGCCATTTGTCCCAATTAGCTGATATTATTACTATCTGAACTCCAATAAGTCCAGAGGTTTGTATAACTATTTTCCCCCAATCCATCATCAATAACCACCTAACTAACCCTCAGAGAGTGCGATGAAAATGGCTGTTCTGGATGGGAAGCATTCTTTACTAATCAACACACTATAGTTTAATTTAAATACATGATGTTTGCCAGCGCCTGCTCCAATATGGTGAGACACACACACAAACACTTTCATCAGCCAAACACTCATTCACTCAGACACGCGTACATTGTCTTTCACTGGCCCCTGCCAACCTCTACCCCCCACGCTCTCTGTTTCTCTCTTTGCAGGCGTCTTGGCTTCCCAGTGTAGGAGACTGCTAAAGGAGTGGGGCCACAGAGAAACTGTCATCATCATTACCCAGCATGCCTTTCTCCTTTCATGTTGCTCTGAGTATGCAAATGCTTAACACTGTGAACTCTTAATGGCAGCAGATAAAATTGTATGCACACTAAGGCATTGTTGAAAGGGATTCCAATGTTGATTATCCCTGAGGAGAGCTGTCACTCTATACACTGATTGATTTGCCAAATAGGGAAGGTTACATAAGGGGAGCACTAGAGCTGTGGTTAGTTATTACAGTAGTTATTGTCCACCTGTGGCCTGCAGATAAGTTGAGATACATTTTTATAAGAGTAGAGAAGACCTGAGGTGTACTACTGCCAAAAACTTGTTTAGATATCTTGTTTTTTTTACTGTGATTCTGAGCAAACTGCCACATAATGTTAATAAGTAGAGAGTTATGTATGAACTTGTAACTTTTTGATACAATGACAAACTTCAATCAAGTGTTAATTTGACCTGCTGATACATGTTTTATTGGGAATTCAATGTTAGTGTTTTTTGTACGGTTTATTCTGAAAGTATTCAAATGTTTTAATGTCTACTTTTTATGTCCTTAAACTCTGGTGTTTTTCATTGGTGTGTGCATTCGTGTGTGCGTGTGTGCGTGCACATAAAGTTTATCTGTGTGTATAGTAGAGAGGGGGCCTCTGTTGAATAATGTATAGAACCTTGGAGCTTACTGAATTATGGATGATCCCATCACAGGTAACCTCACAGGTACACACTCATCTTTCTCTCACCACCTATGTGTGTGTGTGTGTGTGTGTGTGTGTGTGTGTGTGTGTGTCTTTCTGTCTCTATCTTTCTCTCATACACACAGTCACAATCAGACATATTGCTAATGAAAGAGCTTTGTTCGTAGTTTTTGTACCTGGCCATTGTTTCGGTCCTTAAGTACTGACCATTGAAAAACCCACCATTCCTGCCCCTATGACATAATGCTTTGTAGACCTAAGCCTGTGTGTAATATCATAAGCCTATAGTCTACCTATAGCCTACTTTACCATTTAATGTTTAGTTAACAATTAGGCTGGGATATGGAAATAGATAGCTTTTACATCAAAAGGTATCTGAGATTTATCAGTCAAGGGGAACAATGCTTATCTCTCACATATTAAACGGGGTCTAATTACATTACAGTCTGTAGCCTACCAAAGGTGCAGTGTCGAAACTTTGGGATTAGCTTCATGCGGGGTGTAGCATTTCTGTGACCAGGTGGCTGGAATTTGAGATCTCTGCTGCGTCCGTGTGTGTTGAACCGATCCGGTTCACGATGTGCATGAGTGATAGATAATATGTCATTGCTGATGACACAGGGACAGACATCCAACAGAAGATAGAGACCCAAGGACAATATATTTCAGCTGCGGAGTTCTGAAAGATAACGTGTCTACTGCGCCTGCGTTGCCACTTGTCGCGGTGTATAGAAGCGCGTCGTTGGAGAGGTCCCACTCCCGTCAAGCGCTGTAAAGTGATTGTCATTGATACACGAATAATTTTATAGCAGTCGTTAAGGTGGCATATCCATTGACAGCAGCGTTATTACTCACCTGCCACAGTGCCACAGGTCAGGTTTCACGCGTTAGGAATCCCCCAAGTCAACCTTGGGGCTTTTATGTCACTTACGCTGAAGTTGGTTTAGGCCGAACTGCCTGCTGCCAGTACGGAGGATCTAACTGAGCAGCAACAGAGAGAGATAGAGGACACGTAGAGACTCACTCTAGAAGGCTACCTTGGAGGAGAAGATTTTGAAGCAGAAATCTTACTGCCAAAGGATGTCGCACCAGACTGGAATCCATGGTAAATGTCCTCTTGGGTAGGCCTAGACGCGCATGATATCATTGGAACGAATGATAGCTAGTGTTGTATTGTATAGAGGGGGAAAGTGATTCTTATCAATTACCAGTGCTCTCTCTTTGCCCTGTGCCATTGTGCGTAAAAGCCCTCCAATCGTGTAGGCCTACCGATCCGTTCTGAGTTTTAAGAATTTGGTGTTGCAACAAAATTCGGGACATTCTGCGACACAACACTGTAATTTAATGTGATGTAATGTTATGGTAATTCATTCTTACTTTAACGGGAATGTTATGCCAGCTCGTGGTATTCAGATGGTGAGTGACACCTCGGGGCGCAGTCTGTGTGAATACGCGTATGGAGCCTCTAACGGTTAGAGTCTAACCTTACTCACATAATCATCTTCATTGGAGTCTATATAATACCACACGTATAAACATTTAGTCCCATATAGAACCATTAATTTTCTCCCATATGAGGGATATAATGTGAAACATTATTTGTCACTTTCCTAAAAGCATTGAACAGTTGGGATATTTCAAACCCTATACTTTTATGATATGTATCTATGGGAATGTGTGTTTAGTTTATGGCTATGTGCGTATGTTTCAGCATGTGAGTAACTGGAGCTTGGGGCGGAAGCATATACATCTCCTCTCTCTCACTTATCTCACCTGATCCTACATCATTTATGAGACTGCTGCTGTGTTTGGTAACCATGGTGAGAGAGGGGAGGCTTACAGAACATCTTATTATTAAAGAGAGGGAAACTCACTTCGTGTAATAACCCAAATTATGGGCTCAGTCCATTCGAAAGAGAACAACTTTCCCCAACCGGTATCAATTGTTCTGGGATCAGCTTGTTGTGTATAGACTCTATTCACTCCGTGTCAACTGTACAGTATCTCTGTGACCCCTGTCTATGTCACTTAAGGCGATACCGTGAGTGCCTGGCAAGGGATCAGATTTTCTCCCCGGTGTCTCAAGTTCTTACTGCCCCATCTCTCTCTCTCGCTCTCTTTCTTTCTCTCTCTCTCCATCTTCCTCTCCTCTCTCTCCCCATCTCCCTCTCTCTTTTTCGCTTCCGTTCTCCCTTTCTCTTGATCTATCTCTGTTTCTACACCTCCCTTTCTCTTTCTCTGTCTCCCTCTCCACCCCCCACCCCTCTCTCTCCCTCTCTTTCTCCCTTTCTCTATATCTCTCTCCACCTCCACCTCTTTCTCTCTGTCTCCCTATACCTCTCTCTGTCTCCCTCTCTCTCTCTTGTCTACCATACCATTGTAGCATCGGATGAACTGAAGGACTTCCTGGCCAGGGTGAGGGGAGGGACCATCAGAATAGCAAAGATTGTCATCAGAGATGGTAAGTATGGGTGATGTATGTACACAGTATGTGAAGTCTAGAACCAAAACTGAGTAAAGAGTACCTGTTTATCTACCAATTGACTGATCTTCTAAACCTGATCCACTGGGGACTGGCAACTATTGAAATGTGAGGACTGTGCTCAAAGATGAGAGTTTGATATGAGTATTTCTCTGTCCGTCTTTCAGAGGAACTGGTGCTAGGCGCATACAGAGAACCTGCAAAGAGCTGGGACAAGGACTATGATCACTTCCTCCTTCCTCTGCTGGTGGCTCAGGAGCCCTGCTACATCCTGTACCGCCTCGACTCCCAGAATGCACAGGGCTATGAATGGATCTTCATCGCTTGGTCACCTGATCAATCACCAGTACGTAAATACTAAGACCAAACATCTCTATTTGCAGTCAACATTGAATAACATTATGCAAGCTTGCAATACTATACAAATCACCAGAACAAAATGACAGTTGTGTTTTATTGTCACATACACCGGAGGGAGAGGTGCAGTGAAATGTGTTGTTTTACAAGGTCAGCCATCATATTACAGCTCCCATGGAGCAAATTAGTGTTAAGTGCCTTGCTCAAAATCGACAGATTTTTCATCTCGTCTGCTCAAGTATTCAACAGCAACCTTTCATTTACTTGCCCAACGCTCTAACCGCTAGGCTACCTACAATGCTCTAAACGCTAGGCTACCTGCAACGCTCTAATCGCTAGGCTACCTGCCATGCTCTAACCGCTAGGTTACCTGCCTCAATCATGCATACAGTTTATACACATTTTAGTGCACATGCAATGCACTACCCAGTGTTCAGTGTTCTTTCCTCATCCGCTATGCCCCCTGTAGGTGAGGGAGAAGATGGTCTACGCTGCCACCCGTGCCACATTAAAGAAGGAGTTTGGCGGAGGCCACATCAAGGATGAGATGTTTGGCACAGTTGAGGTCTGTGGTCTGGAATCATCAAATCCAAAACACTTTTATTTGACTTTGGTTTACCTGACTTGTGGGTTAACCCTATCAATCCCTGGCCTTTGAAATAACTTCCTTCTCCCCCCTTTATTTTCTGCATATTGGAACATTTGACTCACTCCACAGCATACAAATGTTTCTACTCTGTTCAGGAGGTCCAGGGCCAGGGGTTAAGATGCTTACTAGACAACACCCACCCGAGAGTCCACAAAGTAGAGCAAAGTTCCACATTCTATTTGGGTAGACTAGACACAAGAGGGCAGTTGATGAAGGAGGGGTTAAATGAGGTCTTGACCTCATTAGATCAGAAGATTATCAGAAGGTCAGAAGATAATGTACACTACAGTCAGTGACTGATGTCACCCAGTTGCCTTTTCTGTCTATATATCAGCCTCCAATCAGTCGAATCACTATGTGATTGACAGCTCATGGTAACAGCTGATCACAACCCTTCCTCAGTGGCCTCATCTACCTCCTTACATATGTAGGATCTTAATCTGTTGCAGGACAACGTTCCGGCAGTGCAGGAAATGTAAAACTTATTGTGTATTTGCATTTTAAAAGGCTTCTGAAGTTTATCATTTCTACTTTGAAATTCCCCCTACGAAACATGTATCAACCCCTACGAAACATGTATCAACCGCTACAAAAATGTCCATTATTATAATCCACGTAATAATTCACATTTTCTGTTGCTGTAAGATTATTTTCATGCTGTAGGAAACTGGCTCAAATTAAGAGTTAAGATGATGTATGATAAATTGGATAGGAGCCCTCTTTTTGTGAATAAAGTATGTTGGGCTTGTTCAGCGAATCACTTCCTGGTTCCTATGTCCACAGGACGACCTGTGTTTCCAGGGGTACCTGCGTCACATGTCCTCCTGTTCCTCCCCTGCACCTCTCACAGTAGCGGAGCAGGAGCTGCAGCGAATAAAAATCACTGAGGTAATGCAAAGGGGAGTGACTGTGCTATATATCCACCAATTAGTATATTATTTTCAGTGTATATTACAAACATATATGATGAAGGCTACTACTGTGAGATAATGTATCTTGTTATACCTTTGTATGATGTGTACTACATATTGTCATCCATATGTGTTTGTGTCTCTGTAATGTGCCATCAAGGACAAGGTTGTATGGGTAAGCTAGGGTTCTTCTCTCAGTATTCTCACATGTGTATTTTGTATCTGTGTGTGTATGTGTGTGTGTGTCTGAGCATCTGGTTCAGGTGTATGTAGGCAATGAGTGCAAGTATGTGTGCAAACTGTGTGTGCATGTGTGTGAGAGAAAAAAGAGAGAAAGAGATGAAACATTGTTTGTCCATTATATGCCCACAGGATGAGCGTAGAAGGTTAAGCAACACTCCTAGAGGACGAGCAAAGGTTTGTCCCGCCCTCTCATCTTCAACTCTGTACTAAAGACCTTTAAAAGTGTCACTCCAGTCTCCTTTTCAACTCATTTAACAAAAGGCACATCTCAATAGGTGGTCCAGGTAAGTCATGACATTGCACATGTGGGGGGGTGGGCCTTTCCTCTTTTGTTCTCTATTGCTCCTCTATTGTTCCTGAAGCAAGGGGGAGGCCGATGACATCACGACATCCCATCAGACCAACTCCTTGAATGCCCTACTCCTTGAACTTTGCAGTTATGTCGAAAAAACACTATCCTTTAGTGTGCCTACTTTATTGTATTTTCAACAGTAAAAGTTCAAAATCCTCTGGAGGATGTCTTTAAAAAGAGGCTTGCTCCTCATCTTTAAGCTACATTTTATAACTATGTTTTCTAGAGGTCTACCAATTCAGATTTTTCAACGCCAATACCGATACAGATTATTGGGGGACCAAAAAAAGCCGATACTGATTAATCGTCTGATTTTTATATATATATGTATTTGTAATAATGACAATTACAACAATACTGAATGAACAATGAACAATTTATTTGAAATAAAAGTCTCAAATAAATAATGAAACATGTTCAGTTTGGTTTAAATAATATCAAAACATAGTGTTGGAGAAGAAAGTAAAAGTGCAATATGTGCCATGTAAAAAAGCTAACGTTTAAGTTCCTTGCTCAGAACATGAGAATGGGGCAAAAAAGTATTTAGTCAGCCACCAATTGTGCAAGTTCTCCCACTTAAAAACATGAGAGAGGACTGTAATTTTTTAATTTTCGTCATAGGTACACTTCAACTAATGGCAGACAAAATGAGGAGAAAAAAATCCAGAAAATCACATTGTAGGATTTTTAATGAATTTATTTGCAAATTATGGTGGAAAATAAGTATTTGGTCAATAACAAAAGTTTATCTCAATACTTTGTTATATACCCTTTGTTGGCAAGGACAGAGGTCAAATGTTTTCTGTAAGTCTTCACAAGGTTTTCACACACTGTTGCTGGTATTTTGGCCCATTCCTCCATGCAGATCTCCTCTAGAGCAGTGATGTTTTGGGGCTGTTGCTGGGCAACACGGACTTTCAACTCCCTCCAAAGATTTTCTATGGAGTTGAGATCTGGAGACTGGCTAGGCCACTCCAGGACCTTGAAATGCTTCTTACGAAGCCACTCCTTCGTTGCCCGGGCGGTGTATTTGGGATCATTGTCATGCTGAAAGACCCAGCCACGTTTCATCTTCAATGCCCTTGCTGATGGAAGGAGGTTTTCACTCAAAATCTCATGATACATGGCCCCATTCATTCTTTCCTATACACGGATCAGTCGTCCTGGTCCCTTTGCAGAAAAACAGCCCCAAAGCATGATGTTTCCACCCCCATGCTTCACACTAGGTATGGTGTTCTTTGGATACAACTCAGCATTCTTTGTCCTCCAAACACGACGAGTTGAGTTTTTACCAAAAAGTTATATTTTGGTTTCATCTGACCTTATGACATTCTCCCAATCTTCTTCTGGATCATCCAAATGCTCTCTAGCAAACTTCAGACGGGCCTGGACATGTACTGGCTTAAGCAGGGGGACACGTCTGGCACTGCAGGATTTGAGTCCCTGGCGGCGTAGTGTGTTACTTATGGTAGGCTTTGTTACTTTGGTCCCAGCTCTCTGCAGGTCATTCACTAGGTCCCCCCGTGTGGTTCTGAGATTTTTGCTCACCGTTCACCTTGTGATCATTTTGACCCCACGGGGTGAGATCTTGCGTGGAGCCCCAGATCGAGGGAGATTATCAGTGGTCTTGTATGTCTTCCATTTCCTAATAATTGCTCCCGCAGTTGATTTCTTCAAACCAAACTGCTTACCTATTGCAGATTCAGTCTTCCCAGCCTGGTGCGGGTCTACAATTTTGTTTCTGGTGTCCTTTGACAGCTCTTTGGTCTTGGCCATAGTGGAGTTTGGAGTGTGACTGTTTGAGGTTGTGGACAAGTGTCTTTTATACTGATAACAAGTTCAAACAGGTGCCATTAATACAGGTAACGAGTGGAGGACAGAAGAACCTCTTAAAGAAGAAGTTACAGGTCTGTGAGATCCAGAAATCTTGCTTGTTCGTAGGTGACCAAATACTTATTTTCCACCATAATTTGCACATAAATTCATTAAAAATCCTACAATGTGATTTTCTGGATTTTTTTTTCTCATTTTGTCTGTCATAGTTGAAGTGTAACTATGATGAAAATTACAGGCATCTCTCATCTTTTTAAGTGGGAGAACTTGCACAATTGGTGGCTGACTAAATACTTTTTTGCCCCACGGTATGAAAGCTGGTGGTTCCTTTTAACATGAGTATCCAACATTCCCAGTTAAGAAGTTCTAGGTTGTAGTTATTATAGGAATTATATGACTATTTCTCTCTATACCATTTGTATTTCATATACCTTGACTATTGGATGTTCTTATAGCCACTATAATCTCGGGAGTTTATAGGCTTGAAGTCATAAACAGTGCAGTGCTTCAAGCATTGCAAAGAGCTGCTGGCAAATGCAGGAAAGTGCTGTTTGAATGAGTTCTTATGAGCCTGCTGCTGCCTACCACCACTCAGTCAGACTGTTCTATCAAATATCAAATCATAGACTTAATTATAATATAATAAACACACAGAAATACGAGCCTTAGGTCATTAATATGGTCAAATCCGGAAACTATCATTTCGAAAACAAAACGTTTATTCTTTCAGTGAAATACGGAACCGTTACGTATTTTATCAAACAGGTGGCAACCCTAAGTCTAAATATTGCTGTTACGTTGCACAACCTTCAATGTTATGAAATAATTATGTAAAAGTCTGGCAAATTAATTACGGTCATTGTTAGGAAGAAATGGTCTTCACACAGTTCGCTAGGAGCCAGGCAGCCCAAACTGCTGCATATTCCCTGACTCTGCTTGCACAGAATGCAAGAGAAGTGTCACAATTTCCCTAGTTATATTGCCTGCTAACATTAATTTATTTTAACTAGATATGCAGGTTTAAAAACATATACTTCTGTTTACTGATTTTAAGAAAGACATTGATGTTCATGGTTAGGTACATTTGTGCAACGATTGTGCTTTTTTCATGAATGTGCTTTTGTTAATTCATCACCTGTTTGGCGAGGTTGAAGTAGGCTGTGATTAGACGGTAAATTAACAGGCACCGCTTTGATTATATGCAACGCAGGACAAGCTAGTTATGGTTGATGATATTACTAGGTTAACTAGTGATTATGTTAAGATTAATTGTTTTTTATAAGTTTAATGCTAGCTAGCAACTTGGCTCCTTGCAGCCACAAGGTCCTTTTGATGCTGCACTCGCGTAACAGGTGGTCAGCCTGAAACGCAGTCTCCTCGTGGATTGACATGTAATCGGCCATAATCAGCGTCCAAAAATGCAGATTACTGATTGTTATGAAAACTTGAAATCGGACATAATTGGTCAGCCTCTACTGTTTTCACCTGCATCATTTTATTGATTTGTGTAGTTGATAACAACTTTTCCATCTGCAGTACCTTGTTCCTTATAGTTTATGTAGGAATACATTATTGATGTGTGTTATGCAGAGACTGTGGTTTTATGGCTATATGTCGGCCCCTACAGGTGACAATGGAGTTTGGTTTGGACAAAAGGCACCAGGCTCTTACAGGCCTAGTGTTCCCTCTACAGGAGGAGGCCAAACGCGCTCTGCAGCAACTCAAGCAGAAACGTATCAACTACATACAGCTGGTGAGCATACAAAACAAAGTCAAACAAAACATGCAACAAACATTCTCTATCTCTTGTTCACACACAGGTACGCACAAGCACACACACACACACTCAGTATACACACACTCAGTATTGTGATTTTTTTGTGTGTGTCTCAGAAGTTGGACACAGAGAAAGAGACAGTCGAGCTGGTCCACACCAACCCCACAGAGACTCGTGAGCTTCCCTACAGAATCCCTACTGACACCCCCAGATACCACTTCTTCATCTTCAAACACTCCCACCAAGGACAGCAACAGGAGGCTCTGGGTCAGTATCACACACATGAACACACATATACACACATGCACAGGCACGCACGTGCACACACACACACACACACACATTATACTCAATTAAAGGTTATAGAATGTCTCATAATCCTTCTCTCTCTCTCTCTCTCTCTCTCTCTCTCTCTCTCTCTCTCTCTCTCTCTCAGTGTTCATCTACTCCATGCCAGGGTATAGCTGTAGCATTAAGGAGCGGATGTTGTACTCTAGCTGTAAGAACCCCCTACTGGATGAGGTGGAGAGAGACTACCGTCTAGATATCGCCAAAAAGGTTCAACAATTACACAACCTCCAAGTTACCCATCTTTAATGTACATTATAATATCAGACTGTCATATCACAGTGTGCTTGTATACTGAGCTTGATCTTTTCCAACCATGTTCCTTCTTTCTCCCTCTTCCCTTTTTCTCTCACATGTGGTGTGGGTGTGTGTATTTGTGTTGGTGTGGGTGTGTGTATTTGTGTTGATGTGTGTGTGTGTGTGTGTGTGTGTACAGATTGAGATTGACGGTGGGGATGGGCTGACGGAGGAGTTTCTGTATGAGGAGGTCCATCCCATTGAACACACTCTGAAGCAGGTGTTCGCCAAGCCACGTGGGCCAGGGGGGAAGAGGGGTAACAAGCGCCTCGTCAAGGGGGCCGGAGAGAACGGGGAAGAGAGCTAGAGAGTGACAGGAACAGACTCACACCCAAACCTCCATGTATAACCTGGCCTCTTTCTCCTCAACTGTCTGTTTCTTACCTTGTGGATATGATAGTGCTTATTTTAAGATAAAGCAACCTCTCAAGGTCTATTTTTTATGTTATGCAACATTACTTGTATGTTCCCTTTTTCCACTCTGTCCATCGTTTCACCATCAGTGCCCTGGTGCCCATACTAAAAGACACATCACCTTGCCCTTCCCCGAAAGGACTGATCACAGTCAGATGAAGGTTCAATCAGATACAGGTTGAATCATGTCAGGATGCTCATTATTTTACATCATCTTCCAATAAATAAAAAATGATGTATATTTAATTTGTCTTCTGTTTTTACTAAATGTTTGGGTAATGGGGGATACAAGGGACGGTCAAGTGTTAAATAAAATAATGTGTGTGAATGTGTGTTTGTACATACCACAGTGATAATCTGAATGAGGTCAAATTATGTCTGAGAAATATTTTTTTGAATGGCACCCGGCCTCTACCTGGAAAATATATGCTTGAATATCGTAAAACAGAACATATAAATTGAAGAAGTAAAATTGGAGATGTATTTGTTTGTAAACACTCATTTAAACATTTAATAGGTTTACAAACGGTAATCACAAAGTTAAAGAATCAACAGTAGCCTATGAAACATTATGAGGGAAGGCGGAGCATTATAAGGGGGAGGCTCAGTCAGCTAAGGTCAATTTCAGTCAGCTTTCCTGGAAAGTGCTCTACTAAGAAGTCATCCGCTGCGCATTAGGCGTGCTGGTGATGCCAGCTGAGCCTCTTCCATACCCCTGGCGCGAGGCTGAAAAGGAAACTCGAGCACGCGCCGGAGCAAATCGAAACGCAGCGCAGTTCCGCGAAACAGGGTGCGCACTGGGCAGACGCGGTCTCTGCCGCTGCGGCGCTGAAATACAAAGCCATTCTTGGAATTAGATTCCTAGAACTTCCGTCAATCCGCAACACTGAATTTACAAGAGAGTGGTTTTCTCACCGTCTTTCCTTAGAATCGAATAAGAACAGTGTCTGGTGAGCGGATTACTCCGCTGGACTTCACCCTATATTTTTTCGGAGGTTGAAACTGACACGTTGGAGATTTTATAGTTATGACCAAAATAAATTTGGATTATTTTAAATTTGGAAAAAAATCTGAAAAGTCTATTTAGTTATTGAGATTACTTTTGTTTTTCGGGTTATTGGCGCCATGACAACGTCAACTCAGTGACTGTTCCTACAATATATAATAATCACTGGTTTTATTTGATAATTGTATAAGCATACATGCCAAAATGTTTAAACTGGATTCATATTCATTATGATTTATTGTGTTCAAAGGTAAGTTGAATTTGTTGTTGGCACAATTAGGCTACATGCACTCATTTTAATTTCACAATTTGGCTGTGCTGAGAAAATCAAATGTAGCCACGTTTTGACATCACATGTTGGAAATTAAGGAACATTCAGCACAGAATTTATTCGTTGTGTACCAGACAGTGTCGAACAAAGCCAGGAGAATGAAGTGTTTAGGATTTATATGAGTTCATATTCGAAGATTATAATTTAGGCCTATAGTCGAAAAATGTCTGCCTGTGACAGTTGTAACCTAGGCTGAAAGTTTGAATGTGGATGGACTTTTTCTCCATGCAAAATGGAAGGTATTTCTTGTCAAGAATTCATCATGGGATTTAACGTTGTTACCTACATTATATATTGTTTGTATATCATATAGGTAATAATAATAGGTTAGCAATAATCGTGGATCCTAAACGTTTTGTTAAACGTTATTTTTATGTTCTTTTAGTTGTGTAGCCCCTTTGGAGACGCTATAATTATGATTTATTTTATTAGGTGTTGTCACGTGCTTCACTAAGGCAGTAATTTATCTTATAACTTGTCCTTGTTGTAAAAAGTAAATGGGTAAAACGAAGCGCGAACTAAAAGTAAGAATCTCTGAGCATTGTAGCAAAAACTCGACGTATCCAGTTGCGGGCCAGTTTTTGGAAGCAAACCACTCTCTATTTTGTGCCTTTGCTATATCGGTCTCCCTAGGATAGGGGGTGACCTTGACAATGTATTGTTAAATTGAGAGGCCGCCTAGATCTTTAATTTAAGACCCCATTCGGTCTCAACGTAGAGTTTGATCTGAAGCCATTCTTGGGATTCTTATGTTTTTGCTATCCATTGTAAATCATGTTTGTAGGCCTATGTAACCAAATTGTATCTATGATCATATGTTATCCATTCATGCTTTTTTATGTTCTCTTTATATGTGTACATCAACCAATGAAATTAAGCCACAGCCGACCATGATTACAGACCCTTTCAAACTCTATCAACTAGTGACCTGCAGTGTTTGTCATTACACCCTGATGAAGACATCAAGGCTGTCGTTGGTTATTACTTTGGTTATTAAATTATTGCATCTGAGTGCCTAGAGTGTGGTGCTTTCCTTTTCTTTTTCACTACACACGGTTAACATAAAGGCACATGGTTAAGTCAAAGTTGATAAAGAAAGGAGGAAAATCATCTTCTTTACACATTCCCCACATATTTATGTTATAGCAGCATCAGTGCCTTCAGGCCTCTGCTGACAGTTTAACAAAGTGCCTCCTAAGGGTTCATATACCACCATTTGCCAAGTTATTGAAGACTATTTATGTAGTATGATATTCACAGATTTTCACCAATCACGATTTTCCCTAAACATTAAACACGAAGCAAGCTGCATGAGCACTTTTTCCGCCCTCCCCTTTACCTTATATGACAACATTGTGGGGTGGAAATCACAATCCTTTTGCCACCCCTGGATGTGACATATGTTTCTGTCTCCATAGCAACTACTGTGTTATAGCCTATCCAATCCAGGCACAAAATGAAAGATTCTTTCCTCCTACCTCAGGGCTCTGTTGCGAGGGCCACCTTCAGATATGATTGCCAGGATGATGAGCAGCATGCAGCAGAATGATGGTGAGAGAGGAGATTTGTGTTGTCAGAACCCGACTGCCCCTCCCTGTGACCCTACAGAGGACCTCTGCTGCATCACCACCACCTTCCAGAACCTACAGAACTCAGGTATGCCTACTAGCACCCCCCTTATGTGTATGTGTGTATGTTTATATGTGTAAGCATGTGTGTGTGTTTATATGTGTGTATGTGTGTATGTTTACATGTGTGTATGTGTGTATGTTTATATGTGTGTATGTTTATATGTGCGTATGTTTATATGTGTAAGCATGTGTGTGTGTGTGTATGTTTATATGTGTGTATGTTTATATGTGCGTATGTTTATATGTGTGTATGTGTGTATGTTTATATGTGTGTATGTTTATATGTGCGTATGTTTATATGTGCGTATGTTTATATGTGTGTATGTGTGTATGTTTATATGTGTGTATGTTTATATGTGCGTATGTTTACATGTGTGTATGTGTGTATGTTTATATGTGTGTATGTTTATATGTGCGTATGTTTATATGTGTAAGCATGTGTGTGTGTTTCAGCGTTAAAGTCTGCATGTAATGGAGATAATATGGGACACAATAGTAACATGTGCGTCTGTTTCTGGCTCCAGGTTGGTACTGGGGGTCCATTTCAGCCAGAGAGGCTCGAGACGCTCTCCTGAAGGTGTCAGTGGGAACCTTCCTGGTACGCGACAGCAGCCACCCTCTCTACATGCTGACCCTGTCAGTGAAGACGGCCTGTGGCCCCACCAATGTACGCATAGAGTACAGTGGGGGTCGCTTCCGGCTGGATTCCAGCTCCCCAGGCCCCCCTCACTTGCTGTCCTTCCCTGATGTCTGCAGCCTGGTGCAACACTATGTTGGCTCAGGCCAGACACAACAGGGCAAGAGAGTGGAGTCAGAGGGCCCTTCAAAACCTAATGCCAAACCCAGCCCTTCCCAGCCCTCAGCGAAGGACAATGCAGTACTGCTCAAGCTGATGCGTCCCCTGCCACAGGCCTTCCCCTCTCTCCAGCACCTCACACGCCTCACCATCAACTGCCAAATCGACTGCATTGACCAGCTGCCCCTGCCACGCCCACTGGTGCACTACCTGCAGGACTACCCTTTCCAGGTATGAGGGTCCTCTGGCAGCCATCCCTGCCCAAGGAAGGGCACACAGCCGGCCCAGGGACCTCCCAATGAGGGTTAAAGGTTAGGACCTTATGCTTATAGGGTCAGAGATAGCCTCTGACTCAGCTCAGCTGGACAGTGGAGCGTGGAAACAAAGTGCAGTGTTGCCTTTGGAAGAATAGGACTTTAAAGTCTCACTGGGACTTGGGCTGCTCGTACTGACATCCATGAACCGGACACCTGAACCGGACACCATTTATACTGTTTACTTTAATATTAATATAATTACATTATATGGATTTTGTGTCTATTGTTTCAAATAAATCTCTTTTATAGTAAAAAAAATTATGTCTCTTCTACGTCTTTTGTCTGACCCATAATCTATTGTAAACCATCACTAACAGACTATTACAGAGTAGCAGTAGCCAGGAAAAAATAGACATTTCTTCAGCAGGAATGAACAGGAATTTTAGGTATAATAATAATAAAACCGGTCTTACACTTTGCTGCTGTACTCCCTGTCATCTTTCACAGATGAAAGGATGCTGGTGAAAAAAACGGAGAGATCTTGATATTGTACAATTTTAATTATTTATCAAAAATCTATGTGTTTTGTGTAAACAGGTTTCGTAAACAGTCACATGGGAAAATTATTAGCATTAAGCCTATTGCTGGGAGCATTTCCATGGAACATTACGCCTGAGTTGGTTTCCAAGAGGGGAATTTGACTAGTGCTAAGAAAGCCTCTTATCAGGATTAGAGCCAGAGCAATGGTCATTAATACACGAACAGAGGACAGAGTGTACACACACACACACACACACACACACACACACACACACACACACACACACACACACACACACAGGGAGAGGGGCATATACACACACACACACACACACAGAGGGGCACACACACACACACACACACACACAAAGAGGGGCATACAAACAAACACACACACACTGAGGGGCATACAAACACACACACATACAAACACACACACATACAAGCACAGACACATATGTGCATAACATACACATGTACACATGTACACACACACATAGCATTGTGAAGCATTACAGACAGGCCGAACTTATTGTCAACCATTGTTTAGCGAGCTGTTTCCAATAATTCAAAATGAGTTGTCTATCACATCTTTTGTATGTATGCTATGGTACCAATGATGCACGGTGCATTCGGAAAGTATTCAGACCCTTTCACTTTTTCCACATATTGTTATGTTACTGCCTTATTCTAAAATGTATCAAATATATTTTTTCTCATCAATCTTCACACAATACCCCATAATGACAAAGTGAAAACAGGTTTTTAGAAATGTTTGCAAATGTATAAATAATAAAAACAGAAATACCTTATTTACATAGGTATTCAAACTCCTTGCTATGAGACTCGAAATGTGTAGGTGTATTTGTATTCATTAGGGATCTCCATTTGCTGTTGCCAAGGCAGCAGCAACTCTTCCTGGGTTCCAAACACATTAAAGCACCCATTCCAATTAGCAAACCGCCCCAACAGATCCACAGATGATGCAATCTACATTGCACTCCACACTGCCATTTCCCACCTGGACAAAAGGAACCCCTATGTGAGAATGCTATTCATTGACTACAGCTCAGCGTTCAACACCATGGTGCCCTCAAAGCTCATCAATAAGCTAAGGACCCTGGGACTAAACACCTCCCTCTGGACTTCCTGACCGGCCGCCCCCAGGTGGTAAGGGTAGGTAACAACACATCCGCCACGCTGATCCTCAACATGGGGGCCCCTCAGCGGTGCGTGCTCAGTCCCCTCCTGTACTCTCTGTTCACTCATGACTGCACGGCCAGGCACGACTCCAACACCATAATTTCATTACGTTTGCCGATGACACAACAGTGGAAGGTTTGATCACCGACAACAATGCGACAGCCTATAAGGAAGAGGTCAAAGACCTGACAGTGGTTCAAGGACAACAACCTCTCCCTCAATGTCATCAAGACAAAGGAGATGATTGTGGACTACAAGAAAAAGAGGACCGAGCACTCCCCCATTCTCATCGATGGGGCTGTAGTGGAGCAGGTTGAAAACTTCAAGTTCCTTGCTGTCCTCATCACCAACCAACTAAAATGGTCGAAGTACACTAAGACAGTCGTGAAGAGGGCATGGCAAAAATTATTCTCCCTCAGGAAACTGAAAATATTTGGCATGGGTCCTCAGATCCTCAAAAGGTTTTTTCAGCTGCACCATTGCGAGCATCCTGATGGGTTGCATCACTGCCTGGTACGGCAACTGCTCCGTCTCCGACCGCAAGGCACTACAGAGGGTAGTGCGTGAACGGCCCAGCACATCACCGGAGCCAAACTTCCTGCCATTCAGGACCTCTATACCAGGCAGTGTCAGGTCCTAAAAATTGTCAAAGACTCCAGCCACCCTAGTCATAGACTGTTCTCTCTGCTACCACACAACAAGCGGTATCGGAGTGCCAAGTCTAGGTCCAAGAGTCTAGGTCCAAGAGGCTTCTAAACAGCTTCTTCCCCCAAGCCATAAGATTCCTGAACAGCTAATCAAATGGCCAGACTATTTGCATTGCCCTCTTCTTCTACACTGCTGCTACTCTCTGTTATTATCTATTCAAAGTCACTTTAATAACTCTACCTACTTGTGCATATTACTTCAAGTACCTCGATGCCACCGGTGCCCCCGCACCGGTGCACACGCATGGGGCGACAGGTAGCCGAGTGGTTAGATTGAATCCCCGAGCTGACAAGGTACAAATCTGTCGTTCTGCTCCTGAACAAGGCAGTTAACCTACTGTTCCTAGGCCGTCATTGTAAATAAGAATGTGTTCTTAACTGACTTATTATTTGTTATTCTTATCTCTTACTTTTGTTTACGTATTTTCTTAAAACTGAATTGTTGGTTATGTGTAACCGATGTGAAATGGCTAGCTTGTTAGCGGTGGTGCACGCTAATAGCGTTTCAATCGGGTGACGTCACTCGCTCTGAGACCTGAAGTAGTTGTTCTGCAAGGGCCGCAGCTTTTGTGGAGCGATGGGCAACCATGCTTTGAGGGTGGCTGTTGTCGATGTGTGCAGAGGGTCCCTGGTTCGAGCCCAGGTAGGGGTGAGGAGAGGGACGGAAGCTATACTGTAACACATGTACTCTTATAATCTCCACCCAACACAGACAGAAGGGGGCTTGCCACTCCTCAGAGCCTGGTTTCTTCCAAGGTTCCTGCCTTCCTAAGGAGTTTTTCCTAGCCACCGTGCCTCTATATCTGAATTTCTTGCTGTTTGGGGTTTAAGGCTGGGTTTCTGTATTAGCACTTTGTGACATCTGCTGATGTAAAAAGGGCTTTATAAAAAAAGGTGATTGATAGAAGAAGGTATTTTACTCTAGCCAAATATTGGAGTAAAGGAGCCTGACATTACGCTTTAGTCCAAGGACCTTACATGTTCTGTTTAAAGGGAGAATTGGCTCTGGAAGCCAAAACATCTGAATACTCCTTCTGGACGGGATTGGCGTTTGGGTGGGGTGTAGTGTGGGGGGGATGGGTCTAGGGCTTCACAGGACTAATAAAATAATAACCTCCCGTACAGTAGGTGGCGGTGACCCACCTTAAACGTTGGATGCGATCCGCCAACCCAATCTCAAAGAAGAAGAAGCCTTTGTTCACTGATTGAGGTGTAATGTAATGGAACTGAGAGTCATGATCAAGGGCTTTTTTATGTTATTTAACTAGGCAAGTCAGTTAAGAACAAATTCTTATTTACAATGACGGCCTACCCCAGCCAAACCTGGACGACGCTGGGACAATTGTGCCCCGCCCTATGGTACTCCCAATCACGGCCAGATGTGATACAGCCTGGATTCGAACCAGGGTCTGTATGAGATGAGTGAGATGCAGTGCCTTAGAACGCTGCGCCACTCGGGCTACCTTTACTCATTTCTTAGCAGGGACGTTTATACGCGATCAGTGCAATTATCATTCATCATAATGATCAATTAACTATGATCATTATTATTAATAATTATAATTATCATAATGGAAATGGATTATTTGAGAATCAATTCATTTGTTGGTGTTTTTGCCAAGGTCCATCTGGAGATATATCTTTCTTGTGACAAATAAACACACCGTTGCAGTCTGAACGATGGGGTGAAATAGGGCATCTCTGTTAAAGCCATGTTTGGAACTGTGTGGCTTCAGTCAGTGTCCATAAAGAGGGAGGAAACCCTGACTGTACACAGACTTTGCTGTCCGGGTCATCAAAGATTTTTCAGTTACCACCCGTCCTACGCAGTCCGAGTCAAGCACCTCCTCCTCGCGGTCTGTTTCAGAGCGCCCCCTCAAACACGGTTGGGAACTACTAGCCTAACACAAGCTAACTAGTCAAGCGTGAGACCGAGACATTATCAAGAAAACATCAAACTAGCTAGCTACCTATTGGCCAGGTAAGCCTAATTGGATTACAGGAATGTTGCCAATATAACTCAGAAATCAATAATGCAGTAGTATCGCTAACTACCATAGTTATTTTACGCGCATTAAAAGCTAACCAGGTCTAAATGTATTTTCCTCTTCAACCTTGCCAGTTAGAAAGCTAGCCACCCATCACTTCCGCATCTGATAGGCTAATCTAATACGCTAGCAAACTATCGTTGGAAAATGGGTTATTTTCACAAAGATAACGTTAACTAGTTAGTTAGCTAGGGCTGTTTACGTGGTATTCGTGCCCTGCAATATCAGACATGGCCGGATCAATTAATAACACGTGTTGACTAGCTACGAGCTAGCAACTTTTATTTCGTGTTGAGCTAGCTAGCTAGCTAGAAATAGCTATCTAACGTTATTTGTTAGTAAAGTTAGTTAGCAACCCTTCTGTTAGTTGCCTAGCTAGTTGCTACCATGCGTGTTGTCATGGGTTGTGCCATGCTATGTTGTCGTCTTAGGTTTTTCTTTATTTAGTGTTTGTTTTTTTTCCCTATATGTGTACTTTTAATCCCCGTCCCCGCAGGAGGCCTTTTGGTAGACCGTAATTGTAAATAAGAATGTGGTTCTTAACTGACTTGCCTAGTTTAATTCATTAAGTTTTTATCTTGTGGCTAATCAAGTAGGTAAGCCAGTAAATTAGCTACGTTTGCTGCACCGTTAACGAGCAAAAATAGCCTACTGTTGTGAGGAGGGGGATAGATAATACTGTAATGAAACAGCAGGGAGCAGGTCTCGACCTTCTAGCCGGAGGTCCGGCGCGCCATCGACTGTGCCGCAAAAGCATGCTCGAACGGCAGAGTCGATTTCCGCGCCTATAAACCCAGGGTCGTTACAATATATTAGCTTGCTCGTTATCTTGTTTTGATATCCCACTCCGTTAGCTAGCTACTTTAGTTGCGTCAACTACTGTTATTCTGATTGACATTCAAATATGCACAATCGATACTTTTTGATCTGAGACTTATGTTCCTGAATGAATTAAAATAATCCTTATCTGAAAAGTATCCTTAGTGTATTCATAACATTAGACAAAGTCTAGCTGTGATGTTCCAGATCACAAATCCTACAGGAGACCTATTCGATCATATGAATTAATCAATGATTTTGACAAATTCATATTTTGAAGTGAGATCTGTCCCTTTATTTCATCCCGTTATTTCATTTCAAAATACAGTTCCACCACTGCTACAAAGATAGCTACGGCTAACATAGACCCTGATCATAACTCACGGCTAACATAGACCCTGATCATACATAACTCATTACATTACATGACCAAAAGTATGTGGACACCTGCTCATCTAACATCTCATTCCAAAATCTTGGGCATTAATATGACGTTGGTCCCTCGTTTGCTGCTATAACAGCTTCCACTCTTTTTGGAAGGCTTTCCATTAGATGTTGGAACATTGCTGGAGGGACTTGCTTCCATTCAGCCACAATATCATTAGTGAGGTTGGGCACTGATGTTGGGGTTGAGGTCAGGGCTCTGTGCAGGCCAGTCAAGTTCTTCCACACTGATTTCGACAAACCATTTCTGTATTGACCTCACTTTGTGCACAGGGGCATTAATGCTGAAACAGGAAAGGGACTTCCCCAAACTGTTACCACATGTGGAAGCACAGAATCGCCTCGAATGTCATTGTATGCTGTAGTGTTTAGATTTCCCTTCACTGGAACTAAGGGGCCTAGCCCGAACCAGGATAAAACAGCCCCAGACCATTATTCCTCCTCCCCCAAACTTTACAGTTGGCACTATGCATTGGGGCAGGTAGTGCCCAACTGGCATCCGCCAAACTCAGATTCGTCCGTTGAACTGCCAGATGTTGAAGCGTGATTCGTCACTCCAGAGAATGCATTCCCACTGCTCCGGAGTCCAATGGCGGCGAGCTTTACACCACTCCAGCTGACACTTGGCATTGCGCATGGTGATCTTAGTTTTGTGTGTGGCTGCTCGGCCATGGAAACCCATTTCATGAAGTTCCCGACAAACAGGTCTTGTGCTGACGTTGCTTCCAGAGGCCGTTTGGAAGTCGGTAGTGAGTGTTACAACAGAGGACAGACGATTTTTATGTGCTTCTGCACTCAGCGGTCCTGTTCTGTGAGCTTGTGTGGCCTACCACTTTGCGTCTAAGCTGTTGTTGCTCCTAGAAGTTTCCACTTCACAATAACAACACTTACAGTTAACAAGGGCAGCTCTAGCAGGGCAGACATTTTTAGAACTGACTTGTTGGAAAGGTGGCATCCTATGACAATGCCACGTTGAAAGTCGCAGTTCTAAGGCCATTCTACTGCCAGTGTTTGTCTATGGATATTGCATGGCCGCGTGCTTGATTTTATACACCTGTCAGCAACAGGTGTGGCTGAAATGACCAAATCCACTCATTTTAATGGGTGTACACATACTTTTGTGTGTGTGTATATGTATATATATATATATATATAGTGTAGCTAAGCGTCATTGGAAGAAGATGTCATCTGTAGGGGGAGTTTTGTTAAGAGCAATGATGTTCACTCTGAACATCAACACACCGCTTGCGGTATGGTGATGTTCACTCTGAACATCAACACACCGCTTGCGGTATGGTGATGTTCACTCTGAACATCAACACACCGCTTGCGGTATGGTTTTGGAAGTATAAGATCCTTTCATATTGGCAAAAATAAATGTATACACCTTTTTATAGTGTTAGGGTTCCCACATGGCCATATCTCCATGTTATAGCGCTTGTTTTATGGAAAACAGATGGAAGACAGTGGACTACCTGTGCTAATTAGCTATATGCGTCCCCAAACACTTGTGTGTAAACAGAAGACAAACTTGTTCTCACTAAAAATACTGTCTGCTGCAACTTATTTTTTTAAATTTTTTTTTTGCATTTGTGAAATTATTTTGATATGAAAGTAGAGGGGTTTATGTTTCTAGAACTGTGCTGCAATTGAGAATCGTTTCAGTATGGAGTATTTGGCTGTTTTGGCTACCGGAGTCAATTCTCCCTTTTAACAAAACATGTAAGGTCCTTGGACAAAGGAGTAACATTCATCCAACATTGGGCTACCCACTAACATAGCTCTCAAACCCTTCTCTCCATTGGGTTTTCAGCGGTTAGCTATAATTTCAACACTGCGTTAGCAATGTCAATAATGGAGGTTGACCGATAATGATTTTTCAACACCGATACCGATTATTGGAAGACCAAAAAAAGCAGATGTTTATATATATATATATATATATATATATATATATTTGTAATAATGACAATTACAACAATACTGAATGAACAATGAACACTTATTTTAACTTAATATAATAACTAAATCAATTTAGTCTCAAATAAATAATGAAACATAACTAATGCAAAAACACCGTTGGAGAAGAAAGTAAAAGTGCAATATGTGCCATGTTAAAAAAGCTAACGTTTAAGTTACTTGTTCAGAACATGAGAACATATGAAAGGTGGTGGTTCCTTTTAACATGAGTCTTCAATATTCCCAGTTAAGAAGTTTTAGGTTGTAGTTATTATTTGACTATTTCTCTCGCTACTATTTGTATTTCATATACCTTTGACTATTGGATGTTCTTATAGGCACTATAGTATTGCCTGCCTAATCTCGGGAGTTGATAGGCTTGTCATAAACAGTGCATCAAGCATTGCAAAGAGCTGCTGGCAAACGCAGGAAAGTGCTGTTTGAATGAATGCTTACGAGCCTGCTGCTACCTACCACCGCTCAGTCAGACTGTTCTATCAAATATCAAATCATAGACTTAATTATAATATAATAAACACACAGAAGTACGAGCCTTAGGTCAGTAATATGGTCAAATCTGGAAACTATCATTTCGAAAACAAAACGTTCATTCTTTCAGTGAAATACGGAACCGTTCTGTATTTTATCGAACGGGTGGCATCCCTAAGTCCTAAATATTGCTGTTACATTGCACAACCTTCAATGTTATGTCATAACTATGTAAAAGTCTGGCAAATTAATTACGGTCATTGTTAGGAAGAAATGGTCTTCACACAGTTCGCTAGGAGCCAGGCAGCCCAAACTGCTGCATATTCCCTGACTCTGCTTGCACAGAATGCAAGAGAAGTGTCACAATTTCCCTAGTTATATTGCCTGCTAACATTAATTTATTTTAGCAAAATATGCAGGTTTAAAAATATATACTTGTGTATTGATTTTAAGAAAGACCTTGATGTTCATGGTTAGGTACATTTGTGCCATGATTGTGCTTTTTTCATGAATGTGCTTTTGTTAATTCATCACCTGTTTGGCGAGGTTGAAGTAGGCTGTGATTAGACGGTAAATTAACAGGCACCGCTTTGATTATATGCAACGCAGGACAAGCTAGTTATGGTTGATGATATTACTAGGTTAACTAGTGATTATGTTAAGATAGCTTATAAAAAAACAATCAGTTTTTAATGCTAGCTAGCAACTTACTGTGGCTCCCAAGGTCCTTTTGATGCTGCACTCGCATAACAGGTGGTCAGCCTGCAACGCAGTCTCCTCGTGGATTGACATGTAATCGGCCAAATTCGGCGTCCAAAAATGCAGATTACCGATTGTTGAAAACACGAAATCGTCCCTAATTAATCAGCCATGCTGAATCGGTCAACCTCTAGTCATTAACCATCGCTTGGAAAACAGTTCTGAAAACATTTTCCCAATTTAAAAAAAGTACCACATAAAATTTAGGCGCACCAGAAAATACTTTTTTTGATTGAGATACAGGCTAAAGGAATTCTTGCTACTTTTGACGCACATGTTGTGCCCTAGAAACTAATATACTGTAAATAAGTCAGTTGTGGAATATTAGGTTTCTATATTGTGTAAAAGCTCTTGTCCTATTTTTTTAAATGTATTGTTAACTAGGCAAGTCGATTAAGAACAAATTCTTATTTACAATGACGACCTACACCAGCCAAACCCGGACATGACGCTGGGCAATTGTGCGCCACCCTATCGGACTCTCAATCACGGCCGGTTGTGATACAGCCTGGATTCGAACCAGGGACTGTAGTGCTGCGCCACTCGGGAGCCCCCTATGCATTACATTGAAAAATGTACACTGTCTCTTTATAAACGTCAGGTTTGGGATGATTAAATGCAAGAGATCTGTCATTCATTCATTGCTATTACCATTGATCTCCTGTAGAAGCTATCCCATTTCCTTTGTTTATGTGCCCCCAAATGTTTGGATAAACTGATAAAGTTACCAGGTTCTTAGCTAGCTAGACAACGAGGTAACATGACTGAACAAAGTCTCAACAAATGGTTAACGACGTCGAAGCGCGAGTGGTTTTAGAATGGTCCACGACATGGTTCGAATGTAAAATGCGGTTCTGGCGATCAGCTTTAGGAAGATGAAAATGGTGCGCCAGTAATATGGGTCAATCTTTTGACCTGGTAGAGCTAGAAGCAAACCGTTTTCGCTTTAGTAGTGGTGCAACAATGGATCTGCACTCGCTTGTTTCTCTAGGGAACTCGGAAACAACGGCACAGCGAAGCCTTATCATTATTACAACTATCTGGGAGATTTTTTTCATAGTTGCACAGTGCTCCCAAAATAAAACTCTTGGTTGCACAGAAACATATTTAGTCGCATATGAGACCAAATTGGGCGCTTATCTTTCATGTCAGCGAGGGGGGGGAAATATTTCAAGTAAAAAAGATGCACTTACTATAATGTTAGCAGATTGGCACAGATCCATACACTGTGTGTGCTTCTAGTTGAAGGACTACACTTCCTCATGCTTACACACAGGAGCACAGGTGGTCTCTTCTGTCTGTTTTCAGTAAACATGTTATGTAACATGGATATATGATCACGTGGGAACACTAACCCTATGAAGGTGTGTAATAATTTAACCTTTTTATTTATTTTTTGTCCTGATATAAAAGATACGTTCATTATGTTTCCAAAACCGTACCGCAAGCGATGCGTGTTAGCATTTTGAGCAAGTGTCCAGGCTCTTAACAAGTCCCCCAGGAAGAAGATACCTTCATCTATATGCACTCTAAGGGAGTTGGTGCCTATGAATGGGCTACAGCGAACATACTGTAACTATTAACTATGTAATATGAGGCCCATGCAGGACTTGAAAACATCTGTTGCCAGTACCATCCATGCTCCAACTCTTTGATCTGTAATGTATTTATGTCTGTCTCAACATTCTCTCTCGTTTGTTCAGTCATGGCAGCAATCCGAAAGAAACTGGTCATAGTGGGAGACGGAGCGTGCGGGAAGACCTGCCTGCTCATCGTATTCAGTAAAGACCAGTTCCCAGAGGTCTACGTGCCCACTGTCTTCGAGAACTATGTCGCTGACATTGAGGTTGACAGCAAACAGGTAATGTCTTCTCCCTTTCTTTTTTTCAACCTGTATTTCTCTTGCTGTAAAATAACATTTATCATACAAAGCAGGACGATCAATGAGAATTAACAGAATTCAAATCTGCCAACAGTCACCACTGGCTCCTCCCAATTTGCAACCTCACTCGAGGCTTGCCCAAGTTGGTAAGCGCCAATAGTGGCAGAAAATGTTGGCAGATATCACATTTTGTTTCAATTGATTTTTTTAAGCAGTAAGTTGCCCAGCTGTGTGTAATTATGTCGTATTGCTGACTTTTCCTATGATTAAATGTGGATTGGCCATTCTGCATCATGCCTCTTCATTGTTTCATAATAGGTCAGATACGCCTTATTTATCTGGGAAGTTGGGCACAGTTGGTTGATGTCTCTTGAAATCCTTTGTCAGGTTGAGTTGGCACTATGGGATACAGCAGGCCAGGAGGACTATGATAGGCTCCGTCCCCTCTCTTACCCAGATACTGATGTCATCCTCATGTGCTTTTCCATTGATAGCCCCGACAGTTTGGGTGAGTATTTATGTCGCTACGCGTACAGACACCCACACATACCAATTCTGTCAGACATCAATACAACTGTGCAGACTTATACACATTCACTTTTTTTACACCGGGTCTTGTTTTTGTGACAGAGCTTTGACAGAATCGCAAAGCACACTTACACCCACAATCAGAGGACTTTTACCTGGGCAGTAGGGCTGGGTGATATGGCCAAAATCTCATATGATATGAGATATGAGAGGCCTATTTCTTATTACATTTTGAATTATACTCAACAAATAAAAAGGTACTTACTCATATTTGATTATTTTATTTAGAACCTGGGCAAATTTTAAATTAAGCATGTCATAAAAAATGAATGTATAAAATCTAAAAGTAAATAGAAAACAAACTATAGTTGCAAACAAAATAAATATAGGCCTAAAATGATTATTTTTTAAATATTTTTGGGGGCTTGCCTGTTTTGCATGTTATTTTGGCATTAATACGTGTCACATATCAATTTGCATTTGGTACCTTGGGTCGAGTGTAGGCACCAACCCACGAAACCCCCGTTTCTCCACCGTGTAAATTGGGGCCATGTCTTTGCAGATGTAAGTTGGAAAGGCAGCTGTTATCTCCTTCCATCTTCGTGATTCTTTGCTATATGGTGTGACGCGGGCAAAAGCCTCTTGTAACGTCTGAGTCAGGGGTTTGTTTTGAGCATTCAACTGTACCTTTTTGGGTCTCATCCATAGACTTTCTCCGTACTGTTTCACATGATTCTTGCGTAGGTGGTAAAAGATGTTAGTGGTGTTTGAGCCTGTTGTCGAGACCGGCCTGCGGCATATTTTGCAGAGGACGGTTTTCTGGTCTGTCAGACTTTTCATACCCAAACCATGTCCATGCGACCTAAGTTGCCCCTCTTTTAGGTACGAGCTCCGTGCTCTGTGCCACGTTCAGAGTGTGATTTGCGACACAATGAAATAAACGATAGAAAAACGTCTATCGTTTCATATTATGCTCTATCGTCACACGATATATATCGCCCAGCCCTACTGGACAGCCTTGATTAGTATGCTGAAGAAGTTTGCTCTCGTTAACTCCTACTGGCCTTGACTCCTGCCCTTCCCTCTTGTTTAGAAAACATCCCGGAGAAGTGGACTCCAGAAGTCAAACACTTCTGCCCTAACGTTCCCATTATCCTAGTGGGCAACAAAAAGGACCTGCGTAACGACGAGCACACCCGCAGAGAGCTAGCCAAGATGAAGCAGGTACAGTCAGTCTCTCTCTCTCTCAATCTCTCTCACACACACAATTTTCAGAAGATCAATATGTGGCTTTCCTGACTCCACATTCTGACCCCCCACCCCTCTCAGGAGCCTGTGAAGCCAGAGGAGGGGCGTGACATGGCAAACCGGATCAGTGCCTTCGGCTACATGGAGTGCTCCGCAAAGAGCAAGGATGGGGTGAGGGAAGTGTTTGAGATGGCCACGAGGGCGGCGCTACAGGCCCGGCGGGGGAAGCAGAGACATAAATGCCTCCTACTGTAAAAGGAGGGAAGGCGTGAGGGACACGGCCTCCCACTGGGTACAAGGGGAACGATGGAAGATAAGAAATTAGGTCTATTCCCCCCTTCGCTCCAAAAAAAGACTGTGCTCACCAGTTTTTACTAAAGGTGTAATGCTTTTAATTTTCTGTCTTAAAGCAAAACAAGTTAAATAGTCATGGTTTTGTCAGTATTCAATGTTGATGATGGGGGTTATGGAAATGCTTTTTTGTACTTGTACATGAGTGAATCTGCCATATCAACATTTCCCTTGTGAACCTGTACGGCCATGTAACTGATGTAGTCAGCCAGAGGTGTGTGTAATCATTAGTCCAAAACGTTTTGCAATGGAAACTTAATTTCTAATGGACAAATTCAGGTCGGTCCCTCCCCGTTTTTGATCTGTTTGGTTCCTAGTGAATACACCCCAGGGGATCTATTGTTGTGTCATACCTGCCAATTAAGTGCTTGAGCCCTGCCCACTGAACTGAGGAACATTTCCACAGCCAATCAGGGAGGGGTACCTATACACTGTGACCCATAGTCTTTATGATTCTTTTGTAATTTTTGATTTATGCACAGGCATAAAATTGTTGAAATAAATGTGCTTCATATAAAACCCCATGTGCATCTATTCATAAAAACCCACATGGACAATTTTTGAACACTTAGATTAACACGTATGGAAATTTTGTATATGTGTGTAATAACTAACTTTAAGATTCTTGAGACAGTTAATGGGAACTGGATGATTGCAGATGTTAATACAGATACAAGCAAAATACATATGGTAAATGTTTGTTTTAAATTATTTGTAAAAGATCATTTGCCATTGCAAAGAACAAAAACGAGTTCTGCTTTCATAATCTGTCCGTACTGAGTTCCCAGCACTCAAGACAAATTGGTCTTAGATTCTAGGTCTTTGGTGTGATTGCCGGACTTGGTAAATACTACTGTTTCAACGTACAAATCGAGATTTTTGTAACGTACTGTGTGCTTTACTTTTACATCGTTGGATCGTACCTCGCCTCACATTATGCCCATGTTCACTATATTTACATTCCTGAGGGGTCTGTCATTAGGCTATGGCACAGTCTACTAGGAGTGTTTGGTAAAATGAGGCGACAAGACAATGGATCTCACATGATTATCATGCAAGAACTGGAGAGCTGGGGCTGTATTTATGAAGTATCTCTGAGTAGGAGTGCTGATCTACTATCACAGCCATTGCAATCAGCCCCACAGCCACCAGGGAGCGATAGAAGATCCAGCCAGAGGTGATGGTGAGCAGGAAGACACACAGGACAAAAAGCTGACCGGCTGTCAGAATAGGGACCCAATCCACTGTGGATAAATTAACAAAAGACATGATTGTAACTCTTCATTGTAAGGGGTCCTTATTACAGTGTAATTACACTAACAAGTGTTGTAGTTAACTGTGACAACTCATAGTTACATTGTAATATGTAACTGCTTGTAATTGTGATATGTAACTACATGGTAATTTTACAAGTAAAGTTGTGGGGTTTACTCTTCAAAAGTTTAAAATGTACTTTGATTATATTATTAAAATAGTCAAAAAAATGTTTTATTCCCATCGATAGTCACTAGATGTGGTTAGCAGTAGTGTGGTTGTGGTCAGTGGTTGTGGTCAAAAGTTGTGGTTGTGGTCACTAGATGTGTAGTTGGGGTCAGTAGATGAGTGGTCAGAATTTGTGTGGTTGTGGTCAGTAGTTGTGTGCTTCTGGTCAGCAGTTGTGATCAGTAGTTGTGTGGATCTAGTCTGTAGTTATGGTTCAGTTGAATGGTCAATATTTGTGTTGTTGGGGTCTGTAATTGTGGTTATTCTCTTCACTCATAAAGTTTGCTCTCTGTGTCTGAATATCCTAGCAATATTTTTTTCTAACTTGTTGGGTTAGTGGTCCAAATGGCTGTTGTATGGAAAATAATTTATCTGCTGGTTTCTGACATGATTTACAGCAGCTAGAAAGAGAGAAGGCGATTGGTTACTAAAATGGATCTTAGTTATAGATTGGTACACACGATTTCTTATCCGATTTCGGATTTGACAAGCAGAGAAGTAGGGGAAGATTTCATACCTTGTAACATTTTTTCTCTAACTTGTTGCGTTAGTGGTGAAAACTTCTGTTTTTTGGGGAAAAGTTGGAAGAAGATGTGGTAATGCAGTTACTAAAACAGCTGTAGCGTAAGATCCCTAGTCAATATTTTGATTCCCCCGACCAGATATGAATAGCAGAGAAGTAGACGGATATTTCATCTAACTTAAACGGTGTAGGAGGAATAGAGTGCTGGAGAAAAACTAAGATGGGGCTCTTGCTTTGAAAGCCCCACAATTACAGCAGTGTAACAATGAATGCTTGTTACCATGCTTGTTACAAATGAGCAGGTTTCCACTAAATTCACTGACTTAGTGTTTCACTTCTAATTATCATAATACAAAATCCCCATCGAAATACAGCAATTTATAATACAGATGTATTTTTTTGCATGGGCTACGTCTCAATCCACTGCATCCGCCTATGTCGCCCTTCCGTATCTGCAGGGAAAGGTGGCACAGCTAGAGTGGTGTTTGTCAGACCATGAGACATCCCCTAAAATCGGTCTTCTCATGAAAACGTCTGTAGCATCCGAACAGCCTACAAACTATTATGGAAAGATGGAGACTCATGTTTTGTTCTAGGACCCCCACAAGCATCACGGGACAGTACAGCCGATCTGCCAACTTCTGTCTGTAGCATCCAAACAGTTTGGGCTACACACTAATATGATCCCTCTATGGAAAGGTGAGCCTGTAATGTACATGTCAGTTGTTTTGCTCTAAGAGCACAAGAATCACAAAACTAATCTGTACCAATTTTAAAAAATTAATGGAAGTATGGACACAGTTTAGCGCCTAAAATAAGGGGTTAAATACCAAAAACACACAAAAAAAGTTTCCTGATCTTTCTTAAAACACTCAGATATAGGACAGACACCTCAGAACAAACTTAACTGTGAGTCAGGGTCATTCTTGTAATGTTATCCTGTGTGTTTGTTCAGGTCAGCTGGTTAAAATGCTGGTGTACTCCGAGGTAACTCGGCATCGGGACTTTAAGTTGTTGGAGGGAAGCTATGTGTACAGGGCTAGTAAAGTCCACAAAGTCTCTTCAACCGAGGCAGAGGCCTTAGCTTCAGGTAACACATATCCATCAAAATAACCAATATTTGTAACTTACAAATTCTTTGTTTCAGATTCATCAACGGATTCCCACATAGCAGTCAAAGTAAACTCAAATTGATTATCTTGATTTTAAATACATAATGTCATTCAAAGTCTCATGCTGTGGATGTAACATGGTGTGTGTTACAGATCTGAGGGGGCTGTTTGACAAGCACAGGTTCAGGAAGCTGCTCCTGTTCATCCTGAACTTTGAGGAGGGCGACCTGCGTACCTACCAGGACATGGACCCCAACAGGACCAGCATGAGAGAGTTGTTCCGCCGGTTCGACCTGGGACCAGACATCATGGAATCCCCTGGCCATGTTTTGGCCCTGTACCGCAATGACAAGTCAGTACAAATGTTAAACAGACAGAAAAACAGACAAGAACGCACACACACACACACATATTCTCTAAAGTATATGCCTCAACAGAATATAAATTGAAGCCAAGATGCAACCTTTTCGAATCTCCATGGTCGTGTGCTTGCCTTCACAGCTACTTGGACCAGCCGTGCATCCAGACCGTAAGACCATCGCTAAAACTGCAGTCCCTACCTCTTTCCATTGTGTGGGCTAGGGTAACTACCCAAGGGCTTTGCCAGGTAATACACACACACATATGCAGGCGCTCAAGAATGCATTAATACATTAACATCAAGTGTTTTTATGATGGTGTTGTATATGTCCCCAAAGTAACCTCACTATTCCTGTGTGTCTCATGTTAAGTGCATGGAGGGACCTACATGTTAAACAGAAAGTCCACCCGGATATTTAACCCTGCACCTTACAGGCTGCTGCTCCATATACATAGACTTGAAATCATTGGCCACTTAATAATGGAACACTATTCACTTTAATGTTTACATGTTTTTGCTTTACTCATCTCATATGTATATACTGTATTTTAGTCTAAGCCACTCCAACATTGCTCTTCTTAATTTGTATATATTTCTTAATTCCATTCTTTTACTTTTAGGTTGTGTGTATTGTTGTGAATGGTTAGATATTACTGCACTGTTGGAGCTAGAAACGCAGGCATTCCGCGACACCCGCAATAAAATCTGCTTAACATGTGTTTGTGACAAATAAAATTTGATTTATATTCTTCCGAGTTTAGTGTATTAGGAGAGTATGTGATTGCGTGTGAATGAATGGTTGAATGAATGAATGGCCATGTGTTTGTGTGGTGAAGCAAAACTAAATTGATGATTAGTTGATACACGTATCCTGCAGATTATCTCTGAGAAGAACAAAGCCAGTGGAATTGCGTTGTATTGTGAGACAGATAGAGAAATGGGTGGTTCGGAGAGGTAAGGGTAGAAGATAGACAATGACATTAAAGAGGTTTACAAATCCAAATGAAGGACAATCCCCTTGGGTATATCCCATATGCTCTCACTCACTGAATTATTGATATGAATCAATGTCTTTCTGTTCCATTTAGTAAATGTCTCCTGATAATCAGCAAACGGTGCTCAATGACGTGAACATGTCAACATTACTCATTATCTTCAATACATGCAATTAAATAAATACAAAAAAACTATTTGTTGTAGATATTGTTTATTGCTTCAATGGTAACATGCCATATGTATTTACAATGATACAGATAAAAACCACTATAAAACACCCCCTCCAAATCATATCCTCCAATGCTCAGAAATACATAATTGCCAACACACTCCACTTCTCTTTTTCATTTTCATCTTCCCGTACACACATACACACATACACAAACTTCTAGAAATGTCTCACCCTGTTCACATAAAACCATGATACAACCTTCGAGCAAGGAGAGTGCAATTGCAAAAAACATACAGCAATTCAGCACCTGAATAAGGACAGATTGATCCAGATCATGCATCCTAGAGTGGTGAACAAACATCCTCTTTTCCATCAAATCCCTCTTTTCCAAAAATACCTCATGATGTTGTTGTTGCTAGGCTACTCTAGCTCTGTGCTGATTGGAGGAAGAATCAGACTAGCCGCCACCACTCACCTTTCACTGCTCAGGAAGTTGCACAAGCGTTTGACTGAGGAAGGAGAAGGGATGAGTGTCAGAGAGAAGAGAAATGCAAATTATAGCTGCAGTATGAAGTATGAACTTTCAACTATTTATAACAAATTACTTATAATTCACTGTGTTTATTTTGTCGGTATATGCCAGGGAAATGTACTTCTGTCTTTGCATCTTGCATGAGGTTGTGTATTTATACATTTGAGTATCACATTTTTTGTCTTTTGTCTATCATAATTTGTGTCATCTTGACTGAAGTATAATTAAATTACAGTACCAGTCAAAAGTTTGGACACCTACTTATTCAAGGGTTTTTCTTTATTTGTACTATTTTCAACATTGTGGAATAATAGTGAAGACAACAAAACGATAAAATAACACATATGGAATCATGTAGTAACCAAAAAATGTGTTAAACAAATCAAAATATATTTGAGATTCTTCAAGGTAGCCAGCCACCCTTTGCCTTGATGACAGCTTTGCATACTCTTGGCATTCTCTCAACCAGCTTCACCTGGAATGCTTTTCCAACAGTGTTGAAGGAGTTCCCACATATGCTGAGCACTTGTTGGCTGCTTTTCCTTCACTCTGAGGTCCAACTCATCCCAAACCATCTCAATTGGGTTGAGGTCAGGTGATTGTGGAGGTCAGGTCATCTGATGCAGCACTCCATCACTCTCCTTCTTGATCAAATAGCCCTTACACAACCTGGAGGTGTGTTTTGGGTCATTGTCCTGGTGAAAAATAAATGATAGCCCCACTAAGCGCAAACCAGATGGGATGGCATATCGCTGCAGAATGCTGTGGTAGAGAAAAACCCCGGAATGAGTAGGTGTGTCCAAACTTTTGACTAGTACTGTGTCGCACCAATTCGAGGTTCCAGCACGTGAAGAAGGACCATGCCCTCGACACTGATGTCTTTATAGCTGCCAACCTGTAGGGGGCGACATATGGAAAGCTAAAAGGACATTCAACATAATAAATACACGGTTAAATCTCATATTCAACTCATCACTACTCATCTCTCTCTCACACAGCACTCAACAGTATTACAGGAAGCAGGTAAACTAAAGCTGAAGAAAGATTTTTTTTTAAATAGAACAGTCATAAAGGTTGACTTCTGGTGGGGATTAGAGCAAAGGTCGAACACAACATGGGGACCAGTACTGAAAAAGTATGGAAATGTATCCACTCACTACTGTAAGTCGCTCTGGATAAGAGCGTCTGCTAAATTATTTAAATTTAAAGATCTAAGTGTATATTTTGCATTTGTGAAATTATTTTAATGTGATATGAAAGTATGTTTCTAGAACCATATCGCAATTCAGAATCGATTCACATTTAGATGGAGAATTGGCTGTTTTGGCTGCCAGAGCAAGTCTACTTCTGAAAATAACATATAAGGTCCTTTGACCTCAAGGAATAATGGTAGACTGCTTAAGAGTACACCTTGGGCTAGTCCGTCCCCAGTGCAGCTGTAAGCAAGCATAGGGTTGGAATCTACTCTGGCTAGGATGATTGGCTGATGTGGGATAGGGACATCAGACCTGTATACAGGGCTGAACTGTAAAAAGTTGGTCTCAGAATGACTCCCTGTCAAAATAAAGGTTCAAATATATATATTTTTATTTCACCTTTATTTAACCAGGTAGACCAGTTGAGAACAAGTTAAATTGAGAACCAGTTGAAAACAAGTTCTCATAATAATAAAGATGTCTAAAAAGACGTGGCAAACTTTGATATTAGGATTGACTTTGAATTTTGGACAGATTATATTAAATGGGGATCTCACATGTAGCAAGACGTATTAACAATAGATCTGGCATTGGCAATAGCCTTGTCTGGCTGAAATGTCTCAAGTAGCAAGACAGTTTGAAACTAGCATTTTTGCTAACTAGCTTGCTTCCAGGGTATATATGTCAAGTTGTGCAGCTAACGTTAGTTCTCACTAAACCTTAGTGTATTTTCTGAATAGTCAGTGCTGTACCGTGTGAAAATCTCTGGAGATACAGTCTCGCATACATCGCGACAGACATGTTGTTGACAGTTACTTACCTAATGTCGATGGGAACTCATTTTATGTAGCACAAAGTGTGATACTTCCGTTTGAGTACTTCCGGTTATTTTATTACGGACATGATCTTATGTAAATACATTGTAGCAATCAGTGATTAATTATATCAAAAGATAGGTTTCCATCCAATTGGCGATAGATTTTCATGTAAATGTTCTCAAATCCGCATAAATAAAATATGGGCATTTTCCCTTTGTTTCCACCAAACTGACTTATTGCAGAGAAAAAACAGTGCGTGGTAGTGCTCACAAAATGTAATTTTTCTGCTAAACGTACATGTACCTAATGCAATCTATAGTTGAATGTGTTTCCATCGCATATTCAACTCTACGGATAGTTTTGTCACAACAACTTGAGTAAGCAAATGCGCTGACTCTGGTCTTGATTTGCGCTCAAGCCAAAAGCTCGCAGATACATTGCGGGTAGGATATTCTACTCTATATGTTGACCTTATTATGGATAAAAACAATAATATTTGTATTTGTCAAACGACAGTAAAGCATCGATCATCATGTCACCAGAAGAAGACCCTCGATATATTGGAAAGGAGTATCAAGCTCATTGCGTGCACTTTCAAGACCTTGTGAAACTCATCATAATTTACTTAATCTGTTGCCTCATAAACTGCGCAAATTTCCCGAGTTATAGTGGGTGGACCACACCGGATCGCGTGACTCCCAAATGTGCTTCGATATTATGGTTATTATATCAATATTTGCGCATAAAGGCATATCCACCGCCATTTCTCGCATAATACATTTTACCGACACAAAAATATCTCACCATGTCCAATGAACTAATTATCTTTTGGCATTTATACAATTGTACCGAAACTTCCTGTTTTTATCAAAGCTGTCCTGATTTTTTAAAACAGTATAACTTTTACTGGCATCAAACTGTGGATGGAAACGTGGTTAAGGCAGAATTTTGGGGGATGATAATTTGCAAGTGGTAAAATGAAGCAGTTAGGCCGGAGGAGGTGTGGTATATTGCTAATATACAATAAAGGAAGTTCTTAAGCACCACACAAGGCGGAGTGCCTGCATACAGCCCTAAAAGGCTCTACATGGTCAACCCGGCTTCTGCATTAGCCATGCAGCATTTACAGTGATATGGCCTCTGCAGAAGTCAGGTGATTCATACTTCTTGCGTTTCCCAGAGGAGCACAGAGCTGTTTCTGTTTATACAGGACATCCTGTCCTCACCTCACAGCATGGACTGTGAAGCAACACAAATATAGGCACAGACACATGCATACACACGATAACATACGCACGATACACACATACACATGGATGTGGTGGTGGTGGAGTAGGGACCTGAGGGCACACAGTGTGTTATGAAATCTGTGAATGTATTGTAGTGTTTTTAAAATAGCTAAAACTGCCTTAATTTTGCTGGACCCCATGAAGAGTAGCTGCTGCCAAGGCAATGGGGACAAATAATAAATCATTTCAACCAATCATGTCAATGTGGAGCTGTATGAAGCCCTCCACAGGCAGTTAGGAAAGCTAAGGCTAGCTTTTTCAAACAGAAATCCTGTAGTACAAACGCAAAAAGTTCTGGGGACACTGTAAAGTCCATGGAGAATAAGAGCACCTCCTCATAGGCGCCCACTGCTCTGAGGCTAGGAAACACTGTTACCACCGATAAATCCACTGTAATTGAGAATTTCAATAAGCATTTCTCTACGGCTGGCCATGCTTTCCACCTGGCTACCCCTACCCCGGTCAACTGCCAGGCACCCTCAACAGCAACCCGCCAAAGCCCCCACCATTTCTCCTTCACCCAAATCCAGATAGCTGATGTTCTGAAAGAGCGGCAAAATCTGGACCCCTACAAATCAGCCGGGCTAGACAATCTGGACCCTCTCTTTCTAAAATGATCTGCCGAAATTGTTGCAACCCCTATTACTAGCCTGTTCAACCTCTCTTTCGTATCGTCTGAGATTCCCAAAGATTGGAAAGCTGCCGCGGTCAGCCCCCTCTTCAAAGGGGGTGACACTCTAGACCCAAACTATTACAGGCCTATATCTATCCCACCCTGTCTTTCTAAGGTCTTCGAAAGCCAAGTTAACAAACAGATTATCGACCATTTTGAATCCCACCGTACCTTCTCCGCTATGCAATCTGGTTTCAGAGCTGGTCATGGGTGCACCTCAGCCACGCTCAAGGTCCTAAACAATATCTTAACTGCCATCGATAAGAGACATTACTGTGCAGCTGTAATCATCGACCTGGCCAAGGCTTTCAACTCTGTCAATCACCACATTGTTATTGGCAGACTCGACAGCCTTGGTTTCTCTAATGATTGCCTCGCCTGGTTTACCAACTACTTCTCTGATAGAGTTCAGTGTGTCAAATCGGAGGGCCTGTTGTCTGGACCTCTGGCAGTCTCTATGGGGGTGCCACAGGATTCAATTCTCGGGCTGACTCTCTTCTCTGTATACATTAATGATGTCACTCTTGCTGCTGGTGATTCTCTGATCCACCTCTACGCAGACGACACCATTCTGTATACTTCTGGCCCCTCTTTGGACACTGTGTTAACTAACCTCCAGACGAGCATCAATGCCATACAACTCTCCTTCCGTGGGCTCCAACTGCTCTTAAATGCAAGTAAAACTAAATGCATGCTAATCAATCGGTCACTGCCCGCACCTGCCCGCCCGTCCAGCATCACTACTCTGGACGGCTCTGACTTAGAAAACGTGGACAACTACAAATACCTAGGTATCTGGTTAGACTGTAATCTCGCCTTCCAGACTCACATTAAGCATCTCCAGTCCAAAATTAAATCTAGAATCGGCTTCCTATATCGCAACAAAGCATCCTTCACTCATGCTGCCAAACATACCCTTGTAAAACTGACCATCCTACCGATCCTCAACTTTGGCGATGTCATCTATAAAATAGCCTCCAACACTCTACTCAACAAATTGGATGCAGTCTATCATAGTGCCATCCGTTTTGTCACCAAAGCCCCATACACTACCCACCACTGTGACCTGTACGCTCTCGTTGGTTGGCCCTCGCTTCATACTCGTCACCAAACCCATTGGCTACAGGTTATCTACAAGTCTCTGCTAGCTAAAGCCCCGCCTTGTCTCAGCTCACTGGTCACCATTGCAGCACCCACTCCAGCAGGTATATCTCACTGGTCACCCCCAAAGCCAATTCCTCCTTTGGTCGCTTTTCCTTCCAGTTCTCTGCTGCCAATGACTGGAACGAACTGCAAAAAATCACTGAAGCTGGAGACTCATATCTCCCTCACTAGCTTTAAGCACCAGCTGTCAGAGCAGCTCACAGATCACAGCACCTGTACATAGCCCATCTGTAAACAGCCCATCCAACTACCTCATCCCTATACTGTATTTATCTTGCTCCTTTGCACCCTAGTATCTCTACTTGCACAGTCATCTTCTGCACATCTACCATTCCAGTGTTTAATTGCTAAATTGTAATTACTTCGCCACCATGGCCTATTTATTGCCTTAACTCTCTTATCTTACCTCATTTGCACACACTGTATATAGACTTTTTTTCTTATTTTTTTTCTACTGTATTATTGGCTGTATGTTTTGTTTATTCCCCTGTGTAACTCTGTGTTGTTGTATGTGTCAAATTGCTATGCTTTATCTTGGCCAGGTCGCAGTTGCAAATGAGAACTTGTTCTCAACTAGCCTACCTGGCTAAATAAAGGTGAAAAAAAAGAATAATAACATTGTTACACAATTTAATCGCACACAGCAATGTGGTATGGAGCTCAAGGTAAGAACCTCTGGCCTCTGCATGCCTCTGGGGGCATCACACCATCCAACCATTTTCGGATCAAGCATACATTGGCTCTTAGCTGTGGTATATTGGTCATATACCACAAACCCCCAATACATAATAAACACATTAAAAAAGTATATGTTTACATTAATCTGGCAAAAGTTTCCAATATGGACATAATTATGGCCCTATATCTGATACACATGTGAAGCAAGCTTGCATTAACAGTTGTCTATATATATTGGATTTATATTGCAAACAAAAATGCAAGTATAAAGATTGGAGAACAACAAGCCTCCTCCGTCAGCTCTGTCATTGATTATTTTGCCTGAATACCAAAGGGGCGTGCCCGCCGTGTGTTGTTCTGCGTGCGTGCGCGCCCTCTACTGTGGGACAAGCGAGAGTCGCAAGTTGTAGTACATTGTAAATAGAAAGCAGGAGAATCATTCGCCCATGTCGTAAATATACATTACAAATTATCTTCGACTGAGTACATGTAATAATTAGCTAATTGTGTGTTTGCTGAAACAGTCATATATGTGTTTTTGAGGAATTACAAGAGATTTAAAGCAGAAGAAATAGCTATGTATCGGTCTCTGTATGCCTTCCGATCTGCGGAGCCCAACTCGCTCCACTTCGGGTCCGGCGAGAGCTTTCTGATCCTGGAACGCAGCAACAAACACTGGTGGCTCGGCTCACGCTGCAGTTCGGGCGAGACAGGCTACGTTCCCGCGTCTTACATCGAAAGGATTCAGGTATGTTTAACCATGGTTTCTTAACTTTCTTGATTAGTGAAAGTGGAACGTGGATTTTGACAAGTATTCCATGCTAGCTTGTTAGCATGATAAAAGAGAGTGGACCAGTCAGTCTAAGAATTGAACGATCGGGAGAGGTTCAATTGCTGCGTTGCATTCCAATAGACCTGACTTCAGCTACTTTTGTGACTTTCTTTCACGTGACAGTCCTACGTGAACTGGAGACATGCTCTGCTGCATTGCCTGTCTTTTGCTAATTTGTTTCTATAGGCTTTTAGCTGCATATTAAAAGTATTTTCCATATTCATTTCGACACTTATATGTGGACGTTTACATGCAAACTAAAATATTTGTTCAGATTAAACCCAAATGGTCTAATGAGAGCGGCTCAGAGAGTCATGCCAAATTCGCAATGCCAGCTGGGTCTGTACCGCAGGGGTAGTTGGGACATAAGCCAAAATGCGTGAAAAATGTGGCGACGCATCTGTTATTTGTGTCGCGTCTAAAATCTCGTGACTGATGATGAGATTAGAGAAAATACAATACGCACATAGGATACATTGCTTTTAATCACATAACACCAATAAAAACTGTAATCTAATGTTTCACGCTTTCTATGGGGAGAGTTCAGTTAGAAGAGCTATGCGTAGTTTGTGACATCTCAGGCTTTTCAGATTAATGCCAGCATCCCATATTCCATACAGCTACACAGTTGGATGCTCCAATGCACTCTCATTTTAGTCAATGAGTTCACAGTGTGAACTGCATGAGTGTGTTTTGCTGACTTGGTGAAGTGAAACCACGCTCTGGATATTGTCATTGTGGATTCCAGGCTATCTCTGCCTGTACAGCAGGATTTTCTGTCTGACTGTCCCTGCCTGGGCCTTGTAGTTGAGGTCAGGCTAGGTTTTTGTCTGTATTTGGACTGCGTTGGTTGGCGTGTTACTGTTCAGAGGGTTTGATTTTGGGTTAGATAACTGTGCTGTCCTAGTTTTTTCTGACTGGAGTCCCATTTTGCCCTCTAGACAATTGTTTTTTTTGTTTACTTGTTTCGTAATAATTAATGCTGATGTTGAATATTTAACTCTCTCTCTCTCTGCCCTTCTCTCTCCTCTTTCTCTCTCTCTGCTCTCCTTTTCTCTGTGCCCCAGGCTCCAGAGCAGGATGAGGTTTTACAGTCTATCGACCGGGCCATCGAAGGGATCCATAACTTGGCCATGAAGAACGGGGGCAAATACAACCTGGAGCAGCGAGACATGCTACAGTGAGTGCAACATTAACACACACACAGACACACACTGATGTGTATAATCCTCACACTACAGTTCCCTGATTGGTGCTGATTCCTCATCATCATAGGGTGGCAAGTAGCCTATAGGTTAGAGCGAAAGGTTGCTGGTTTGAATACCAGAGCCGACAAGGTGAAAAATGTGCCGATGTGCCCTTGAGCAAGTCACGTAACCCTAATTTGCTCCAGGGGTGCCGTAATACTATGGCTGACCCTGTAAAACAACATATTTCACAGCACCTAACCGGTGTATGTGGCAATAAATACAAATAAACCTGCATTGTTTCTCTCTGATCAGTTATCTTCATAGGCTGCATCTGAAATGACCCCCTATTCATTACATAGGCTAGTACACTACTTTAGTAGGAATACATTACATTTCAGACATAGCCATTGACTCTCTCTTTGCGTCTGGAACAGGAAGTTGATCCATCACAGGAAGGAGACCCTGTCAAGGCGAAGTCCAACTCCATCCAGTCCTAAGCAGGGCCTGTCCTCCTCTACCAGCGAACTGTCCCTCAGCCACACCCCTCAACCACCCAATGGGATCAGCCGCACAATGTCAGAGAGTACCGACAATGTGCAGGGGCTTTACCAGGTCTTGGATAGAGACTTGCATTCATTCACACCAAAAGACGAATGCATGATAGTCCATTTCATGATAGTCCATTTTTTTTTGAGGAGGCTGAGACATATAACTGATATCCTGATACTTACTCTGATTTACTGTTATGTCTTGCAGGTGCCTCCTCAGCCCCGTCGTGCAGCACCCATAACTCCGCCTCCTCCTGAGAAACTAAGAGCCAGCCGACACCCAGGTGACTGTCTCATCGTCACCATGGAGACACAGCTACTCATCTTCTCTCCACCCACATCTTCTTTCCACTCACACACACACACACACACACACACACACACACACACACACACACACACACACACACACACTACTCATGTCATCTACTGTAACTTCTACTCTATTCTCTCTCGCTCCTCCTTATTATTCCTCATTCTCTCTGTCTCAGCAGAGTCATCCATTCCTCCTCCTACTGGCCCCGCCCCTGCTGCAGGGACTGGCCTGTCCCCCTCTGTCAGCTCTGCCTCCCTGGACTCTGGTTCCTCCCACTCTGTGGTGTCCTCTGATGTCAGCCTTCCAAGCGTTGCCAGCACCCCGCCCCCAGTGCCAAGCCGTGTGAAGCCCCCACCCCCTCCTCCAGACGACCTACCTCCCTCTGACCCCTCTCCCCAGCCAGATCCCTCAAAGAAGGGCCCCGCACCCCAACCTCAACCTCAGCCCACTCACCCACCACAGCCCAGCACTGAGGACCAATCAGAAACCGACTGGCCTCTTGCCCCGCCCTCTGTCGCTGAAAGCCCCCCCGGCAGCCCCACTCACTCAGAGCCTGTGCCTGGGACAACCGGGGCGGAGCTTATCGAGCTGGTGAGGAGGAACACGGGCCTGAGTTACGATCTGTCTCGGGTAGCGGTGGGTGTGGTCGTGGGTCACCTGCAAACTACCTTACCTCAAGCCTCATCTGCCTTAGAGAAAGTCCTCCTCTCATTGGTAGAGAGCAAGGTCAGTTACATAATCGTCTAGTTGCAGAATGTCAACTTACTTGCTCCAATACACAGTATTTCATAGTATAACCTCAACCTTTAGAAAGTTAAGCTGTTATACATGCACATTATACTTGTACATAACAGGAAAGTCTGCAAATTAAAATGCTCTTTATACCAATTATAACAGTGACAATGTTTCGATCCGATGTGGATCTTTGCCAGGTCGAACCGATTCCATGTGCACATATCAACCCAGACTTCTCCTTGTAGGATCAGAGTTCGGTGTTGCCACAGGGACAAGTGTGTCACGATGAACAGCGCCTGGAGGTCATCTTAGGCGACCTTGCCCGTCACTTTGACGACTCTCAGCAGCGCAGCTGGGCCCTTCACGAAGACCACTCTCTCATTGCATGTTACCTGGAGGAGCTGCTGAAGATACTGGTGAGATATGTGCACTCAGGGAAAGTTGACTCAGGACTGACACCTTGGTTGAATTCAGTAGACGCCAAACGGAAGACAACGGACTGAAATTGGGAGGGACTGCCTGAATGTGTCCAATAAGAAACGCTTGTCTTTGTTTTCCATTGCAAAATGTTTCGCTATGGTGTGCACAAATGAATACGACCCTGGACAAAGTGATTCCTCGATTATATGTGATAGTATTACCACTGAGACCTTTGGTAACTGTTGAATCTAAGGAAGATGGTGTTTGTGTCCCCAGACGGATGCAGATCCAGAGGTGTGTAAGAAGATGTGCAGGGCCAACCACTCAGAGCCAGTGCTGTCACTAGTGACCTATTACCAGATGGTAAGATATTCTACATGTCACTCACTACCAGACCCTATGTTACCCTGTCATCCTGTTTCCCACCCAAGAGATCCACAATGTAAACAATATTTTATCATTGCATTATTTTTAAACGTGTTGTTTGTGGTATGAATCAACTTAATTATCATAGATGAGTGATGTTTCACCGGCATGTTGTAAATGCATAGTTGCATAGTAACAGTGTTACTTCATGTGTCACTGTGCAGGAACACCGAGTGTCTCTACGCCTGCTGTTGCTCAAGGTGTTTGGGGCGATGTGTAGCCTGGACTCTGCCCTTATCTCCACCCTCCTCAATTCCATCCTGCCCATGGAGCTGGCCAGAGACCTGCAGACAGACACACAGGGTGAGAAGGCCTCCTATATCACTTCCTTTTCTCTCTCTCTCTCTCTCAATTCAATTTCAATTTAAGGGCCTTCATTGGCATGGGAAACATGTTTTACATTGCCAAAGCAAGTTAAATAGAGAATAAACAAAAGTGAAATAAATGATAAAAAATTAACAATCAACATTACACGCACAACTTCCAAAATAATAAAGACATTTAAAATGCCATATTATGTCTATATACAGTGTTGTAATGATGTGCAAATAGTTAAAGTACAAAAGGGAAAATAAATAAACATAAATATAGGTTGTATTTACGATGGTGTTTGTTCTTCACTGGTTGCCCTTTTCTTGTGGCAACAGGTCACAAATCTTGCTGCTGTGATGGCACACTGTGGTATTTCACCCAATACATACGGAAGTTGATCAAAATTGGATTTGGTTTTTGAATTCTTTGGGGGTCTGTGTAATCTGAGGGAAATATGTGTCTCTAATATGGTCATACATTTGGCAGGAGGTTAGGAAGTGCAGCTCAGTTTCCACCTCAGGCTATGTGCACACTGCCCACAAAATATCTTCCCTTGAGCATCTCTCTCCTTTTCTCTCTCTTTGTGACCTCTCTCCTTCCTCATGTCTTTCTGTTTCAGTCTCTTTTATTTAGCATCTCTGTGCCCCTCTATAGCTCTTTCATGAATGTTTGTGTGTCTGTGTTTGATCTCTCCCAGAACATCAGAAGATGTGCTACACAGCCTTGGTCCTGACTATGATCTTCTCTATGGGGGAGCAGGTGCCCTATCACCACTATGGTATGAACAATATTAAATAGGACCACTATGTTGCTTTAGAATACTTACAAACTGCCATCACATTATCGATCATAATGTTCAAACTCAAAGCTGAAAATATATCTGTCTCTCTCTCTCTCGCTGTCTATCTCTCCCTCCACAGAGCACTTAAACGCTAGTTTTGTTCAGTTCCTGCTAGATGTGGTTGAGGACGGTCTTCCCTCTGACCCCACAGAGCAGCTCCCTGACCTCTGTGTCAATCTCATCCTGGCCTTTAACCTGCACCTCATAGGTGAGAGGACACAGGCTTTAGACAGAACATACACCTTTTATTTTAACAGTTGTCTTCACCACTCTTAAAGGGGTACTTCACCACTCTTAAAGGGGTACTTCACCACTCTTAAAGGGGTACTTCACCACTCTTTAACTTCATATTCATAGTCTGTAGCTCCATACCAGTTCAATGTGAAAACAGTGGTTTTCATATAATTAATCAATATGAGGTTAAAAAGTGGTGAAGGGGAATGTTCCCTATTGACTGCTTTTATGTATTATGGCAAAGGGGACCCAAGAACGCTTGGGTCCCCTTTGAGTATTTTAAATTACTTGCGCTTTGTGTGTTTTACCTGTGAGGTGTGGTATTTGTGCTAATGTTGTTGTTTCAAGGTGTGTATGTTCTTTCTTGCTCTCAGTGCCCAGCAGCAACGTGATAATGCAGACTGTAGTCAAGAAGAACGTGAAGATCTTCTCTGAGAAAATAGTGCTTCTACTAAACAGAGGAGGTGAGACACACACCTTTGTTTACATCGACGATATTCAATACGATACAGTGTGAATCCATTCCAAGTTCTTTGCCGTTTGTTTTCAGTTTCTTCTTTCTATGCTTATTTTTTCACTTTTCTCTCTGTCTACACCCTCTTACTTGTTATTTCTCTCCTCTCTCCAGATGACCCCGTGTGTGTCTTTAAACATGCTCCCCCTGCCCCACACTCAGTACTTAAGTTCCTGCAGGATGTCTTTGCCAGCCGAGACTCTTCAGACATCTTCTACCGCACGGACATGATGGTGATGATAGACATCGCTGTTCGATGCATCTCTGACCTCTCACCAGGGGACAAGGTGAGACTGATATGCACGCGCACACACCACACTTCCCATTGGCCAGCCAGCCTGGGACTTAAGCATGGCTGAGTCTTATGTTTAGCCTGATAAATGCATCCTCAAAAGGAAAGTGAATGTGAACTGTATAATGTTTGTGCTTGCTAATGGGTTCACATTCTCGCTCTCTCTCTTATTCCCCCCCAGTTGAGGATGGAGTACCTCTCCCTCATGCACTCCATCATACGCTCCACAGACTACCTGGAGCACCTGCACCGCCTCTCCGACCTGCAGGGCGCACTGCAAAGGATTTTGAGAGAGGAGGATAACTCGGGAGCGGACGAGGGCGGGGCCACAGCTAAACAGATGGATAAGCTAATAGTGCAGGAGATGTACAAGGAATTCCCTCAGATCAGCGAGAGCTAGGAGGACTGAATATGACAGTGGTGATGTGCACTCATCCAGTAGTCTGCTCCTTAATACTAAGGGATGGTACTGAGGAACTTCCTAGGATTAAGAAAGGACTGTAGACCGCTACTTAGTTTCTGAGATAACATACTGTTACAATTGACTTGAACCATCCATCATAAGGGCTAAAGCCCTTATGATGTAATCCCTTGTACTGAGGGGCCAGACTACAGTGTTTTATGTAGGGCCTTGTAACCCTGGTACTAGTGTACTGTATTCTGTAGAACAGTGGTTCTCAATCTTGGTCCAGGGACCCAAAGGGGTGCACTTTTTTGATTTTGCCTTAGTACTACACAGCTGATTCAAATGATCAGCTCATCATCAAGGTTTGATGATTTGAATCAGGTGTGTAGTACTAAGGCAAAAACTACAATATGCACTCTTTTGGTTCCCAGGACCAAGATTGAGAACCACTGCTGTAGACCACTTCTTTATCACTCATTCTTATTCCTCATCACATGGCATGGCCTCACAGTATGTTCAATGAAATGAAAAGACAAATGAGCTAATACGCTGATAACAAAACATTCTGGGCCTGTTTCCTGAACACATATTAAGCCTAATTCTCTAAACTAAAAAGCATGCTCAGTTGAGAATCTCCATTGACTATGCTTAATCTGTGTCTGGAAAACAAGCCCTCTCTCAACAAGACATTCTAGGCTTTGAGGTTACTTTTAAAACTCACAATTTATTGCAATGGCAATGCTGCTATGTGGTGAACCTCACTTAATATCTATGGCTGTGATTGTCTGACTGAGCACTACTTGTTACCTTGCTCTCTGCCCTACACTTTATCTATAGTAACCTCCTCTCTAGGCATGGCTAACCTATGACATGCCCTAAATTATTCCCAACAAGGCCGCTCCTACTCTGCTCTGCTGCTTGTGCTGTAGATGGAACGTAACAGCACTGTAATAACAAGGCTGTACCAAGTAACAACAAGCTGTGACACGTTGCTTCAACATACTAAGCCTTGACTAACTTCCTATATGGTTATGGCTCTGTGAAAGGGAATGGTGTTTCCACTGGTAGTTATTTATTAGTACGAAATAATAAGGGATTGATATGTTTCGATTGTTCAGTATTACTTTAACTGCAGTCTGAGTTTAACTAAGTGACTTGTCACCAAACGTGATTGATTGCTTTTCCTTTATCATTTTGTTACGAAATCTCTCTGTTATCAGTCCCATCCTTAAGATGGCACTCCACTCTGCCCCCTACTGAATAATTCAACCCCTTACTATAGTACCCCTGGGAATCACTGTACAAGACACAAAGGACATCTTAGTTTCCACCCATTTTTCAGGACACACACATCCAGTCTCACTCTCTTAATGACTTCTCTAAGTCACTGTCTCCCACTCTATCAAAGCTTGTTCTCCCTTGTATCAGGTTATTTTTACTCAGCTCTGTTAGTGCTAATAGTGGAAGCGTTTCTGTGGCAAAATGTTCTAGTGACCATCATGATACACATATACTGTACCCTTTAACACACTTAGTGTTTACATATTTAAACATGGGATATACCAGAGTGTACTCTGTGATATGTGTTTTTATTATCCTGTGTTTATGCATAAAGCTATGCATGTGTTTATGTATGTCTATGTATATTTTTGTAAGTGTGTGAGAAGGTGTATGGTTTCCTGTTGTTTAATCATTGTCCTTTGGACTTATTTTGTCCCTTAAAGCCCCCACTGTGTTATAGTAATAAAATCAATTTATCTATTTTCCCAATTAAATATATTTGAAATGGTTGTTCAGAGAGAGGCGATGGTAAGAAAGTGTATTTTCTTAATGTTTATAATCTACTAATAAACAAACATCTCAATTAATGGTGGTCCAGTTTTGTGTGTGTGTGTATTTGTGTGCTGTACTTGTTTTGAATTGAAATAATATTTGTTTTATGGAGGGGCATCCTTTGCAATATCCAGTATTTTCATTTGAAATAGTATTTGTAGAAGTATGTCAAAGAATTGCATTAAAATTATTCCTGTAGTGTATGTTTACAAATAATATGGAGAGTTTATGGTAGAACTCTAAATTTAAGAGGGACCAAAGCAAACGTGTAACTCTTTACTCGGTCCGGGCACATATATGGGTGAAATGCTTCTACCACTGCATTGCTTGCTGTTTGGGGTTTTAGGCTGGGTTTCTGTACAGCACTTTGTGACATCAGCTGATGTAAGAAGGGCTTTATGAATAAATGTGATTATGTCCGTACTGGACAAAACACGACGGTGGATGTCAAGAAAATATATCGACCTCTCATTTGAACCGATAGTGGTGACACGGACCGGTTACCTAGCTCGTTATTTCCCCCAAATAGCTGCTGGTCGTAAAGACGCAACATTTTGTGTTTATTTTCTTGTTAGCTAGCTGTCTTTTCTTGAACAGAAACCATGTCTAAATAGCAGGCGATAAACCCAGGGAATAACTTCTTCGCTGGGGGCTTTGGTGGTGTCTGCTTGGTCTTCGCTAGATAAGTTAATAACAAAGTAGCTAACGTTAGCTGCAAATATCTTGCCTCGCGAACCTAACTTTCAGTGGTCCCTGTTGCAGGTAGTATTCCTAGCAAAGTAATCAATACAAATGTATCTTTAGAGATGTATAATTGGTTACTGGATGTTAGTGTCCTTGTTCTTTCAATTTCATAGAACTCATGACAGGGACTGTCAATTTACACAATGAGCGCTTCACAGAGCTGTAGTATTGTGCAGTTTGCGAACGAGTCATGATTCGTTTTTTCCGAGTGACTCCTTCATTTTAGTCGTAAGTTTGACCTGCTGGCCAACCTGGTGTCGGAGCATTTCGTATGTTATGTATTAATTTGTGGATGTGCATCACCCATTTCGTATGGTATGTTAAGAATTACCAGTTACAAATGTACAAAATGTATTATATGTTACGAATTTGCAAAATGCATGATATTAGCTGACTGGCGTTAGCTAGGCTATGGGTTAGGGTTACGTTTAGGAGTTAGGTCAAAGTTAGGTCAACATGATAAGTTGTTACAAAGTAGATACAATAGTTGTTAGTACTGGAAAAGTTGCTAATGAGCTAAAATGCTAAAGTTGTCCATGAGAAGATTTGAACTCGCAAACTTCTGGTTGCTAGAGCTTGCGTTATAGCCCACAACTTGGTGGGTGGGCGTCGCTTCTGATTTAAGTAACCGTCTGTTATATAATATTATACTGAACAAAAAATATAAATGCAACATTGGTCCCATGTTTCATGACCTGGAATAAAATATTCCAGAAATGTCTCTCAAATTTTGTGCACAAATTTGTTTAAATCCCTATTGGTGGCATTTCACCTTTGCCAAGATAGTCCATACACCTGACAGGTGTGGAATGTCAACAATCTGATTATGCAGCATGATCATTACACAGCTGCACCTTGTGCTGGGGACAGTAAAAGGGCACTCTAAAATGTGCAGTTTTGTCACACAACACAATGCCACAGATGTCTCAAGTTTTCAGGGAGCATGCAATTGGCATGCTGTCCATTAAAATAACATCAAATTGGTCAGAAATACAGTGTAGACGTTAATGTTGTACATTTTTATTTCTTTATTTTTATTTAACCAGGAAGGGCTCATTAAGATTTGAAATCTCTTTTTCAAGAGCGTCCCTGCCAAGATAGGCAGCACCAAGTCAGTACACAATTACAGACAGACAACATGAAAAACAGTAGTGAATAAGAGGGGACCGAGTACAGAGCCCTGGGGCACTCCATTACAGACAGACAATTTAACAGACATGAGCCCATGAAATTGAGTTTTTTATTTTATTTCAGGCAGGGTAGCCTAGTGGTTAGAGTGTTGGACTAGTAACTGAAAGGTTGCATGTTCAAATCCCCGAGCTGACAAGGTACAAATCTGTCGTTCTGCCCCTGAACAGCCACTGTTCCTAGGCTGTCATTGAAAATAAGAATTTGTTCTTAACTGACTTGCCTAGTAAAATAATAAAATTATTTAACCAGGTAGGCAAGTTGAGAACAAGTTCTCATTTACAATTGCGGCCTGGCCAAGATAAAGTAAAGCAGTTACACATGGAGTAAAACAAACATACAGTCAATAATACAGTAGAAAAATAAGTCTACATATACAATGTGAGCAAATGAGGTGAGATAAGGGAGGTAAATGCAAAAAAAGGCCATGGTGGTGAAGTAAATACAATATAGCAAGTAAAACACTGGAATGGTAGATTTGCAGTGGAAGAATGTGCAAAGTAGAGATAGAAATAATGGGGTGCAAAGGAGCAAAATAAATACAGTAGGGGAAGAGGTAGTTGTGTACAGGTGCAGTAATCTGTGAGCTGCTCTGACAGCTGGTGCTTAAAGCTAGTGAGGGAGAGATTCAGAGATTTTCGTAGTTCATTCCAGTCATTGGCAGCAGAGAACTGGAAGGAGAGGCGGCCAAAGGAAGAATTCGTTTTGGGGGTGACCAGAAAGATAAACCTGCTGGAGCGCGTGCTACAGGTGGGTGCTGCTATGGTGACCAGCGAGCTGAGATAAGGGGGGACTTTACCTAGCAGGGTCTTGTAGATGACCTGGAGCCAGCGGGTTTGGTGACGAGTATGAAGCGAGGGCCAGCCAACGAGAGCGTACAGGTCGCAGTGGTGGGTAGTATATGGGGCTTTGGTGACAAAACGGATGGCACTGTGATAGACTGCATACAATTTATTGAGTAGGGTATTGGAGGCTATTTTGTAAATTATATCGCCGAAGTCGAGGATCGGCAGGATGGTCAGTTTTACGAGGGTATGTTTGGCAGCATGAGTGAAGGATGCTTTGTTGCGAAATAGGAAGCCAATTCTAGATTTAACTTTGTTTTGGAGATGCTTAATGTGAGTCTGGAAGGAGAGTTTACAGTCTAACCAGACACCTAGGTATTTATAGTTGTCCACGTATTCTAAGTCTGTCCAGAACCGTCAAGAGTAGTGATGCTGGATAGGCAGGCAGGTGCGGGCAGTGATTGGTTGAAGAGCATGCATTTAGTTTTACTTGCATTTAAGAGCAGTTGGAGCCCACGGAAGGAGAGTTGTATGGCATTGAAGCTCGTATGGAGGTTAGTTAACACAGTGTCCAAAAAGGTTTGGAAGTTTACAGAATGGTGTCGTCTGCATAGAGGTGGATCAAAGACTCACCAGCAGCAAGAGCGACATCATTGATGTATGCAGAGAAGAGTCGTCCCGAGAATTGAATCCTGTAGCACCCCCATAGAGACTGCCAGAGGTCCAGACAACAGGCCCTCTGATTTGACACACTGAACTCTATCAGAGAAGTAGATGGTGAACCAGGCGAGGCAGTCATTTGAGAAACCAAGGCTGTTGAGTCTGCCAATAAGAATGTGGTGATTGACAGAGTCGAAAGCCTTGGCCAGGTCGATGAATACGGCTGCACAGTACTATCTCTTATCGATAGCGGTTATGATATCGTTTAGGACCTTGAGTGTGGCTGAGGTGCACCCATGACCAGTTCTGAAACTGGGATTCGAAATGATCGGTAGTCTGTTTGTTCACTTGGCTTTCGAAGACCTTAGAAAGACAGGGTAGGATAGATATAGGTCTGTAGCAGTTTGGGTCTAGAGTGTCTCCCCCTTTGAAGAGGGGGCTGACCGCGGCAGCTTTCCAATCTTTGGGAATCTCAGACGATACGAAAGAGAGGCTGGTAATAGGGGTTGCAACAATTTCGGCAGATCATTTTAGAAAGAGAGGGTCCAGATTGTCTAGCATATGTACATATGTATACATGCTGTGTGGCTCACATTAGGCTGTTGTGTCTTTTGAAAGTGACATCAAATATGCATGTCGGTCGGACAGGTCCATAGAAATACTGTATACTAGAAAATAGTTGATAATGCTCCCCTTCCCAGAAATGAATGACTGTAATAGCCTACTTCAGACCACAGATAGAGCACCTTGCGTCAACGTCCGATACACAATTGGCCTAGGTTAGACTGGCATGAACTACATTTGATCTGAAGGTTTTGACAACCTAGTATACCCGGTCAATACTTTCCGATACACTGCTTCTAGTCTAAATGGGGAAACCGGTAGCCCTGTCAATGAACCAGTCGACGTGGACGGGGGTGGGGTAAAGGATGGTGGGTATCGCCGGGGGGGCAGAACCGCGCTGTGTGCATTTATCAAAGTAGGCCATGCATTATGTCAGACCTGAACTCCTCTTCAAAAGGCTACAATGCAAGGAGGTCGGTAGATTGGTTAAAAATGTATTTGTTTGATAGCTGTCATTGGTAGTTTTTAGTAAATGTATTTGTTTAACATTTAACCTACTTTGAGATTTGCCATGGCTGCTGATCATTGATCTGGCTCTCTTTATCCTCACAAAGTCTTGGCAACATTGGGGGATGGATGCATTTTATATCGTACAGACACTGAAGGTTATATTCAAATGCTATTGTATTTTTAATACTCAGGCTATTTAGCATTCTTTATGAGTTCTTAAATTTTACAAATCCCTGGTCTTGGAAACTCTTGATTGGCATAGAGTTCTATGATTTTCTTAGGCCTATTGCTATGGATTAGGCAGATAGTTTCATTCAAAATTGTATTTTTAAACTTGTTAAAGATAATTTATAGGCTCGGCCTATCATAGTTCTGTGATGAGCATCGAGATACCTGCTGGCTTGATGGATTTGCTGCAAGGATACACTGTGGAGGTACTACGGCGCCGACCGCCAGATTTGGTTGAATTTGCAATCCAATATTTCACGCGTCTACAAGACAGCCGAAAACACGACACGCATGTCAAAGAAAGCTTAGCCGATTCTACGCGGGAAAGAGTGGTTTTTGATAGTATTTCAGTTGAATCAAATGAAGATGAAGACTCTGATGATGCCTATAGTGAGTGACATTTTTATCTCTATTTGGCCACTATTTTTGCAATATTCTTCATGATTTGATTATTAAATCTATTTTAAAAGATTTTCTCCTCTGTATTTTTATTATAACCTTTTTACTCTAAATTATTCAAACTTTTTTAACTCTCACTTTTAAGTCTATTTAAAACAAAATAATACAAGTTTGTTTGTGGGTATCTCTGCCTCTTGATAAATCGGTTTCTGTGCCCTGACAATAAGTGATGAGAGAAAATTAGAGGGAAGAATCTGGTATGGTAGTAGGGGGATGGTCATGCACTGTAAGCTAAAGTGTGTCAATGGATCCATAAGAACAACTAATGATGTTCAGTGGGACCAACTTAATATCTGGTGCTGAAACATTTCTCTCTCTCGATAGTGCCCCCCTCCAACCGTAATAAATACAGTCGCAGAGCATCTGGTGAGTGTCATCCTTTGGTTTTGCATCCATTATTATCCATGCTGTGTATGAAGAATATTATTTCAGTCTCACTTGTGTGTTAGTTACAACATTCCCTTTGAGTGTATTTGTTTGTCCCCAGTGTGTGTCACAGTCATTTTGCTCCCCCAGTCTGTGCAGAGGCCTATAACCCAGACGATGATGAGGATGAGGACTTTGAGCCGCGGGTGGTACACTCCAAATCAGACGAGCAGCGTCGCAGACTCCAGGACGCCTGCCGAGACATTCTACTGTTCAAAACTCTCGACCAGGTAGAGTATTGTATGTAGTCCTGTAAGGGAGTGCATAACTGGTGGCAGGGAAGTCTGGCGCAGGAGAGCAAAACTGGATAATCAACGGATCAGTTTTATTCATAAAACCACCGGTAACCAGACAAACAAACTACAAACAAATGGGTACAAAACCCGTCGCGCACCAGAGAAAACGTGCACATGCACTTACAATAAACAATTCCGCACAAAGACATGGGCTAGAAGACCGGCGACGCCGACCGCCCGAGCGCCGCCGACCGCCCGAGCGCCGCCCGAACAAGGAGAGGTACCGACCTTGACCGTCTCCAGCTGCGCGCCAACACCAGCCTCTGGGACGACCCAGAGGGCGAGGTGCAGGACGATCTGGACGGAGAAGATGGAACTTTTGCAGCATTGAAGGGTCCAACACGTCCTCGACCGGAACCCAGCACCTCTCCTCCGGACCGCCCCCCTCCCACTCCACGAGGTACTGAACGCCCCTCGCCCGAGGCCTCGAATCCAGTATGGAGCGAACGGAGTACGCCGGGGCCCCCTCGATGTCCAGAGGGGGCGGAGGAACCTCCAGCACCTCAGACTCCTGGAGTGGACCAGCCACCACCGGCCTGAGGAGAGACACATGAAACGAGGGGTTAATACGGTAATCGGGTTGAAGCTGTAACCTATAACAAACTTCGTTCAGTCTCCTCGGGACTTTAAATGGCCCCACAAACCGCGGGCCCAGCTTCCGGCAGGGCAGGTTTCGGGTCGAGACCCAGACCCGGTCCCCCGGTGTGAACACCGGGGCCTCACTGCGGTGACGGTCTGCGCTGTTTTTCTGGCGCAGCACAGCCCGCTGAAGATGAGCACGGGCAGCTTTCCATGTCTCCTCCGCACGCCTGAACCAGTCGACCACCGCAGGAGCCTCGGTCTGACTCTGATGCCAAGGCGCTAGAACCGGCTGGTACCCCAGTACGCACTGGAAGGGAGAGAGGTTAGTGGAGGAGTGGCGGAGCGAGTTCTGTGCCATCTCGGCCCAGGGCATGAACGCCGCCCAATCCCCCGGCCGGTCCTGGCAATAAGACCACAGAAACCTGCCCACATCCTGGTTTACTCTCTCCACCTGCCCATTACTCTCGAGGCGACCAAGCACCCTGCGCACCAGGGACACATGTTTGGCGCGTGTAGCGGAGTATATCAGAATGTCATCAAAAAACACCACTCCACCCTGCCCGTGCAGGTCCCTGAAAATCTCGTCTACAAACGCTTGGAAGATTGATGGCGCATTCATCAACCCGTACGGCATGACGAGGTACTCATAGTGCCCTGAGGTGGTATTGAAAGCTGTCTTCCACTCGTCTCCCTCCCGTATACGCACCAGATTGTAAGCGCTCCTGAGATCTAGTTTGGTGAAGAAGCTCACCCTGTGCATTGACTCAATCGCTGTGGCTATGAGTGGTAGCGGGTAACTATACCTCACAGTGATAAATTTAGAGCCCGATAGTCAATACACGGGCGCAGACCTCCCTCCTTCTTCTTCATAAAAAAGAAACTCGAGGAGGCGGGTGAAGTAGAGGACCGAATGAGCCCCTGAGCAGGGATTCAGTGACATATGTTTCCATAGCCACCGTCTCCGCCTGTGACAGGGGATACACTGGGAAGTGCGGCGTCTGAGGCGTCTACCAGGAGATTTATCGCACAATCCCCCCGACGATGAGGTGGTAATTGAGTTTTGGAGAAGGCGAGAGCCAAGTCGGAATATTCGGGAGGAATGCGCACAGTGGAGACCTGGTCTGGACTTTCCACCGTGGTGGCACAAACGGAAACCCCTAAACACCTCCCCGAGCACTCTTGCGACCACCCCGTGAGAGCCCTCTGTTGCCAAGAAACAGTGGGGTCATGACAAGCTAACCAGGGTAGGCCTAGCACCACGGGAAACGCAGGAGAGTCAATGAGGAAGAGACTAATTATCTCCTTGTGACCCCCCTGTGTCACCATGCCCAGAGGAGCGGTGGCCTCCCTAATCGACCCTGACCATAATGGTCGACTATCTAAGGCGTGAACGGGGAAGGGCACAGCCATGGGAACAATGGGGATCCCTAAACTCCCTAAACTATGGGAGAACAATCTATCTATATAATTCCCAGCCGCGCCTGAATCGACGCGCGCCTCATGCTGGGAATGCGGGGAAAACTCAGAAAGAGTAACATACAAAAACACATGTGCAACAGAGGGCTCTGGGTGAGAATGGTGCCGGCTTACCTTAGTTGACGCCAGAGCGCCCTGCCTGCTGCCTAGATCCCCAGAGGAACCAACCCGGCACCGACCGGCAGTGTGCCCTCTGCGGCCACAGATAGTGCACGAGCTGGAACCTCCTCCGGTCTCCCTGCGCACCGCACCTCCCAGCTCCATGGGTATTTGGGGGGGGACCCCCCCGATTTGGACGTCCGCGAGTAGCCAGCAGGTTATCCAGGTCCACCAGCTGGTCGAAGGGTGGTGTCTCTGCAGGCCAACTCCCGACGGACGTCCTCGCGCAAACTGCAACGATAATGGTAGATTAGGGCCCTGTCGTTCCATCCCGCGCCGGCGGCCAGGGTCCAAAACTCCAGGGCGAACTCCTGGGTGCTCCTCGTCCCCTGCCTCAGATGGAAGAGGCGCTCACCCGCCGCTCTACCCTCGGGCGGGTGGTCGAAGACTGCCTGGAAGTGGCGGGTGAACTCCTTGAAATGGTACAACGCCGCATCTCCCTCTCCCCACACGGCGTTGGCCCACTCCAGGGCTTTCCCAGAGAGGCATGAGACGAGGGCGGACACCCTCTCGCGGCCCGAAGGAGCCGGGTGGACGGTTGCCAGGTATAGGACGAGCTGCAACAGGAACCCCTGGCAGCCTGCAGCAGTCCCGTCGTATTCCCGGGGAAAGGCGAGACAAATCCCACAGGGACCAGGACCTGTCTCTCCCAGCGGTCCATTGTTTGGACAACACGGTCCATGGCGGTGCCAAGATGGTGGAGCATCGCCGCGTGCTCCCGGACGTGCTCCTCCACCCCTATACCAGGGGCACCTGCTCCTGCTGACTCCATTAGCGGTGCGGAATTCTGTAAGGGAGTGCGTGGCTTGTGGCAGGATTGTCATGCGCAGGAGAGCAAAACTGGGTAATCAACGGAGGAGTTTTATTTAAAAAAACACTGGTAACCAGAACCACAAACAGGTACAAAACCTGTCACGCACCAGAGAAAACATGCACATGCACTTACAATAAACAATTCCGCACAAAGACATGGGGGGTACAGAGGGTTAAATACACAACATGTAATGAGGGAAATTGAGACCAGGTGTGTGAGAAGACAAGACAAAACAAATGGAAAATGAAAAGTGGATCGATGATGGCTAGAAGACCAGCGACGCCGACCGCCAGGAGCCGCCCGAACAAGGAGAGGAACCGACTTCGGTGGAAGTCGTGACAAGTCCTTGTAAGCCACTGAGAGTAATTCATTCTAAGTCAGTGAGAGTAACTTGTAAGTTAAAAGTAATAGCACTTACTCTTTTATCTTTTTATCTTTTGTTCGGTTATGAACTCAACAAGCCCCCTCTCAATAGAGACAATACACATTAGAGATTTTATGGATTCATTTGTGTGATACTTGCTGGGTGTCCCAGTTTAGTATGCAAACACACACACATGGTCCTCTTCTAATGTGTGACTGTTGTTTCTCTCCTTCAGGAGCAGTTCTCAGAGGTTCTGGATGGCATGTTTGAGGTGTTGGTCAAACCACAGGAGCACATCATAAACCAGGGGGAGGATGGAGACAACTTCTATGTCATAGAGCGGTGTGTGTGTGTGTGTGTGTGTGCACGTGTGTGTGTGTGTGTGCACGTGTGTGTTGAATCTATCATTTTTTTCTGTTTGAGGAGCATTAGGCCTAATCATGTGAATATGATGTTCTCTGATTCCTCTGGTGTCCTGTGTACCTCTCTTTGTCTGCTGTAGGGGTGTGTACGACATTGTTGTGCTGATTGATGGAGTTGGAAAGTGTGTGGGGAAGTATGACAATAAGGGCAGTTTCGGGGAGCTGGCTCTCATGTACAACACCCCGCGCGCTGCCACTATCATGGCCACCCAGGAGGGGGCACTGTGGGGATTGGTGAGTCACAGTAGTGTGTGTGTGTGTTTAATGTGTATCTATGAGAGATGAGTTGTAACCTTTATGTGAATGTTTTAGGATCGGGCCACATTCCATAGACTCATAGTGAAGAACAATGCCAAGAAGAGAAAGATGTACGAAGCCTTCATTGAGTGTGTACCCCTTCTAAAGTCTCTCGAGGTGTGTGAATACTTACAGTGGGGCAAAAAAGTATTTAGTCAGCCACCAATTGTGCAAGTTCTCCCACTTAAAAAGATGAGAGAGGCCTGTAATTTTCATCATAGGTACACTTCAACTATGACAAACAAAATGAGAAAAAAAATCCAGAAAATCACATTGTAGGATTTTTAATGAATTTATTTGCAAATTATGGTGGAAAATAAGTATTTGGTCACCTACAAACAAGCAAGATTTCTGGCTCTCACAGACCTGTAACTTCTTCTTTAAGAGGCTCCTCTGTCCTCCACTTGTTACCTGGATTAATGGCACCTGTTTGAACTTGTAATCAGTATAAAAGACACCTGTCCACAACCTCAAACAGTCACACTCCAAACTCCACTATGGCCAAGACCAAAGAGCTGTCAAAGGACACCAGAAACAAAATTGTAGACCTGCACCAGGCTGGGAAGACTGAATCTGCAATAGGTAAGCAGCTTGGTTTGAAGAAATCAACTGTGGGAGCAATTATTAGGAAATGGAAGACATACAAGACCACTGATAATCTCCCTCGATCTGGGGCTCCACGCAATATCTCACCCTGTGGGGTCAAAATGATCACAAGTACGGTGAGCAAAAATCCCAGAACCACACGGGGGGACCTAGTGAATGACCTGCAGAGAGCTGGGACCAAAGTAACAAAGCCTACCATCAGTAACACACTACACCGCCAAGTCCCCCTGCTTAAGCCAGTACATGTCCAGGCCCGTCTGAAGTTTGCTAGAGAGCTTTTGGATGATCCAGAAGAAGATTGGGAGAATGTCATATGGTCAAATGAAACCAAAATATAACTTTTTGGTAAAAACTCAACTCGTCGTGTTTGGAGGACTAAGAATGCTGAGTTGTATCCAAAGAACACCATACCTAGTGTGAAGCATGGGGGTGGAAACATCATGCTTTGGGGCTGTTTTTCTGCAAAGGGACCAGGACGACTGATCCGTGTATAGGAAAGAATGAATGGGGCCATGTATCGTGAGATTTTGAGTGAAAACCTCCTTCCATCAGCAAGGGCATTGAAGATTAAACATGGCTGGGTCTTTTAGCATGACAATGATCCCAAACACACCGCCCGGGCTACGAAGGAGTGGCTTCATAAGAAGCATTTCAAGGTCCTGAAGTGGCCTAGCCAGTCTCCAGATCTCAACCCCATAGAAAATCTTTGGAGGGAGTTGAAAGTCTGTGTTGCCCAGCAACAGCCCCAAAACATCACTGCTCTAGAGGAGATCTGCATGGAGGAATGGGCCAAAATACCAGCAACAGTGTGTGAAAACCTTGTGAAGACTTACAGAAAACGTTTGATCTCTGTCATTGCCAACAAAGGGTATATAACAAAGTATTGAGATAAACTTTTGTTATTGACCAAATACTTATTTTCCACAATCATTTGCAAATAAATTCATTAAAAATCCTACAATGTGATTTTCTGGATTTTTTTTCTCATTTTGTCTGTCATAGTTGAAGTGTACCTATGATGAAAATTACAGGCCTCTCTCATCTTTTTAAGTGGGAGAACTTGCACAATTGGTGGCTGACTAAATACTTTTTTTTGCCCCACTGTATGTCTGTTTATTTGACCACAGAATTGTTTTTGTGTCCTTTACAATCAAAATTGTACTGTGTATTCAAAGTACAACATAAGAGAAGGTACATGAGAGGCTCACATTGTAAACAATCCTCACTCAGAATGCATGTAAAGTTCGATGTATACTTTTATCACACCTTCATCTTCTGTCCTCGTCTTTTCCTCAGCTCTCTGAGAGGATGAAGATTGTTGATGTCGTGGGAATGAGAGCGTTCAAAGATGAGGAGTGCATCATAACACAGGTATTATGTATTTTTATTGTACAGTTCATCTAAGATTATTCTTTACTTTGAACCACTGCTTCTTCTACTGCTTTTCTACACTTTTAGGGGGAGAAGGCAGATTGTTTCTACATCGTGGAGTCGGGCCAGGTGAAGATCATGATAATAAGCAAAGTAGGTGTACATGTTTTGCTCTTCACTTGGGTGTGTGTTAGACCGACTCTATAAATAAAGACTTTGCTGTGGGTACCTGCTGCAAGGAACTGACTGTACTGAATGTATGAGTCTAGCATCATTGGAATGTGGTACAACAGACTCAGCTGTATGTCTCCCTACCTAGACTAAAGCAGGACAGCTGGACAATGCAGAGGTGGAGATTGCACGCTGCTCTAGAGGCCAATACTTCGGAGAGCTGGCTCTGGTCACCAACAAACCACGTGCAGCATCCGTCTATGCTGTAGGGGACACCAAGTGCTTGGGTACGTTGTACAGTGAGCTCCAACAGTGAGCTTCAAAAGTATTGGTACAGTGACACATTTTTTGTTGTTTTGTTTCTATACTCCAGCATTTTGGATTTGAAATGATACAATGACTATGGGGTTAAAGTGCAGACTGTCAGATTTCATTTGAAGGTATTTTCATCCATATCAGAAGAACCGTCTATAAATAAGAGCACTTTTTGTACATAGTTTTTAGGGCACCAAAAGTACTGGGACAAATTCACTTATATGTGTATTAAAGTAGTCAAAAGTTTGGAATTTGGTCCCATTTTCCTAGCATGCAATGAAGCTCATGACTCTGCAAACTTGTTGGATGCAAGTTTTGGTTGTGTTTCAGATTATTTTGTGCCTAATATAAATGAATGGTAAATAATGTATTGTGTCATTTTAGAGTCACTTTTATTGTAAATAACAATAGTATATGTTTCTAAACACTGCTACACTCATGTGGATGTTACTATGATTGCGGATAATCCTGAGCGAATCGTGAATAATGATGAGTTAGAAAGTTACAGTTACAATATCATACCCCCAAAACATGCTAACCTCTCACCATTACAATAACTGTCTCTCTGTCTCTAAAGCAGTCAGAAATGAATAGATCAGGGGGGAATTCTGACCTGAGTTACGTGCACGAAAATGGAACGCAATTCCCTTTTAATGTACTTCTCTCTTTATGCGTACTCTGTATTCTGACCTTGAATTTAAGCATGAGAATAGCATGCTATTCACCCGCTATTCGTTTGGGGTGATCTAAGAAATGAAGTTGTGACGGAAGTGTGTTTACTGATACGCCATATTCTGACCTTGACTTATTTTCCTCATAATTCCACCACCTTTACACGTGAGTAAACCATTAATACGGTTGAGCAAACCTGCCAGTTCCAAGTAGAAAAAGCATCTACTTTCTTTATTTCTGCAACTGTTTTAGATGATTTTTCCTAATGATCCCTGTGAAACCAGTCATATGAAAGCAAACTGAAAATCATATAAACATGACATGTATTGCGGACCCTTTCCCACAGTGAAGTTGGCTATAAATAACTGTGCCGTTATTCAGAGTTGTAATTGTTTGTCCCCCGATGATGTCCAACGCAGACGCTCGTTGGCGCGCGCGAGCAGTGTGGTGCAATAATTGAATAACATATATTCCTACATGTATTTTGCTACGCTTGCGCAGCCGAGCCGTATGGTCAGCCTGTAACATGCTGACCGGACACGTCGCCTGCGTTGCAAAATACATTTAGGAGTATATGTTATTCAATTATTGCCAACGAGCGTCTGCGTTGCCAAGGGCTAAAATAGAAGTCATTCCTATTTCTGACGCAGATCGTGCTGCAAGTCCTGCCTTCACCATATAAATTCAAAGATCAAAAAGCCTGGAAGGAGAAGAGATGACTAGAAATTATTCGGTTGACAGTTTTATGTGTGGATGAATTGTCGGAGTAGAGGACCTTGTGCATTTGAGGTAAAATAACAACTCAATGTTTATATCCCAGGACAAATTAGCTAGCAACAGCAAGCTAGCTAAATAAGACAAATTAGTTAGCATGTGCAAGCTAGCTAGCTAAATTGCCATACATGTTTAATGCTTTTCGACCTGTCTCCAAATTAATGTAATTGTTTCAGAGTTTGTTTTGATATTTTAACCTGCATGTCGTGATCTCGTTTGGTGTGGGGGGACAAAATAAATATATGCACAATGGCGCACGCGCGCAGCTGGTTTGGGTTCCGTGTAAATGTCTAACATGCTGACCAGACCGCTCACACGTGTGCTTCCGCGTGCGCCATCGCGCGCATGTTGATTTTGTCCACCCACACCAGAAACGATCAGGATATGCTGGTTGAAATATCAAAACGAACTCTGAACAAACTATATTAATTTGGGGACATGTCGAAAAGCATTAAACATTTATGGCAATTTAGCTAGCTTGCTTGCTGTTGCTAGCCCATTTGTCCTGGGATATAAGCATTGGGTTGTTATTTTACCTGAAATGCACAAGTTCCTCTACTCTGACAATTAATCAGATAAAAAGGTAAACCAAATTAGTTTCTAGTCATCTCTCCTCCTTCAGGCTTCTTCTTTGGACATTATATGGCGTTTGGCAACCAACTTTAAGGTGCATTACCACCACCAACTGGACTGGAGTGTGGACCTCAGTTCATCTTTCAATCACCCATGTGGTTATATGCTCCTTAAAAACCAATGAGGAGATGAAAGAGGTGGGACTTGCAGCGCATCAAGTGTCACAAATAGAACCAAGTTCTATTTTAGCACCTGGCAACGCAAACACTCATTGATGCTCGCAAGCAGTGTGGGTCCAATGATTGAATAACATGTGTACATTTATTTTGCAACGCGAGCGGTGTGATCAACATGTAAGCCGTTGGGGGGCTAACATATGGAATTGTTTTAAGTTAGTCATAACATGGATCATTTAGCTAGTCAAAAAGCAAATCTTAAGGAATAAGGTTTTGAAGTGTCTGTCCAATATCTAGGAGATACAAGAAAGCTCAGGAAATATGTGTTTGTTTGGCACATATTTAACCCTTTATTTTTAATGGCACAAAACTATTTCCATACTTCTATTAATTTGTGTGGGTTAACTTCAGATGAGTCCTGTGAAACTTATGGGGTCGTAGAGCAAAACGGTGGCTAATATTGAACATGATAGAAATAGGAAACAGAAAATGTGGGTAGCCTATAATTAAGACATTTGAAAGTGCCCATCTCTGGAAGTTAAAAGGCCATACAATTTAAATTCTACATAATTGCACAGCATTTCATAAACTTGACTGTGGGAAAGTTGATATGATGATATGCTTCAGTATGCTGCCAATATGATTGATTTCACATTTGTCTCCAGCGATTTTAAGGTAAAATAAAGGCTATCTAAAACAAGTGTCCTTTATATTTGCAATTCTGTTATCCAAACAGATTACTCATTTACCTAGCTCTTATCAAATTGTAAATTACAGTGCATGGAGAAAGCTGTTATTTTTATTGGAAAAAAATTAAGTAGATGCTTTTTCCACATGAAACAGGTAGGTTGGCGAGACCTTAATAGGTTCCTCGCGTGTAAAGGTGGTGGAATTATGAGGGAATTAAATCAAGGTCAGAATATGGTGTATCTGTAGACATGCCTCCGCCACACCTTAATTGATTCAATCTCCACCCAAAACGAATTGCAGGTGAATAGCATGCTATTCTCATGAAATTCAAGGTCAGAAAACACACAGAGAGAAAAGTGCGTAAAAAGGGAATTCCATTCCATTTACGCACGCTTAACTCAGGTCGGAATGAATAAAGGCCCAGCTGATCAGTTTGGGTCTGTTTAGCTTTATCAGCTTTTTATTGTTTGACTTGACTTGCACTCCCTCCTTTTTTCTCTTTCCTCCTACACCCCCGCCCCCCAGTAATAGACATTCAGGCGTTTGAGCGTTTGCTGGGTTCCTGTAAGGAGATTATGAAGAGGAACATTTCCCAATACGAGAACCAGCTGGTAGCTCTGTTTGGTTCTAGTGTAGATTTGAAACATTAAAGTATAATTGTAAGAAACAGCACACTAACACAATCCCACAGAGTGCTTCTTAAACACATACTAGCTTTACATACTTACAAGATATTTGTTGACATTTAATTGTAGAATCTACTGGACCTGATTTAATAACTGATATCAACATTACAATGTGAACTGTCTCAAATTACTTTGATCATTTTGTTTATATGTAGTATTTTCCTTTTTTGACTATTGTGGAAGTATCTGTATTGTTTACTGTGTTGACTTGGCAATTGTTCATGCATGTTAGCCCAATTTATTGATAATTCTAGCCCAATAGCTCCCACACAAACAGACGCTGTTTTTGTACTGAAATTGCCTTGAGGTCAAAGGTCCATCAATCAAATATTAATATGTGCTTTGATATGGAAATACTTTATCTGCAGATGGGGAGATTTCATAAATGTAATCCCTGGTCAAAATGTTGTCAATAAAGTAAATGGAAGTTGGTATTATGCAAGGATTTCTGCAGTTTAAACTGTGCTGTGTTACTGATGTGCTGGGTGGCACCGGAGTTTATTGATCTTCAGGTGGTGTGAAAGCCAAGTGTCGGTGGGTAAGGGCTTGGACCAACGTGTTACTGTTATGTAACTATTCTGTGATTAGCTATACAATTCCAATACACAGTCACCCCTTTGGTAGACAGTATCAGTGATGAAATCCTATCAAAGTATAGAATGTTACCATAATGGAATGCATTTGCAAACGGGCGAGTTCACCTTGGATAGGTGGAGTTTGCACATTTTAGACAGTTCCATTGGTCCTTAACTGAAATCACCCACCCGGGTCATGCAAAACAAACTGGCTGACTGAAGGGGGGGGGGGGGGGAAATCACGTAATCCACTACTGCATCCTATCAATATGTTACATAAACCTAACCCAGCTGTTAGGAATGCAGAAGTAGACTTCTACTGAACTGCAACAGAATATACATCCCCAGCATAAAAAAATAATGTTAGTAGAAAACTCCGATTATATTTACACAATGTTCAAATATTTATTTCAAACAGACAGCATCTCAAAGAGAAACAAGAAAAAAAAACATCCAGATGAAAGAGCTCATGACTGTTTTAGTTTTCTGGATTAATTTTTTATTTGAGTAACAAAATGTGAAGTGCCCTCAGCAAACTCCACACAAGTATTCCAACCTGCTGTGTCACAAGTATTTACACCACAAAGGGGTTTCCCTCAGTCCTTCCTTACACCCCCAATTAATTCATCCTTGTATACATCCTTGTATTTCCATGGAAGTCTCTTGGTGTCAAGTTGTCCCAAGTTCTAGTTTGTCAGTTTTAAATATTTAAAATATTTACAGAGTCCAGTATTCCAAAAACTCTTAAATCCCACTGTTGGTCGTATAATGCGGAAACAGATGGAAGGGAACAGCCTTGTCTTGTTTAAGTAGAGAAATGGAACAGAGCTGGTGGAATCAAAAGGGGTTTGTTAGGCTGATACAGTCCTCTCTACAAGATCTCAGTGCATCCCAAATGGCACCCTATCCCCATATGGTGCATTACTTTTGACCAGGGCCCAAAGTAGTGCACCATATAAGAAATAGGATGCCATTTGAGACGTGCCCTAAAAGTTTTTGAAAGTTCCTTCTTCCTCTATGGGAAAGGCTGAACAATGAAATTTGTTTGTACATAATCACTGTACTTAAAAACACACGTTGAAATGTCTATTTTTGCCATTGTTTAATGGCTTCCATGATCCTTTCTTATGAAGATTTTTTTTTAAAAGAACAAAAATCATTAAAATGATGAAGAATAAAAGGCCACCCACGAAGTCACTCATTCTTCTTATTCATCAAACATCAAAATGTTTTCTTCAAAGTAACTCCCTACGTAAAAATAAAACTCCCCAATAAATACAAATACAGCAGAGATATAGGGTTCTGGTGTAGTCCATCCCTGAGCTCGCTCTTTTGAGAAGGACAAAAATACCAGACAGGTGTGAAAAAAAAAAGTTTGAATAGCACGTTATTCCCAAATGTTCCCAGTGTCTCCAGGAGCAAAGATCCTGCCATTCCTCTTGTTTCCTGAGGCTCAACTTGGTGTACATCCACTAATAAGAAGATGTGGTTCCTTTTCCCCGCTGGAGGGGGGTGGGTTGTTACACAGAGGTGATGACAATCATGAGGTGAGGGGAGATATTGGAGATCCGGTTGAGGAGGTCAGGGGCTAGCCGGGATAAGTGGCTCTCTGAAAACTCACATGGTGGGAATATCTGCAACACATAGGCAGGCTGGAGAAGAGAGATAAAAATGGATCAGTTGAAAGACTATGCGATCTAAAGACATGCTCCAAAATGTAAAACATAACATTTAATTTGTACAGTGGGGCAAAAAAGTATTGAGTCAGCCACCAGTTGTGCAAGTTCTCCCACTTAAAAAGATGAGCCTTGTGTAATTTATCATAGGTACACTTCAACTATGACAGACAAAATGAGAAAAAAAATCCAGAAAATCACATTGTAGGATTTTTAATGAATTTATTTGCAAATTATTGTGGAAAATAAGTATTTGGTCAATAACAAGTTTATCTCAATACTTTGTTATATACCCTTTGTTGGCAATGACAGAGGTCAAACGTTTTCTGTAAGTCTTCACAAGGTTTTCACACACTGTTGCAGGTATTTTGGCCCATTCCTCCATGCAGATCTCCTCTAGAGCAGTGATGTTTTGGGGCTGTTGCTGGGCAACACGGACTTTCAACTCCCTCCAAAGATTTTCTATGGGGTTGTGATCTGGAGACTGGCTAGGCCACTCCAGGACCTTGATTTTTCTCATTTTGTCTGTCATAGTTGAAGTGTACCTATGATGAAAATTACAGGCCTCTCATCTTTTTAAGTGGGAGAACTTGCACAATTGGTGGCTGACTAAATACTTTTTTGCCCCACTGTATGTAAATGTAAAGTTATCAAAAACCAGCAGTAGCTGAATGTTTGCAAAAACAGACAGACATCTACAGTAACAAGCAGAGAGACTCACCTGATTGGAGCCTGGGTTGGGGACATTGATGATGCCTGCAGCCAGCTTGGCCTGCAAGTAGTTTATGAAAGCGGTCCTTAGGGCCTGGGTCTGATTCAGGACATCGTCCTGGTCCCGTCCACAAGGCAGAGCTAGCAGGAGACAGAACTCACTCTCCCCCTGCAGGAAACAGGGAAAAAAACACATTAAAACAGACACGTGATGTACATGAACTTGAGAATTTCTTCCTTAAAATTGAATTGGTCGCATTCACTACCAAAAGTAAGTGGACACCTGCTCGTCGAACAGCTCATTCCAAAATCATGGGCATTAATGTGGAGATGGTCCCCCCTTTGCTTCTATAACAGCCTCCACTCTTCAGGGAAGGCGTTTCCACTGTTGGAACATTGCTGCGGGGACTTGCTTCCATTCAGACAAGAGCATTAGTGAGGTCAGGCACTGGGGTGTTGGGCAATTAGGCTTGGCTTGCAGTCAGCATTCCAATTCATCCCAAAAGGTGTTTGATGGGGTTGATGTCAGGTCTCTGTGCATGCCAGTCAAGTTCTTCCACATCGATCTCAAACTATTTCTGTATGTACCTCACTTTGTGCACAGGGGCAATGTCAAACTGACCAGGAAACAGCCTTCCCCAAACTGTTGCCACAAAGTTAGACGCACAGAATCATCTAGAATGTCACTATGTCAGTTGGATGGGTCAAGTCCGGGCTCTGGACATTCCCAAGACTTGTCCCAAAGGCACTCCTTTTTGACTTGAGTGATCCTAGTGATCGCGCGTTATGAATTTGGATTACTGGGCTAAACGCGCAAACAAAAAGGAAGTATTTGGACATAAATGATGGACATTATCGAACAAAACAAACATTGTGGAACTGGGATTCCTGGGAGTGCACTCTGATGAAGATCATCAAAGGTAAGTGAATATTTATAATGCTATTTCTGACTTCTGTTGACTACACAACATGGCTGATATCTGTTTGGGTTGTTTTGGTCTCTGAGCGCTGTACTCAGATTATTGCATGCTGTGCTTTTTCGGGTAAAGCTTTTTTGAAATCTGACACAGCGGTTGCATTAAGGAGAAGTGTATCTATAATTCCGTGCATAATACTTGTATCTTTTATCAATGTTTATTATGAGTATTTCTGTAAATTGATGTAAAACTCTGCAAAATCACTGGATGTTTTGGAACTACTGAACATAACGCACCAATGTAAACAGATTTTTTTATATAAATATGAATTTTATCGAACAAAACATACATTGTGTAACATGAATTGTGTAACATGAAGTCCTATGAGTGTCATCTGATGAAGATCAAAGGTTAGTGATTCATTTCTCTCTATTTCTGCTTTTTGTGACTCCTCTCTTTGGCTGGAAAAATGGCTTTTTTTCTGTGACTTGGCTCTGACCTAACATAATCGTTTGGTTTGCTTTCGTCCTAAAGCCTTTTTGAAATCGGACAATGTGGTGGGATTAACAAGAAGAGTATCTTAAAAATGGTGTAAAATACTTGTATGTTTGAGGAATTTTAATTATGGGATTTCTGTTGTTTTGAATTTGGTGCCTTGCACGGTCACTGGCTGTTGTCCTGTTAGCGGGATCTCAGCCCAAAGAGGTTTTAAGCATGAAACATACATCTCTGCCTTATTTTTCCCAGGAGAGTTTTTTATTCCTGTCTGTGCAATGTACTGAGAACCCAGCTGGCTATATGGACAGGGACAGTATATCCGGAGAGAGCCACGATTCCGTAAATCAGAGTGTTACTTTATTGTCCAGGGACTGAACATTAGCAAGTAATATACTTGGAAGCGGTATGAACAAATGCTCCATCCAATTCAGGAATGTTAGTGCCGCTCTAATATCCAAAAGTTTTTTTTGGCTGTATGTAATAGTGCAAAGGACGTTCTGAGCTAATAATGTGAGAAATAACACAAAAAAAATTACACTAAAGTTGCTTATGAGCCATGAACAAGGCGACCATATCTATCGGCGCCATCTCGCCAGTCCTTAATGATTGGACCATTACTTTAGTTACTGAGTGACTAGTTTAGTGACTAGGTTAGTGAAAAGTGCTCCTCATCAAGTAGCATCCACTCACTTGCTGTTTGCATCCACTTACACTGGGCCAAGTTAACACAATTTAGGATGGACTCATCCTCATGATAGGGAAAATAACTTACCGTCATTCTTCTAGCCACACCATCCAGTTGTGATGCCTCAAGTCTCATTCTCTGGACGATCCGAAGCAGCGCTCCTCCCTCTGGTAAGGGCAGCGATCGTAGAGCCAATGCTTTGTTGCCACAGACAAAATGCAACTGGACAGCAGCTTGGTCATTCTTCAGTGCTAGCAGCCCTTGCCACACTATCGGGTACTTCTGCTCAAACAGAAAATAAAACAGTGATGCAAAATGCTATTTATTTGTAAATATTTAAAATAATATAAAAACAAAAAAAAAATGTGAATAGTCTACCTACACTACACTTTGTCCTGACCACTTTGCCCAAAGCTCTTGCCCATACCTCTCTGATCCTGTTCAGTTGTCGTTCTGGTTTTACACTGGTTTTACTGTCTCTAATTCGCTGTCTGTTCCCCATTTCCATAAATCCTTAAGTGACTCACCGTGAGCAGCTGCACCATGTTGACAGGTTGGTGTCCAACTTGTTTCACCTTGCCATCAGCTTGTGACTGGCTGGGGTCTGTACCCTGAGGCCCAGAAGAGTGATTTTAGTATAAACAAGTTGTTTTTCCAAACATGATTCAAGACACTACCCCATGATCATTATCAAATTGTGCAGAGATACAGTACACTGAATAGTGTTTAACTCACTAAGGCAGAAGTGATGTTGATAGGTGCCTGGTTGACCCCAAAAGAAGTCTCTGGGATCTGGGAATGGACGGCCCGGGTGTTGCTGTACATTCCTGGATACTCTGAGAAGGAAGCTCCGGTCCCTGATGGCAGCAACTGCACCCTTTGTGGGGACGCCATGGCGGCCATAGATGGCCGAATCCCCATCATCCCATCCTTCAGAGGAGAGTGTGGGCTCTTGACCTCCTGTGGCTTTGTGCCATCCTTCTCAGAAACACCTTTAGTCAGCAGATGTGCCCTGGGGGACAGGGACGATGTGATATTGGTAGATGTCGAAGAGGGTGGGACAGTCTCTTGGATGTGTCCCTGGTGTGGTTCTGAGGCAGAGCGCTCTCCCTGCGGGTGGTGCATGAGCACACGCATGTCCCTGGGTGACATGTACGGGTCCAGCTGTAGCCCGCTACGTAGAGCTCCGCGGGGATCCACCTGCATAGTCTCTGGTTTCAGTTGGGTGGCAGATGGTCTCCCTGTGGCCTGATGGAAGCGTCTGGCATCCTCTTGCTCTCCCTCGTGGCTCCTTACATTCCCAGGGTTAACCTTGAGGACCATGTCTCTGCCTACCGCCTGGGGCGAGGTGGGACGTTGCTGGAGAGGACCAGACCAGGGAGAGGCAAGAGGGTCTCCATGCATTCCGAAACTCATCACAGAGAGGGGTGGTGTGTTCACCCTGACCTCTCCTTGGACAAGGTGCCCCATGGGGATTGCTTGGGAGACACGATGGGGTGACATCCTGCCAATGCCACTGTGAGCACTGTGAGGTTGCATGATAACAGACTGCTCAGGGTGGTGGACACTGGTGACATACTGCTGCATGGCGGGAAGGCCAGAGGGCAGCATCCCAGGGAGGCCTTTCGGAGAGGAGCCGCCAATGGGAGAGGACACTTTAGTGAACGGAGAGTGTGGGTGGCCTGACTTTCGAGGTGAACGGGGCTCCTGTTTGACCCCACTGAGATGTGATGGAGTTCTGTCAGTGGCCGAGCCGGAAACAAAGCCTACGTGGTTGCCAGCCGGAGAGGGCAAGTGGGGGCTCATTGCAGGACTTATGGCAGAGTTCCAAGATGGTTTACCCCCATCAGCAGTCATAGCATCAGCCCCATCCACTTTTTTTGGATGCTTCAATAACATTGTGAACTCTGGATGATGGTAACCCATCACTTGTGGACTACTAACCGTCTGCTGGAGCCTCTTCACAACTCCTTGAGGCCCTGATGGGTAGGGAGATTCTAACTTATCCATACCAGTGTTTTCTTGTTTAATAGCGGACACAGGTTGTTGCGTCTTAGGATGCCCATGGTCTGTCTGTATTTGAGGACACTTTGGAGTGTTTGACTGGGAGTGGGTATACATCTCCTGTTTTATTTGGGGCATGGACACAAGCTGCTGAGATTCCATGTCAACTGCAGTAGCTGGTGGGATCTGGCTGATTTTGGCACTTATCCTCTGTGGTCCCTCCTTGATCTGCCCTGAGTGACTCAGCACCACCACTCCCTCTGAGGTATTCACCCTTAGACCTGGGATAGAGCCCGTACCCAGACCGGAGCTCTCAACCAAGTACCTCCCAGCACTTCCACCCTCCTCACCAACTGATGGTCCATGGTACAAACCACTGTCCCTGTCCTCCATGCTGGGCGGCCTGTATGCCTGCTTGGGAAGTGGCATGTCCACACAGGGATTTCTGTCAACCGACATATTAACTTTCTCCATGTCGGGTGGATTGCAAACACGACTGATAACAGAAGTGGCAGTGGAGGCGATAACAGAAATCACAGACTTCGACTCAGGGGATGGTAGTGAGGCTGGGGGCCGGACTACAGGCTGAGCTGGATGAGATGGCAGCCTGTTGTCATTTAGAGAGGCCTTACTAGGTACAACAACCATTGGAGTATTACTATCAGAAGGGTGTGGAGGATCCCTAAGGGACGAGGTGCCCAGATTGGAAGGAACAGTACTACTGCATGGGACTGGGAGTGAAACATTTTTGTGCTTCATGAGAATCCTACGCAAGTCACTGATGTTGTGATCAGTCTCCATGTGCTCAGTGTCAAGGGGAAGTCCTGGGTTCTCTACGGGAGCTGCTGATGCTCTAGGAGAGGAAGGGACAACTGCATCCTTGGACTGGTTGAGCCAATCTGGTGGGGAAACTGGGATCCTGCTTGGCTGTGTGGTTCTGATGTTTGGCCGGGTTGGGGGTGGAGAAAGTGAGGGTGAGATGCACTCCGGTGGTGGTGGTTGTGTATGAGGCTTGGTGAGAGTGGGACTTTTGGTTGTGGGGCAGACAGGTTTCAGATGTTTAGGTGGAGGTTGCTCTGCAGGGGCTGGAGGCAACTTTGATTCTTTAGGCATGTCTGTAGTCTTGGGAGCCAAATGCACCGTTTCAGGCTTCCAAGAGGTGGCTGTAATGACACCAGCAACTGTAGATGAGGGAATACTTTCTGGAACAGGCTGTTCGTTAGAGGGTGTGCTGTCTGATGTGATAACAGAGGTGTTCTCCGGTTCTGATGAACTTTCTTTTACAACATCCTTTTTGTTAGACTTTTGGCTCTTAGACCGCTTCGGTGTTTTAGCTCTGCCCTTAGCACCTTTCCTGGGTGTGGTTGGGAAAAAGGACTCCCCCTGAACAGGAGATATGTTAGTCACAGGTTCAGCTCGCTTGGTCGGCTGGATGAAGGTTGGAATCTCTAGATCTGAATCCACAACAGCACTATTTACCGGTTCTTGAGGCAGAGGGACGGCTATATCCTCACCCATAATGGAATCAATCGCAGCAGCAAGTTCATACTCACTAGCAGGATTGGCTGGTTTGTCTTCCTCAGTCTCAATTTTTAATTCTGCAGGTGGTTGGGCAGGTGGAGTGGGTGGCTCAGCTGGGAGGGTTGGGTCTGTCAGTTTAGCAATGTTCTCCACAGCTTGCTCCAGCTCCTGTTCCTGTTGTAGCAAAGTTTTAGGATCTATTGGAGGCTTATTCTCTGTCGTCACCCCATCTTTATCCTCGTTGCTACAACTCACATCTTGTCCTGGACTAGACTCTAATAATAATGGGTCATTAGTAGGTTCGCCTGGTTTAGTCTTTTTAGAAGAATCATCCTGATTTCCGGGTTCTTCATCCCCCATTTGAAGTAAATCTTTCACCTCAGTGACATTTAGTCTGATCTTGAGGTTCTTGAGGACAGGAGATTTTGGAATCCGTGTCAAGCGTGGGGCTTTTCCTCTCCCACTCTTCTCCAAAACAGGCTGTTCTTCCATGACTGGAGGTTCAGTCTCTTTCTCACCTAATTTAGTTCCACTGGCTTTCTCGTCAATAGGGTCAATTTTCTGCCTGTCTTGATCTCTTGATTTCTCTGTTCCTAGTCGTTGCTTGACATTCTCCTCTTTTTTTGTCACAACTGGCACCACATAATCTTCTTTACATGAGACAGTGGAATCTGGCATGGCCAAATTGTCCTCCTCTGTAAAATCTATCGGTTGAGCAACATCTTCAGGGGGCTCAGTTTTTCCCCCCTTCCTACTGGATCCAGTCACTGTGGGCGTGGGTAACTGACTTGCCAACACTTTATGACCATGAGGAGAATGTCTGCCTTTTGACACTTTTGAGATTCTTTCACTACTCTCTGATTCATTGGAGTCCGTATCCTTGGTCTCCATTTTTGATCTATCCCCTTTAGCTGTTAACATGTCCTCTCCTTTTTGACGATTCTTAGGAGGACGTCCCCGCCTTGAGGTGATAGGTACAAGTGAATCCTGTTCTAATGGTTGCTGAGGGGCTGCTTCTTTGTCTTTGTCTCCACCTCGCTTTCGTGCAGAACGTGGTGACTCAGTTACATCCTTTCCAGCCCCCTTAGTGGCATCTTCCTCAACTGGGGTGGCATATACAGATTTCACATTTCTACGCCTTGCTCTTCCAACATATATACTTTGCTCTGTGCCATGCTCGGGGTCTGCACCATGTATGGGAGACTTGCCTGTGGATTTGGAATCCAAGCTTCCCTTCAAAGACTCCGCTCTAGGGGATGATGCACGCTTTGTGCGTTCACTCTTGCGTGTAAGTGGTTTCTCTGAACTATTTGCTGAAACCAAAGGTGTCAGTGGGACTTGAGTAGGAGACTTACTCTTTTTGTTCTTAGACTTCTGTGGTGAAATTGACTCATCCCTGGTTTCATTATCAACAAGCACCTGTATCTGATTAAGATCAAGTTTCTTTTCCACCTCTGTATGAGTGTCTGTATCTTCAGTGTTGGCATCCTCTTTTGACATCTCATCAACAAGGTTAGGTGGTGTGGAACTTTTCAATTCAGGTGGTAATTCAGGAGATGCCAGCTCAAGCTCAGAACGACTCAATAACGTTTTATGAATATGGCAATCACTGTTGGAAGACTGCTCAGGGGTCAATGTTTTAATATCCTGAGCTATATCTTTAGATTTCTCTTCACTAGGGAATCTTTTAACTTTTCTCACCAAACGAATGGGCTCGGGGGCTACTAAATTAACAGAAGCAGGGGGAGACATCGAACGGGGAGACATTTGCAGGAGGGGAGGGAGCTGTTCATTTTTTATGTTTTCTTCTTTAGTCAAAGGTTCTAGAGCAGCTGGCTCTAGGGATGGAGTAAACATGACACGTGTTTCCACTGGTGGAGACATCTCTTTGGGTGGAAGGAGTGGAGATATCTGCTTGGGTGGAGACATCTGCTTGGGTGGAAGGGGTGGAGACATCTGCTTGGGTCGAGACATCTCCTTGGGCATAAGTGGGGGCTGGGAAATCATGTCCTCAGCTGGGCTAATAGGTTTAATCTCTGAATCCATGACAAGTTCTGAGGTTTTAGGTAACTGCAGAGGTTGCTGTTCTGCCTCAGGTGACTTCTCCACCCTATTGTCATCTATGGAATCTGCCTTTTTCACATCCGGTAGCGGTTGGTCTTTCTGCTGTTGAAGCCGTGTGAACTCCAAAAAGCGGCTATGGAAGAGGACAACTGGTTCTGTGTCAGGCTGCCCGTCTGTCAGGCCTTGCTGACCAGTTTGCTGACCCTGACTCTGCTCAGGGTCCTCATGTTTTCGCTCAAGGTGCTGAAGACGTCTTGAGTCCTGCTCAAATATCGAGCTGTGAAGGAAACGTGAGGCAAACAGTTCCCTGCGTTCATGTTCCTCTGGCTTGGGCTTGGGCTCTTCCTTCCGGTCATCTAGTTTGTCTTCAGACCCACTACTGCGAATTTTCTTCTTCTTCATGTACCAAGAGGGTGTAGGTCGAGGTGCTGACTCAACCTTTTCAGTATCTTTCCTACTGCGTAAACCAGCAAAGTGTGAATCATAGTCCAAGAAAGACCAGTTGTCCTCCCTAGAGGAGGACAGAGACTTTGCTCGCTCTAGCAGGGCCTTGGTATCTGGTGTGATGGTTTGGTCAAGTGCAAAGGAGTAGAACTTCATCCTTTCCAAGGTGGCAAGCTTAGGGTCTGAAAATCTGTCCACTCTCTGCCTGTCAGACAAAGGTACCGAAGTGGAGGGCATAGGAGAGTGTGGTTTGTTCTCTCTATCCTCCTCAGAATCGGATCGTACTTCCCCAGGCTCCAAATCATGCACAATTCCGTACTCCAAACGCTTGCGATGGTGTGGATTTTTTGCAATGCCTCTTGAGAAGTTTAAGTCAGGTAAAAAATCTTGCTTGACTCTGCTTTCCCAACGTTTTTCCCGCTCTTCCTCACTAATTTGTAAAGGAGTGTTTGACTTGGACATTTGCATTGTATGTGTCCTTTTGACTGCCAGCTCCAGGTCTGGGTGGCTTTTATCCTCAGTTTTAACCTCCCTGAGGTGTGACGATACCGCAAAGTCCTCTTCAGCATGATGAGAAAAGTGTTGCAAGCCTGGAGATGCAGTGTTGTTCCACTCGGGATCTTCAGCACGACGAGAGAAGTGTTGCAAGCCTGGAGATGCAGTGTTGTTCCACTCAGGATCTTCACTCTTTTGCCGGAAGCTCCTGTAGACACGGTCCCCCCTCTTGGCACTAATATCTGCATCAAATTGCTCTAGTTTCTTGAGTTTATGAGATGGGAAATTATCTGTGACATCTTGAGGTGGCTTGCCCACTTCATGTACCAGACTGCGGTGTTCAAGATCCTCCCTTTCTAAGTCTTGTGGACTTCCTGGTTTTTCTTGTTTGTCTGGCTCTTGGAGCTGTTGGTGAAGTCTCCTCTGCTCCATCTGTTTGCGGTAACTCTGGGAGAGGTCAATATCCAGAGGCTCTTCCTTGACACCCTTGTCATTGTCCTGTGCACCATATTTGAACGGGCTTGGTGGATCTTGATCTCTTGCATTATCCTGATCCATGTTCCCCTCGTGGGAGAACCTTCTAGACATGCTGTGGCGTTTTGAGTCTATAGGGTCCATGCTCCCCTCGGGCAGCGCTTCCTGTCCTCTCATTACAGGATCCTGACTACCAGGAAACACCAGCCTCTCCGTTTTGGATCTTGAATCCCTCCGCTGTGAGTCTTTTTGTTGAGCCTTATTGTCGCCATCCATCTCTTTTGAAAAGGCAGTGCTTGCTCCAAAGTCTGGGGGTTGACTCCCATCCTCCAGCCTTCTCCTCTTCTGCCGAATGGTCCTCCCACTGGCATCCCCAAAGCGCCTCTTTCTCGCAGCCAGCCGATCAGAATCCATTGATGGATCTTTCCCATCATTTCCAGTGTCAGACTTTTGGTGTTTCTTGGACCGTGTTTTAACATCCTTGTCTGCGATTTCACCTTTCCCTGACTCAAGTCTCTCACTTTTTACAGGCTCATGGCGAGAGGTTGACGCTGTCGGATCTGAAGGAGGAGGGTCATTGTCACCTTTATATATCTGTCTCTCAAGGCTGTCTTGGTCCGACACCTTTCCCCTTCCAGAGCCTCCATCCAGGCTGGGATCTAGCTTGGTCTCAGATGGTGGGATGCCGGGAGATTGCACCTTTCCTTTCCTTGATTTACTCTTCTCCCCCTTTTCTTTGTCACCTTTCTCCTTTCGCCTTCCCCGCTTGCTTTTCTCAGCCCCAGCTCCACGCTCAGGTTCAACCAAGTGGGCGTCTTTTTCCAACCTCTCACTCTTAGAGCTGGCTCCATGTTCCAATGGAGGAGCCTTGTCAGCCTTGTCAAAGCGTGGTGGTGAGAGTGAGCTGCAACTACCACTTCGCTCAGAGGACTGGCTGTAGACCTGCCGCTCTGGGTCTCTGGGAGCACGCTCAGATGGTGAAGGGGAGGCAGAAGGGGTGATCGGGCGCCGTGGATGAGACGGGCTCCACCTGACTCGGTCTGCCTCAAAGCGCTCCCGCTCCCTTTCTCGCTCCCTCTGGATGTATGTGTACTTCCGAATGTCCTGCTCAAAAGGATCTCGATAATCCCTGAACTCCCGAGGGTCCTCATGATAGCGTGGGTCAAAGTGTTCTCCCTGGTAATGCTCCAACTCCGAATACCGCTCACGGCTGCGGGCGGGGTAGTCTCTGTGAGGGTCTTCGGGGTAAATGGTGCCAGGGGTGCGTACATTCTCAAAGTAAGCTCTTTCTGCTGAGAACTCATGGTATGGAGGTCTTGGTCGTTCCTCCCTGTAAAGCAGGGGGTTGTGGAATAGGAGGGGGGGAAAAATGAAGTGAGAACCAATAAGTACACCAGAAAACAAGTAATTCAAAGTATTCCCTCCATTCATCTCATATCACAAATGTGAACCTTACCTTCTTTCAGTTGGAATTTCATAGAAGTCTCTAATGTCTTGCCCAGAGGCTTGCATAGAGCGATAAAAAGCCATCTGACTCTCTTGGCTGGCAAAATCCACCTGCAAATAAACAAATTAGCTCCCTTCATCTGATTTACTGTTAAAATGTCAGTCACTGATTGATTAATGAAACATATTTATTCATACTTTTATTTTGTTGCCTCCAATCTTCCAGCCTTTGGTCTCCCTGACAGCTGCCTGTGCAAAATCTGTGTTGTTATACAAGATGAGAGCCATCCCCTTCAACCTGTCAAATACCACCTAAAGGAAGAAAAGCAGAAATCTTGTTGAGAACAACTTCTCTAATATAGTATCAAAAATGTCAGGGATTCCAAGAACATTGGGGAGGGAAAAAAGGGTAGACCTTGACTACATGTCCATAGCGGCAGAAGTGGCGTGTGAGATATTGCTCTGTGATGTTGGAAGCCAAACCGTCCAGCCAAACACATGTTGTGGGCATACTCTTTCCAAAACCCAGCTGGAAAGGAGACCGAAAACACAGGATGTAAAAACATTGACAATAATAATTGCAGAGGGTAGTTCTGTATCACTGAACTCAATTCCTTTTGTACCAACATGGATAACTAGAGGTAAGGGCAATATAGATTTATGAATAATACCTTGAGCCGGTTGCTCCCTAAATACTCTCCATCCATTTTCTTTATAGCTTTGCAGACACTGGCAATATCAGAATACTGCACAAAGGCGTACTGAGGAATACCATTGACTTTTTTAATGTCAATATCCTGTATGAGGGATGACAAAATGAATAAATATTTAAAAGAAAACAGGCAATTCTCTGGCATTTTTTTTTATTTTTTAGAAGAGATATTTAACTTGCACAACCCATCAGTGTGCAGTAACATACATACCACAATCTCTCCAAAGCGCTGGAAGATATCAAGGAGCTGTTGGTAACTGGTGGTCTTCTCCAAGTTGCCGATAAACAGGGTCCTTGTGGCCTTGGGGTGGAATTCATCAATCCGTCCATCTAATGGCCTGAATTCATTCTCGCTCTCAGTTTCTGAGGGAAAGACTTCTATTACAATCACTAAACAAGACAATAGAAGTACACTCAACAGTATGTGAATGACCGCTCATTACAACTCCATTAGGATTTAAGGCCCAAGCTCAAATAATGAAAGAATTACAGATGTTACATTACAACACTAAAAAGTTTCATACCAGGGCCGTTCCAGACAGAAACCTCGATCATCATGCCGAAAAAAAGCTTTCCTTTGGAGACGTTGAGGGCTTTCTCTTGGTCTTCCTGCTGCCTGAAGAACACCAGACCATATCGGTCCTCTGAAGCCCCGTGGATCTGCACAGATGTCACTTTCCCATGTTTCTTGAACTCATGGAACAGTCCATCTTTCAAACTTGTGTCTGGAAGGGGAAATGAACAGTGAATTGATGCTTGATATGGGTCATACAGCTGCATCTTGAGGGACAAAATAAAATGTTAGGTCAAGGTGGAGAATGGGGGGGGGGTGCTTTGATTAGCCACCTCTACAGCTGAACATGTAGACACGAAATGGCAGAGGATTACAATATTTATTGGTGACCCCCTTCATAATGTCATGGTGCCCAGCAAAGTGTAACCAGAATGTCAAGGTGCACAGCAAAGTCCAGACAGACTGCATGTTTATGAGTATGCTGCTAGGTATTGGTACTTACCTGTGGAACGCACTGGTAGGTTCTGCACCCTGATGCCAAAGCTTCTGCGTGGCTCATCACCTTCCATCACCATGGAACAGGGCTGAGAGGGAGGTGCATGTGTAGCAGAGGACTGAACAGAGCGTGCACGAGACCCTTCACTTGAACTGCTGTTTGAATCGCTGCTGCCAAACGGACAAATGTGAGGAAAGAGAGGGGGTAATGTTCAGAGGGTCTTCAGCTAACTTGACTAAATAAAAGGGTACATTTGTATGCATCTCAAGTCAGCGATATTCTCTCCATAATCCTAGAGTCAAGCAGGATATTTTACAACTGGATAAGTGGAATATGTTCCCTTATCTTGCTACATTCTCTACAACATAGGCTAATTGACTGATGTGTGCTCCATCCATACAAACAATAACATTCACACCATCACAAAAGCACATCCTACCTGCCACTGCCAGTGCTGCTGGTGCTGCTGACAGAATCAGAGCTAGAGGACCTACTGCAGGACCTAGAGCACGGACCTCTTTCAGGGGAGAGGGGGGCTCTTTTGGGGGAATGGGGGGCTTTGGGTGTTTGTCCCGTGGTCCTTTGCGGGGAGGGGTGTCGAGACTGTGAGGAATGAGATGATCGACTGCGGCGGTGATGGTAAGTCCTGTCAACACGACGTCCCCTTTCATCTCGATAGGGGTCACGGCGTGCAGCACTAGACAAGGTGAAGGGATCTCCTCGGATCCTGGACTCAAAATGAGGCTCTGGGGTTTCAAAGCTCCCCCCCATTGCACTGCTACTTCCAGGGCCAGGGCTAACTCCAGCTGCAAACATGGTGCGATCACGGTAATAGTCTGCGTTGTAGTGGCGCTGTCTATCAAAAGTGCCAGTGCGCTCATGGTGTCCATAGGGGCTGTGATCATATGCACGCTCCCGAGTCTCTGAGCTGGTGGAAGACACAGGCAAAGGATGGATGGATAGGGGAGAGAGAGAGTAGATATAGAGAGGGCGAGTGTTAGTGTGACTCCAAAAATACAGATTAGTTCCAACACACAATGAAGTTTAAAATAGGCAGTGCACTGTTAAAATGTCAACTTAAATACACACAAACAGGGACCCCGCTGAGCACGGGTCTATGAAGATACAGGCCAATCATTTGCGATTCCAGTAGAAGCAATAGAATATACGAGGGGCATTTGGTCAATTCAAACTTATGTCATTTCAAACTACGCATTTCTCTAGTATAGGCTACTTATCGTAATGAACGACACCAGCAAAATTCCTGCGATAACTGATTGGTGTCGATAACTTTTTATTTATCGTCCCAGCTCTAGCATAGAGTAAGGTAACCCTTGGATAGGTTTAGTTTCATAAGGGCCATGCTTGAGACTCAAAAATGCATGAACACACATTGTGAGAATTTCTTTGTTGGCCAAACGTAACACAACCACATCTGTGAAACTATTGAACTCCATTGTTTGCATTTATTCTAATTATCTAGAAGCTGTGTCATATCACATTTGTCAGAGTGAGCAAGTGAGTTCCTACTGAGATCAAAAACAATTTCTGAATTAAGTAAGAACAGTGGGTCTTGGCAGTTGAGGGAAATCCTGGTGGACCTGCTAGATCTTAACTAGTCTATATTAAGCCACCTAGTAACTAAGAGAAAAAGCAAGAAAGGGAGGGAGAGAGAGACAGAAAAAGTGACAGAAAAGAAAAAGGGAGCAAGGAAGAGAAAGAAAAACAAGCCCTCTGGCCCAAGCAGCTGCATATTTTCTCTCTAAAAGCTCTAACAATTAGTGCAGGAGACGAGGAAAAGAGACGCAGTGGGCAGGACAATACCAACCTTTTCCAAAAGCAGTAACCGAACCTATAATCCCAAATACAATCTAGGTCGTCAGAATTGTGTGAGCCGGAATAAAAAGCAAAAAATCATTTGGATAAAAAAAAAAAAAAAAAACTTGAGCAAAAAGGTTATTTTGTCTTCATGTGTATAGAGTCTGATGTTCGAGTAGAACACTGGGTAGGGTAGGCATCTTAGGTATAATCCACCATCTCTTAATCTCTTCGTTTGATGTAAAAAGAAAGAACAACCAAAGAAATATTTTTTTTTTATGACAACGATTGATACAGGTTTAATTTGAAAAAAAACAAAACATGAGTCACACTTAAGGGCATAGCGGTGCATTTCAAAAGTGACACTAGAGACAGGATAGACTGAAAACATATCCAACTTGCTAGAAAAAAAAGGAACAAGTCTGAGTTGTCTGCATATTACTGTCCAAAATAGAGATCTGTATTATTCCTCTTCAAAACTAGCAATCCAGTTTGCATACCCTCCAGTAAAAAAACAAACAGCATCTTCTCTCGCCATAATGCACGGAATAATCCTAGTCCACTGCAACGTAATTAATTCCTTAAAATAGCACTATTACATATCCCAAGGGGAAAATAGACAGTCTACTCCCATCACTGTGTAGATGACATCTTCAGGCTTCATTCAGTTTTCTTTGAAAATGCAGACGTTTCTGTTCTTTGTTAGTAACCCCAAATACTGATGCTGAGAGGATATACAGCTAAATCCACACTGAAGCAGAGTAATCCAACAAAAGAAGTGCGGTTACACCTGTGTACATCCTATACCCAACATCCTTACACCCAATGTGGGGGTTACTTCCATGAGGCAGGTACATCCATAACGCATGTCTTCAGTTGTCTTCATGGCCATCTCTCTGAAAAATATTCCAATGGAATTTCTTGATAGGTGTTCCTGTTACTCCTCAGTTTCTCTTTAGTTCCTTTTGATATAAACTCCATACTAAATTACAATTATACCCTGTAAAATGTAAATTCCCTTGTCTGAAAATGATCAACTAGCTGTGAATGATGTATTGATGGGGCCCTGTGATGACAACTAGCCAACTTACATCCTTACGATGGCAACTTACATCCCTTGGTCCATGATGTTATTTAAATCCAGACGAGTAGCAGATATCCTTGGTTTGGAGACTTCCAGAAAAATTCTCTCTGCCCAGCAGTAGAAAGGTGGTGAGGAAAAACCGACAATCCTCCCTGTCTTCTCTGATGAATAGTCCATAGGTGAATAAACCTGCCTGAATATAATTCTCAAGAAAATATAGGGGTATTTAATCCATCCAGGCACCGATTTACTTCCAAAGAACGACGATCCCAGGTAAATCGCGGTTAGAATCCATGGTTTGTAAAATAAAAATATCCGAAAACTCACCAGGATAAAATCCAACAAATGTGATATATCCAAACTCACCAGGATATTCCCCACAAGTGTAATATCCAACGTGAAAGCAGGATACGTCTCACATAATAAATCCAAAATTTTGAATAATACCTCATACATCCATACCTCTTTAATGACCAATAGATTAGCATAAACAATTAACTTCGATCCAGCAAAAAAAGGCCAGGTCTGTGCGGATGGTAAAGGGATTGTTCCCTAGGTTACCTTTATGTAAAACTAAGGAATCTATTGCCCTTGATTTATTAATAACCCAACAATGAAATTATGTTATTGCGGGATAAAATATATATATATATATATATTTACTGACACCACGATCCCCCAGTACTTCAGAGGGAGACTATGTCCACTTACCAGTCTCTTATCCGTTCATACCGCCCCTCTCTGGTGTGGAGGGACACTGGGGGGCCAAACACTGGACCCACTGCCCCCCTAGAGAATCCTGAAACATCCCGCCCGTGACTGCTCGAAGGGGGGTTGTCATCAAGGCCCCGAACAGCACTAGGGACAGACCCAGGTTCGTTGTAGTCAGTGCGCAGGTCTCTGTCCCCCATCTTGTTGACAGCATTGTGTGCCTTCTGTGCACTTTTGATATCCACAAAATCCACAAAGGCTGCCACGCCGCCCTCCGACCCTCGCTTCCGCAGGACCTTGACGCTCTCGACACGTCCATAGCTGAGGAGCAAGAACAAAGAGAGAAAATATGTCACACTATTGAGAGACTATGTACGCGTCCATTCAGACTTATGATATGCACAATAATATAATAGCTAGCCTAGTAGCTAGATTTTTAAACAGCAAAGAAAGCACAGGAGCCTGATTTTGCCTGGCAGCCAATTAGTCAAATTAGCATTAAAGGGAAAATCCACATACATATATATATATATACACATATATGTGTATGTATGTATGTGTGATATTAAACTTTCAAGAAGCAGATGTGGCCAGTGTCACTTTACTTCTTTAAAGTACAATATCTTGAAAACTTGACTGCGAACATGCAAAGCATTGGGACTCTATCAACAGTGGACTAAGAAAAAACCCCACCAAACAATACTTTTGAGTGGACTTTCCCTTTAAAAATGGAGGCCCAAGCATTTTGGCGCCTTTGTGTAGTGAACTTAAAAAAAAGAAAATGACTTTTCTCAACTTAAAGTGGTTATATTCCTTTACTAAATCATCTTACATAGAATATGAGGGTCAGTGGAACCTGTGGATTACAATTATACTTTAATAGAAATCTATTATTAGTGTGAAAATAGGGTGTTCTGCTGTTATTTTGAAGTCATTGAAAAAATGCCAAGAACTCAAATGTTGGTTATTCAATAGTTGCACACTTTCACTGAAACACTAGATCCATGTGTTGGTGTACAGTGCTCATGTTCACTGAATCTGGCATTTAGCTGAAAGCCAGGTCAAAGAACCTAACGTTAGGCTCAAAGTAGTTGATTACGATGTAAATAGTTTCAAATAATGTATCATAACCGCAAGAAAGTAGCTACCTCCTTGCCACTTTAAAGCATTAGAATATTGAGGGATCCAATAACGTTACCTGGCACACGTTTACGGATCGAGAAGAGAGACTGATGATTATGGTAGCCACTTTTCGGACCATATGAACCGCTAAACATTGCAGTTAAGGCGTGATGAATTATGCAGTGAACGAGCGATAGAATCAAGAAGCCCATATGTTACACGAGGGCTTTCATCGTGATAGCACGTTGATTAACTCGCCGCCAGGCAATCAAACCCGATATCGTCCGCTAGGTAATTATGGCAGCTAACGAAGCTAGCAGTAGGAACGTGGAGAAACCATGCATTTAGCGATAAAGTTAGATGACTTTGCATTATTCAGTAATCCGACCAATGATTAACACATAGCCCCTACTAAACATAACTAGTATATGTGTTACCACATCCTTCAATAATACAATTTGCTACCTAACTAGTATGTTAGCTATATTTCTGCTAGCTTGCTGAACTAGTTACCAAGGCATTAACTGATGTAGCTAGCGACGTCGTTAACGTATATCAAGTGAGCAAACGACAAAATGGTAGCTAGTTAGCTGACAAGCTAGCATTCAGTGGCATTTCAGCTTGCTGGATTCCAATAAATTGTGAAATTCTGGTATGTTGTGTGTTTGTTAAAAATATCACGGGGGAAAAAATCTTAAACAACAGAGACCATTTGGTGTTGTATCTTGAAGATGGCTAACGTTAGCTAGCTCAGATAGCTAGCTATTGGACACAGAGCGCGCTGCCTCTCCTCTTGCGTAACTTACCGTTTAAAATGTTCGACAATTTTCTCCTCTCGAACATGTTCGGGTAAATTTCCCACCCAAAGGTGCCTGGTTTCCCGAACCATCATGTACGTTACTTTCCCCCTTCATACACATATGCTCTAGCAAGTTTTGATCTCCGCCGGTCGGGAAGTCCGCCTTACAAAATGAACGACGAGTGATTCCGTGTAATTTTTTTTATCTTGGCCTAGTAAGCTCGGTTCCAATACCTCCGAATGTGTGTGTGTGTTCTTCCCTGTGACGACGGCTTCGTTTCTCATGATTTGCGCGCTCCCGAGATCATGCGACAGCAATTCGAGAGCAATTTTCCGTGCTTTTTACATTTCATAATAATGTAGCAGTCCTTTGACTTTGCATTATAAAACACATCTATGCAGCATCAGGGGTTGTAATTAATCGAGAAGTCATCCTGACTTCGTTACTATGTTGCCTGAGGATGATCTGTGATTATATGCTCCCCAAAATGGCTTATTCCAAGGCAATCCTGTGCTGACAAGGTATGGCACGATCTTTTGCCTGCAGTGAATTGACAGGATAAGCGTAATTCTTCCCAAAACAAAGAGCCTTTATTTGTATAATTGCTTTGTGAATATTCTATTTAAATGGAGGTTGGTTAAGCAAGTAATCTTTGTAGGTCTAAATCATGGAGGTTTTAATGACACCTCTACTGTGTGTGCTCTGATATTGCATAGCACACCATGTCCACCCCTATCATTGTTTATGTTCTCAGAACTATACAGCCCCTGGGTTTATTCCCCTTGCATAGATCCTGTTTTCCTTACATATGCCTATAATTTATTTCATTATTGAATTAGCATGTGTGTTGTGTTCCCTTGAGGAAATTATGCATGAAGCCATACAAAGAACATGCTTGTCTGAAAAAAGCTTGATGACATGGATAGAGGCAGAGCAGCGCAAAGCAATACTGTATAATATATTTGTTTATTTTGTCATATGAAAGGCTATATTGAGAATGGACACGCAGCACTGAGCACTACATAATATTCCAAGAATGCATACCACAAAATACTTAGGACACCTGTTTTTTCCTTGACATAGACCAATCAGGTGAATCCAGGCAAATATTTTTGATGCATTTACTAGTGTGGGTTAAAAACTAGTTAAAAAGTATCAAGTATGAAGTAAGTATTTTAGGCAATTGACAAACATTTATTGCTACATAAGGGATAATTGCAAATATATTTTTTAAATACTGTGATTAAGAAAGTGTGTGACATTCAAAGTCCAAATACTTATTCCCATGATGCAGAATTAAGAAGACCTGTCTTCTCTCCCAGTTTCATAGATAGTTCTCCTTTACAATCCAATCAGGACTGTTGACTTTCAGCTTGCATCTACATTGGCTCCACTGCACATTTGGATGTCTGTGCTGTGATCTCTGGCTCAGTCCCGTCCTGGTTCCTGCCTGGGCCCATATTCAGTGTTTCAGAGTAGGAAAGCTGATCTAGGATCAGGTCTGCCCTTTGTATAAAAGCTAATTAATCTAAAAAGCCAAACTGATCCTAGATCAGCACTCCTTTTCTGAGACGCTTTATTAATACGGGCCCTGGTTCTGAGTTCAGTATTAGAGCTGGGCAGACTGAACCGTGGTCAGGTGACAACATAGAGAATGATAGAGGCCTCTAGTGGCCAAAAGGCCATTTTAGCATGAACAGTGCTATTGAGGACTTCCACCATTTTAATGTAGTCAACTGGGTGGGACTTCCAACATCGTTGGCTGATCCCTCTTGGTGACCCTGTTGGAGTCATGTGCAACAGGATCATCAGGAGGGATCAGCCAATCGTGAAGAAGAAAATTGAATACTTCAAAATGGAGATAGTCTCAATGCCCATGCTGTCACAGACGACCATAATGGCATTGATACAATGATGAGGCCTCTTTACATCTCTATGGGTGACAAGACTTACACAGCACCCTCCCATCCAGTGGATGGCAGCCATGGTCGATTGGCTCTGGGGAGAGCTGGGTACTGCAGACCTGAATATTGGGTGAATAAAATGGAAAAAGCTGTGAGATCCAGATGCCACAGCCAAAGTTTCCTCTGTGAAAAATAAAGTTATTTTATTATACTGTATTCTGTTCTAACATTCTATTTTAGATGTTTGAACTGTGATTGTGAAGGACCCAATCCCCAGTAATTATTGTGCTGATTGAGATCGGCACACACATATAGCAAACACCCATAGTACGCTATCATATTTAGAGCATTTCTCTTGTTCCTGAACTGTACATCACATCGATAGCAGTCCACGTGAAAGGAGCGTCCCAGGCACTCCACGGTGTAGCTGTCTATGCCATCCTCTCTTGGAATGATCAGCTGCTGGCAGGCACTACACTGGGGAGCGTATTTCCTTCACCAGACAAATCAGAGCGAGCACAGTGTTTCATCATTGTGAATGAATTATCAAATATTTTCAATTACAACAACATCAACCCCATTTAGTAGCTCTCATCAAGTGATCCTGATATATGAGTGTGTCAGAACTTGGAACAGAAGATGGAGATTTGTGTAGCTATCTGTGTGCCTGTAGTAATCCCAGAGGCAATACACTTCCCCAACCTCTCCCTGAGCAAAGCTCTGCTCTCCAATTGGTTGGCTGCATGTTGCACAGATAAAGCAAAGTGGGTGATAAGCTCTTTCCAGTGCACAGATTATCTGGTCTTTGATAACTTCCCCACACACCCAGCCAAGTTCCAAACTGGCCTGAAGGAAAGAAAGTAGTTTATCATCGTTTATTGTCTTCATCATCATAAAGACGAAGGATCTTAGTTTGAGCCAGTTTATTACAGCAGGAGGGAAAATCAAGTGAGAAATTTCAGAAGACCGTAACCTTAATTATAATCACCATATTGACTTCACAAACAGTAAATATACTAGTTGACACATACTGTACTGACACTCACTCAGCAGTAGTTTGGAAAGGGTATGGAGACTGGACACGCAGCGACCAAGACCCTGCTGCTGATGGAGATCACACATACTGACTCAAGGTAGTTGGGGAATGGGTGGGGGAGCTGGACAATAATAGGCTAATGATGATTATGAAAATTACGTTTCCACTACCTCTATGATGAAGACATCTCAAAGTGGAAATTACAAACTTCAGAAGCCTTTTTAAACCTCAAATATACTATATGTTTATCATTTCCTGGAAAAGTTATCCTGCAACTCGGTGATCAATTTAAGATCCTATATCTTAAAGTCATCATCCACTATATTTCTTGTTCCTTCCCAGAAGGGTCTTCTTACTCAGCCTGGTCTCATGGACTAGACGTAACATAGTAAATGTAAATCCGTGACACTCAAATTAGTTCAATATGTTATGTTTGGGATGGTTACATAGGACAGAAGGTTACTTAAGGTAAAAATGAATGGGTGGGCATATAAGGTGAATGTCTAGCAACCCAAAGGTTGCAATCTCATCGCGGACAACTTTAGCATTTTAGTTCATTAGCAACTTTGCAACTACTTACTACTTTTAACTACTTAGCATGTTAGCCAACCCTTCCACCAACCCTAACCTTAACCTTTTAACCTAACTCCTAATCTTAAACACAACCTTAACCCTTAACCCCTAGCCTTGCTAACATTAGTCACCTAGCTAACGCTAACATTAGCCACAAAGCTAACTTTAATGTACAAATAGCAATCCATAACATATTGTATGATATGCAATTTGTAGCATATGATACAAATTGTAATCTGTAACATATCATTCATATCATTCACAAATGAATACATACCATAGGAAACGTAACACATCAAACTAATTGGAGTGTCCTGGATTTACATTTACTATGTTACGTCTACAACTGAGTCCAGTTTGTCATACCTGGTAGCAGTCCTTACAGAATGGCTCCTGTTCAGAGCTTTGATGGCAGTTTCACTCAGGGCCACAGGCTTACGGCAGAAGCCACACACCTCTACAAAGCACACATTCACATATCAAGCAGGGTTCAAGTTACACATTTACGTTTAGGTGTGCTCCAAGTCGATATCTCTGGCAAACAACACTCCTTCCGTGGCCTCCAACTGCTCTTAAATGCTATTAATAAAAACTAAATGCATGCTCTTCAACCGATCGCTGCTCGCACCCGCCCGCCCAACTAGCATCACTACTCCGGACGGTTCTGACTTAGAATATGTGGACAACTATAAATTCCTAGGTGTCTGTCTAGACTGTAAACTCTCCTTCCAGACTCACATTAAGCATCTCCAATTCAAAGTTAAATCTAGAATTGGCTTTCTATTTCACAGCAAAGCCTCCTTCACTCATGCTGCCAAACTTACCCTCGTAAAACTGACTATTCATACCAATCCTTGACTTCGGCAATGTAATTTACAAATTAGCCTCCAACACTCTCGTCAGCAAATTGGATGCAGTCTATCACAGTGCCATCCGTTTTGTCACCAAAGCCACATATACTACCCACCACTGCGACCTGTATGCACTCGTTGGCTGGTCCTCGCTACATATTCGTCGCCAGACCCACTGGCTCCAGGTCATCTATAAGTCTTTGCTAGGTATAGCTCTGCCTTAGCTCACTGGTCACCATAGCAACACCCACCCGTAGCACGCGCTCCAGCAGGTATATTTCACTGGTCATCCCCAAAGCCAACACCTCCTTTGGCTGCCTTTCCTTCCAGTTCTATGTTGCCAATGACTGGAACTAATTGCAAATATCACTGAACTTGGAGACCTAGATCTCCCTCACTAACTTTAAGCGTCAGCTGTCAGAGCAGCTTACCGATCGCTGCAGCTGTACACAGCCCATCTGTAAATAGCCCATCCAACCAACTACCTACAGTGGGGCAAAAAAGTATTTAGTCAGCCACCAATTGTGCAAGTTCTCCCACTTAAAAATATGAGAGAGGCCTGTAATTTTCATCATAGGTACACTTCAACTATGACAGACAAAATGAGAAAAAAACTCCAGAAAATCACATTGTAGGATTTTTTATGAATTTATTTGCACAATTGGTGGCTGACTAAATACTTTTTGCCCCACTGTACCTCATCCCCATGTTTGTTTTGGTTTTTCTGCTCTTTTGCACACCAGTATTTCTACTTGCACATCCTCATCTGCACATCTATCACTCCAGTGTAAATTGCTGAATTGTAATTACTTTGCCACTATTGGCCTATTTATTGCCTTACCTCCTTACTTCATTTGCACACACTGTATACAGATTTTCTACTGTGTTATTTATTGACTGTACATTTGTTTATCCCAAGTGTAACTCTGTGTTGTTGTTTTTGTTGCACTGCTTTGCTTTATCTTGGCCAGGTCACAGTTGTAAATGAGAACTTGTTCTCAACTGGCCTACCTGGTTAAACAAAGGTGAAATTAAAATACAAATTAAATATTAAAAAACATTTGAATGGCAATAACATAGCCTTGTCCCAGATCTGTTTGTGAAGTCTTGCCAGATCCTATGGTCATTGTAATGTCATGGCTACCAATAGCCTGGGATGTAGAGTCAGTCTTACCAGTTGGTCAGACACTGGTGGTCTGTCTAAGGACACAGGTTGGAGGAGGGGGGCAGTTGGGGGCTCCTGCACGAGTGGAGGAGGCAGGAGAGGTGTAGGATCCTCAGTCAGCTCAGCATCCACAGACATGTGTGGAGGAGGCAAGAGAGGTGTAAGATCCTCAGTCAGCTCAGCATCCACAGACACATGTGGAGGAGGCAGGAGAGGTGTAGGATCCTCAGTCAGCTCAGCATCCACAGACACGTGTGGAGGAGGCAAGAGAGGTGTAAGATCCTCAGTCCACCTCAGCATCCACAGACACAGGAGGAGGGGGAGGAAGGAGCTCTGTGAGGAAGAGGTTCAAGATTTTTTTGTGGTTTTTGAGGTTCTCTGTATTGATATGAAAGTTGCAGTAATCATCATCACAAATCTGTCTGTCAACATGTTCTTTATACAATGTATGTATTTTGTTATCATTCATAACAATACAATTATATGTAAATGGTCATATCTAAACTTCTTCACAGCAAAAAATACAGATTTTGTAATACATGTATTGAATTCATCATTGTCTTTGATACACTGATTGGTTAGAGGTGATCCAATCGCTGATTACTTTGTTTTGTACAACAACCCTTACATGTATTGACTACTTCTGGTTACCTTCAGGACCCTTGTCTGCTTCTGTCTGTTGCTGCTGTGTGTCTCCCAGACCCCGGCTGAGGTCAGGGGTCACTGGGCTGGCTGGAGTTCTGGGCTCCGAGTGTCTGGCCAGGGAAGGTGTGGAGCTCTGGGCCCCTTCGTGTGTACTGCCCTGGGACTCAGATGGAGCCCTCTCCTTGCCTGTGAATTGTGCCTTACTGTGTGCCACTGACACTAAGTTTACGAGTGCTGCTGTCCTCAGGGCCAACCCGTATGGCTGTACGTGGCATGTCATTGGCGGTGGCGCTGTGTGTGCATGTGTGTTGGTGCTGTGTGACTGTGGCTTTGTAAGGGGATGCCAGAATAATAAAGAAGGAGGATACCATCCTCTGCTGTGGAGTAGCCGACGCTGTGGAGTAGCCGACGCTGTGGAGTAGCCGACGCCATGATGCTGAAACACACATAATGCCACAGACCGTTGTCAGGTACAACATGAAACACACTAAACAACATAGTATTTATTTGATTCAAATTCAATAAGCTGATTCAACTTCCCACTGTAAATAACATGTGAGAGACAAGCTAAACATACAGTGGTCACTATTGAACACACTGAGGACTGATGCTGGTAAATTCCTGTGAGAGGTGTGATGTGAATGCTTAGTTGTCAGTATGATTTCAACACTCACACTCACACTCATAGCTACGTGAACGTATTGCAGTATGTATGCCTGATCTGTGTTAGGGCACAGAATGTTTACGTCTACTATGACGAAATAGCCTGTCATTGTCACCTCTTTTATTTCTTAAAGGTGTAGTGGTATTCACCCTCTATGTCAACTTTTTACACCAGTTGACCGACCTTAACCTGTACATTTATACACCACATTTCACCTGTTTCACTCCCTCATGAAGTACATAAATGTACGCAGACATAAAAGCATTTATAAAATATGTATACATACGGTATGCTGTGCTTGTATGAAAAACATTGCCTGGCTAACAAACTTCCCTGCTCTGGCAAAACGCTATGCCCACGGACATTCCTTTATTTTCCTCAATGAGTCTGGGGGTCTGAGTACCTCCCTGACTACTTCTAGAATGCCAACATATTCTGTTCTGATATAACCGTTCAGATTGGGCCCAGAAAATGTATGGGTGGGCCAGAGCCAGCCCAGAACACATGGGTAAAGAGGCGTTTTGAAAATTCATCATTGGCTTTGATACACTGATTGGTTAGAGATGATCCAATCGCTGATTACTTTGTTTTGTACAACAACCCTTATTTTGACATCACCACAAACAACTTCAATGATGGCAATCTGACAAGTATATAGTTAGCATAGAGCAGAGGAATAATTCAGTTTGAGTCGTCAGGCAATGAAAAACATACTCAAACAGTCGAAAATACACACATAAACGAGCACACACACGTTCACACACACACACACACACGCACACGCACACGCACACACACACACACACACACACACACACACACACACACACACACACACAAGGACTAAGACTTGCATCCTCTCTGCTGCCAAACTACTTTGAAATGAGGCCCCTAATAATTAGTGCAAATCAGTTTCTACTGTTTAATTGCATACCTGCTTGGAAAATGTGGACGTGAGCTCTGTATTCCACCTATTTCTCTTTTCCTCTTTCCCTCTCTGTGTTTCGGCACTCCAGGTCCGCTCCTCTATTGTCACTCCACTGAGAGGGCGAGCTCTGGCAGAAAGAACAGCTATCTACAGAAAGCCCCTCCTTTTCCTCCTGTACCTCCCTCCCTCTCCCCCTCGCTCCCTCCCCCTTCCTCTCCCACTGAATGACAACACCACTTCCCCAACCGTAAAATGTGAACAGTTAATCACTAACAAAGTACAGTAAAAAGCATGACACATGCACACATAGTCATGCACAAACACATAGACTCTCACTCATGCATAGTCTTACACATTCACTCACACATTAGTAATGTGCACAGTACGTACAGTATCACACAGAGTAGACACACACACAGAAAAGACACCCTTCTTTCCTCCCACCTTAACTTATGAAATCCAGCAGGATGTGACTGTACCTGCCTTTCTTCTCCCCTCGCTCTGTAGCTATCTTCTTCCCCTCTCTTTCTCTCCCTTCTCTCTCTCCTTTTCTCTGCTTCCCCTTATTGTTCTGTCAGTTTTATTTATCCTACCTCCCTCATCCAGTCTGCCCTCTCTTTTTTTCTTCCCCCTAATTTTTCTCTTTCCGTCCCCCACTCTGCAAAAATGTTTTGTTGATTTCATGATGAATTCATGTTAGTTGACAACTCAACCAAATACATAAAAAAAAAAAAAAGTAAAACAACACTGGATGCTCAGGGCTCATTTTTTAAAATTCAAACCCCCTTCTCAATCAGTTATAGGACTAATAGGAGCAGTAAGGAGGCAACACATTACAGTGCAATGAATCATAGCAAATTGACTGCTTAAATAGTGGGGATAGAGAGAAGAGAAAGAGAGAGAGAGAGAGGAGCTACCAGAAGGGGAGCTGGGTCAGGGGGTCTGTGTTGTTCCAGTGTCTGACAAATGGAATGCTACTCTGTGGTGATGTCACAGGTGCAGGAGGGCATACCCAGTTATGACATCAGCCCCTAAAATCTAGGCCCCTCCACCACAACTTCCCTTCATCAAGAACCCAGATGCAGAAAGGGGGAAACTGTTAACACAACTCTAATACTTCTGTAAGAGAAGAGATGGCCATTGCAGGAAAACAGCACATAATGTTACATCACTTTGAAATAAATCGCCTTTTGGTTTATTCAGTACAAATAGGGTGACTCCAAGGGAAACACAAACAGGATGATGATGAACATTTCACAACAAGTGTGTTTGTAAAAGGACAGAAAAGGCATGTAGGCATGATTTGCATTTTAGAAACCATTTGCGTGGTCTTGGCCACAAATAAAACCCTGTTCTCAACTTTAATCTGGTTTTATTCGCAACTATTTAAATCCCTAGACATAACGCTGGCATCATAAACCAAATAATGGTCTAATTGCTCTTTCGTTTAGTTGATAAAGCATGATTCCTGTCTGTGCTTCCTGTTTGACTGTAAATCGCCCAGGACAAGAACATCTGCTAAATGACTAAAATGTAAATCTACTATGATTGCGCAACAGGGTGATGACTACTTTTTGAAGGGACAAGGTACACCCAGTAGAGAGTAGTTACCACACACCTCTCCCTCTGGTCTTTGAACCTCAGTTCATCCCTATCTTCAACCCTCTCCTTCTCATCATTCCCCCATTTTACTTACCACTCAACCACTTCCTTACCACCTTCTATCTTTCACTGTATACTCACCCCTCTTAAATAATATAAATTATCATCACAATTGTTATAGTTTGAATAGTCAACTCAGGACATCTGGTAAAGCTAAATAGACTACAACTCCTAGCTACAGCTCAAATCTATACCTTATCTATACCATACAGTGTTATGTAAGCCACTTAGCCAGAGAACAAACTGCATATTTATGGCTCTAGCAACCACGCCCTTGTCACTGTGGTAATAGACTGGTTAATAATTCAAGAGAAGACAGATGAAAGAAACAACAGATCTTGTTGTTTAGGTCTCCCTTCACTGGTCCAAACCACACAGTGTCATAACAAGGTCATAAACAACAATTCATATTTTAATATTGCTATGATTTATGACAAAAATGGTGTACGTCTATGGGACAAAACAGTATCAATGTGCGTAAATGGGGACATTATAGGATTTCAACATATCACAGAGTGAGACAGGCCAGTAGATGGCTGTATTTGAAGAACAAGTTATTTTTCTCTATCTGAGGTAGAGTGAAACAGGGACTGGTCTGTGTTGTGGTATTCTGCAGCCTGATAGTCTCTCTGTGTGTCTCTGTCTGATGACATGGAGCACAGGCTTCTCCTTGGTGACATGTGCTGCTGTGTGCTGCTGGAGTGCTGGGCAGATCTGCTGGGAATGTCTTCTTCTGCTTCCACCTAAAAAGCAATAGAACAAAAGAGAATACTGACATGAAGATACAGAAAATTATTTGGAATCAATGATTACCGTATGATCACAAAAGTCTGTGCCATAAAAGAGGAAGAATCCTTCCCGTTTTAGAGGTATTGTGTTTTCTCCCCGTTCCCTAAAGGTCCTTGAAGCAGAAATGAAAAGTCTGTGCCATTAGAGGTATTGTGTTTTCTCCCCGGTCCCTAAAGGTCCTTGAAGCAGAAATGAAAGAGAAAACGTAACCGATTTCAACTAAATTATTGATGCATTCTATTATTGATGCTCATTCTAACATTCTTCTTGTAAGCAAAGCTTTATTAAATCTTCTACGGCAAAGTTATGACAGACGAGAAGCTGCATGTATGTAATTACAGACAAGTTGACTAACAAATAGCCTACCCAATGTTGTCAGAAATATTATCTAGGCTTTTTTAGAAACATGTCTAGGTTTAAACTATTGTTTTCCCACACCCCTGTGAAATGTTTTCGCTGTCCCTGCAGAGAGAGAAAGAGAAGGTGAAAAAGAGAGAGAGACAAAGAGAGAGAGAGAGAGAGAGAGAGAGAGAGAGAGAGAGAGAGAGAGAGAGAGAGAGAGAGAGAGAGAGAAAGTTAGCAAACATAGAGCAAGAGTGAGATGTGTACAGGCTGTGGAGCCACACTAACCTGGGGCAGGGCTTGGAGGAGGTCATGAGAAGGTAAGAGACAGACAAATTCCCCCACGAAGGTGATGAGGATGTGGAGCATGTCGGTCCAGCGGCCCACCATCAGCATGAGCACCAGCAGGGCTCCCAGACGCAAAGCCACCGTGTGCAGCAAGGCCTCACTGCCAGGGCATCGATTCCGCTCCTCTGTGGAGGGCAATAGAGAAGACAATGAACAAACGTGACACTACTAGGGTGCTAGATAAATGTATACTGATAATGTACATTTGTACATACACTGTATATCAACTGTATATTTGTAGAGCCACTGCTCAATCTCTTATAGCTCTATGCTCACTCTACCTATTTGTATATAATGTGTGTAAACTTTGTGTAAATTCCGCTGTCTGTATTCTGTCTCTAATTGTTGTCTATCACTAGCAGCACCATATCACCAAGTAAAATTCAGGTATGTGTAAATGTACATGGCAAATAAAGGTGATTCTGTTCAGTAGGGCACACTGCAAAGTTTTGTGACTGAACATGAAAATATGTGTTCTTATTGGACAAATTGAGGTAGTACTTGCCCCATTACACTCTGTTGTGAAATGTTTCCTCACTACTGAACATGACCCTGATCTTATAGAGGCTATTCTACTTGTTGTGGTGCTACTTCTCTCAATTGATTGATTCAACTCATTCTTTGGGCTGCTAAGATTTTCAATGGAAATCAAGTCAATCTAAGTGATGCATCACCTTGAACGTAGACCACCAACAGGGTGTAGCAGATGGTCAGTGGTGTCCAGAACCTCAGAGACTCCGCCTCGGACAGGAAGTGGTGGTGCACGGTGGCGAGGCCGGCCACGCCAGCCACGGCAAAGGCCAGGAGCACGGCTCTCTGCAGCGAGGGGAGCAGGGAGTGGCCGGAGTTCAGGAGGGTGATGCAGACCCCACAGTAACGCTGGGAGCTGTGTAGGTGGTAGAGCCTGGAGACGTGGCCCCAGAGAAAGTGGCAGTGTCCCGCCAGCAGCCAGCTGAGACCAGCCGCCAGCAGGAGGCTGAGTGAGCGATGGGGAGCCCCCTCCTGGAGGAAGTGGAGACTGCAGCTCAGAGCACAGCCTAGAGAAAACTGGCACTGGACCAGCATGAGCTTGGTGCTGCCTGGGAGGACATCCTGGGCAGGCAGGCAGGCAGGCAGGCAGGCAGGCAGGCAGGCAGGAAGACAGACAGACAGACAGACAGACAGACAGACAGACAGACAGACAGACAGACAGACAGACAGACAGACAGACAGACAGACAGACAGACAGACAGACAGACAGACAGACAGACAGACAGACAGACAGACAGACAGACAGACAGACAGACAGACAGATTAATGCATGGATTAAGGAATACATTTATAGAACAATGAATGACAATGTCCCCCAAAACAAAACACAAAAATAACACTGGTGTCCCATATTTACAAAAGGAACCAAAAAACAATATTAAACACACTGTGTTGATGTGTGCATGTTTGTGTGTGTCTCACCGGTCCTGCAGTGATCCAGGCAGCGACGGCCCTGAGGGAGAACTCCAGGACCACTAGAGAGGAGACCCGGGGGCCGACCAGAGACAGGAGGCCAGTCAGGAACCAAAACTGCAGCACACCACTCAACCCATGTCCCCCCAACGGCTTGTTCCCTGCTGCAGGCGAAGACTCTGACCTTCCCTTGTCTTTACTGTCCCCATTATATTCAGAACCACTGCTACAGGGGAGAGATTAAGTTAAGTGTACACCAGTAACGTTGTACACATATGCACTATCGCATACAACATTGCATTTGATGTAAGCATTCATGAACACAGGTTATTCATGAACACCGTAGAGGTTATTTATTGTTTTGAGACAATATATATTAAAAAGCAACAGTATCTCACCTGATTGACTGAAGGAGTAGGTGAACTCTCATGAGATTATAGAACACTGAGATTCCACACGCACCAACCAGACCTGAGGAACACAAGCACACACGCGCGCGTTACTATCAGCATCACCAATAAAGTTTCTGAACATGATCGTTTCATCATCACCACCATAATTCAAGGACTTAATATGAAACCGGTGCAATAACATAGACGCGAACGGATGAATGCATAAACCGTATAGCGACCCACCTTGCAATACACAATCAAAAGGGTTGGAGTCAAATGGCAGCCACACCGGGATCCACGCTAGCCAATTTGAGGGAGACATTGACATTTTTTCGTTTTTTCTGACTGGCACAAGTATGTGTTATGCATCCAATGCTAGAAACTTCGATCCAAAATGTACAGTGATATTGCCATTGATTAGAAACGCAGTGACCAAGTAGGAGGTATTAGTATCCTTTCCTCCGCAACACGAAACTCTTCAGATGGTTTTCATGTTGCCTTCATTTTCACGGTATTGATCACTTGTGTGTTCTCTTCGTGTTGAAGTTTCAAAGGTCGTATGATTGTGGTCTGACGTGTGCCCCCCTGTCCGAGGAGGCCTAGATGTTTCGTGATCAAAAGGGGTTGCAATAGATGATTGTCTGAAATCGCATCAAGGGAATCTGCTAGATTAGACTGTTGTCTTTAAAAAACGCATTCTCAGAAGCTAGGCTGGGGTACTCATCTGTGCCGTCAATGGGGTCTGTGAATATTAAAACGGATGTGTATTCCAATTTTAAAGTAGAATGGTCTTTATTAATGGCAATTCAATATAAAAAATTATACATATACTTCAATTAGTTCAATTTATCTTACATTTTTCTCATCTTCAGACATGCACAAGTCAAAGCTTTTTTATTTTCACACATTACATGGAAATGACCAAAATATCAGTAAAACTGTTGCCTCAAAATTATCTAGGTCACTAACCTAGAATAAAAGCCACATATTACACAGAATTGTTGATCTGACCAACCTTCGTCTTGCTTCATTAATAATGGGCCTTCTTGTGCACAGTTTGACTTTTGATCTTAAAGAGGCAATCAGCAGTTGAATCCATAAAAAAAATACAAGAGACCTCCCCGATTCCTGTTTTGGTCAAAGTTGAGGGATGTGGCTTGAGAAATGTAACCACTCTTAAATCCATAGACAGAACTGTGGATGCAAGGACTGACCATCCATGATATCAAAATTATAGTTGTAACCATGTTTTGAGGATTTATAGTGTTTATTTACATTTACACTTTGTTTACAAACACTGGAGTAAAACAAGCTTCTATTTTGGGTTCTGATGGGGTATTCCATTTGAACTAAGCTCATGGAGAAATTCTAAGTTATATTCTTTAAGAATCAATGAATACATATAATTTATGTATAAGTCCAAAAATGTATATAGCAACTGCTGATTGCCCCTTTAAGGCATGGAGTGAGTCTCATCTTCCATATCCTCCTTCAACATCACTGTCCAGGAACTTGCAGTGTCAGTCAAATAAACTGGAGATGGAACAAATTGTTTAAGTTAAGTGATGTATGTCAAGCCATTATGTATCATTTCTGTCAACCACTGAGTGAGTGCAAGAGTGTCTACTCCTCGATGTCTCTCCTTCTCTCCACCAATGGACCTGTCAATTATTAAACCGTATGAGGCCCTCTGTCTCAGGTCTGGCTCTGACGAAGGCAACAGACCAAAACCTGTTGGGTTTAGTAATGAATCATTATTTTAAAATTCAACTTCCATTGTCATCCAGGATTGGCTGAATATCCTCTTCTCTTCAGCTCTGGTTCTGGGCGTCCTGGAAGGCTCTCTGTCTCATCAGGTCCCAGAAGAGCATGCTGAGAATGGTGTGAGGGCACAGGCGGAAGAATACAGGACCCATGCCTTTATAAAGTCCCAGCACACCTTCGGTCCGACACACCTTCACCAGACAGTCTGAGAAGCCCTGGTACAGACGACCCTAACAGACAGGCAAGAGAGGTAGAGGATAAAACTGTGAGTTCAACAGCTATAGATAGTTACAGTATAGATATTTTATATATTTGGGTTGAACAGCTAAGAGCTAGGGGTGTACAGTGTATGGAGAAGGAAAGGTTCTTAGAAGCCAAGAGAGAGGCCAGGGAATATCAGGGTGAATTGGGCAATGCCAATAATGATGGGTGAAAGACAACAAGACATTGAAAAAAGGCTCACACTATGATGCTCATCCACTGGCTGGTTGTAGAGGCGGGTGCTGATGACATCAAACGGGGTCATGGTGATTGTCACTGCTACTCCACTGATACAGGCAGCTGTCAAGGCAACCAGCCAGCTGTTTGGACTGTACCACTACAAAGACACAGAGAGAAATCAACTAAAGGTAGGGGTGCCAGATTATTCATATCTTGTTGGCTTCTTGTATCATATGTACCTTGTAAAAGAACAATCAACTCAGAAACAATCAATCGTTCTGGATTAGGACTGGTCACTGTATTATGGCCACACCGACAGTCATGAGTCATGACTGCAGTAAAATTCCACGTGGCTATTGAGTCACGGCATTCTCCTTTTAGCACTCTGGACATGCTTTGGTAGTACCCAACTTGCTAATGACCACCAGGTCGCTAATGGCCTGGTACTCAGGGCTCTACTTTCCCTCTAACCACTCTGACATCAATGCACATGCAATCGAAAATCACTTCAAACACATCATCAAAACAGTATCCTGCTTTTACAACTCCCCTCGCCGTGATGATCAATTTGAAGAAAAAAGTTTCAACAGCAGGTTGAAACTGAGTGTAAAACATGGTCGTTGTGGATGTTGTTTCAAAGCCTAACAACGAAATGGACAGAGCTTTCTATGGTGATGATTCATTCAAAACATCCATATGCATAAGCGTATAAGCCCAATTATATATTTTTTAATGAGTGTGACTTATACAATACATAGCCTACCGCATATTACGCATGGCAGAAAACATAAAACACAACTGATTTAAGATGTCTTTGGTACATAATTTGTCTAGCCTTACTCCAAAATGAAACAAATTTGAGTAATCGCCGTTGAGTGTAGACTGTATTATTATCCATACTGGATGGACTGGTTACCTTATGCTACACTCCAACATGTATATCCATGAGTCTGGGAGAGAATGTAGGCAATGCTGTTGGTTCATTGATTGTGCAGGGCGGCTTACAGGTAGCTTACAATTATAATTCATTTTTATTTGATTTTGAATAGCCTAGTAATAGGGCATTTAAAAAATATATTTTTTATAATTAATGGGGTGGCTATACAGAATATTTCACCACCATGCGTTTCCATCTCCTCTTTCTTCTTTATTTCTTAATCGAGCGTGCAGTGGGGCTGTCAGTAGTTCAGTTTAATATGTTTCATTGTGAAAACATGTTTGCATACTATCAATGTTTCCGAACAGATTTCGCTTGGTTTATAAAATTAAGCACTGCAGGAACAGGGTTGTAGATCCCATGACATTCAGAGTTAGGGCGGAATATCGCCTGTCGCGCAGCGAGAGCATGCGCCGCAAATAGTGGTTGATGAGTGGAGTGAAATAAGTGTTCTTATATTTATTTCTCAGCTGATCATAGGTTAGGTTGGATCATATTAATCACCAAAGTAGTACAACCGTAGTAGCCTACCAGGCGTCACTGAAAAACGGACCAGCGGGAAGGCGTGCGGCCTCCATTCGCTATTCCAGTGCATACAGATGACATGTATTTCTCCCCCTGCCACTGTTCCTGCCCATCTGATGACGGGTCATTCTAAAGCCAAACTACTTGTACATATTAGTAAAGACAAAATTAAATTGAGAATAGTCTGATAGGTGAAATTGTGGCGAAAAGGGGGGTCAAAATAAAAAACTTGTTACATGCAAAAACAATGGAGAGATATTCTTTGTTCTGTCTGAGTCAATGTGCCCAAACCAAATAGGTGTCCAGAAAGTTGTTAGGTAGCTGCTCAAGTTTGACTTGCCAATATACATTTTTGGTACTGAGAATACCTTTGCGTTGCATATTTCTGGTAGAATATTTTCTATTGTGGGCATCTGGAAGTGCGATCTCAGTAAGGCTTTGTTGAGTGCACTGAGGCCCATGCATATTCATAGTTTATCAGGTGTTTCAATGTTGGTGATCCACGGTGATGTCTGTATTGTCAATTGAATGTATGGCCTTTGTGATCCTTTCCTTCAGTGGAATGGGTATCCGTCTTGGTAGCTGCTGCACAGGCCGGGCTGCATTGTTTACTTCTAGGTGTGGCTCTCCAGGAAGGCAGCCAAGCCCATCGAACACGTCCTTGTACTTGGAGACGATCTCCTCAGTTGTCATGATGACATCAGTGGATGTGGTGCTTGGGGTGTTGAGGTGATGTAACACATGGCTGTGGTTCACATGTAGTAGGCTGAGTCAGCTGACAACAGAGGAAGCTGGGATGTCTCCATGAACTGAACTTTGATATGAAACATTATTCCAACATGATCTGCTTTGAGATTGCATTTTACTGTTGTATTTATCAGTGTGCCGTCATATAGCTTGACTGTAGCTTTTCTGGCTACGACAACTGGATTGCCGTCTTGCGTGTCTCGCTGTAGGTCCCCATAGCTTATGACATTCACTGTTGATCCTATGTCTAGTTGACATTTAATTGTATGGCGCGGGTTATATGTCAATGGCTCATCACTGAATGGCGCTAGCTTAAGGTTAATGAACCATTTTTTTTGCCTTATCTTCCACAGAATTAACCTGTGAGATGTACCACATTGCATCTGTTGTTTGGTCATCTGACTCATTATCTTCCTCTAATAAATTGAGAAGATGTTTTTGTGCTTGTTTACAAACTCTGGCAAAGTGGTTTCGTTTGCCACATGCTTTACAGGTGACACAATATGCTGGGCATTTGGCTTTGGCATGTACTAAACCACCGTAATGACAGGGTAAGTCGTTTGGCATTCTATGTTTGTTATTATCCCCTGTAAACTCTGTCTGTTAACGACCATAAGTTTGGCGTTTTGATTTGTCCCTCATGGGATGTATAATGTACAGTCTCTGGTGCACCTCCACCAATTTTCCTGATTTGCATTTGTGCTTGTTCACTTGAACGACACGCCAGTGGCTTTGTTCAGTGTGATGTTCGGTTCTCTGAGCATGCGCGCTCGCGTAGTTATATCTTCAGTGCCTATGACAAGCCTGCCACAGACAGTTCCTCTCGTAATGCTCCAAATTCACGTGTCTGCTAGTTTCCTCAGATTTGCAATGTACAGCTCTGCTGTTTCACATTGACTTTGTTGACAAGCATTGAACATGTAACTCTCGTAGATCACGTTCCTGGAGGGCTCAAAGTATTTCTGTAGCGCCTCTATAATTTTTACCGGGTCAGTTCTCTGCTTCAGGCATATGAAGACGCTGTTAGTATGGTTGCTATGCGTACTTTTTCTTCCTTTTTTGTAGCTATCTCATAGTTTTCCCATTGTGCTCGAACAAATTTCCAGTTGTTGTATGTATCGCCCTTCATGTCCATGTCCATCTTTATTATAATGTTTTGTAGCTGGTTAGCTAGTTGGCAAATCCCTTCCTACGGGGCATTTATCCATGTTTCGTTTTGATATTTTGATTTGTCATACCTATTTGGTTCATACCTATTTGGTTCTGACTTCTGACACCATGTTTTGTATGGTGTTTATTCCATATAAGAGCTAGGTATTGTTGATTAGAAAGTCTACCTCAGCATCACTGTGTAGCATGCATACAGCTCCATTCAGTGCATAGTAAGTAATGTCTAACTTGGCTCACTAGTACTATATAGTACCCGCTATTACTTTATAGGACTTGTTTCAAATGATCACTTGTACATTCAACATAGCGACTTCATATGCGCACTCGCTCCAGAGTGGCAAAAATATCCTTTCTATTTTATTCAGCTAAGTTCAATTATATTCTTCTTACTCTAAAATCATATAATATAAAATAATGGCATGCATATCTTGTCAGCGAATGAAGAAGCCTACAGCCCATGGCATGGAGCATAGCCAGATAACATACAGTAGGCCAACTTATATTCTGTTCTTCAGAAATACATTTTCTTCATACCATAATGTTTATTTAGACGTGACTAAATTAAATAATGGATTTATTGTGATGGTGTATATTAAATTGATTTATTATACTTTTTTCAATGTAGATGTTCAAAAGGTGTGCATCAGCGGTTTGTTTGAAGCTTGTATGAGTGGAGGCCTGGGGATGCTAAACATGTTTATGCTAATTAACGGCCAATTACCGTGAGACCGGCAGTATTTTGCATGACAATAACAGACAACCCTAATCTATAAACACGATCCTTATCTGCTGGTACTGTACTATGATTGCCATCTGCATGTGTGACACCTGGCGTGTAATGCAATAGGCAACACAGTCTGGGTGTGCATACATGGTTTCTATAGTTACCTGCAGGCGTGCCACCCATTCTTTGGTGGAGCTGAAGGTGGCCAGTTGGGTAGCTGATCCCACCATGACTCGAGGCACAGCCCCGTTCACACCCCTCCACAGCCCCACCACGCCCTCCCGCCAGTAGATATTGGCGAAGGCACTCGACACCCCCTGAGGGAGGGAAAGGGGATCCTCCATCAGTTAAAGTGATTTGCTTCTTTTTACCACAAGGTGTGGAGAGGTATGCTCGAGTAAACTGTAGCTAGAGGCAACTGGCTTGTAAAGCAAATTCAGAAGAAGACAGATACATTTTGAGGGAGAAAAGTTGAAGTGTCGAACCACATGTGTAGGCTACCATATATAGCCTAGTGCTTCTCGCTGTTGAACATGAAAGTGTTTTCAAATGGAAATCCCTCTCTGAAGTATGGACATTTTTCTACTATTAACTTATGAACTCTGCACTTACATCACTTGTGGACATTTTACCCACAAATGATAGTGTGTCAGGGTATTGGATTGCTTCAGCCTATGGCAAACACAAAGGGATATTGTACCAGTTGACTTTACTGTAGAAAACCTGCATACCTTAGATTTATACATTGCCTTGAGCTTCACTGCAGGGTCCTCGGGACCCCAAGAGGTGCATGTTTTGGTTTTTGCTGTGTAGTGTTAGGACAAAAAACAAAACATGCACCCCTTGGGTCCCGAGGACCAAGTTTGGGAAACACTGTTTTATTGTAAGTGTGAGAGGAGTACCAAGACAAAATAAAGCATGTTTGCCCCTACCTCTGAAACTAAAAGGGTGTTAATACAGGATTTTTGCAATATCAGAGCCATGATTAAAAATGTATTGGCATGGGGCATCCCGAGTGGCGCAGCGGTCTAAGGCATCACTACAGACCCAGGTTCGATAGTGGGCTGTATCACAACTGGCCGTGATCGGGAGTCCCATAGGTTGGTGCACAATTGGCCCAGCGTTGCCCCGGTTAGGGGAGTGTTTGGATGGAGGGGCTTTACTTGGCTCATCGCGCTTTAGCGACTCCTTGTGGCGGCCCGGGCACCTGCAGGCTGACCTCAGTAGTCAGGTGAACGGTGTTTCCTCTGACACATTAGTACGGCTGGCTTCCGGGTTAACCGTGCGGGTGTTAAGAAGCGCGGTTTGGCAGGTCATGTGTCGGAGGACACATGACTCGACCTTCATCTCCCGAGCCCGTTGGGGAGTTGCAGCAATGAGACAAGATCAAAAGTGGGGAGAAAAAGGGTCAAATACAAAAACAAATTATTGGCAGGTCTTGAACACAGGGAACAGATGTCCTGAATCCACATGTGATACACATGTACACACACGCATACACCCCTCACCTGATGGTTGTGCTGGTGACCCACTGCGATGGCCTCAACTGTCTGGGCCTGCAGATGTGTCTTCACCTGTGGAGGAAAAATAAGACATAGATTCTTCAATGTATTGAATACACATTTGACATACACAGCAATGCAAAGAGAGCCTCTACAGTACATCACCCTATAATTAAATAAGCACAACCCTGTCAATATATAGAGACACACTGTTCAGTGGTTACACCTGGTATTAGTTACACAACATGTACAAGTTTTTCAGCACTCTGCACACACACCCCTTCAGGATGCCCATGACCTCAATTTCACATCTGTCTTTCCTCACTGTTCACTGTTCTTTCTCTCACTTTCTCTCTCTCTCTCTCAATGACCGTTGCTTAGGTTATTGAGATGAGTTTGGCTCCCACAGTATACATGCACACATACTCCGGAGGCCGAGCCCTCCCTGGTCTTTCTCCCATACTGTGTAATCAGAAATCTCTTTCTATCATTCTGTCTCACTTACCTTCATACACTGCCAAAAAGGACAGGAGGGAGTGCTGGGAAGTATTTTGGGTAGTGCTTGGAAGTGGATACATGCCAGGTATATTTAGTGACCCAGATACTCAGAAACATATCTATATGTATAGTGTTTTCAGAATGCTGGAGAGATTATGCGGCTCATTGATGTATTGAGCAACAGATGCAGCCTAGACAACAACAACAGTAGCATGAGTATATGAGGGCCACCTTGGGTTATTATATGGGTTATTATAGGGAAATGATTCAAGTGAGGGGCAACTGCCTGAACGCATGGGGAAATACACAGCCACTGTAGAAGCCACTGCCCTTCGCACAGTAACAATCACATCCCTGAACATAACATGATACGTAACATGCTGAACTGGCTGACTTGATAGATTTAAGCAATAAGGCACAAGAGGGTGTGGTATATACCACGGTTTAGGGCTGTTCTTACGCGGAGTGCCTGGACACAACCCTTAGCCGTGGTATAATGGCCATATACCACAAACCCCCGAGGTGCCTCATTGCTGTTATAAACTGGTTACCAACGTAATTTGAGCAGTAAAAATAAATGTTTTGTCATACCTGTGGTATACGGTCTGATATATCATGGCTGTCAACCAATCAGCATTCAGGACTCGAACCACCCAGTTTATAATTGTATTTACAGTACCTGCACAAATGCACCAGGTTCTTATAACAGGGAACATGGCTGGTGCAATATTTATGACACTTATGATTATACTCCATAAGGTATGATGCACTGAGTGCTCAAAAAGCCTTTGTTGTGAAATTGGGGCACAGACTGTAGGGCAGGGTGTCACGCCTGTACCAGCTCACCCTCTGTGGCGCTCTGGCGCCCTCGAGCGCCTCTCTGGAACGGAATCATTACACACACCTGTCACCATCATTACGCTCATCAGCGCTCATTGGACTCACCTGGACTCCTTCACTTTGTTGTTTGCCCCTCTATATCTGTCTGTTCTCAGATTGTTCCCAGTGTCAGCATTATTGTCGATTTGTTTTCCCCTGTCCAGACGCTGTCCATGTTCTGTTTCATGTCCATTGTTTATTAAATGGTCACTCCCTGTACTTGCTTCTCGTCTCCCAGCGTCTGTCCTTAACACAGGGATCATCAACCAGATTCAGCCGCGGGCCGATTTTTTATTGCGCGGATGGTCAGGGTGCCATAACATAATTACAAATATTTCGTAGACTGCAAATTGACGGCAAGAAGCCCAAACAGATATAACATTTGACTAAAACATAATCAATTCAAACGTTGCTTACGTTTGTATACGATAACATACAGTATATCTATCTATTCTGTGGGGAAACATTGGAAGAGATTTCCTAAATTAAAATCAATTTGAGCTAATTTGCTGTTGTTTATCAGTTTTTACAATGTAGGGTAAACACTGTTGTTACAACCTGGCTCATATTTTGTAACAACAAAGGGAGACCACGCATGACTTAAATGTATAAAGGAATACATGTATTAAACTAAATAATAATAAATACAACAATGTAACATAAGCTGTGGACGTCTGTAGGATCAGTAGTGTATGTAGTGTGTGGATGAGTGGAGAGGGTGTTAAATGGTGAAAACAGACAGAAAAAAAACATACGGTGGTGGAAACCAGCCTGCCAGTCAGGGAAGAGAGAGAGTGTTGGCTGATGTGGCCTCCCTTTATAGCCTGCAGGCCAAGCCTGCCCAGGTGCGCCACATCAGCTGACGACCCTCTTGCTCTGCCCACTGGCCTCCTGCAACAAGCAGACTACCAAACAGGAGATCCCAGCACACAGAGTGGGAGGGACGTCACACTGTAAATACTGTAGATGCTATATATGTTATGTATGTACATTATGACCCCAAGTGCCTTCCATACCTCTTTACCTTTTACAAAGCTATTGACTACGAGAGAAACAACAAAACAAACATGCTACTCACCAGATAGGCAGGAGAGGCGATGAAGGCACCCAGAGCCCCGGCAATGGCTCCTGACATCAGACTCCCTCCAGGGGCTGCAGTGATCCCCACGGCATCACAGTAGGAGTAGAAGCCCAGCCTCACACCGTTCATCAAACCCTGGTACAACAGCCCAGCCGAGAGCCCCTTCTGCAGCCCGCGTAGCCCATCTGTTCTACCCACCACCCATAGGGCCTGGACCACCCCGCGGTAGTGCCGCTGGTAGGTCCCCCGCGCCCGCAGCTCTCCCTGCAGCTGCAGTCGCGTCTTCACCACCTCCAGGGGGTTAGTGAACACACAGGCCCCGCAGCACGACAACGCACCCAAGGCAAAGTCCAGTGGGGGCCACAGGGCCGGAGGGAGCTGCGGCGAGGTGACCGTGGCGGCCTGGGAAAGAGGGGGGATTGGGGATGTCATGGCAACTGAATGGAGCTGAATAGAGTGGGAGTTGGGAGACCTGAAGGGAGAGTCTGTGGCAGGGTAGTTTAGAAGCTGGGTACCGGTCATCTCTGAAGTGCGGAGTGTCCAATGGTGTCCTGGGTGATGAGTCTACCTACTGCTCAGTCTATGTCAGGGCTTCCAGATGGGTGAGAGGGTATAGAGTGTACTACTGGGTATGGTGCATGTGATCATGAAATCTTGGAAACAGAGGTCAGAACTATACGGCTGACGGGGACTGGTATGAGAAGAAGTCAGTGATTACTGCCTGATATGACGTCACATTTGACCTGTGCTCCTGTTACTGTGCTCCTCTGCCATTGGTGTTCAGTGTTTCTGGGATGATGTTCTTAGATGCCTCATGCTAGTCTGTCCATAAGTATAGTTACATCTTGAGGTCCTCAATGTTCTTGAAAACATTGATGAATTGGGTTAAAGGGTTGTGTGTGTTCACTGAGCTAACTTGTGCAATGATCATTGAGTAAGTCCAGCCAAGAGATATGGCCCAACTTGAGAGACAGCAGAGCCTGTCACCCCTCTGTGTAAAGGTGATACTCTCACGAACACGTACATGTTGGTTGTTTTCCCCTAGGAGACCAACAGGCCTCACAAGACTCGTCTGAACGTCCCCTGGTACCAGTTGAAAAAATGAATGGAAGTATATAAGGAGCCTGTTTAGTGCCAAAACAATAAGGGTTAAATATATGTTAAAAAAAATATATAGAATAATAATAATGTTTCCTGTTTCTTATATCTCACAGATATATGGCAGACACTTCAGAACAAACTTCCTTTTGATTTTTGGGTGGACTATCTGTTGTTCCATGTAGTAAATTTGTTATTCAATGTGTTTGTAAGGGCTAATAGCAGAAAGGCCCCGGCTTAGACAGGGCTTAGACTCATGGGTTAAAGGGTTGTGTTTGTTCACTGAGCTAACATGTCTACATGTGCAATGATCATTGAGGAAGTCCAGCCAAGAGATCTGGCCCAACCTGAGAGACAGCAGAGCCTGTAAAATAATGAATGTTATGAGGAGTTAGGTAGAGGTGTTATGAGGAGTTATGTAGAGGTGTTATCAGGAGTTATGTAGAGATGTTATGAGGTGTTATGTAGAGGTGTTATGAGGAGTTATGTAGAGGTGTTATCAGGAGTTTTGTAGAGGTGTTATGAGGAGTTATGTAGAGGTGTTATGAGGAGTTATGTAGAGGTGTTATGAGGAGTTATGTAGAGGTGTTATGAGGAGTTATGTAGAGGTGTTATCAGGAGTTATGTAGAGGTGTTATGAGGAGTTAGGTAGAGGTGTTATGAGGAGTTATGTAGAGGTGTTATCAGGAGTTATGTAGAGGCGTTATGAGGAGTTATGTAGAGGTGTTATCAGGAGTTATGAGTTGGAAAGAGGAGTAATGAGGAAGAACTACATGTCTTGCTTTGGTTGCTTCTTTGGTTCCCTTTATTTAAATAATATGTAACAGGAGAGAGTGAGGAAAGAGGACAGCTGACACTACATTTTTTCTCAACAAAACTCAGTCGGGGTGGCAGGGTAGCCTAGTGGTTAGAGCGTTGGACTAGTAACCGGAAGGTTGCGAGTTCAAACCCCCGAGCTGACAAGGTACAAATCTGTCGTTCTGCCCCTGAACAGGCAGTTAACCCACTGTTCCCAGGCCGTCATTGAAAATAAGAATTTGTTCTTAACTGACTTGCCTGGTTAAATAAAGGTAAAATAAAATAAATTTAAAAAAGTCACATAACACTCAGATTTTCTACCTCTGCAGTTTGGTCACTTTACAGCTTGTTGTACAAAGAAAAATACACATTAACTTCCAATAACAGCACACACATACATATACTAACTCTACAATTACAGACGTAAGGAGGGCCCACAAGTTATAAATCAAGCACTTAAGACACTGAAGTCTGATCCCCAGAGTGACTCTGCATAATCTGCACATATCTACAAACGTCTACATTTCTGATAGCAAATGAAGCAGATCTTACTCTTGTTGTGTTCCTTTCCTCTCTCTGCTTCCTTTCCCTGCACAGCCAGACAACTTCAGTAAACATGTGTTCCCAGAACTCCCATTCATTGTGAAAGTCTCCTCCTACTGCCTTAGGCCAGAACCAATCCAGACAACCCTGTCCGACACCTCACCACATCCCCTGCTTTGTTCAAATGCTCTGTTCCAATCGAAAGCTCAGCTCTGTCCCCTGCCTTGGTCCTATTGATTCTCTCTGGGTAAAAGGTTATAGTTATGAGAGAGGGGGTGGAGTGGAAGTGTGTCACACAGGAAAAAGGGGGAAAGCATATTGACCACTGCTGTGCTTCTGATACTGTGGTTTAGATATTTGTCTAGTAGGATTCCTAATCCTGTGTTAAGGAAAAACAGATGAACCACAACAAAAGAAGAGACACATTTATAGGCTACTACACTCGGTTCCTAATTAAAGTTAGGCTGGTATTATATCATAGTCATGGTGGTAGGCAATTATGGTTGGTAAAAAACTGGTTTACCCAATACATTTTATATAGTTTACTCGCCATTAGCCGGCAACTTTACCAACTTTTTTGTGTCTGCCAGCTTATGCTTTTTATTAGGTGATAAAATGATTTCTTCATGAACAAATCACAACACCCAACATGAAAAATACTATAGTATACTATGGTATAAATACTATAGTACTGACTAGTGTTTTACTGACTTTACTGTAGTATTCACTGTAGTGTTTTCCAAACTAAAGTCCGCAAAAACACTACAGTGAATACTGTAGTATTTACAGTAAACTATAGTATAAGTACTGCAGTAAAGGAAAACTGTAGTATATACTACAGTAATTAATGGTCCTTTTGCAGACTGTAGTATACTGTAGTATTTACTATAAGGTTTTTGCAGACTGTAGTACACTGTAGTATTTTCTGTCATGTTATTGCAGACTGTAGTATTTACTGTAGTTTGTTTGCAGACATTACTGTAGTATTTACTATAGTGTTTCTGTTTTATTATAATTGAAATAAAGTGGAGTCTTTCTCCTTGAGGAAACCTACTGGAGAAATACTAAAATAGCAAGTAGGTAGGACTGGGGTCTGAACAACAGTTGACAGCGTCTGCTCTTTTCTATAACGACAATAGGCAATAGACCTGATTGGGCAGCTCAGAGCTTCTGCTCTTTTCTGTACATTAAAAACAAATGATTTGGTGGAAGAGGCAGGGCAGACCAGGAGCAAGGAAGGAGGGTGTGGTCAAGCAAGGCATCCCCCGAGTCTTAAGTGCACTAAGGTTTTATTAGAACAGGCATAGATTAGTTACTCTAATTTTTTCCTTTCCTGACATAAGTTTATTGTGTTTAAAACCAACTTCATTAAAATGACAGTTCACAGCCGTGTGCCGGGAGAGGGGGCTGGGGCTAAGGAATGCATCCACCTATATACACACACTTTTATATACACACACATTTTTTGTACTTTTGTATTTTGTAAAAAAAAATATATATTTTTAAATAGTCTTAGAATGTTATTGGTAGTTGATCTTGTTTTTTTTAAAGCCAGCTCGGTGGATTCCAAGGAGGCCCATTTCCTCAGGGTGGCCGTTCAGTCTTTGGGTGAGTACTCTCACACAGCTTCCCGGCATGACTGAGGAGGCTGATTGGTCTATAACTTGTGACAGTTGTATGGATCTTTACCAGGTTTGTGAATCATTGTGACAACTGCAGAATTCCAAGGTAGGGGAAAATAGCCTTCCATGAGACGTGGTGAAGAGGTTAGAAAGGAGGTGCAGGTATTCATCAGGTGCTTGTTTGATGAGTGTACGTACTGTCAATGCTGTCTTCCCCAGGTGCTTTGTTTTTCGTTTTTTTCAAATTAGTCTTAATTTCTTCAATAGTAACAGAGCGGGTGAGGGGATGGTCTACTGATGTCGAATTTCTGGTTTATATTGTTTTCTGTATTTCTCTATTGACAATGTTTATTTTCTATAACCTGTATAGAACACATTATGTATACATGGCATGTAGGTTTCTCACTTATGGGTGGCACAAATTGGGATATGGGGGAGGGAATGGCCAGGGTAAATTAAATACTGCAGTATTTACTATAGCTAAAAAGTGTAGTGTTTTTGCCGACATTACTGTAATATTTACAATTGTTTCTTTGGATAATACTGTAGTATTTACTATAGTATTCTACAGTATACTAAAACATTCTATAGTAAGTGCTACACATGATCGAGCAATTCTACAGTGTGTAGTATAGTATTCTACAGTATACTGTAGTATTTTTTCATGTGGGAATGACCTTGACAATTGTGAAATGCTGCAATAGATGATTTAGCAGTCATTGTACTGTAATCAAGCTGTCTCTTTTAGAACATAGCTTTTGTTTCAAAATTACTCTTTTAATGCCAAAGTGTTAGTTTTTCGTGTTTCCCATACCCATTCATTTGATTCGGCTATAACCGCAGGGGCCACTAGAGGCCTAGACCTTAGCTAGTGCAGTATCAATAGTGTACCATCAGAACATCCCATCCTTTGTTTTGGGCCTGAATATCAGGAAATTGACCCAGGAGTCGTTCCTGTCAGTCGTGTTGTGACGACCGCCCTGAATTTGTCTGAACAGTCTCAGTGCTTCTCCTTCCAATAGGGCGCTTCCCCTTTAATTCCCTGTTAAATAGCCAGCATCAGCTGCGCAAGAGTGGGTTTGTGACAGTGGCGCGCGAGTGGAAATGTTCTACCCTCAGTTTGGAAGTTCATTAAGAGACAGTTTATTTTGTTTGTAGTAAAAAAAAAAAGTGTGTACAGTAGCCGTGTCGCAGGATCTACTTATGTCTATTGTTTGACTACTAATCTACGTCGGTCTCCGCTGTTTCTTCGTGGCCTTTCCGAGCCGGAGATCTGTTGGCGAATTGGATTGTCTGACTGACCACAACTTTTTGCATGTGGTATTCAATTTGTTTTGGTGTGATGTATACCGTGATGATTTAAGTTGTAGTGAAGACTACAGAGATGTGACACTCTTTATAGTTGTGTGGTAGAGTTGATCGATCGCAATCTGATTGTATTAATGAGACCGGGTTTACCCATCACTTTATGAAAGGACAATTGCAATACTGAGGTCACGTGTGGTCACTCTACTCCGTTACCGGGCTAGACTCTTAGGCCAGAAGTACAGGACGTTTCTTGAGGAACCAGACCTCAGTTATGTGATGGTTTATTTTGGTAATGCAAAAATAACCCAGTTTAAGTTATTTCCAATGTTGTAAAGGTTTATGAAAAGTGTATGTCCATACCGACTTTTACAAGAGTCCTTTGTATTGGTGTAGACTTGACGGATCAGATGGGACTCATTCCCTCCCAAACAAAAAAGGAGAAATCAATGTTTTCTCTGGTAGGTAGAACCTACCTGGCACCCCTACAAACAACCTCAAGTCATAAGGTTTATTTTATTTGTAACCTTTATTTTGTAAGATGTTTGCCAAATATGTGATGGCCCAGAATCAAAATACTTTCAGGACACAAATCAGCTTAGCCGCTCCACTGAAGGTTGATTAATGTGTCTGAGAAGAACTACACCTCTAGTGCCAAGATAAAAATCAAGATCATTTTATGAGCACTGTGTGCTAGGCTATTTGTGATAACTCTCACCACTATTTTCAACACAGGTGATGTCATCACAATCAGATCATTGGTGTATAGATTGTGAAAAGAGCAGGAGTGCAATCATGTACAAAAGCTGTGAGGTGGTTTTCATTCTTACAATAAATGCAGGATTTAGACCTGGAACCTCAGTTAACTAGTCCAGTCAGGAATGAATCAACAATAAAACACAACCTGACAGTTAAGACATGGAGGCCTTTATTGTTTTCTTATGCTTACACAGTACACTGCAGCAACCTCCCGAGCCCCCCCCCTAAACAACAATCAACATGCATTTACACCACACACACACCAACATCCATGCTATTACACACACTCACACAGTTTCCAATGTAAACAATGCAGGCTGAAAGAGTGATTTAAAAAAAGCAAGGTAGTCTGTTGTCCACTGTTGCGCCCTCGTAAACAAGCGCAAGGCTCGGTCCATTTTATTTTCTTTCAGTAAGTTCAAAGCGGGGCGACCAAAGAGGAAAAGAAACTGTCTACATCTTTTGGGATTAACTGCTGTCCACTCAGGCCATTTGACCAACCTTCATCAAACACACACACACACACACACACACACACACAGAGCAGGTGTTGGGAGGTCAGGATGCCCATTCATCCAACAGTCACCATTATAGCAACAACATCCTCAAGTGTCTTATTAAATGTACTGTCTGAAATGTTATTTTCTTTTAAGTTATGTGATAGGAAGATGGGGGTAGAGGGAGAAGTTAGTGTGAGAGGGGAGAGGAACGTCAAGAATTAGTGTGACACATTCTATTCCCACAATCCTCAGCGGTAGAGGAAAAAGGCCTTGTTTGACTTCCCTTGTATGGGTTAGGATGGCTTGATCGTCCGTTACCTAGCAAACACTTTGGCGTCACTCACAAACCCATCCATCGCTGCATTACCTCTTAGCGCGCACAAAGTACAAGGCGTTGGTTTTAGGGTAGTACTTCACGTTCTGCTTCTTGTCCATCAAGCCCCCGAATATGATGAGCTCGCCCCTACCCTGGACCACTGTGTGAAGGCTGGTCTCGGGGGGGCCTGTGACGGCACCGGGGGTGCCGTTCCCGTAAACCCTCCAGGAGACGAGACCGGCTGCTTTGGCTCGGGACACGTCCAGGACATACATCTGCATGGGCTTGCAATTGAGCGACTGGTACAGGGGCTTGCCCACGTTCAGGCTCTGGGGCGGGTGGTGGCCAAGCCGCCGTGCGATAGGCGGGATGGAGTGTCCGTCAGACCCGGCAGCAGCAGCCTGTGGCGGGCTGGAAGAGGGGGATGTTCCTGCTGAAGCCACTCCTCCCCCACTTCCTCCTGAAGCAGCTCCTTGGGACAAGGGGTTTGAGGAGGATGAAGAGGACAGGTTTTTGACAGCTTCCAGGCCTCGTCTCAGGGCTGCGGGGGACACGGCCCCCGGGGGAGTGCGTGGGGAGCCATGGGCAGGTGGAGGCGTGTGCACGCCGTTAGTGCTGGGTACCTCAGAAAGGGGGTGGGTGGCTGAGGGGGGAGACTCCCAGCCGTAGTCCGAGGAGACAGGGGGGCGAGAGGGCGGGGAGGCATCCTGGGCAGGGCTGGTCCGGGGAGAGGGGGATGAACCGTTGAGTAGAGGATGGAGGGAGGCCAGAGGCGGGCTGTCAGGCCCCTGGGAGGGGGATGGCTGTTGAGAGGAGGAGCCGGGGCTACCCTCTCTGGCACCCCCTCTGGCCGAGGGACGTGGTCTCAGTGTCCCCCAGCGGCCGTTCACACAGGGGGCCTCCTCAACTGCCCCCAGGACGACCCCGGCGGCGCCGCTCCTTAAAGGGGACTGGGAGCGCAGCGAGGGGGGCTCTGGGCCCAGGGGGCCAGGAGAGGCACTGATGGGGGAGGGCCGAGAGTTCAGGCTGGGGCTGAGTGGCGCACGGCCAGACGGAGCCTGGGAGAACACCACTACACACTGTCCAACCTGGAGAGAGTGTGGGATGGACGACAGAAAACAATGAAGGAAGTTCAGATGAAAGTAAACGTACAAAACAATATCCCAACAGTGTTTAGTGCAGTGAGGCAGGGGATAGATGACAGAGAGCCACACATACCCTGCAAGCAGGGTGGCACCACAGTTCTGGGGCTCCATGGTCGTCGTTCTCCACCCTCAGCTGCTGCCATGTCCAGGGTGGGGCACCCATGTGCAGGAGCCAGGCATCTTTCAGCAGCTAGCAGGGACATGAGAGAGAAGGGAGGTGGAGAGTCACAAACAGCAAAACAAGAGGGCAGAGCTTTTTATGCATGGACAATAATAATGCTGCCTTTCATTAGAGAACATAGGCTCTCACTGCATTAGGGCCTCCACAGCCTCCCAGAATAAGAAGAGTCTTGTTGTCAATCACAATCTGTGAGCGAGGAGAAAATACATTTAGAACATGTAGATAACCATCTATACGAGCCACAAAAAAGGTCACTTGTATTCCCTGTAAAAACACAGACAGATACCTTTCAAAAGTTTGGGGTCAATTAGAAATGTCCCTGTTTAAAAAAAAAAAAAAGAGCACATTTTGTCCATTGAAATAACATCAAATTGATCAAAAATACAGTGCAGACATCGTTCATGTTGTAAATGACCATTTTAGCCGGAAACGGCTGATTTTTAATGGAATATCTACATAGGCGTACAAAGGCCCATTATCAGCAACCATCACTCCTGTGTTCCAATGGCATGTTGTGTTAGCTAATCCAAGTTTATCATTTTAAAAGGCTAATTGATCATTAGAAAACCATTTTGCATTGATGTTAGCACAGCTGAAACTGTTTTTCTGATTAAAGAAGCAATAAAAGTGGCCTTCTTTAAACTAGTTGAGTATCTGGAGCATCAGCATATCTGGGTTCGATTACAGGCTCAAAATGACCAGAAACAAAGAACTTTCTTCTGAAGCTCGTCAGTCTATTCTTGTTCTGAGAAATGAAGGCTATTCCATGCGAGAAATTGCCAAGAAACTGAAGATCTCGTACAACGCTGTGTACTACTTCCTTCACAGAAAACACCAGTTTCAACATCAACAGTGAAGAGCCGACTCTGGGATGCTGGCCTTCTAGGCAGAATTCCTCTGTCCAGTGTCTGTTCTTTTGCCCATTTTAAACGTTTATTTTTATTGGCCAGTCTGAGATATGGCTTTTTCTTTGCAACTCTGCCCAGAAGGCCAGCATCCCGGAGTCGCCTCTTCACAGTTGACATTGAGACTGGTGTTTTGCGGGTACTATTTAATGAAGCTGCCAGTTTAGGGCTTGTGAGACACCTGTTTCTCAAACTAGACACTAATGCACTTGTTCTCTTGCTCAGTTGTGCACCGGGGCCTCCCACTCTTTCTATTCTGGTTAGCTGAGTAGTACACATCGTTGTACGAGATCTTCAGTTTCTTGGCAATTTCTCGCATGGAACAACCTTCATTTCTCAGAACAAGAATAGACTGATGAGTTTCAGAAGAAAGTTCTTTGTTTCTGGCCATTTTGAGCCTGTAATCGAACCCACAAATGCTGATGCTCCAGATACTCAACTAGTCTGAAGGCCAGTTTTATAGCTTCTTTAATCAGAACTACAGTTTTCAGCTGTGTTAACAATTGCAAAAGGGTTTTCTAATAATCAATTAGCCTTTTAAAATGATAAACTTGGATTAGCTAACACAACGTGCCATTGGAACACAGGAGTGATGGTTGCTGATAATGGACCTCTGTAGATATTCCATAAAAATACAAATAAACTGCAACTTCCAGCTACAATAGTAATTTACAACATTAACATCGTCTACACTGTATTTCGGATCAATTTGATATTATAAAGAACACAAATGTGCTTTTCTTTCAAAAACAAGGACATTTATAACTGACCCCAAATGTTTGAATGGTAGTGTATTTACTAAATAATCTGAAATACTACATGATGGGGATATGGAGGGTGTGTGGTGGAAATGCAGGAATTGAGATATGTAGAGGGTGATGGAGGTATTGAGGGGAGAAGGTGTGAAGGAAAAACATCATCCTGACCTGAGACTGGCCTCCTCGTGGGTGTGGGGACGGCCCCGAGATGGTGGGCTTGGACCAGGACCACTGCTCCAGATCCAGAACCCACACCTCGTTACTCCTGATTTGGGACCAGTGGAGAGAGCAGGGGGACACGGTGAGCCAAAAGCACACACACCTTGACAGATTCACAGACAACTATCAACATTGAAAAAAACAGTTTAATGACATGATTTCCCTTTACTTTCAAGACATTCACATTACAACCTTTGAACATTGTCTCGCTACACCACAACTGTATTTATTTTAAGTGTTTTAACTGATGTGTCAGGTTGTTCCATTGTAATTGGGGCGGCAGGGTAGCCTAGTGGTTAGAGCATTGGACTAGTAACTGGAAGGTTGCAAGTTCAAACCCCCGAGCTGACAAGGTACAAATCTGTCGTTCTGCCCCTGAACAGGCAGTTAACCCACTGTTCCTAGGCCGTCATTGAAAATAAGAATTTGTTCTTAACTGACTTGCCTAGTTAAATAAAGGTAAAATTAAAAAAATAAAATGTCTGGTTTGGCACAGCATAGTAAAAATGTGCAGAAAACTCAAAAGGTAAAAGCTCGTCAAAGTAATGACATACATTTGGCGGGCCCCTAGCGACCCTCCAAACACCACCATGACGCTCCCTATGACGGAGGAGGAGTGACCGGCCATGGGTAGGGGTCCTTGGGTTGTCACGATGCAGTTCCACCTGAGGGCACATGGAGAAGTTTACGGGCTTAGCTAGATGAGGGTAAAAGACTGATGGCTAGGTAAGGCTATAAGTATAATTAAGTGAGAAGCAGGCATTGGTCTGAAGAAAAAGGAAATTCACAAGCCCCACAATGTTATTCCACCCATGCTCTGCCAAGATTTTCCAGCACACAACTTTGAGCTACTACAGTAGCTATGTTTGTCTATTGTTTGTCTATTGTCCTACTGCAGAGGAGGTGCCTCCATAATAATGTGATTTGTACTGAATACAAGTTAAAGTATTGTATTCACACAAGCCACACTAATCTAATCACACTAAACACTAATTGGGGTGGCAGCGTAGCCTAGTGGTTAGAGCGTTGAACTAGTAACTGAAAGGTTGCAAGTTCAAATCCCCGAGCTGACAAAGGAAAAACTTCAACCAATTTCTAAAGACTGGTGACATCCAGTGGAAGCGGTAGGAACTGCAAGGAAGGTCCCTTAGAAATCTGGATTTCCAATGAAACACCATTGAAAAGAGTGACCTCAAAAAAAAAAAAAAAATCTGAATGGTTTGTCCTCGGGGTTTCACCTGCTACTTTCACCTGCAAGTGCTGTTATACTCATAGACATGATTCAAACAGTTTTAGAAACTTCAGAGTGCTTTCTATCCAAATCCGGACGTGAAAATACTGCCCCGTCACCAAGAAGTTTTAAGTCCAATGTTCACTTTCAGGACAATATAGTCTCGTTTTAATTTGACATCTAGAATTTGAGCTAGGTGGGTACAGAAAATAACTCTAAAACTCAATAGCTAACAACCCTGTTAAAAATCTGGTAACAGCCGGACGACTCATGACGGAGTGTGTCATACCTCCAAGTTGATTTGCGAATTTTCATTGACATTGGTGTCATTGGCTTAGATATGATGGTATGGAGATTTGCACATAATGTTGAGCTTAAACCAATGCCATACTATTGTGGGGCTTTGGGTTTTCAGTCTCTACACAGAAATAATTGTCATGAGTAGTAGCACTCTGACTATCAGCCTGTATGAGAGTGAACAGTAGTCAACATGTGATGTTGACACATACTGTATGGCTAAAGGAGTTAATTCATTCACAGGGTCTAGGCCTATCTCCAAACCTTCTGGTCTCTTCCTCTTACCAGTTTTTGGAGGGGGAGTATGTGTGGATCTCGTCAAAGAACCTCTCAGGCTGATGTAGTGGGTATGGGCTAGGTCGAGTCCATCCACCAAACAGCACCAGCAGATTGTTGTACATCACCAGGGTAGCACCCGCTTTAGGAGACGGATAGGAGCCTGTGTGGGCAAAAGGAGTAAGAATAAGCCTTCATACAGAGCATTCAGACAGTATTCAGACCCCTTGACTTTTTCCACATTTTGTTACGTTTCAGCCTTATTCTAAAATGTATTTAATTGTTTTTCCCCCCTCATCTACACACAATAGCCCATAATGACAAAGCAAAAACAGGTTTTTCGAAATTTTTGCAAGTGTATTCTAAATGAAAAGTATTCAGACTCTAAACTCAGTACTTTGTTGAAGCACCTTTGGCAGCGATTACAGTCTCCAGTCTTCTTAGGTATGACGCTACAAGCTAGACAGACCTGTATTTGGGGAGATTATCCCATTCTTCTTTGCCGATCCTCTCAAGCTCTGTCAGGTTGGATGGGGAGCATCGCTGCACAGCTATTTTCAGGTCTCTCTAGAGATGTTAGATTGGTTTAAAGTCCGGGCTTTGGCTCGGCTACTCAAGGACATTCAGACACTTGTCCCAAAGCCACTTCTGCGTTGTCTTGGCTGTGTGCAGTTGGAAAGTGAAACGTCGCTCTGGAGCAGGGTTTCATCAAGGATCTCTGTACTTTGCTCCGTTCACCTTTCCCTCGAGCCCGACTAGTTTCCCAGTCCATGCCGCTGAAAACATCCCCACAGCATGATGCTGCCACCATCATGCTTCAATGTAGGGATGGTGCCAGGTTTCCTCCAGATGTGACACTTGGCATTCAGGCCAAATAGTTCAATCTTGGATTCATCAGACCAGAGAATCTGGTTTCACATGGGCTGAGAGTCCTTTTGGCAAAATCCAAGCGGGCTGTCATGTGTCTTTTACTGAGGAGTGGCTTCCGTCTGGCCACTCTACCATAAAGGCCTGGTTGGTGGAGTGCTGCAGAAAAGGTTGTCCTTCTGGAAGGTTCTCCCATCTCCACAGAGGAACTCTGGAGCTCTGTCAAGAGTGACAAATCGGGTGGTTCTTGGCCACTGTGTTCTTGGGGACCTTCAATGCTGCAGAAATGTTTTGGTACCCTTCCCCAGATCTGTGCCTCGGCACAATCCTGTCTCGGCGCTCTACGGACAATTCCTTCGACTTCATGCCTTGGTTTTTGCTCTGACATGCACTGTCAACTGTGGGACCTAAAATAGACATGTCCAATCAATTGAATTTACCACAGGTGGACAATCAAGTTGTAGAAACATCTCAAGGATAATTAATGGAAACTGGATACAGCTCATAGCAAAGGGTCTGAATATTTATGTAAAGGTATCTGTTTTTACATTATATAAATTTGCAAACATATCTAAAAACCTGTTTTGGCTTTGTCACTATAGGGTAGTGTGTAGATCGATGAGGATTTTTTATTTATTTCATCCATTTTAGAACAAGGTTGTAATGGAACAAAATGTGGAAAAGGGGGTCTGAATAATTTCCAAATGCACTGTACATACTTCTATGTCATGCATACAAAAGGTTGAAAGTCGATTTAAACATGACAAATTACATCTGCAAGCAGAGTTAAAAAAATGACTAAAACAAAAAAACATTTTTTATTTTTTACCGCCATGTGTAAAGCACACGAACCATCAAGGAACGTTATTTTCACTTTCCTTGTTACAAGTAGGCAGTATCCACCCTATGTAACTTAAAGGTTGCAAGTTCGAATCCCCGAGCTGACAAGGTACAAATCTGTCGTTCTGCTCCTGAACAGGCAGTTAACCCACTGTTCCTAGGCCGTCATTGTAAATAAGAATTTGTTCTTAACTGACTTGCCTGGTTAAATAAAGGTTTAAAAAAAGAAAAGAAAAAGGGCTGATTTCTTACCCGAGGCTAAAGGGCGGATCCACTCCTTGCTGTTGAGGTCAAGTCTCCACAGGTCATTGAAGGCAGCGTTGCAGCTACTTTGAGTACAGCCCCCAAACACATACATGGACTGGTTGGAGTCGTAGTAGCATGCACCTGCAACACACGCATACTTGGTTTGAGTCATAACCAGGTCTATTTAACTGGCGTCCGTGGGCCAGATCCTGCCTGTTTATCAATTTAGAATAGCCTTTTGATCAATTATGAACGTTCATTTAAAAATCCAGTGTTTAGGGCCAAAAGGAGCGTTCGTTCAATATTCTCCAATGGGAGAATCTGTATTCTTGTAGTCCCACCCCTTAATTGCTGTCAATCAATATCACCCAACATACCAGTTACAGCCAATTAGAGCTGCAAACAGGGGTACAAGGGTCTGTCCGCCTGTCGGCTCTTTCACCGCAGAGGAGATCACTACACTGCCCAATACACCAAAGCATGCTTTGTACTTAACTCAGCTGTGAGTGAAAAAGACCATGGACTCAGTTTTGGCGATCATGAATGTTATCCGATCAACATCTAGACTGCAACATTGCTTGCTTCGTAGTCTGCTGAGCATCCTGATCCACTTTTACATAATGACGTTTGGTGGCTAAGAAAGGGTAATAATACTCTCAAGAGAACAGCCTGTGAGATTAGGGAGGACATAGTTGCTTTTCTCCAACACAACAAAGCTAACACATAACTAACGAAAATGCTTGATGAGTTCGTATCAGATGTTTTTCAGTGATCTTCAATCAACTGAATGGACTTAATTTAAGACTACAGGGGAGGGATAAAACAGTTATTGACATGATTGAAAAACAGACATATTTTCAAAATACATTTTCTCCTCTGAATTGAGCCCAAACAAAAGGCTCTATTTCGCTACACCGCGCAACTATATTCAGTCACCATCAGTTAGAGCTGGGCAATATGGCCTGAAAATCATCTGGATTTTTTCAAGCTTATGGTTGATTCACGATATACATCGATTTCTTAAATGTTTTCTCTAAATAATCTTTGATGTACAAATAAAGGTCAAATACAATGCATTTCAAACAGTCAGCAATAATCAAATTAATTCCATGCATGTGAAATTAGGCTAAATACACAAGAGTGTACAAAACATGTGCCATTCAGCAGGTGAATGGACAAGACAAAAGATTGAAGTGTGCCTTTGAACAGGTATGGTAGTGCAACACTGCTGGGTTTTCACGCTCAACAGTTTCCGTGTGTATCAATAATGTGCCACCACCTAAAGGACATCCAGCCAACTTGACATCCCTGTGGAACGCTTTCGACACCTTGTAGAGTCCATGCCCCGACAAATTGAGGCTGTCTGAGGGGAAAAGGAAGGTGTTCTTAATGTGTTGTGCACTCAGTGTATAAGCCCCACTAATTAAATTATTTTATCAAAATAGTTTAAGCTGCTTTTTTTTCCAATAATCACTGATCTGGCTTTCAAGTCTGTCTATGAAAATGCCCTTTTTTGTTACAAATGTGAAAAGAAAAACGAATAATGCACATTCACTAATAATGACTAACTTCTTGTAGCAGACATTATAGAAAATGAACACAAGGTCTCAAAACAATCTCACGTGCTAGTGAGTAGCCAGCTAATCTTTAGTATTTCAAGTTTAGCCAACTAGGATCTATTTCCTAGCTAACAAGGTTGAACAGTTGAATTGTTATGAACACACCCTTCTGTCTCCAACTGTTTGAACAGCAGGCTAGCCTGTCCACTTTGTTCAGATGTTGAAATCAAGTGTAAGCCTATCTTATTTCTCAGAATGAGAACGAGTTGCCAATTCCTTATATAAAATAGTGTTCTATGCTTATTGCACACACAACCAAATCTCTCCCCCACGTTCTCTACTGATGTTGGGGAGAGAGACTTCTCCGCAAAAGCTAGTCAACAGATATCCCATGCATAAAAGGTTTCTATGTGTAAAAAAATAAAAAAAATAAAATGATAAAGAAATAGAAAATAAAACAGAATATGATACTAGTCAACTGAGATGCCATGCACAAAGGTTTCCTATGTGTAAATAAAAACTAAAAGATGAAGCTATGTATGTAATTAAACAATTTGATGCACTGAATTAGGCTAATCTTAAAGCACTTAAAATGAACTTTTAGCAACATTACATTTAAAGAGCTTCATAAGATTAGAATTGTGTTTGTGCATGGTTTTTTTATACCGGTTTTAGGAAAGAGTAATCCCATGTAGAAAATATCTGGCCCCCATAAATAACCTTTTCCAAATCCAACCCCTGCAACAAGATGGGGCTATTCAACAGACTTACACCTTCAATGCCCTATCCCTAATACTTCCAATTTAAATTGTGTATGGCATTACTTTTTTAAAGATAATACTTAGGACTACACAGCCTGGAGTTGATTATCCAGCTTATACCATGGCCAATCAACTCAATTCAACAAAGGGGTGGTATATGTTGTATACTGACTGTGTGAGAAGCGTTGCGTGATGGGTGTTCCAGGATATGGGTATGTACGACTCTCCCACTGAATATTGCCCTCCTGGACGGCCCGCAGAAAACCATGGTAACACTGATATGCAACACCTGGGGGGAGAAAGAGATTGGAGATGAGGTGAGTGACTATTATGGTTTTATGTGAGTCACAGCCACAATAAAAGCAACATAATAAGTAACACGTCATTATCTTAACTGTTTTTGAAATAACAAGTCACTTATTGTCATGGTTGACTCAGTGTCCGATCTGAAAATGGAATAAACGTTACTTGACCCATTGTGAAAAAGAAACCACTTCAGTCAAACAGCTGAGTGGTAGTTTGGGTTTCCACTTGGGGGTCTCAAAATGCAGCATAATGGCATGTTGTTGCCTTTTTGGTAATGCTGAGCGATTAGTGCTTTAATTAGTGCTTTATGAGGTCGGTTCGGTTTCAGTTCAATTATTACAAAATAATCACGTTTTCACTATGTATTTACTTTACATTAAATTAATTATTAAATAAGCCAAAAATTGTAAACATTCAATTGCCAAAACATTGAAAATATTATATTGTATCCGTCAGGTCCACATTGGGTAGATATGAATTGAAAAAAATGAAATTACTATGAAATAATAAAATATTTAAGTTGTGTATATTATTTGATGACTCTAATATATTTATTTGATGACTAATATTTTAAATTCCTTAAAGTCATTATCTCATCTCTGCTCAGGCAGTAGCAGCCAGCCAGCCAGCCAGACAACGTTATCTCTGCTCAGGCAGTAGCAGCCAGCCAGACAGACAACGTTATCTCTGCTCAGGCAGTAGCAGCCAGCCAACGTTATCTCTGCTCAGGCAGTAGCAGCCAGCCAGCCAGACAACGTTATCTCTGCTCAGGCAGTAGCAGCCAGCCAGACAACGTTATCTCTGCTCAGGCAGTAGCAGCCAGCCAGCCAGACGTTATCTCTGTGTGTTCTCCATACTGTACTGTCATTAGTCATCATATTTAACTAGCTTAGCCTGCCTAAGTATGCTGCAGAGCTGTCTTGACAATCATTTGACTAGTTCTCCAAAGTAGATAAGACATACTTTCACGAACTGTCTCTATCCCTCTATCACCGTTGTGGTGTACATTCCTCTCTCATGCAGTCTATGTGGTCTGTGTGTAGAGAGCCTTCAGAAAGTGTTCACACCTGTTTACTTTCTCCACTTTGTTACAGCCGGAATTTAAAATTGATTAAATTGAGTTTTTTTTGTTACTGGCCTTCACACACAAACACAATACTCCATAATGTCAGTGGAATTCTTTTGGTTGATTTTTTAAAAACAAATTAATAAAAAATGAAAAGCTGAAATGTCTTGAGTCAATAAGTATTAAACCCCTTTGTTACGGCAAGCCTAAATACGTTCAGGCGTAAACATTTGCTTAACAAGTCACATAAATTTCATGGACTCACTGTTTGCAAAAATAGTGTTTAACATGATTTTTGAATGACCCCAAACACAGATTTAACCACCAGGGAGGTTTCCCAATGCCTCGCAAAGAAGGACACCTACAGTATTGGTAGATGGGTAAAAAAAACGACATTTAACATGCCTTTGAGCATGGTGAAGTTATTAATTACATTTTGGATGGTGTATCAATACACCCAGCCAGTACAAAGATATAGGTGTCTTTCCTAACTCAGTTGCTGGAGAGGAAGGAAACCCCTCAGGAATTTCACCCTAAGGCCAATGGTGACTTTAAAACAGTTACAGTGCAATGGCTGTGATTGGAAAAAACTGAGGACTGATCAACAACATTGTAGTTACTCCACAATACTAACCTAGTTGAGCGTGAGAAGGAAGCCTGTACAGAATACAAAATATGCCAAAACATGCATCCTGTTTGCAGGTAGCCTAGTGGTTAGAGTGTTGGGCCAGTAACCGAAAGGTTGCTGGATCGAATCCCCGAGCTGACAAGGGAAAAATCTGGTGTTCTGCCCCTGAACAAGTTCCCCGGTAGGCCATTATTGTAAATAAGAATTTGTTCTTAACCGAATTAACCAAATAAATAAATGTTAAATTAAAAAGTAATACTGCAAAAAGTGTGGCAAAGCAATACACGTGTTGTCCTAAACACAAAATGTTATGTTTGGGGCTAATCCAATACAACACAATACTGAGTAACACTCTCCATATTTTCAAGCATAGTGGTGGCTCAGAATTAAGGGCGTCCCGGGTACAATAAAAATATGTCTGGGATCGTTCAAAACAGACAGTTGTGGGACGATGGACCAGAAAAATAAATGCACAAAACAGTGGTTCATTACTAAAAAAATTTTAAACACAACTGGGGCGGCAGGTAGCCAAGTGGTTAGAGCATTGGACTTGTAACTGAAAGGTTGCAAGATCTAATCCCTGAGCTGACAAGTTAAAAATCTGTTGTTCTGCCCCTAAACAAGGCAGTTAACCCACTGTTCCTAGGTTGTCCCGCCATTGAAAATAATATTTTTTTCTTAACTGACTTGCCTCAAGGTAAAAGGTAAAATAAAATTAATAAAAACAAAGACGAGGCTGATGAAACAGATCACAACATTTAGCTTAAGAGTTGATAAACTATGAATAATTCACATTACAAGCGCAGCAATGGGTTTACTCGTCTCGGCCATAAGCGTGAATTTTCAAAAATGCTAGTACGGGAGAACACCATTCTCAAACACGCACCTGATGCTAGAGGTTTTTATAATGCGACATATGATTATAGAGCATAATAGTAGAAACTTAGAATATCTGAAGATGCAACAATATGATTGTGCCTTACTGACTTTGGACAGTAGAAGAAATGCTGGTTAATGGCATATCTAGAAATATTTGCTTATTTTTTTTTTAACCCCTTTTCTCCCCAATTTTATGATATCCAAATTGGTAGTTACAGTCTTGTCCCATTGCTGCAACTCCCATACGGACTCGGGAGATGTATAATATTAGAATATCATTCCAATGTTGGGCAAATAGACCTATTAAAATGCACATTTGACTCTCTCCCAGCCTGTCTGCGGCCCAGCGGCCCGGAACTGAGATTTCGTGTGCCAGGAGTTGCTGCGGCATTTGCATCGTCTATAGGCTAGCTACTATAGTATTCTACAGAATATGGTTATATCTCCCTGAGCTGAACCAAATGCACACTGTAAAATGTGCAAAGTATTTCTGCCACGTGTGCAACACTGCCCGGCTGGGGTCTAAGTGTGCACACGTGAAGAGCGGAGTTACATATTCATTTTTAGAAGCGTTGCGCACAGGCATAAAAGTCTGTTTAACTTGAAACGGAAGTCTACTGAAGACTTTGTCCTTGTGTTCCTTGGCTATTTACACTGTTTTGTTCAAAAGCTAGGTTGTTTTTCAATATTTGAGTTTGAACTGCTGAGGAAGAGAAGCAACGTGGATACTTGTCAGGCTCCCAATGTACAGGCACAAACATGACTCGAGTCGCATTACCATGGTAACCTCCTGCCCTTAAAGAGGCAGGTGAACATTTTTGTCTCATCTGATATTTTGGTTAAAAGTTTCAGGTCACAAAATATTTACTTAAACAATACCACATTACTCCTTACTAGTAATACATTTTTTGTTTTAGAGACATTACAAAGCACGCTCATCTGTTTTGTTAGTGCAATTTTTGCCCAAAAATTATTTGGTCTGGTTTGAAATCTACCTGCCACAGTGGCTGATGTACCAGAAAGTAAATTTTAGGCCCTGGCCGTGAGCAAGTGGTAGTGCTCAAAAAGGTAAAGACGACCATTTTTCAGTACCTGAAGAGGGAGGGTGAAGCAGAGAAAGTGAAGGCTGGGGAACACACGTTCTTTATTGTTTATATTGTTGTGTCATGTGGTTTCATGGGACAGCTGATGGTGGAATGTAATGTCTCTAACTTAAGTGTATTCAGTAACCAGTTCCCAATAACATTGTTCTCTTAGATATATTATTGTATACATTTGTTTAGCATGTTCAATTAATAAATTATAATTATTAATAATGTAATGATGCGTCTGTTTTCATGAACTCAGAAATACACAAATGACCTTAAAAGCACTGTAAATGACCTTGACCCATGGTCGCATATCAAAAAATAAAATAAATATTTCCATTTTGGGACAGTTCAAGTTCAGTTTGGATTAGTTGAAATTGCACTTCGGAATGGTGATGAAAAAAGTTAGTCGCAAGCCCTGGTTATGGGTATGCTTGTAATCGTTAAGGACTGGGGAGTTTTTCAGGATAAAAAATAAAAATGGAGCTAAGCACATGCAAAATCCTAGAGGAAAACCTGATTCAGCCTGCTTTCTGGAGACAGAAGAAATGCACACCAGGTTAGGTTTTATTTTTATTTTTTCATTTCACCTTTATTTAACCAGGTAGGCTAGTTGAGAACAAGTTCTCATTTGCAACTGCGACCTGGCCAAGATAAAGCATAGCAGTGTGAGCAGACAACACAGAGTTACACATGGAGTAAACAATTAACAAGTCAATAACACAGTAGAAAACAAAGGGGGAGTCTATATACAATGTGTGCAAAAGGCATGAGGAGGTAGGCAAATAATTACAATTTTGCAGATTAACACTGGAGTGATAAATGATCAGATGGTCATGTACAGGTAGAGATATTGGTGTGCAAAAGAGCAGAAAAGTAAATAAATAAAAACAGTATGGGGATGAGGTAGGTGAAAATGGGTGGGCTATTTACCAATAGACTATGTACAGCTGCAGCGATCGGTTAGCTGCTCAGATAGCTGATGTTTGAAGTTGGTGAGGGAGATAAAAGTCTCCAACTTCAGCGATTTTTGCAATTCGTTCCAGTCACAGGCAGCAGAGTACTGGAACGAAAGGCGGCCAAATGAGGTGTTGGCTTTAGGGATGATCAGTGAGATACACCTGCTGGTGCGCGTGCTACGGATGGGTGTTGCCATCGTGACCAGTGAGCTGAGATAAGGCGGAGCTTTACTTAGCATGGACTTGTAGATGGCCTGGAGCCAGTGGGTCTGGCGACGAATTTGTAGCGAGGGCCAGCCGACTAGAGCATACAAGTCGCAGTGGTGGGTGGTATAAGGTGCTTTAGTGACAAAACGGATGGCACTGTGATAGACTGCATCCAGTTTGCTGAGTAGAGTGTTGGAAGCCATTTTGTAGATGACATCGCCGAAGTCGAGGATCGGTAGGATAGTCAGTTTTACTAGGGTAAGTTTGGCGGCGTGAGTGAATGAGGCTTTGTTGCGGAATAGAAAGCCGACTCTTGATTTGATTTTCGATTGGAGATGTTTGATATGAGTCTGGAAGGAGAGTTTGCAGTCTAGCCAGACACCTAGGGTACTTATAGATGTCCACATATTCTAGGTCGGAACCATCCAGGGTGGTGATGCTAGTCGGGCGTGCGGGTGCAGGCAGCGAACGGTTGAAAAGCATGCATTTGGTTTTACTAGCGTTTAAGAGAAGTTGGAGGCCACGGAAGGAGTGTTGTATGGCATTGAAGCTCGTTTGGAGGTTAGATAGCACAGTGTCCAAGGAAGAGCCAGAAGTATACAGAATGGTGTCGTCTGCGTAGATGTGGATCAGGGAATCGCCCGCAGCAAGAGCAACATCATTGATATATACAGAGAAAAGAGTCGGCCCGAGAATTGAACCCTGTGGCACCCCATAGAGACTGCCAGAGGACCGGACAACATGCCCTCTGATTTGACACACTGAACTCTGTCTACAAAGTAGTTGGTGAACCAGGCAAGGAAGTCATTAAAAAAAACGAGGCTACGGAGTCTGCCGATAAGAATATGGTGATTGACAGAGTCGAAAGCCTTAACCAGGTCGATGAAGACGGCTGCACAGTACTGCCTTTTATCGATGGCGGTTATGATATCATTTAGTACCTTGAGCGTGGCTGAGGTGCACCCGTGACCGGCTCGGAAACCAGATTGCACAGCGGAGAAGGTACGGTGGGATTCGAGATGGACAGTGATCTGTTTGTTGACTTGGCTTTTGAAGACCTTAGATAGGCAGGGCAGGATGGATATAGGTCTGTAACAGTTTGGGTCTAGAGTGTCTCCCCTTTGAAGAGGGGGATGACAGCGGCAGCTTTCCAATCCTTGGGGATCTCAGACGATATGAAAGAGAGGTTGAACAGGCTGGTAATAGGGGTTGCGACAATGGCGGCGGATAGTTTCAGAAATAGAGGGTCCAGATTGTCAAGCCCAGCTGATTTGTACGGGTCCAGGTTTTGCAGCTCTTTCAGAACATCTGCTATCTGGATTTGGGTAAAGGAGAAGCTGGGGAGGCTTGGGCAAGTAGCTGCGGGGGGGCGGAGCTGTTGGCCGAGGTTGGAGTAGCAAGGAGGAAGGCATGGCCATCTGTTGAGAAAAGCTTGTTGAAGTTTTCGATTATCATGGATTTATCGGGGGTGACCGTGTTACCTAGCCTCAGTGCAGTGGGCAGCTGGGAGGTGGTGCTCTTCTTCTCCATGGACTTTACAGTGTCCCAGAACTTTTTGGAGTTTGAGCTACAGGATGCAAATTTCTGCTTGAAAAAGCTGGCCTTTGCTTTCCTGGCTGACTGCGTGTATTGGTTCCTGACTTCCCTGAACAGTTGCATATCGCGGGGACTATTTAATGCTATTGCAGTCCGATCTCTTTCAAAGACAATGTCTCTTTTTTTCTCTCAACGCCACTATTGGTCTGACAATTTTTGTACCCGCTTTTCTTGAATTTCCTTTGCATCTTAGCCAGGTTTCAGTTAAAATCTGATTTCAGCTTTCAGAAAGACAACCTAAGACAAGGCCAAATCTACACAGGAGTTGCTTACCAAGAAGATGGTGAGTGGCCGAGTTACAGCTTTGACATAAATCTGCTTGAAAATCTATGGCAAGATCTTAAAATCGTTGTCTAGCAATGATCAACAACCAATTTGACAGAGCTTAGAGAATTAAAAAAATAACAACAGGCAAATCATGCACAATCCAGGTGTGAAAAACTCTTAGATTTACCCAAAAGACTCATAGCTGTAATCACCTCCAAATGTGATTAGGGGTTGAATACTAATTCTAATGAAGATAGTATTCATTTTTACAAATATAATTTTTCTTCCATTTTGAAAGAGTATTTTCTGTAGATCGTTGACAAAATAAATGACAATCAATTTTAATCCCACTTTGTAACAACAAAATATCTAACCTAATGTAGCAGGCATAAAAGTGTATCCATCTCTGTCTGAGCCAGAAAAAACAAGCGCAATGGATTATGGTCATTGTATTTCACCACGTTTGTGCTGAACTAGGTTGAATATTTGCTTAATGAAAACTACAACTCCTTTCAGTCCAGCATCCCACATACAATGAACAAAAATATAAAACGCAATATGTAAAGTGATCATGATCATTACACTGGTGCACCTTGTGCTGGGGACAAAAAGGCCACTAAAATGTGCAGTTGTCACACAACACAATGCCACAGATGTCTGACATTTTGGGGGAGTGTGCAATTGGCATGTTAACTGCAGGAATGTCCACCAGAGCTGTTAACAGAACATTTTATGTTAATTTCTCTACCATAAACTGCTTCCAACGTCGCTTTAGAGAACAGTACATCCAACCAACCACACAACCACAGACCACATGTATACATGTGGGCGAACGGTTTGCTAATGTCAACGTTGTGAACAAAGTGCCCCATGGTGCCGGTGGGGTTGTGGTATGGGCAGGTGTAACTGATGTGAAATGGCTAGCTAGCTAGCGGGGTGCGCGCTAATAGCGTTTCAATCGGTGACATCACTCGCTCTGAGACCTTGAAGTAGTTGTTCCACGTGCTCTGCAAGGGCCTGGGCTTTTGTGTTGCGTTGGGTAACGATGCTTCGTGTGAGGCAGTTGTAGATGTGTGCAGAGGGCCCCTGGTTCGAGCCCAGGTAGGGGCGAGGAGAAGGACAGAAGCTATACTGTTACACAGGCATAAGATACGGACAATGAACACAATTGCATTTTGTCGATGGCAATAAGAATGCACAGAGATACCGTGAAGAGATCCTGAGGCCCATTGTTGTGCCATTCATCCGCCGCCATCACCTTATGTTTCAGCGTGATAATGCACAGCCCCATGTTCCAAGGATCTGTACACAATTCCTGGAAGCTGAAAATGTCCCAGTTCTCCCATGGCCTGCATGTCACCCATTGAGCATGTTTGGGATGCTCTAGATCGATGGAAACGGCAGCATGTTCCCATTCCTGCCAATATCCAGCAACTTCGCAACCATTGAAGAGGCGTGGGACATTCGAAAAGCCACAACAGCCTGATCAATTCTACGCAAAGGAGATGTGTCACGCTGCATGAGGCAAATGGTGGTCACACACCAGATAGAGACTGGTTTTCTGATCCACACCCCTACCTTTTCTTTTGTTAAGGTATCTGTGACCAATAGATGCATATCTGTATTCCAAGCCATGTGAAATCCATAGATTAGGGTCTAATGAATTTATTTCAATTGGCTAATTTCCTTATATGAACTGTATGTATGGAAGTTGCGTTAATATTTTTGTTACGTATATTTATTTTTTTATCCCATTTTTATCCCCAATTTCATGATATCCAATTGGTAGTTAAGATCTTGCCTCAACGCTGAAACTCCCCAATGGGGTCGGGAGAGGCGAATGTTGAGACAAGCGTCCTCCGAAACATGACCCGCCAAGCCACACTGCTTCTTAACACACTGCTCGCTTAACCCAGATGCCAGCCATAACCAATTTATTGGAGTTAACAAAGTTTGACCAACAACCAAAGTCAGCTCATTGTGGCCCGAACAGCCACAATGAGTAGCTAGTGCGCAATGAGCCAAGGAAAGGCCCCCGGCCAAACCCTCCACTAACCTGGACAGCGCTGGGGCAATTGTGCACAGCCCTATGGGGCTCCCGATCACTCACGGCTGTGGCACAGTCTGGTATTGAACCTCAGGGTGTAAAGGCGCATCAACACTGCAAAGCAGAGCCTTAGAACGCTGCGCCACTGCCACTCACTGCCACTGCCACACATAGTTCTCCACTTGATTCTCTCATAAATGATTTGATTTCTCTCTAGAGAAACAGCTCACTGGGCTCACAAATTATAATTTTTTATAAATGCAATTCAAGTATTTGAGTTGTATTTGAGAGTAACAATGGCGCCGGAGAAGGGTGACGTTTTTTACATGTCCCCAACCGATCATGTTTTTTTGTTTGTTTATAAAAAAATGTTTTTACTTATTTTGTACATAATGTTACCGCTACCATCTCTTATGTCCAAAAATAACTTCTAGACATCAGGACTGCGATTACTCACCACAGACTGGCAGAATATTTTTTTCCCTTTATTAACGAGTCTGACGAGCCCGATGCGAATGATATACTACTTTCTCAGGAACAGGCCCAGATCCCCGGGAAGAGGCGGAGAAAAAGGGGCAGGAGGGCAGGCTGCCTTCTGAGAATTCGTAGGCGATCGAATAAAACCCCCACTTCCTTCCATTCTGCTAGCAAATGTGCAATATTTAGAGAATAAATTGATGACCTATGCGGACGATTAAACTACCAACGGGACATTAAAAACTGTAATATCTTATGCTTCACGGAGTTGTGGCTGAATGACGACACTATCAACACACAGCTGGCTGGTTACACGTTGTACCGGCAGGATAGAACAGCGGTGTCTGGTAAGACAAGTGGCGGAAGACTATGTATTTTTATAAATAACAGCTATAGCTATTGCTCGCCTGAGGAAGAATATCTCATGATAAGCTGTAGACCACACTATCTACCTTGAGAGTTTATCTGTATTTTTCGTAGCTGTTTACATACATACCACCACAGTCAGAGGCTGGCACTAAGACAGCATTGAATGAGTTGTATTCCGCCATAAGCAAACAAGAAAACGCTCACCCAGAGGCGGCACTCCTAGCATCCGGGGACTTTAATGCAAGGAATCTTAAATCAGTTTTACCAAATTTCTATCAGCATGTTAAATGCGCAACCAGAGGGGGGGGTAAAATAAAAATAAAAAATAAAAAAACACTCTGGACCAACTTCACTCCACACACAGAGACGCATTCAAAGCTCTCCCTCTCCCTCCATTTGGCAAATCTGACCATAATTCTATCATCCTGATTCCTGCTTACAAGCGAAAATTAAAGCAGGAAGCACCAGTGACTAAATTAATAAAAAAAGTGGTCAGATGAAGCAGATGCTAAGCTACAGGACTGTTTTGCCAGTAAAGACTGGAATACGTTCCGGGATTCCTCCGATGGCATTGAGGAGTACACCACATCAGTCACTGGCTTCATCAATAAGTGTATCGTTGACGTCGTCCCCACAGTGACCGTACGTACATACCCCAACCAGAAGCCATGGATTACAGGCTACATACGCACTGAGCTAAAGGCTAGAGCTGCCATTTTCAAGGAGCGGGACTCTAACCCGAAAGTTATAAGAAATCCCGCTATGCCCCCCGACGAACCATCAATCAGGTAAAGCTTCAATACAGGACTAAGATCGAATCGTACTACACTGGCTCTGACGCTCGTCGGATGTGGCAGGGCTTGCAAACCATTACAGGCTACAAAAGGAGCCAGCCGAGAACTGCCCAGTGATACGAGTCTACCAGACGAGCTAAACTACTTCAATGCTCACTTTGAGGCAAATAACACTGAAACATGCATGAGAGCAACAGCTGTTCCGGAAGACTGTGTGATCATGCTCTCCACAGTCAATGTGAGTAAGACCTTTAAACAGGACAACATTCACAAGGCCGCGGGGCCAGACGGATTACCAGGACGTGTACTGCGAGCATGCGCTGACCAACTGGCAAGTGTTTTCACTGACATTTTCAACCTCTCCCTGTCCGAGTCTGTAATACCAACATGTTAGAAGCAGACCACCATAGTGCCTGTGCCCAAGAACACTAAGGTAACCTGCCTAAATGACTACAGACCCGTAGCACTCACGTCTGTAGCCAAGAAGTGCTTTGAAAGACTTGTCACCAACACCATTATCCCAGAAACCCTAGATCCAATCCAATTTGCATACCGCCCCAACAGATCCACAGATGATGCCATCTCTATTGCACTCCACACTGCCCTTTCCCACATGGACAAAAGGAACACCTATGTGAGAATGCTGTTCATTGACTACAGCTCAGCGTTCAACACCATAGTGCCCTCAAAGCTCATCAATAAGCTAAGGACCCTGGAGTAAACACCTCCCTCTGTAACTGGATCCCGGACTTCCTGAAGGGCCACCCCCAGGTGGTGAGGGTAGGTAACAACATATCTGCCACGCTGATCCTCAACACAGGGGCCCCTCAGGGGTGTGTGCTCAGTCCCCTCCTGTACTCCCTGTTCACTCAGGACTGTACTGTCAGGCACGACTCCAATACAATCATTAAGTTTGCTGATGACAACAGTGGTAGGCCTGGTCACCGACAACGACGAGATAGCCTATAGGGAGGAGGTCAGAGACCTGGCCATGGGGTGCCAGGACAACAACCTCTCCCTCAACGTGATCAAGACAAACAAGATGATTGTGGACTACAGGAAAAAGAGGACCGAGCACATCCCCATTTCTCATCGACGGGCTGCAGTGGTTCAGGATTAGACCTTCAAGTTCCTTGGTGTCCATTTCACCAACAAACTAACACGGTCCAAGCACACCAAGACAGTCGTGAAGAGGGCACGACAAAACCTATTCTCCCTCAGGAGACTGAAAAGATTTGGCATGGGTCTTCAGATCCTCAAAAGGTTCTACAGCTGCACCATCGAGAGCATCGTGACTGGTTTCATCACTGCCTGGTATGGCAACTGCTCGGCCTCCGACTGCAAGGCACTACAGAAGGTATGAGGTAGTGCAAACGGCCCAGTACATCACTGAACAAACTCCTGAACAGCTAATCAAATAGCTACCCAGACTATTTGCATTGCCCCCCTCCTCTGGAACACTGCTGCTACTCTCTGTTATTATCTATGCAGAGTCACTTTAATAACTCTACCTACATGTACATATTACCTCAACTAACCAGACCAGTGCCCCCACACATTGACTCTGTACCAGTACCCCCCTGTATATAGTCTCGCTATTGTTATTTTACTGCTGCTCTTTAATTACTTGTTACTTTTATGTCTTATTCTTATCTGGAATTTTTTAAATGGCATTGTTGGTTAGGGGCTTGTAAGCAAGAATTTCACTATAAGGTTGAATACCTGTTGTATTCGGCGCATGTGACTAATACAATTTGATTTGAACCAACGTTGTTGGTCAATCCCAAACATTTTTATTTGGGTTATTTGCACAGCACTACTATTTGGGTTTAGAATGGTGGTGGAGGTTGTTATGTCATCAGTAGAGAGACATACCTTTAATGAGGCGATACCACTGTTTACACACCAGTGCAGCGGTCTTGTGCTCCTGGTATGGTGAGAGGAAGGACAGGATGTATTCTAGGACTTCCTCCGGCAGCTCCACCATTGTCCCCTCACCCTCATTGCAGCCTTCTACGTCCCCCTTTCCTCTGCTGGTCCCCAATTTCAGATCTTCCCCCTGTGCAATTCCAACAGGCCCTGATACATCTTCCTCTGTATCCATGGCAACAAAGTACCCATCATCACTGTCTGAAGAGCGGGACATTCTTTCTGTGCCTGGACATAGATGGGAGATGACACTAAAAAGGTGGGCCCAAAGACAAACAATAATAGTACCTTCCATCAATTCCATCACGTGACATGTGCTTCATGGTAGTTTTGGGAAATTACAACAAGGTGGGCATAGACATACTGTAGCTAATTTAGCTTGCTAGCTTTGGGACAGGGAGTATGTGTATTGGTTGGAACCAATACACAGACTCCCAATGGTGTGTCCTAAACTAAAGCTAACTAGCAACCTGCTTAATTAATGTAGCTAGCTAGCTGGATAACTAAGGAAAGTGGTTAGCTAATTGGCACAATAACGTTAGCTAGCTACTAGTAGCATTAACATCCACCGATGAACGCATCCCTTCTGGCCCGCCCTCACTAATTAGAATTTCCATCTATGGTAGGGCATCAAATTAGTTAACACTGTGTCAAATAATTTATATTTTGCTAACAATCCGTGGAAAACTGTAATGAAAAATGCCAGTGTATCTGTGGAATATAACGTTAGAGATGGCTTGCTAGCTAGTGGGTATAGCTAAAGTAGCTAGCTAACGCGTTAAGTTAGCCAGCTAGGATGCAGTAAGAAACTACTAACGTTAGTGGTTTGTTTGGTTTCTGCTCTATTTCTGTCAGGTTTTCAGGGGCCATATTTCCCTTCCAATCATAACCCCAACAGCTTTGATATTCACCGTAATTCTGCACGTATTCTTTAGTGGGTTTTCTATCTTGTGAATTATCTCTTCTCATTCCCTTTATCAGCTTCTGCAGTAAATCGCCATACTCCAAGCATTCGCCATCTTCATCAGTGGCAGCATCATCTGCAACGCGGGAGCGCGCACGTAAATCGTCATGGTCAAGAACTCGAGAAAGGAAGTGGATTGGTAATAATCGGTATTGCTAGGTCTATTGGACTAAAATACTTTACCATGACAAACAAACACAACATATTGAATCAAATTACTATCAAATCAAGAAATGACCCACATTTTATATTATTGCATTGATACCAATTTGATCATCTACATCACCCTCTCTTTTGTACACTGCTGCTACTCACTGTTTGTACTTCATAGTCACTTCGCCCCCAACCTACATGTACAGATGACCTCAACTAGCCTGTACCCCCGCACACTGACTCGGTACCGGTGCCCCTGCATATAGCCTCGTTATTCATATTGTGCTACTTTTTATTTGAGCCTAATTGGTAAATATTTTCTTCTTCATGAACTGCACTTTTGGTTAATGGCTTGTAAGTAAGCATTTCACGGTAAAGTCTACACTTGTTGTATTCGGCGCATGTGACAAATACAGTTTGATTTGATTTGATACAAATACATTTATCTTCCGGACTCTGACTTTGCTCATTTAGGTTTTTCTTAATTCATTTGTTTACATTTTGGGAGTTGTCTATTATTTTGTATTGTTCGTAGTACTGCACTGTTGGAGCTAGAAACATAAGCATTTCATTGCACCTGCGATATCATATGCAAAATATGTGTACGCGACCAAAAAAATAACATTTTATTTTTACACCGAAGTGAAAAGACCATCTCTATTTCTGCACCTGAATGAAGTTTAAACCAAGTTGCCATACCTAAATGAAAGGTCACTTACAATAACAAAGTTGGGATAAACGAAGTCATATAGAGAGAATGGATCTTTAAACACATAGGTGCTCCTCCTATATTCAAATCAGTAAATCTTCAAACATGTTATTTTTGGAGGAGTACAGTTTTATGTCAGGAATCTATGCGCGTTCCCAATGTACATGTACAATGTCCATGCAGTAGAGGTCGCTGTTAACTGTATATCAGGATTTTGTGGCCATTTACAGTTGAAGTCGGGAAGTTTACAAACACTTAGGTTGGAGTCATTAAAACACATTTTTCAACCACTCCACAATTTTCTTGTCAACAAATTATAGTTTTGGCAAGTTGGTTAGGACAAGTCATTTTTCCAACAAATGTTTACAGACAGACTATTTCACTTATAATTCACTGTATCACAAATCCAGTGGCTCAGAAGTTTACGTACACTAAGTTGACTGTGCCTTTAGAAGTTGACTGTGCTGTAGAAGCTTCTGATGCTAATTAACATAATGTATGTTTCTAGAGATGAATGTACTTTGGTACGAAAAGTGCAAATCAATCCCAGCACAACAGCAAAGGATCTCTTTCTATATCCACAGTAAAACGAGTCCTATATCGACATAACCTGAAAGGCCACTCAGCAAGGAAGAAGCCACTGCTCCAAAACTGCCATAAAAAGAGCCACAGTTTGCAACTGCACATGGGGACAAAGATCATACTTTTTGGAGAAAAGTCCTCTGGTCTGATGAAAAAAATATATAATTGTTTGGCCATAATGACCATTGTTATGTTTGGAGGAAAAAGGGGAATGCTTGCAAGCCAAAGAAAACCTGTGAAGCACGGGGGTGGCAGTTTTATGTAGTGGGGGTGCTTTGCTGCAGGAGGGATTGGTGCACTTCACAAAATAGATGGCGTCATGAGGCAGGACAATTATGTGGTTATATTGAAGCAACATTTCAAGACATCAGTCAAGAAGTTAAAGCTTGGTCGCAAATGGGTCTTCCAAATGGACAATGAACCCAAGCATACTTCCAAAGTTGTGGCAAAATGGCTTAAGGATGACAAAGTCAAGGTATTGGAGTGGCCATCACAAAGCCCTGACCTCAATCCTATAGAAAATCATCTGTGGGCAGAACTGAAAAAGCGTATGTGAGCAAGGAGGCCTATAAACCTGACTCAGTTACACCAGCTCTGTCAGGAAGAATGGGCCAAAATTCACCCAACTTATTGTGGGAAGCCTGTGGAAGGCTACCCGAAATGTTTGACCCAAGTTAAACCATTTAAAGGCATTTCTACCAAATGCTAATTGAGTGTACGTAAACTTCTGACCCACTGGGAATGTGATGAAAGAAATAAGAGCTGAAATAAAAAATTCTCTCTACTATTGTTCTGACATTTCATATTCTTAAAATAAAGTGGTGATCCTAACTGACCTAAGACAGGGAATTTTTACTAGGATAAAATGTCAGGTACTGTGAAAAACTGAGTTTATATGTATTTGGCTAAGGTGTATGTAGACTTCCAAATTCAACTGTATGTACATGTAAGTAGGGGTAAAGTGACTATGCATAGATAATAAACAGCGAGTAGCAGCAGTGTAAAAAAGGAGGGTGGTCAATGCAAATAGTCCGGGTAGCCATTTGATTAACTGTCTAGCAGTCTTATGGATTAGGGGTAGAAGCTGTTAAGGAGCCTTTTGGACCTAGACTTGGTGCTCCGGTACCACTTGCCGTGCGGTGGCAGAGAGAACAGTCTATGTCTAGGGTGGCTGTAGTCTTTGACCATTTTTAGGGCCTTCCTCTGACACCGCCTGGTATAGAGGTCCTGGATGGGAGGAAGCTTGGCCCCAGTGATGTACTGGGTCGTACACACTACCCTCTGTAGGGTAGATGGCGAGCAGTTGCCACACCAGGCGGTGATGCAGCTGTAGAACTGTGGAAACGTTGGGGATGGAGGAAGTCAGCACGAGACAGAAGACTTTACAAGACTTAGGCTGGGTCACATTTGGCTGAATAAGTAATCAAATCTGATAGGAAAACATTCAACCGGAAGGTGTGATTATTGCCAGGAAATATAAACTGTAGAGCATGTGTTGATACAGTGTGGGTGGTATGGGAGGGAGAGAGATTGAGAATATGTATGAGAGAAAATGGGATACAGGAATTAAGTGTAAAGAGTTTATTGAGTTGATACAGTATCCAATCTTTTGTTTTATTTTCTTAGAGAAACTGAGCTGGCAGGTAGGATATACAGTAATAGGAGGTGTCAGAGGAAAGCCCAGAAAATTGTCAGAGACTCCAGTTACCCAAGGCATAGACTGTTTTCTCTGCTACCGCACGGCAAGCTGTGTCGGAGCGCCAAGTCTAGGATCAAAAGGCTCCTTCACAGCTCCACTGCTGAACAATTAATCAAATGGCCACCAGACTATTACATTGACCCCACCTCCATTTGTTTTGTACACTGCTGCTACTCACTGTTTATTATCTATGTATAGTCACTTCACACCTACGTACATGTACAAATTACCTCAACTAACCTGTACCCCCGCACTCTGACTCGGTACCGGTACGCCCTGTTTAAACAATAGCCTCGTTATTGTTATGTTGTTCTGTTACTTTTTATTATTTTTTACTTTAGTTTATTTGTTAAATATTTTCTTAACTCTTCTTGAACTGCACTGTTGGTTAAGGGCTTGTAAGTAAGCATTTCACGGTAAGGTCTACACTTCCTGTATTCAGCGCATGTGACAAATACAGTTTGATTTGATTTGATTTAGTTCCTCCCTGTCTCTGGCACACACTCCAGCACAGTAGCGGTAATGCACCAATAACTTTGGGAGAAAAAAAACAATGAAGAAGAGAAGGTTGCTGATGACCATAGATGTAGATAGGGGACTCGAGTTCCCAAATCAATCAATCCCAGCACAACAGCAAAGGATCTCTTTCTATATCCACAGTAAAACGAGTCCTATATCGACATAACCTGAAAGGCCACTCAGCAAGGAAGAAGCCACTGCTCCAAAACTGCCATAAAAAGAGCCACAGTTTGCAACTGCACATGGGGACAAAGATCATACTTTTTGGAGAAAAGTCCTCTGGTCTGATGAAAAAAATATATAATTGTTTGGCCATAATGACCATTGTTATGTTTGGAGGAAAAAGGGGAATGCTTGCAAGCCAAAGAAAACCTGTGAAGCACGGGGGTGGCAGTTTTATGTAGTGGGGGTGCTTTGCTGCAGGAGGGATTGGTGCACTTCACAAAATAGATGGCGTCATGAGGCAGGACAATTATGTGGTTATATTGAAGCAACATTTCAAGACATCAGTCAAGAAGTTAAAGCTTGGTCGCAAATGGGTCTTCCAAATGGACAATGAACCCAAGCATACTTCCAAAGTTGTGGCAAAATGGCTTAAGGATGACAAAGTCAAGGTATTGGAGTGGCCATCACAAAGCCCTGACCTCAATCCTATAGAAAATCATCTGTGGGCAGAACTGAAAAAGCGTATGTGAGCAAGGAGGCCTATAAACCTGACTCAGTTACACCAGCTCTGTCAGGAAGAATGGGCCAAAATTCACCCAACTTATTGTGGGAAGCCTGTGGAAGGCTACCCGAAATGTTTGACCCAAGTTAAACCATTTAAAGGCATTTCTACCAAATGCTAATTGAGTGTACGTAAACTTCTGACCCACTGGGAATGTGATGAAAGAAATAAGAGCTGAAATAAAAAAGTCTCTCTACTATTGTTCTGACATTTCATATTCTTAAAATAAAGTGGTGATCCTAACTGACCTAAGACAGGGAATTTTTACTAGGATAAAATGTCAGGTACTGTGAAAAACTGAGTTTATATGTATTTGGCTAAGGTGTATGTAGACTTCCAAATTCAACTGTATGTACATGTAAGTAGGGGTAAAGTGACTATGCATAGATAATAAACAGCGAGTAGCAGCAGTGTAAAAAAGGAGGGTGGTCAATGCAAATAGTCCGGGTAGCCATTTGATTAACTGTCTAGCAGTCTTATGGATTAGGGGTAGAAGCTGTTAAGGAGCCTTTTGGACCTAGACTTGGTGCTCCGGTACCACTTGCCGTGCGGTGGCAGAGAGAACAGTCTATGTCTAGGGTGGCTGTAGTCTTTGACCATTTTTAGGGCCTTCCTCTGACACCGCCTGGTATAGAGGTCCTGGATGGGAGGAAGCTTGGCCCCAGTGATGTACTGGGTCGTACACACTACCCTCTGTAGGGTAGATGGCGAGCAGTTGCCACACCAGGCGGTGATGCAGCTGTAGAACTGTGGAAACGTTGGGGATGGAGGAAGTCAGCACGAGACAGAAGACTTTACAAGACTTAGGCTGGGTCACATTTGGCTGAATAAGTAATCAAATCTGATAGGAAAACATTCAACCGGAAGGTGTGATTATTGCCAGGAAATATAAACTGTAGAGCATGTGTTGATACAGTGTGGGTGGTATGGGAGGGAGAGAGATTGAGAATATGTATGAGAGAAAATGGGATACAGGAATTAAGTGTAAAGAGTTTATTGAGTTGATACAGTATCCAATCTTTTGTTTTATTTTCTTAGAGAAACTGAGCTGGCAGGTAGGATATACAGTAATAGGAGGTGTCAGAGGAAAGCCCAGAAAATTGTCAGAGACTCCAGTTACCCAAGGCATAGACTGTTTTCTCTGCTACCGCACGGCAAGCTGTGTCGGAGCGCCAAGTCTAGGATCAAAAGGCTCCTTCACAGCTCCACTGCTGAACAATTAATCAAATGGCCACCAGACTATTACATTGACCCCACCTCCATTTGTTTTGTACACTGCTGCTACTCACTGTTTATTATCTATGTATAGTCACTTCACACCTACGTACATGTACAAATTACCTCAACTAACCTGTACCCCCGCACTCTGACTCGGTACCGGTACGCCCTGTTTAAACAATAGCCTCGTTATTGTTATGTTGTTCTGTTACTTTTTATTATTTTTTACTTTAGTTTATTTGTTAAATATTTTCTTAACTCTTCTTGAACTGCACTGTTGGTTAAGGGCTTGTAAGTAAGCATTTCACGGTAAGGTCTACACTTCCTGTATTCAGCGCATGTGACAAATACAGTTTGATTTGATTTGATTTAGTTCCTCCCTGTCTCTGGCACACACTCCAGCACAGTAGCGGTAATGCACCAATAACTTTGGGAGAAAAAAAACAATGAAGAAGAGAAGGTTGCTGATGACCATAGATGTAGATAGGGGACTCGAGTTCCCAAAAGCCTAATTTTAGCATAGGCAGTGCCATTGAGGACTTTCACCATTTTGAAGTGGTCAACTTGGTGGGACTTCCTATGGGTTAAGGAAGGATCCCATGATTCCATCCGGATCATCAGGAGGGATCAGCCATTGAATTATTCTTGTGAGCATAACTGCAAGTGGCAGTAAATAGTAAATTGTCCAACTTGGCTTTATACCTGTTCAAATCACACACTCTAGTGGTAGAATGCACCTTTTCAGTTTATTTGCCAACTCATAGAAGTAGTAGAAGAAGAAAATGAACGACTTCAAAATGGAGATGGCCTCAATGGCGCTGCCCATGCTTTCACAGACGCCCTAATGTGATATCCATCGAAGTCTATGCTAGTGACGGACTGTGCTTCTTTTTTTATTTCGCATGAGTGCAGACACCCAGCTTCAGTGTCCGTTGTTATGGTGAACTGTGAAGTGTAGAAGTGTGCAGCATGGCATGGGACAAAGGAATGTGTAGAATCGGTGGGAAAAACTGTGTGTGTCAATGTTGCTGGGCTTCAGAAGTGCCCGGGACAAGAGAGACAGGTTGAGGTTGCCAGGGTCATTGTCGAACAGAAGGTGTCTTGTGCTGAGGCAGTAATGACAGTATAGGATCATGGGTCAAGGGTTAGTAGGCCTAGGCCTGGGTTTCCTGAACTTGGTCCTCGGGACCCCAAGTGGTAAATGTCTTGTTTTTGCCCTAGCACTACACAGCTGATTCAAATAATCAACTAATCATCAAGCTTTAATCATTTAATTCAGCTTTGTTGTGTTATGGAAAAAAACAAATGGACCGACTTTGAGAAACACTGGCCTAGGCCAATACAGAGTGATCCGAATTTGTGCTTCAGTAAGGTTGGCTTTTTAGCATTCATTGCCAGAAAATAGAAAATAGATGTTGTGATGGCAGCTGCAGAGAAGTACTTGGGTGTACAAGGTTTTACTGCAGAAGAGTTCATGCTGCATTATGTAGAAATCCCAAAACAAGCCATCATTATACCATCTAAAGCGCTTTGAAATATCTGTTCATAACCAAAAATATTGTGTTTTCAGCTGTTTGAAGCTGATGTAACTTAAAGAACTGGAAGCATAGCAACAGTGCACACAGAAAACATATATACAGCTTCTTAGACTTGCTTTCACTGAGAATGACAATTCTATAACTAACATTTCTTTGTGATTTTGGTCGGTTTCCCAAAAAGTTACATATTGTACCTTTAAGTGTGGAAGGGAGCTTTAACGAAAGAGTCCAATCCTCCCAGGTGTAGGATCAGTTAGGATCAAAAGTAGTGAAGTAGGGTGGTGATTTTTATTTTTATGAAGTAGTGGTATATTGGCGTAGTTGGTGGTGCAGAATCAAACACGAGATAGTGAGTTCCTATTGGCACGTTGTATTATCTATTTGCATATTTCCGCTAGGGAACGCCTACTCCGACCCTTGTCTTTTGGCAGATCCATTGTTTCAGGGTGGGTGAAGACAGACTTCGGTGATGTGGAATCGATGAAGGTAACAAGAAGTGGTCTCAGTGGTGCCATGTTCTTGGTTTTTATTCCAAATTTATCTACTTTGTAAACGATGTCGCGGGTGAAGAGGGTTTTTGGGTAAATTGCACCGCAGCCGCCATGACATTTCTCTTAAAAACCTTATTTCTCTCAAATGTTGTGAAGAAGCTGATTAAACAGCACGATCATTACTCATGTTCTCCTTGTGCTGGGGACAATAAACGGCCACTCTAAAATGTGCAGTTTTGTCACACAACACAAAATCAAATCAAATCAAATTTTATTTGTCACATACACATGGTTAGCAGATGTTAATGCGAGTGTAGCGAAATGCTTGTGCTTCTAGTTCCGACAATGCAGTAATAACAAGTAATCTAACTAACAATTCCAAAACTACTGTCTTGTACACAGTGTAAGGGGATAAATAATATGTACATAAGGATATATGAATGAGTGATGGTACAGAGCAGCATAGGCAAGATACAGTAGATGGTATCGGGTACAGTATGTACAATGAGATGAGTATGTAAACAAAGTGGCATAGTATAGTATAAAGTGGCTAGTGATACATGTATTACATAAGGATACCGTCGATGATATAGAGTACAGTATATACGTATGCGTATGAGATGAATAATGTAGGGTAAGTAACATTTATATAAGGTAGCATTGTTTAAAGTGGCTAGTGATATATTTACATCATTTCCCATCAATTCCCATTATTAAAGTGGCTGGAGTTGAGTCAGTGTCAGTGTGTTGGCAGCAGCCACTCAGTGTTAGTGGTGGCTGTTTAACAGTCTGATGGCCTTGAGATAGAAGCTGTTTTTCAGTCTCTCGGTCCCAGCTTTGATGCACCTGTACTGACCTCGCCTTCTGGATGATAGCGGGGTGAACAGGCAGTGGCTCGGGTGGTTGATGTCCTTGATGATCTTTATGGCCTTCCTGTGACATCGGGTGGTGTAGGTGTCCTGGAGGGCAGGTAGTTTGCCCCCGGTGATGCGTTGTGCAGACCTCACTACCCTCTGGAGAGCCTTACGGTTGAGGGCGGTGCAGTTGCCATACCAGGCGGTGATACAGCCCGCCAGGATGCTCTCGATTGTGCATCTGTAGAAGTTTGTGAGTGCTTTTGGTGACAAGCCGAATTTCTTCAGCCTCCTGAGGTTGAAGAGGCGCTGCTGCGCCTTCTTCACGATGCTGTCTGTGTGAGTGGACCAATTCAGTTTGTCTGTGATGTGTATGCCGAGGAACTTAAAACTTGCTACCCTCTCCACTACTGTTCCATCGATGTGGATAGGGGGGTGTTCCCTCTGCTGTTTCCTGAAGTCCACAATCATCTCCTTAGTTTTGTTGACGTTGAGTGTGAGGTTGTTTTCCTGACACCACACTCCGAGGGCCCTCACCTCCTCCCTGTAGGCCGTCTCATCGTTGTTGGTAATCAAGCCTACCACTGTTGTGTCGTCCGCAAACTTGATGATTGAGTTGGAGGCGTGCGTGGCCACGCAGTCGTGGGTGAACAGGGAGTACAGGAGAGGGCTCAGAACGCAACCTTGTGGGGCCCCAGTGTTGAGGATCAGCGGGGAGGAGATGTTGTTGCCTACCCACCACCACCAGTTGCACAGGGCGGGGTCGAGACCCAGGGTCTCGAGCTTGATGACGAGCTTGGAGGGTACTATGGTGTTGAATGCCGAGCTGTAGTCGATGAACAGCATTCTCACATAGGTATTCCTCTTGTCCAGATGGGTTAGGGCAGTGTGCAGTGTGGTTGAGATTGCATCGTCTGTGGACCTATTTGGGCGGTAAGCAAATTGGAGTGGGTCTAGGGTGTCAGGTAGGGTGGAGGTGATATGGTCCTTGACTAGTCTCTCAAAGCACTTCATGATGACGGATGTGAGTGCTACGGGGCTGTGCTACATGAACTGTAATTCAGTAAAATCTTAAAAGTTGTTGCATTTGTGTTTTTGCTCAGTATAGATTGTCATTATGGAGACACCTATTTCCAACCCTTTTTTGTAAAACATATTAATACTCATGAACTGATGCACATCAATAAATAATGTAGACAATGCACTGGAAATTTACTAAATTCGCTTGGAGGTTGTTTGAACCTCGTTCTAATGTTTACTTTGCTTAAAGGAAACGGTATCAAGCTAAGAGTTTTATGCATTCTCAGTTCTTGGGTCTCGGGGGCTGCACAAGTGGAAATGTGAAATGGAAATTGTAAGACTGCTTTGGGTGGTTATTTTAATGGGGAAAAGGCCTCAATGAAACTGACATTACATTTGGAGAATGATACATTTGCCTCTGTTGGCCATCAAGTAGCCTATTCGAAACGAAAACTATCAGCCAACGGAGGAAATAGTCAAGGTGTTCATAATACACAATCTCAAGATGACGGACGAACGGGTGGAAACAATTGATTTTCAAATAACTCATCGTTTTGGTGGCAGAGTAGAGGGAAGGTCCCCGTCTGATCGTAGCTATGCTAACCCAATACAAAATGAAAATAGCCTCGGAGCAGAGAAGCAGAATATTCGTCTAGTGGTCGATAAATTATAAGTAAATAATCAAATGTTCAAGGACTCGAAGATTACAACGTGGCTTTGAGTGATAGCTACCTCCCGTTGAAGTAGTCCCGGATACATATTTGCACCGCATTACACAGTACAAATATGGATTAATTGTTTTTTTACAACAACATTTTTTGCATTAACTACTTTTTTTGTTTTTAGTCATGCATTATGGAACCGTGGACTATGTGGACTTAAAATAAGGTTGAATTTATGGCAATGCAGAATAGATATGATGAACTTATGCTTTTACTATTTAGGCAATATGGAAGTTTGCACTATATGGACGTAATATCAGGATTTGATTCAGGGGAAAGCGAGGATGGGTAAGGCTGACCTTTTTTTACTTTATGATTTTTTATGTATTTAATTTGAAGATTGTACATTAGAAATAACAAGGTAGTTTTTGTTTTTGTTTAAAATATGATACAGTATGTCCTAATTGTAGAGGTCGTGTATATTATGACAAAAGCTCTTATATAGTGCGGCCCTTGTTCGCCGATGTGAATCGGAATGATTAGCTTTTAAGATAATAAATATGTATAGATGTATTATAGGGCTAGGATAAAGGTTTACATAATTAAAAACCTGCCTAGGTTCTTTATTGGAATAGGCCTATACGAGCCTAAAATAATTGGTATTGCCCTTTTAAATTTAAAACATAAACGTCAATATAAAACATATAAAGGATTATTATTCTTCCGATACACACCGGCAAATGGATGGATTAGGTATTGTCAACAGGGTTGTTGTCTCTAGTGTGTGTGGGCTGGTTAACACTGGGATAAAGTGATTAAAGTTAACGGTAGAACTAATACAATAATTGGCTTATGGAAGCACTTCTCAAAGTGAGAGGAAGTTATATTATATATTTCTATATAAGCTATTTATGATACCTTTTATTTTATTGATCCTAATGATATAGGCCTAGGTGTAAAACAGCCGAGGTGATAGAGCAACGACCCTGGAATAAAAAACATAATGTGTAGGATGGAGGGAGGGTTAGTTTTACAAGTTTACTCGCTCCTGATTGTCAGTACTGTATGTGTTCTTGGCTGTCGTGCGGTGGCTGTGTCGGAATCGATTGTGAGATTGAATTTGAGTATGCCTTCCCATTGCGGTCGGCTCTGGCATAGCCATGGCACGATACAACAGGATATAATGTGATACCTAAGACGAATTTTTCCTTGCAGTCATTAGCGGCCGTTAGAATCTATGTTCCTTTTTCCTTCTTCCTTTTTTTGTCGAGATATAACAGGATATAATGAGGACTACATGAAATATGATTGCATGTAATGGACATTAAAAAAGGACTGGTCTTGTGATATATCAACACAGTCTCACAATCAATTCGTGAATATATGTACAAAATGCATTTCAGCAAATTTCGTGCGTTTTTGTGCGTTTTTCTGGGCTGGATATATTTAGGTCGTTTTCTCTTTTTATTTTGTTTTACGAACAACTGAATCCAATGAACTGAGCAGGCTGGGCTGACATGCTTATAGCCTTGCTAGGACTTTGAAATATTAGCATGCATGTATAAGATTGCGCTGTTATTATTTATATTCATATTAACTATTATTATTACATTTTTTTCCCCTGACTGTTTAACATGTTATTTGGTTAGTTCTCTTTGGCATCCTCATAGATCATTATATTATCATGGGACTGCCCATATTTCCCTCAGCCTCTGGCCAACGCCAATTGACGGCCAAGGGTTTGCCTTAGGACGCAAAGGTGCGCCATGAGTCAGGGAGATTGTCTTAGTGACAACAGACCTAGAAATGGGGGGAGGTTTTAGTTGGTGGAATATTAGGACAATTGGAGGTTTACAAAGTTGCAGATACAGTATGCTTAACAGTGCAAATTATTATGGTACAACTATATAGACACTAAATCATCATGGTGCTTTTGAATGGTAAGTTTACAAACATTGGTTGTGGTAAGTATAATTGAAACTTGGGTATTATTATGGTAAGTGGGGAAATAAGTATAGCAAGTAGGTTATAATTGTAATGGCTTAGCAGATCATAAACAAATAAGATCAAATTTTGCATGGCTAAAAGTGAAAGAATATCATATCTACTGTTTACAGGAAACTCATTCTACAAATATAGATGAGGTTGGGTGGGAAAAGGACTGGGAGGGAGAAATATATTTTTGTCATGGTCAAAGAAACTCAAAAGGGGTGATTACATGAATATAACTTTTGATCCGATTGCGCAAACAGATCCGCAAAGAAGATGGATTATTTTAAATATTCTGTTGTACCAAAAACAGATCTGGCTAATTCATCTATATGGGCCAAATAAGAATGATCCACACTTTTCTAAAATGTGTATAATAATCTTTTTAGCTCACAAGCAACGAAATCATGTATTATTATGGTGGGAAATTATAATACGATTTTAAGTACCTCAATGGATCGTAAAGGAAATCATTCTACAAGCTATCACCCTCAAGCACTTAAGGAGATTACAAAGATCATGGATACATTATAACTAGTGGATATATGGAGGTTGAAAACCCTGACCTAGTGAGATATACATGGAGGAGGCTTAATCCAGCCAGCCGTCTTGATTACTTCCTAGTCTCGTTCTTGCAAAAAAAACTATTAATAGGAGACCAAATGTGATCGGACCACCATCTAATTGACTTCCATAAAACTCTTATACAATTTCCACGTGGACGGGGATATTGGAAAACTAATCCAAGTATGTTGGATGACAATTTATGCTTAACTAAGACAAAATAATTCAGAATTTACTTTTTTTGTACAACATAGATACAGTAGATCCCCTTACTGTATGGGACACTTTCAAATGCACTTTTAGAGGCCATTCAATACAATACTCATTAAAACAAAAGCAGTTGAGGTCAAAAGAGATTAGACTAATAAATGAAATAGCGGAAGTAACAGCGCAGGTAGATGGTAATGGAAACTGTACTATAGAGGCACAAAATAGGTTAGAGGAAAAATAAAAGAAATTGAGGTGTTTATTCAAGAACGATCAAGCGTAATTGTGACGATAGTTATAAGGCGTGTACCAAGATGCAGCGTGGTATGTTTCCATACTTTATTTTGCAATAGAAAACTTTAAAGAACAAAACAACAAAACGAACAAACGAAACGTGACGCTAATATAATGCTCACAGGCAACTATACATAGACAAGATCCCACAAAGCACAATGGGAAAATGGCTACCTAAATATGATCCCCAATCAGAGACAAAGATAAACAGCTGCCTCTAATTGGGAACCTGGCAAAATGCATAGCATATAGAATAAAAAAGGTTATACCAGATATTGTTCACCCTGATCAGACAGTTTTTTTTTTTTTTTTACATATGACAATTACGTGAAACAATTTAACATTATGAAACACTGAAGATATCAGGTCTGGTCTTCATAGAAGATTTTGAAAAGGCATTTGATATAGTACGATTAGAGTTTATATATAAATGCCTGGAATACTTTAATTTAGTGAATCTCTAAGACAATGGGTTAAAGTTATATACAGAAACCCTAGAGGTAAAATTGTAAACAGTGGTTACTTCTCAGAAAGTATTGAGCTTTTAAGAGGAGTAAAACAAGGCTGTCCGTTGTCTCTATATCTATTTATTATGGCCATTGAAATGCTAACTATTAAAATTATATCCAACAAGAACATCAAGGGGATAGAAATCCAGGGGATAAAAACAAATGTGTCAATGTATTCTGATGACTCTAGTTTCTTCTTCAGTCTGCAATCTGGATCCCTGCACAGTCTCATTGAAGATCTTGATCACTTTTCTAGCCTCACTGGATTAAAACCTAATTATGACAAGTGTACCATATTACGTATTGGATCGTTAAAAAATATATGGTTTACACTACCTTGTAGTTTACCAATAAAATGTTTGAATAGTGAAGTAAACATACTTGGTATTCACATCTCAAAAAATATATATTAACTTACCACAATTCATTTCAATGGAAAGTTAGCACAAATAGATATGATTTTGCAACCATGGAGAGGTAAATACTTGTCTATTTATGGAAAAATTACATTGATTAACTCTTTGGTCCTATCACAGTTTACTTACTTACTAATGGCATTGCCTACTCTAGATTATTCGTTTTTAAAATCATATGAGCAAAAAATATTTCATTTTATTTGGAATGCTAAGCCTGGTAAAAATAAACCTGCCTAAGGGACATGTCTCGCTCCATCCACCAACACCACGTTGCACCACAGACTGTCCAGGAGTTGGCGGATGCTTTAGTCCAGGTCTGGGAGGAGATACCTCAGGAGACCATCCGCCACCTCATCAGGAGCATGCCCAGGCGTTGTAGGGAGGTCATACAGGCACGTGGAGGCCACACACACTACTGAGCCTCATTTTGACTTGTTTTAAGGACATTACATCAAAGTTGGATCATCCTGTAGTGTGGTTTTCCACTTTCATTTTGAGTGTGACTCCAAATCCAGACTTCCATGCGTTGATACATTTGATTTCCATTGATAATTTTTGTGTGATTTTGTTGTCAGCACATTCAACTATGTAAAGAAAAAAGTATTTAATAAGAATATTTCATTCATTCAGATCTAGGATGTGTTATTTTAGTGTTCCCTTTATTTTTTTGAGCAGTGTATATATTTAAAAAGTGGAGTTAGGGTGGTGAGTTTTTAATGAGTGTAGGGTTAGATGGTAGGGTTCTGGAGATTTATTTCCTTGATTTTGTAGCAAAGTATAAGGGAGGTATACTCAGTCCAATAGGTGGCGGTAATGCAACATTTATTGGATGCCAACCGCGGTTAAACATCATCGAAGAAGAACACCTACTATGTGAAGTGCGCGTGTGCATTGCATCAATTATCCCTTGCACTCCTAAACAACGCTTTTTGTTGTACTTTGGCAATGAGTAAAGTCTACAAAATGCAGTCCACTGGGCTTCCTCTCATCACTATTTTTGGTCGTGAGTGGAAACGCCAACCGGATGCTTCACGTTTATACATCCGGTAAAATATCTGGCTCATTGGTCTGTCTGTGAAAGAACTGTAAACGCTAAGGCTACCGTGTCTGACTTGGACGCTGTATTATGGAAGATGAAGAGGTTTGCGAAAGTTGGGAGGAAGCTGCAGACAGCGGGGTGAGGAAGAAAATCGATACAAGTTTTTTTTTTTTTTTTTAGGCCATGACCTGTGTGTGTTTGACCTGTCGAACATTCAATGCCTTATGAGGAATCTGAAGTGAGCAGCCTGTCACCATGGCTGAGCCAGGCTCCACTAACGGTAGCTACAGGCCCAAGTTTAGCCGGGGTATTGTGTTGCAAAGGCCTGGCCGGGAGAACATAACGTTAGCTATGTCATATGTTTTTTTTGTAGTCGATGAGTGGAGAAAGTGAGTCCACAGCCAGCTGTTGAAGTTAAATAGCGGCAAGTTAATATTATGAAATTAGCTAACGTTAGCTAATTGGCTAGCCAGGTTGTGGAAATTGGCTAGCCAGGTTGTGGAAAGTGTCGCTTGTACTACCATGGTACCCTGGCAGTTGGTTATCGGCTACAGTAACAAGCAAGTTACTGTAGCCGATACTGTATTCTCTCAGGTTAAAATCCGCTAATTGGCTTAGCCAAAGTACAATTTGCGACTATTTTCAAATTTCAACACAATTTTGAGTACTGGAATTCAACGGAACTAGTTAGCATGCCGTGTCAAATCATGGCACGTCAAGTCTCCTGTCACCTACCCATTCACCCACAGCTCATCACAAAAATGTAACGTTGTCAGTCTCTTGCTCTATTATTTCACTGAATAATTGAATGAAGACTTAAAATGTATTTATTTTCCTGTTTCTCAGGAAATTGTGAAAAGACTTGAGGCAAAGTTGAAGATAAGCCAGAAAGCAAAGTGAGTGAAATAAAATCTTACTGAAAACAACCATAACGTTATGGCTATACAACACAACTTTTGATTTGTTGATTAATACAAACTCTGCCCCTTCCCTCAGGAAAGCAAGCATCAGCTCAGGTAGCTCCCCCATACGAACTGCCATGGTTATCCAGGATGAATCTCTACCTGCAGCCCCCCCACCTCAAATCCGAATTCTGAAGCGCCCCTCAAGTAATGGTTCCTTGGGGTCCTCTGGTTCATCCAACCGCCCCACCCAGCAGCCGAAGTCACTGGCCCAGCGGGAGGCAGAGTATGCCGAGGCCCGCAGGAGGATTCTGGGTAGTGCTAGCTCTGAAGAAACGCCTCAGGACAAACCCAGGCCAGAAAGGTGAGACACCTACACTCAATGGTAGATAAACATATTACCTAGCCATTTCTCAATCACTTATAGTATATTTCATTGTCTCTCCCTGTTAGACCAGTGCGAGTGAGTGCCCAACCACCACAACCAGAACTGGTTAGTCTGAACAATCACGTTATCCGCCAACCCACAGGCCCAGACGGTACCTTAGGCTTCCGTCGCTACAGATAGAGGAGGATCCATCGTCTCTTCTTGGGGGCATGGTGTGCAGAGGACAAAGGGGAGGTAGCATGGTGCGTGAAGAGCAGAGTGGTGGGATGAAATGTAAAAGTTGTGGTGATGATAGATGGTCAATAGAGACAAATTATTGGCTCGCAGAATGAGTTTAAGTATCCCTACCACCCCTTTCTGCTGACTGTTGGCACGCCCTTTGCCTTTTGCCCTCTGCCCTGTTTCTAGCCTGCGCGGAGGGTTGCAGGGAGATTGCTGAGGGTTTGGTCAGATCTCCTGTCTGTCCCACACTGACCAGGGCTTTGCCTCAGGACTCCATACACTGTGATATCTCCCATGATGCACCCTAAGCTTCCCAATGCCCCTCTCAGTGCCCCTCTTCTGTTGAGGACCAGGGTCTTCCAGGGTCCGCGGCATGCCCGCCTTGCCCTCCAGGTGAATGACAGACTGAGTCTGTGGGACTTCAAGGTGGCCAGGGGAAAGTACCTATCGACAGACATGCGTGGATGAGGGCCATGGATAGAGCAGGGGAGTGACAAGGTGCCACTAAGACGTGTTGGCATATTCAAGCAATAATTCTGAAATCAATATGAAAACGCGGCTTCTCTAGCTAAACTGCCATCTGCCTGGGCAGTATATGTTAATATTTGTTATGTTTTTAATTCAATTTTTAATAACTTTCCTGGTTTGTTTTATTTTCCTGTTTTTAAAAACTGGGCAGGAACTGAAGGGTGCATTTGGAATTATTAGGTTAATGTCTTTCTTGCATCTAGATGCTTTTGTTTATTAATCTGTTTTTAAAGTGGCAATGATATACAGTAGAAGAAAAACAAATTATATAATATACAATTTAGTGACGCTGAATGTTTTTATAGGATCTTATACACATGGTCATTGAAAGTAGTAGCCATTATTAAAATATACTAAGTATATGTTGAGATTAGAATAAAATACTGTATTTTATAGACAGCCAAAAAAGTCATCCTGAAAAATATTCAAACTGAGTGGCCTTGTTGCTTCTTGTGCAGAGAGACGACCAAGAAAGAGGGGCCACAGATTACAAGGAGCATAAGTAGGCCAAAGCCTCTTTTTTTTTTTTTTTGGTGATTAAGAGTTGTTTGAATAGGAAGCCATTGGCTGGAGGAGTGTTTTAAGCAGTGTCTCTATTCTGTCCCGTCTTTCTTTTTGTCCCTCTCTAGGGTTGCCTTACTTGGAGAGAGGATGATAAAGACAAGTTGGAATAAAGACTACAATAGAGTGAGCGAGAGATTGATGAGGATGTTGCAATTTGCTTGGTTAGAAGGCAATGTTATTAAGTAGAGTGCCAAAGTTGAACAGAAACCCAATTTTCCCCAGCGGAGGTGGGACGTCATAGCTTTCAATCTGTCTAGTTTTGTTAATGAAATGACAAACTACATCTTGGCTGTTTTTAAACCATACTAAATGTGTAAACTCAAAATGCCTTAAATTCTTTGGTTTCATATTGGACCCCACAGTTACCAAGGCACCTCAGGTTAATGCTCTTGGATGCTGTGATTTGTTTAATTTTTAAACCTAATTTTATGTTCTCACCTTTAACTCCCTTTGCCTCATGTCTGTTATTTGGCCAGCCTAAGAACCCCGGGAAGGTGGTTTTGTTGGCCCCTCTCTCAGGGAGGTTTTAATGCTGGACAAGCTAAATCGTGGGTCTGCTCAACTGTAATCCCAGAGATGGTGAATGACTGGACTTGTTGTATAGTCTACTTTGTGAAGAAAGTCACATACGGTAACCTCTTTTGGGTATGATCTGGTTCTTATTTGGAGTATACCTAAAGTATGTTATCTGGGCCACTTGAAAAGTAATTTTAACCTTATCCTTTATTAGGATTATTGATCAGAGTTGGCTAGACAGTTGAAAGCAATATGGTGGTGAAACGCAGGTGTATTGTACAACCCCCTGAGTGCAGTTTCCACACCTGCCAGATCAGAGATTAGCCTGGAAAAGGAAGGGAGCAGACTAGCCATGGAGGATTCTGATCCTCCTGATCAGTGTTGGGTTTAATTCAGAAAGTGAATTAATGTAATTATTTAAGTCCATATGAATTGTAAACTGAATTGACCTCACCCCTGCATTTGAGCCTGCGCAGCTCCAGTAACCATCGGTTATGGGTGACAATGAAGAGATGAGGATCTTCTGTCATGTGGAAACATGGAAAGACAAACAAATCAGCCTGTAATGATTTATTTTTTTTCATGCCCTTTAATAAAAACCTATTGACAAGCGAAACACAAAATTGCAAATACGTTTGGTGTACAGCATTTTATTTATAAAATGGGATATGTTCATGGACTAACTTCATATTAGTAGTTTTACAGATGCCATGTATAGCTGAGAATTTAACCGTAAACGGCCCATAACTCAATGTCTACAGGAAGCATTTCAAATACATTTTATTACAGAATTCTTAATCATATGTGAATGACATTCTGCACAACTGACACATTTAATTGCATTTCAGAAATGCTTAATGTGACCATGGTTGTCAATGTTAAGTGTCCAATGAGCTGTGCTTTTGAAGTTCTATTCAGGTACAAAACAATTGTTTACTTTCAGTTAGGCTAATGCTTGAAATTATTCAAATTTAAACCTTGGCAGTAACAACTCCATGTATGATTAAATGTTCCCTAATTTTATTGGGCTGTTGTGGCTTTCAAATTAGATTGTTTTCCTTCATAGAGATCTTTCCAGTGAGAAAATAGCCTTTAATACAGTAAGCACTTGACACGTCTTGTTATTACAAACCTGAGCATGATCTATAAATGTGTCATCCTAATGTATGTCTCCTTGGTTGTAATTTACAGTAACTGTCCTGTCTAGCCTAACTCTCTCTAGTCTAATGTCCTGGATATATTGCTTCTGTTATTTTGTTTGAATAAACTGCAGTAATTAGAGAACTTATTCTGAGAACTTTTAGCCCCTTTAAGACAAGGATGTAAATTTTTATTTAGGCAAAAATAAACTCCTATCCACTTCTGTGCCATGCTCAGAAAGGGTATGACAGTGTTTTACTATGGAAAGGTCCTCCTAAAAGTGAGTAAGATTTTCTCAAGCAGCACTGTCATGATTCTCCCTTTGTGTTCATCCTCTTATGCTCAGTTAACCCTTTACATTTGCGTGAATTGGCCTATAGGGCTACAGAATAAACATGAAGAGCATATGGATAACGATGGTAGCAATTAAAAGGGAACCGTTTGGAGGTTATGGGAAAATAATTAGACTAAAGTTGAGGACTGAATCCAAGCATTACACTTGATTTTGTGAATTTTACATTTACTGTACTTTTTTCACTGCATTTGTTGATAACAAAATCTGAAAATACTGGATACATTCAGTAACATAACAATATTCATGGCAATTTGGGGTAGGTGCAACATATGACCCCAAAAAATTACAAGAGTTTGAGTGAGAGGTCTAAATGGTGTCTCCAGGTGACGCTCCATCATTATTTGATTGATGGCTCATTCATCACAACCCACTGATATTGCCAACTACTTTAATTATTTTTTCATTAGCAAATTTAAGCATGACATGCCAGCAACAAACGCTGACAGTACACATCCAAGTATATCGTACAGTACAGCCACTGTGGGGATGACGTCCTCAATGCACTTATTGATAAAGCCAGTGACTGATGTGGTGTATTCCTCAATGTCATAGGAAGAATCCCGAAACATGTTCCAGGCTGTGATAGGGAAACAGTCCTGTAGTTTAGCATCTGCTTCATCTGACCACTTTTTTATAGACCGAGTCACTGGTGCTTCCTGCTTTAATAGGTATGAGGAGGATACAGTATCACACACATGCTGTTGTTTGCGCATTCCAAAAAATAGTCCATTATAAATCTCAATCTGGTTAGGTGGGCATTATTTGAAAGCATGTTCTATTGCCGACATGGCCAGCTAAGTTACAAAATATGATCTTACAGTGTTAGGCGTTCACAAGGCAATTCAGAGAAGCAGATCATAAGTTTGGTGCGCATAGAATAGTCACACGTGCATTCAGGTGAGTGTTCCCCACTGTTGGTATAATTTCATTATTCCAATATGTTTTCATTAATTGAATTCACTTATTCTATTTTATGAGAATTTGTAAGATTCTTATTTGCATAAAATAGACAGAGACCAGTCTTATCAAAAATAGATAATAGTATTTATTCTCGGAGCGCACTGCCATGTAACCACGAACAACAGTTTATATACAAAATATGACGTCATAGGTTATAAAATATTCTTTCTCCCAACAGTTCAAAAGTTGATTCGAGATAAACCTTCTGAAGTCTTCATCCATCACCATTCAGCAGACAGTTCCAGCTAATGGAAAACCTGAGAAAACACACACTGCCTTATCTGAACATTCCAGAGCTAAGTTGAGTCGGTTCAACCATAGGTTTATGACCTTTTCTGCTTCCTAAAAAAAAACAACACTTCCAATCTTCTCCAACCTGGCTGGAATGGTATTTATTTCATGTAATTACCCCCTGTTACATGCTCCACAATCCCTCACTCATGAATTCATATTGTTAATCAGATATAATAAAACAGAGTAGAAGTTGACTTAGTTACAGTTCTATTTAAAATGGGGATATTGTTTAGTCATTTATTCATAAAATTCCTAACACCCACAAATGTTTAATTTAACCTTTATTTAACTAGGCAAGTCAGATAAGAACAAATTCTTATTTACACTGACGGCCTACACCGGCCAAACCCGGACGATGCTGGGCCAATTGTGCAACGCAATATGGGACTCCCAATCACGGCCGGTTGTGATACAGCCTTATAACTGTACATCAAACATAGTTATCAAAAACGTTAGCACTAAGTTTCATGAGTTTTATGATATGGAAAAGTGAAGTGCACATTTGGATGTGTGTTTGGCTTGCTTATATGACATCAAAGCGGTATTTATCATCCTCAACATCTCATCTTTCAAAACACATCGAGTCCTCTTTATTTACAACATTTCCCTCACTCAGACAACAAAGCATTTGCAAGTTACCTAAGTAGGTAAAAAAAAATGTTGTAGTATGACTCCTACAAACGTACAAAATCAGCAGGGGATCAAATACTTTTTTCCCCTCACTGTATGTTGCAAACTTTCATTCATTGGCTAGGTTGTAGCAACCTCATGATGGTTATAGGGAAAAGTCGATGTTACATTGAGCTGAGTGAATGGAATATGAATGAGAGTAATCCAATATGCTGTAATAGAAATATGGCCATGCTCATTAAAACAAATAATCGTCCTCCCTCAATTTAAATGGCACAGACCACCACTGTGTTCAACATACTCCAGAAGTATATGTTGAGATGTCAACAAATCGCTGATCAATATTAAATCCTGTGGATTGCACATCCTGCATTACTCATTCCAGAATGGATGCAAAGCCGCTGACTGGGATGTAGAACACAAGTCTTTACTGGCTTTTTCACAATTGCCCTGTACATAAAAGACTTTGTAAGAGCCACAGATTGTAGCACCAGCATGTACTTCTGCATGTACCGATGGATGGAAAACGGAAATGTGTCGGACCACTGCTCTGGCCGCACGTAAAACAGTATGTGGAGATTGTGAGAAGAGGAGAACAAACCAGAGAGAAGAAGGAAAGAGAGATTAACTCATGGACAGTCAGAAATGTGAATAGCAAGTTAAATTTACAAACAACTTGTTCAGGGTTGTGTTCAGGTGTGTGTTAGAGAGAGAGTGTTTAACTCCTGGACTTTCAGACACAAATAATACACTTGTTATGTATTATTTTTTTAAACATATTTTTCTCTGTATCTGTTAAGGTATTGCTATACAAAATGTATTCATCAATGTTTATTATTTTAAATCAAACTATATTGTCTGAGTCATAAGTTGTAAATAAGCTTTGTATTATTTGACACATTGGTTAGTGTCAATACCACATTTGTTATGTTTATATAGAGATGCCACCAATTATTGGTCATGGAAATTTGGTTATAAGTCATGGAAAATTCCTGAAACGTCATCTGTCAGAATGTGTATGAACCACGCTTGTGCTCTGACGTCCTGTATAGCATGTTACTGTACAGCCAATGCGTTGCAATTTAGGCACTTATCAGTGTCCCAATCTGTCATTTTTAACCCACACACCGGTACGCTATGGCCTCGATTCAACTAGATCGAGGCTTTGGGCGTTAACCTGCGTTTTGCCGGTGTAACTGCAATATGAGCTGACAAATCGGTGAGCAGCTACTGTTGTGTGTCACCAACATCTCCCTTCCTTATTATCGACAACACGTTAGAGGTTGAAAAATGGCGATAAAGTGTAGGCTCTATTGATGTTAGAAATAACGGCAGGCTAATGCATGTTTTCATGTTCATTTGGGATTAGGGGATTTATCAGTAAAATAAATAAAAAATACTTTCAGAATACGATACTTGTTTTACATTAATAATTACAAATATTTCACATTTATGTATAAATTAACGTATCAGTCTAATTGAAGTGTAGACAATAGAACATCACACATTCAAGTGTTTAAATTTGTAACGTGGCTGTATGGGACTTGTCGGATATAAAGTAGGGTGTGGTTTCGTTGCATCCAATGCCAGCATCTGCAAAAAGGCAACACAAGGAGCCGCTTGTGGATTTCACAGCTCTTAATGCAGTTCCAACTCGACACCGCCAAAACAACTGCTATGCGGATGTCGGCAAACGCGGCTCTGCTAGAATCTAGCCCTATGTTATTCTTACAAGTGAAGCGTTTACTACAAAAAATGTCAACAATGTGGTTGTTCTCCTCTGTGACTTCGCTGGTGCCGTTTTAGATGACTTGCTGTTCTGAAGCATTTCACACACATAGGGCACTTATATGGTCTCTCCCCTGTATGAATCCTCAAATGTGCTGCTTGGGATCCACTGTGAGTGAAGCATTTACCACATTCTTTGCACTGATACGGTTTCTCTCCAGTGTGCGTCCGCATATGTATGGTCAGGATTTTCTTCTGACTGAAGCATTTGCCACATTCTTTGCATTGATATGGTTTCTCCCCTGAGTGAGTCAGCCTGTGACTGGTCAGGGTTCTCTTCTCTCTGAAACTCTTGCCACATACATTGCAACAATATGGTTTCTCCCCAGTGTGAATTCTCTGATGTGTTTTTAAAATGCTAATTTTCAGAAAGCATTTCCTGCAGACGGGACACCTGTGTGGTCTCTCCCCTGAGTGAGCCGCCCTCAATGGAACTTTCAACTCTTCCCTGGTCTTAATAGAGCTTTGTACTTTATTTGTCCATGTTGTCTTTGATTTGAGTGGCTGTAACTGTGACATTAGTCCTCCACTGTCCACCCCATTGCCACTGTTCCCAATATGAGCTGCAGAACGATCTGAATTTACTGGAGAAAAGGGATTTAATTCATTGTTTGGTTCATATACTCCATAGCCCTCCCCATCAAGTTCTGTTTTGATGGGAAGAGAGTCCCCCTCTCTGTTCTCCACTGTCTGGTTTTGGTAAAGATATAAGGGCTGAGGAGGGTCCTGATCATAGTCACTTTTCACACAGGGAAGAGAGAACATGAACTCTTTTATATCAGACTCCAGCCCCTGAAGCTGCTCTTCCTCCTGACTGGTCCCAAACTCCTCCTGTTCCTCTTTAATCTGAGTGGGCTCTGGGTCCTCCTGGCCCAGACTGGGGCTCCACTCCTGCTCACAGTGCTGCTTCTCAGCAAGAACCTCCTCTTCAGGGACAAGGAGAATGAGCTGCTGGGTGTCTGAGATGATTGGATAACTAATTAGTCATCAATAGAGAGTAATAGTAATGGCATCTTTTTGTAGGCACTAACTCCGCCATGGTTAGTTGGATAAAACCTATGGGAAAATGAATGGAGTTTTTGTAGGGGCTTTGGGTAAATGCAGAAAATAAGGTCAGAGGTCAACACAGGCTTAGGAGATCTTATGTTTAGTTCTATGAGATAATCTTCATCAGCTAACATCACTTTTTGTGCATTTTGAAGCATTTATGTAATAAACCCCCCCAAAGTGTTCATAATTCATAAAGTTCATGTTAACTGACTGATATTATCTCAAATAACAAAACATACGATCTCCCAAGCCTGTGTTAACCTCTGGCCCTATTTTCAGCGTTTATCCCAAAAGCCTATTATTTCCCCATAGGAATGGTTCAACGAACGGGACCGGTTTTTAGGACTACAAGCTGGTGAACGCTGTAGTTCTATGTGCCAAATTCAAATTAACATTCATTTTCAGAAAAATATCTACAAATCGGTTGATTGCCAGGCCTGGCTGGTTCAATCACATTAATTGATCTAGCGGCGGTCATTACTACCAGAGCCATCTATTAAGTACATATGGCTCTGCTCACCTGGTCTCTGTATGTCAGGTTTGCAAACCAAATCCAGCAGCCTCCGTAGACGTTCAATCTCCTCATTTGAACGGGAGATTTCTTCCTGGTACTCTGCTATGGTATTTTCCACAGCCCCAAATATCTCAACAGCCACCGCTGTTAATCGCTCGTTTAGATAATCCTGTAACAGCTGCATTTTAGACATTTTGAGGGAATATGACGAACAGAATAAATTAACACGTTTATGCTATGTGCTGCTAACGTGGTGTCTATGTACCTAGCAAGCGACCATCCTTTCGAGACAGCAAAAGATAGGCTACTTTCCCCTTTTGTGTCAATAACGCGAACGTATCGGTAAACGAGGTAGGTGTCGCCGCCTGCTGTACTGGAGATGTTGCGCATTTGAATTGAACGATCTCCACCTGGCACCAACATGGGAGTCCCAAAGAATATGCTAAGAAATTACACCAAAAGTTTTGCTGTAATGGGAAATATCCTACATCTCAATATAATGTGTCTAAAGGTAAAGTTTGAGAAACTCAATTATAATACATAAAGGTACATTGAGAAACTACTTTTTTTTTTAAATATAATTTGAGCCCTGTTCTATTTAATAAAAGTTGTATTCACATTCACAAGTAGCATAACAATAGAAATCTATTATTTCTATGAGCATAACTCCAGGACTGTATAAAATTATTAAGGCACTCAGATTAGGCTGTAGATATACCATACACACTCTGAACAATATCTACCCAGTGGTCACAGTTTAGCATTTTGAAGACAATTTAGAGTTGTGAATCTAATGATATTGTTTGGAAAATGCATAATAAAAAATAACAGGTTGTTGTTTAACAATACCGCTCTCACAGATTATTAAAACCCTTTCCTACAGTCAAATGACCAAATCAACATCTAGTGGCCTCATTGGTGGAATAATATTCATATTTTAATAATTGTATAATTAATAGACATTCTTTTTTTTAAACAGCCAAAAATACGGTGTTTATGTCAAACGGTTTTGTTATTTTTCAGGCTTCTGTGATGTACACTACCATTCAAAAGTTTGGGGTCACTTAGAAATGTCCTTGTTCTCCATGAAAACATACATGAAATGAGTTGCAAAATGAATAGGAAATATAGTCAAGACGTTGACAAGGTTATAAATAATGATTTTTAATTGAAATAATAATTGTGTCCTTCAAACTTTGCTTTCGTCAAATAACCCTCTGTTTGCAGCAATTACAGCCTTGCAGACCTTTGGCATTCTAGTTGTCAATTTGTTGAGGTAATCTGAAGAGATTTCACCCCATGCTTCCTGAAGCACCTCCCACAAGTTGGATTGACTTGATGGTCACTTCTTACGTACCATACAGTCAAGCTGCTTCCACAACAGCTCAATATGGCTGAGATCCGGTGACTGTGCTGGCCACTCCATTTTAGACAGAGTACCAGCTGACTGCTTCTTCCCTAAATAGTTCTTGCATAGTTTGGAGCTGTGCTTTGGGTCATTGTCCTGTTGTAGGAGGAAATTGGCTCCAATTAAGTGCCGTCCACAGGGTATGGTATGGCATGGCGTTGAGAAATGGAATGATAGCCTTCCTTCTTCAAGATCCCTTTTACCCTGTACAAATCTCCAACTTTACCACCACCAAAGCACCCCCAGACCATCACATTGCCTCCACAAAAAAAATTGTTTTTCTTTAAAAAACAAGGACATTCCTAAGTGACCCCAAACTTTTGAATGGAAGTGTAGATACATCTGTCTATTTGACAATTTAAAACACAATACAACCACACATGGATAATGCATTCAGTCATCGAGGATGCCACAAAAATCAATGTGATGATGTTAAATCAAGTTGAATCAAGGAAGACTAATGGGATTTGCAAAGTCATCGATATTAGGGAATTTAGTATTTTTTTCACCCAACTTTTCACCTAAATCCAATGACAGTGAGAATTTTTTTGTTGTTGATTCCAAACAGCTCTTTGTTCAAAATGCTTTAAAAAAATCAACCTTGACCCATTAACAAATAGCACATTCCCAATGTAAACCCCAAAAGGTAGACTACCATTATGTCGATCGTGAAATTTTTCAGAACAAATTATTAGATCGCCTGCAAAAAAAATCTGCGTGGACCAGATTGACGTGTTCTCCCCACTATTTATTGTTTCTGCAGAGAGGATTCAGCTTCTTTGATAATTATTTTAACTTATCTGCAGAAAACTTCTGTTTTGAGCTCAAAAAGCAGTAGTAACAGAATGCAAATCAGGGAGCCAAATAAACAACTCGTTCACCGATGCGATTCGGTTCCCGACGTTCATCAAAAAGATCAGTTCAAAAAGAGCCATTCGTTCATAAACGACACATCACTAGTGGGGTGTGATGCAATTTGACTTAAAAAGAACAACAAGTCATGAAATCTGATGTAAAAGTCCTCAATGTATGTTAATTTTATATCTGTCCAGTTTCTCTCCATTCTACCAGGTAGCCTGGTATGTCAGCCTTGTGCAACCCACAGAGTTCAATGGGAGCTCATTGTGGCAGTGGCTTTGATGCTGACATCATGGAGGACCTTCCTGGCAGTTAACCTTTTATATTATTACCACGTTATTAGTTTCCACACCCTTGCTTCAACCTCTTAATGTTCTTTTGAATTGAGGAAAAGGTAAATTTTTGCATTTTTGATGAATCTTCTAATTATATATAAACGCAGTCAATGTTTTAACGTTGTTCTCATTGACTGATCTGTCTTACAGATAAAAAGCAAGAAATACCTATTTAAGTTTTCCCATCTTTCATTAAGTAGCTGAGATATGAAGAAGCATGCTTTTGTACATACACATTATATACAGTAATGTGTGCTCCTAAGTCATGTATGAATCGAGACTAATTTAATATTTCAATCTATTCCTACAGTGACGGAGAAAGATCGGACTGTCAGAATGACCCAGCTGTTAGAGGAAAAGTGTGACACCCTATATTTCAATAGCACACTTTGTCATGATCATATTTTATGTTCTAAATCTGGTTGATTTTAGTTTTAAAAAGATGTAAGACAGGCAGAAAGGCAGTTGGCGAACCTGAGGTCCTCTCATGAGTGTTAGGAGCTGAAGGTAAGCAGTCATAGAACTCTTCTTACTAAACCCCTTTAGCTAGTTACCCTGCCCTCTACTGTATATGACCAATGCCATGTCTAATATACTGACATTGACTACGGAAAATACTATTTTGGTCTGATGATAATGAGCGATGTTGATGAGGTTCATATTTTCTCTGCCAACAGGTGAGACTGAGACTGAGTGCTGTGCCATTAAGGAGCATTACGGTGGGGATGTCAGGGTGCCCAGTGCCACCAACACCACCATTGAGTCACAGTTTGATCAATGTATAAAAAGCTTCCAAACTGTTTATAGACCTAATAAGCATATTTGTCAGGATTGTTAGAGGGTAGAAATATGTTAGGTTATTCTCAACAAAATGTATTATTATACTGAACAAAAATATAAATGCAACATGCAGCAATTTGAATGTGTTTACTGAGTTACAGTTCATATAAGGAAATCAGTCAATTGAAATACATTTATTAGGACCCATTAAATGGATTTCACATGACTGGGCAGGGACGCAGCTATGCGTGGGCATAGGCCCAGCCACTTGGGAGCCAGGCCCACCCACTGGGGATAATTATTTTTTCCCCACAAACGTGTTTTCTTACAGAAATACTCTTCAGCACCCACCCCCCTCAGACGATCCCACAGGTGAAGAATCCGGATGTGGAGGTCCTGGGCTTTCGTGGTAACACGTGGTCTTTGGTTGAGAGGCCAGTTGAACGTACAGCTAAATTATCTAAAATGACATTGGAGGTGGCTTATGGTAGAGAAATTAACATGAAATTCTCAGACAACAGCTCTGGTGGACATTCCTGCAGTCAGCAAGCCGATTGCATGCTCCCTCAAAACTTGAGACATCTTCGGTATTGTGTTGTGTGACAAAACTGCACATTTTAGAGTTGCCTTTTATTGTCCCCGGCACAAGGTGCACCTGTATAATGATCATGTTGTTTAATCAGCTTTTTGATATGCCGCACCTCTCAAGTGGAAGGATTATCTTGGCAAGGGAGAAATGCAACTAGGATGTAAACAAATTTGTGCACAACATTTGATAGAAATAAGCATTTTGTGTGTATGGAACATATCTGGGATCTTTTTTTATTTCAGCTCATAAAAACACTATACATATTGTGTTTATATTTTGTTCAGTGTAAATTACACATTTGCAAAACCACAAATCTCAATGTGTGACCACGAAATACAAAACTCACTTAGTTCTGTTATCCTTATAATCCCATAATGATCTCTGTCACTTAATCCAAAAACATGCCTAAATGAATACCCAGACACTGATGATTTATGGTTGATGAGAAGCACATTTATTTATTGATAACATGGTGGGGATATTTATGATGTGGAATATATTACCTGAATGTGTATGTATACATTTTCATGAATTTATTGGCGTAGATTGTACTAGATTGTGTCTAGTTGTTTTCTTTTGTTTGAGTTCTATGTTATTCAGTTCGGTTAATTAGACTTACCTTTTTGTTCATCGTCCTGTTTATTTGATTTTGTAAATAGTTGTACAGTTCGCCTGTTCTTTATCCTCACTTTGCCTCACACTAACCACGTTTCCATCCAACCATTTCATGCAAATGAATTACATGACACATGGAAAAAATGGAAACATGAAATTGTACAATTTGATAAATGCCAACAGACAAATTTGTTCGTTCGACATTGTAAAATAAATTATGCGAGAAGTGGCGGTGGAAATGCATTTATACGCAAATATTTATATAATAACCATCAAGTAAACTTGGAGTGACGCAATATGGTAAATGTGTTCTTCTTGAACTGCACTGTTGGTTAAGGGGCAAAGGGCTTGTAAGCAAGCATTTCGCGGTCAAGTCTACACTTATTGTATTCGGCGCATGTGACAAATAACATTTGATTTATGTTGTATGGTACTCCCACTACGACTGGGGAAAGCATGCAGTTTATGCCTATTCGGTTACAGATGTAATACATTATTATTAACTTTACAGGGTGGTGAAAGTGCAAGGTGATGAGCTTGATGCGCCTTTCCAATAAATATCAAGTATTATTCTGGTGACATGATGATCATGCTTGGCTGCCGTTTGACAAACGCAAATAATATCGGGAATATCCGTAATAATCTTGACAGGTAGCCTACTCAACCTATCTACGAGCTGTTGGCTAGTTCACACGTGCCAAGACCAGAGTGAGCATATTTTCTATATAAAGCAACAGTTTGTGACAAAACAATCAGTTGAGTCGAAAATGCGATGGAAACCCATTTAATGTGTATTTTTCATTCGGTACATGGGAATTTAACGGCAAAAGTTATTTGTATATACACTACGTCATCACAGACAGCCTTTTATCCACAACAAGTAAGTTTGATGGAAACATACAGTATCTGGTGGGGAAATACATTTATTTATTTTTCCTTTATTTAACTAGGCAAGTCAGTTAAGAACAAATTCTTATTTTCAATGACGGCCTAGGAACAGTGGGTTAACTGCCTGTTCAGGGGCAGAACGACAGATTTGTAATTTGTCAGCTCGGGGGTTTAAACTTGAAACCTTCCGGTTACTAGTCCAACGCTCTAACCACTAGGCTACCCTGCCTCCCCAATGTGAAATGATTTCTCCCCAGTGTGAAATGATTTCTCCCCAATGTGAAATGATTTCTCCCCAATGTGAAATGATTTCTCCCCAGTGTGAATTGATTTCTCCCCAGTGTGAATTCTCTGATGTATTTTTAAATTTAAATCATTTACTGCAAACTGGACATCTGTGTTGTCTCGCCCCTGTGTGAGCCTTCAATGGCACTTTCAGTTCACTGGCTTTATCGACCCGGGTAGAGATCTGGGAGCTTTGTCCTTTCTTTGTCGGTGTTCTCCTTGATTTAAGTGGCTGTAACCCTGACACAGTCCACCCCATTGTCACTTTCACTGTTCCCAATCTGAGCTGCAGAGCAGTCTGGGTGTACTGCAGAGAGGGGTTGAGATTCACTTGTTGGTTCTGATGCACTGCAGCCCTCTCCATTAGGTTCTGTTTTGATGTCTTGTTCAGTTGTTTTGGTGGGAAGATAGCCTCTCTCTGTTCTCCATAGTCTGGGTTTGGGGAAGATATAAGGGCTGAGGAGGGTCCGGATCATAGTCACTTTTTACACAGGGTAGAGTGAATATGAACTCTTTGATATGTGATTTTCTGGATTTTGGGATCATTGTCATGCTGAAAGACCCAGCCACGTTTCATCTTCAATGCCCTTGCTGATGGAAGGAGGTTTTCACTCAAAATCTCACGATACATGGCCCCATTCATTCTTTCCTTTACACGGATCAGTCGTCCATGATCTTCTTCTGGATCATCCAAATGCTCTCTAGCAAACTTCAGACGGGCCTGGACATGTACTGGCTTAAGCAGTGGGACACGTCTAGCACAGCAGGATTTGAGTCGCTGGCGGCGTAGTGTGTTACTGATGGTAGGCTTTGTTACTTTGGTCCCAGCTCTCTGCAGGCCATTCACTAGGTCCCCCGTGTGGTTCTGGGATTTTTGCTCACCGTTCTTGTGATCATTTTGACCCCACGGGGTGAGATCTTGCGTGGAGTCCCAGATCGAGGGAGATTATCAGTGGTCTTGCATGTCTTCCATTTCCTAATCATTGCTCCCACAGTTGATTTCTTCAAACCAAGCTGCTTACCTATTGCAGATTCAGTCTTCCCAGCCTGGTGCAGTTCTACAATTTTGTTTCTGGTGTCCTTTGACAGCTCTTTGGTCTTGGCCATAGTGGAGTTTGGAGTGTGACTGTTTGAGGTTGTGGACAGGTGTCTTCTATACTAATAACAAGTTCAAACAGGTGCCATTAATACAGGTAACGAGTGGATGAAAGAGGAGCCTCTTAAAGAAGAAGTTACAGGTCTGTGAGAGCCAGAAATCTTGCTTGTTTGTAGGTGACCAAATACGTATTTTCCACCATAATTTGCATATAAATTCATAAAAAATCCTACAATGTGATTTTCTGGATTTTTTTTCTAATTTTGTCTGTCATAGTTGAAGTCTACCTATGATGAAAATTACAGGCCTCTCTCATCTTTTTAAGTGGGAGAACTTGCACAATTGGTGGCTGACTAAATACTTTTTTGCCCCACTGTAGCTATAGCCCTCAGCCTTGTGTTTTCATTGTCATCACTCACTGTCAACTTTGTCAAGGTCCTGACGTTAGCTAAGCTGCTACAGAGGGGTGTAGGTGGGAGACGTGTGGTTGTAATGGGGTGGTGGCCAATCTTCGACTGGGGTTGGGGCCACCTCTTGAGTAATTTTTTCATGTAAAGCTGGGAATAACAAAGAAAAATTACATGCTATTATTTTGTATACTTCAACTTAAAAAGACATCCACCTGCTCACCACATCCATTCTGCAAGCCTTCCACAAGTGCTTCATAGAGGCCATCCTGACCTTCAGTATAACATCCTGTTTTGGGGCTCTCTAACCTTCACTAACCACAACAGGCTGGACAGGATAGTGTCAGTGAGAGGAACAATAGTGGTAACCCAGCTATACAGTGGGCAACCAAAAAAGGGCAAGAACATCATCTCTGCCCTCTCATCCAGTCTGACCAGTATGCCATTCTACCATAACAGCGTATGATACAATCTCTACTCATGTCAATGAAGAGAGGCCTCTCCAGCTTTGTGCCTGCATTGATAAGGTTCCTGAATGAGCGGGGCTGCTGAGCCTTTCTCCTTGCCACCCTTAGCCCTCCTGCCTACACCCCTCTTCATCTATATTACACAATCAGGGTCTGACAGTCTCAAACTAAAACTAACTTTTAAAATATAACACTGCCTCTGAAATCACTAGACTCCCACACCCAACCTATCAGACATCAACACCACCACTACACTCCTCCCATCTGGCCATAGGTACCGCCCCTTCAATGATTTGGTTATTTAAAGAATGAACAACTGCTACACTGTTTAAGTCACTAGGTAAGGTAGAATTCAATCAATTAAGACAAACCCCTAATAACTATACCCTACACACATGCACCTACAAGAAAAAAAAAATAGGCAGAGGGTATATAAAGGTACCTTGTCCTGTGGTACCCTGTAATCTCTTAAAGAAAATGATAGCTATGCCTTTACTGTGCCATTCTGATTTAAGGACAGATTACCACTTCTTCTGAACTGGCTGGACATTACTACATTACTACACCAACAGATACCTAACACAGAACTCAAACAAATTCAGAATATTGATAAGGTTGTGCCGGGGGCATCAATATCTCAGGATCCACTTACTGCCAATGTTCCCTTGAGCAAGGAACTAAACCACCTAAACTGCTTATTGGGCCCTGCACTGTGGCTGCGCTCTCCTCCAGCCTCTCCAACCTAATGTGTGTTTCATATTCCTGTGAATGTATATATACAACTAGTTAGTACACATACATTTGCCTACATACTTGAATAATTCATAGGGAGGATAGTAAGTATGTCATTATCGCTAGCTCACCAGTAAATGGGCAGTATTAAGAACCTTGGCAACATTGTTTCCCTTAAGGGGGCTTTGAGCCCAGTTGTCATCATCTTTCTGCGAATCCAGTTTTTTTTTCAGTTGCTGTGCTGCCCGACACAAGTCACATTTGCGACGTGCCACCCTGATGTCTCCGCCACATGCACAGCACTTTATGAATGTTGAACCTGGCATCTGAAATGAACAAGAATCAAGATTGGCATTACAATTGTGTAAGAAATGGGAAAATGAGCAAACAGAAATGATGATACGGTAAAATACCAGATTAATATCATTTTACTTCCATGAAATTAGGACAGGTGTAAACATTCAGTCGACCAGCTATCAGATTGGGAAGTGGTGCTGAACACAAAAGCATGGTTACAATGTCATAATTCAATAACATCACACCACTTGAAGCCGACTTGAGAGGGGCTTCTTTCTTGATATAATATAAGCATTTTCTATAGCTAAATGTAATCTACAATATAAACACTTACATTGGAATGAGTAGGCAGGTCACAGAGCGACAGACAAGCAGACGGACAGGAAGAATAACAGACACACAGACAAGTGACAACAGACTGAGGTGGAATGGCAGAGACAGATGGAGGCAGACAGGCAGACTGACGGACTGACAGAGACACTAAAGACACAGACAGACTAAACAACAGAGAGAGAAAGAAAGTAAGAGAGAGATAATGGCTCTTAGAAAAGCCCTTGGATTGGGTTGTAAACAAGCAAGCCTAAGCAAGGAAGGAAAGAAAGAAGCAATCCACAAACAGAATAGGCTGCAAAGAAAGATTTTGGGCCCATGTTGGCTACTGTAACTTGCTGTCAATATGAATTGCAATCTTTAGGCCCCAACTTTAAACTGAATGTACATATAAATCTGACTTCGGAGAAGCAGATAAAGGACATTACCAAAATCTCCTTTTAAACACACTTTTCTAACCTGTCCTTAATGTAACTGTAGTGGCGATTCCCTATTAAAAGCCACTGGCACAGGAGAGAGCTGTCCATAACACGTCCACAAGGAACGGCTTTTTATTCTTTTTGGGTGAAGTTCCCATTTATTGAGCATAGAAAATATAATTAGCTCCAATACACATATTCCTATACAAAAGGTACAAAGAGATGCATTCTATAAGCTGTGTGTGTGATACGGTAACAACTGTACAGGTGAAGTCAGAAGTTTACATACACTTAGGTTGGAGTCATTAAAACTTGTTTTTCCACCACTCCACATATTTCTTGTTAACAAACTATAGTTTTGGCAAGTCGGTTAGGACATCTACTGTGTGCATGACAAGTAATTTTTCCAACAATTGTTTACAGACAGATTATTTCACTGTATCACAATTCCAGTGGGTCAGAATTTACATACACTAAGTTGACTGTGCCTTTAAACAGCTTGGAAAATTCCAGAAAATTATGTCATGGCTTTAGAAGCTTCTAATAGGCTAATTGACATCATTTGAGTCAATCCTTAGGAGCAATTTCCAAATGCCTGAAGGTACTATGTTCATCTATACAAACAATAGTTCGCAAGTATAAACACCATGGGACCACACACCCGTCATACTGCTCAGGAAGGAGACGCATTCCGTCTCCTAGAGATGAACGTACTTTGGTGCGAAAGTGCAAATCAATCCCTGAACAACAGCACCTTGTGAAGATGCTGGAGGAAACAGGTGCAAAGGTATCTATATCCACAGTAAAAGGAGTCCTATATCGACATAACCTGAAAAGCCGCTCGGCAAAGAAGAAGCCACTGCTCCAAAACCGCCATAAAAAAGCCTGACTACGGTTTGCAACTGCACATGGGGACTAAGATCGTACTTTTTGGATAAATGTCCTCTGGTCTGATGAAACAAAAATAGAGCTGTTTGGCCATAATGACCATCGTTATGTGTGGAGGAAAAAGGGGGAGGCTTGCAAGCCAAAGAACACCATCCCAACTGTGAAGCACGGGGGTGGCAGCATCATGTTGTGGGGGTGCTTTGCTGCAAGAGGGATTGGTGTAATTTACAAAATAGATGGCATCATTAGGGAGGAAAATTATGTGGATATATTGAAGCAACATCTCAAGACATCAGCCAGGAAGTTAAAGCTTGGTTGAAAATGGGTCTTGCAAATGGACAATGACCCCAAGCACACTTCCAAAGTTGTGGCAAAATGGCTTAAGGACAACAAAGTCAAGGTATTGGAGTGGCCATCACATAGCTCTGACCTCAATCCTGTAGAAAATTTGTGGGCAGAATTGATCAAGTGTGTGCGAGCAAGGAGGCCTACAAACCTGACTCAGTTACACCAGCTCTGTCAGGAGGAATGGGCCAACATTCACCCAACGTATTGTGGGAAGCTTGTGGAAGGCTACCCAAAACATTTGACCCAAGTTTAACAACTAGCAAATACTAATTGAGTGTATGTAAACTTCTGACCCACTGGGAATGTGATGAAAGAAATAAAAGCTGAAATAAATCATGCTCTCTACTATTATTCTGACATTTCACATTCTTAAAAGAAAGTGGTGATCCTTACTTACATAAAACAGGGAATTTTTTACGAGGATTAAATGTCAGGAATTGTGAAAAACTGAGTTTAAATCTATTTGGCTATGGTGTATGTAAACTTTTGATTTCAACTGTATGTGCTCTCCTCCCACCTGTGCCAACCCTTCCTGGTCACCTGTGCTACCTATATGCCTACACGTGACCAGTGACCCATGACCCCAACATATGGCCCTCTAGTGTCCCAAAAAACAAACATGCCATGAGGTCGAAGGAATTGTCCGTAGAGCTCCGAGACAGGATTGTCCGCAGAATTGAAGGTCCATAAGAACACAGTGGCCTCCATCATTCTTCAATGAAAGAAGTTTGGAACCACCAACACTCTTCCTAGAGCTGGCTGACCGGACAAACTGAACAATCGGGGGAGAAGGGCTTTGGTCAGGGAGGTGAACAACAACCCGATGGTCACCCTAACAGAGCTACAGAGTTCCTCTGTGATGATGGGAGAACCTTCCAGAGAGACAACCATCTCTGCAGCACTCCACCAATCAGGCCTTTATGGTAGAGTGGGCCAGACGGAAGCCACTACTCAGTAAAAAGGCACATGACAGCCCGCTTGGAGTTTGCCAAAAGGCACCTAAAGGACTCTCAGACCATGAGAAAAAAGATTCTCTGGTCTGATGAAACCAAGATTCGACTCTTTGACCTGAATGCCAAACATCACATCTGGAGGAAGACTGGAACCATCCCTACGGTGAAGCATGGTGGTGGCAGCATCATGCTGTGGGGAGGTTTTTCAGCGGCAGGGACAGGAAGACTAGTCAGGATCAAGGGAAAGATGAACAGAGCAAAGTACTGAGAGATCCTTGATGAAAACCTGCTCTAGAGCACTCAGGACCTAAGACTGGGGTGAAGGTTCACCTTCCAACGGAAGCATACAGCCAAGACAACGTGTTGGAGTGTGCCCCTAGCTATCCGTAAATAAAAAAATAAAAAATAAATAATAATTGTGCAGTCTGGTTTGCCTAATATAAAGATTTTGAAATTATTTATACTTTTACTTTTGATGCTGAAGTATTGTAACGACCCTGGTTTTATAAGAGCAGATATGGTCTCTGCCGCACGAGCATGCTTATGGGGCACAGTCGATAGCGCGCTGGACTTCGGGCTAGAAGGTGGAGGGTTTGAGGCCTGCTCCCTGCCTGTTTCATTACAATACTATATACATTTTATAGACATAGTCTATTTTACATTCGTCATCTTGTAATTTTTAGTCCCACTCTAAAGCTCCACTCAACCCCCCCATCTATATCAACACCCCGAGCCACTGCCTGTTCACCACGCTATGATCCAGAAAGCGAGGTCAGTGCAGGTGGATCAAAGCTGGGACTGAGAGACTGAAAAACAGTTTCTATCTCAAGGCCATCAGACTGTTAAACAGCCATCACTAACACAGAGAGGCTGCTGCCTACACACAGACTCGAAATCATTGGCCACTTTAATAAATAGTTCACTAGTCACTATAATAATTCCTCTTTAATAATGTTTACATATCTTACAATACTCATCTCATATGTTTATACTGTATTTTATACCATCTATTGCATCTTGCCTATGTATGCCGCTCCGTCATTGCTCATCCATACATGTATATTTTCTTTAGATATGTGTGTATAACTTAGTTGTGGAATTGTTAAATATTACTGCACTGTCGGAACTAGAAGCACAAGCATTTCGTTACACTGCAACAACCGCGAAGCCTGGAAGATGCAGTTGCCATCATAGCAATCCTGTCAGGTTAGCACTACATAAATTCATAACATTACTGTATCTACTAAACTACATGTACAAAATGATGTTGGTGTATGTAACGGATCTCGTCCTCCTCTTCTGAGGAGGAGTAGTGAGAAGGATCAGAGGACCAAAACGCAGCGTGGTAAGTGTCCATAATGTTTAATAAAAACAACAGAACACTGGAACAAAACAAAATAACGTGTATCAACGAAACAGTCCCCGTGTGGCGAACAAACACTGACACGGAAGACAAACACCCACCAAACACAGGTGGAAAAAAGGCTACCTAAGTATGATTCTCAATCAGAGACAACTAACGACACCTGCCTCTGATTGAGAACCATACTAGCCCGAACACAGAAACCAACATAGAAAAACAAACATAGACTGCCTACCCCAACTCACGCCCTGACCATACTAAACACAGACAAAACAAAGGAACTAAGGTCAGAACGTGACAGTGTAGAGTAAAAACAACAGCTGCAAACAATCGCTTAGTAGTTATGAAAATGTATGCCGACACTAGGCGAATTAAAGAAACACCGAGAAGCTATTGTGCACAATCTTGTTACGTACCACGATCAGGAAGAATCAAAGATTATCTGTGTATGTACACACACACACACACACACACACACACACACACACACACACACACACACACACACACACACACACACACACACACACACACACACACACACACACACACACACACACACACACACACACACACGATACTGGACTGACTCGACCGCTCTAAACAAAGAGAATAAAATACCAGGGAAAAAATGCTTGTGAGCAACAGCACGGAGTTCCGGATGCATCACATTTTCAGGGATGCAGCTTTGATGCAGCCAGAGATAGATACTCCTGTTGCAAACCCAAAGACAGCACGGTATAGACAGGTTGGTTGTTTAGCAACAAAACCGACACGTGCGCAACTATAGGGCAAAACAGCGGGAGTTGGATTAGATTGTTGACAACATGTAAACTATATTTAGTCTTCAATGTTTTTTATATAAAAGCCGCGGCTTTTGTGGAGCAATGGGTAACGATGCTTCGAGGGTGACTGTTGACGTGTGCAGAGCGTCCCTGGTTCGCGCCCAGGTCGGGGCGAGGGGACAGACGTAAAGTCTATACTGTAAGATTGGTGCCGTGACCCGGATCAACAGATCAGCTGCAGCAGATCGCTGGGGGAACCCTACACAGAACTGGATCGACATCACACGTTTAGAACATTTGAGGGCAAGGTGAACTTTGGACAATATGTTGCGTGAGATTACAGAACAGGAGAGAGAAGACATATCAGGTGTTGGTGATAACAATGTTACTCCGGTTGGCGTTACTGTGAGAGGTCCACAAGGTATTGTCACTGGGGTGGGGCGGGGGGCTCAGTTGGCCAGTATGGTGGAACATAGTGCTAGAGCCAGTCTTCTTAGATACCCAGCAGCTGATACTAGAGTGCCTAATGTTAGCAGTAGCCAATCAGGCAACGACAACGAGTCCCAGAAAGCCATAGGGGGTGAAAATGAAAACCGAACCCAATAGCAAGCCCTAGCAGAGTTAGTCAAACAACTGTGCAGTGAAATAGGAAATCAAGTTGCCGCTAAAGACATAGTCAGAATTGGGCTCCATGGAAACCCTCTTGTTAACATAAGCAGAGGCCCTGAAGCCATATACAATATCTTGAGGCAGCACTTTGGAGAAGCAATCTCATCTACAATTCCATTGGGATACTTCTATGAAACCTTACCAAGACAGTCAGAGAGCTGCTTGGATTATTGGGTTAGACTGAACAAAGCAATTGACCTTGCCAATGAGTGCTTGCAAAGACAGGGAAAAAGAGTGGAGGATCCAGGTCATGAGGTGACCATGATGTTTGTTAAGCACTGCCCTGATCCAGCACTATATGCCGCTCTTAGGTGCAGGCCTATTGAAAATTGGACCGTTGGAGATTTGCAGTCAATGATTGACAGCTATCACAGAGACAAACAGTCAGCCAGACACAGGGCGCAAAGTACTGCCAAGGTAGAAGTTGTGATGACACCCGACGCTTGGTGTATGACTCAACAACAAGCAGTCGCTCATGATAATTCAGCCACACCCACTAACAGTGATCAGGCTCCATTGAACAAAGTGATTTCTCTCCTGGAAAAGCTCATGTCAACCCAGGAACAGAATCAAAGGAGAACTTCGGCCAGAACGCCACAAACTAATACAGCTGCTGGTCCCTGTAGAATTTGTAAGGCCTCAGACCATTCAACTCAGTCGCACTGCTTTAAGGAGGGTTTATGCTTCAAGTGTCACAGGACAGGCCACAGAGGCATTGAATGTCCAGCAAGAAAACTAGTTGGAGAGGCAACTGACGAGGCTCCCCCTGGGCCCGCTTTAAACTAACATGCTCACGCCAAGAGGGGGGCAGTGTGGGCAAACATGTTACACCCCCACAGAACACCACGGATATAAGGACTGGAAACACAATGAAAACCGAGGCGATTTATCTGAAAAAGAGAGTAATGACAGTCTTTTCTATGTTCCAGTAATGGTGCAAGAAATTGTAGAACTTCAAGCTCTGATAGATAGTGAGTCTATGACCTGCACGTTACGTGAGTCAGCTGAAGACACACTTCTGAGATGTAATGTGATTAAACCAGAGTCTAGAAAGCCAACTCAAGTAGTTCTTGTAGGCTGTGGGGGCAACCAGGCACAGCCTAAGTATGAATATGACTTGAACATTGATCTTTTAGATTGCAAGATGGCAGTGTCTGTTTTAGTTGTACCTGGACAGACAGACAATATGATAGTTGGATCGAACGCCATAAAACACATAATGCAACAGGTTAAGAAAACAGAGTGGTATTGGGACAGCCTCTCCAAACCTGCCAAAGGAGATTCACATGAACTTTTACTCAGCATGGTAGCCAACGTGAACCGCTGGCACAGTGACAAAATACCAGACAAAGTGGGAACTGTAATGCTCAAGCAGAGTGTGACTCTCATGCCTCAACATGAACATTTGGTCTGGGGAAAACTGAAAGAAAAGGTGCCGCTATCCGTTGGTAGTACTGTAGTTATAGAGGCCACTACGGCACGATCTGCACCAACAAATGTCCTAGTAGGACGCACTGTATGTCCTTTGAGGGGTGACAAGTGGGTCCCCATGAAAGTGATCAAAATGTTGGACCACCCTATTGTTCTCCGCCGTAACACCAAGTTGGCTGATGTTCACCCATGCCTAGCCCTAGAAGACCTAGAGCTCTATTCCAGGCATGTTGAGAACCCCAGTAATGTCCAGTCTCAGTATCTACAAAAGTTGGAAGAGTTGGGCTTAACAGAAGTTGACATAGAGTCCTGTGAAGTGTCTGATATGTGGAAAGGAAAACTAGGGGGCCTTATTGCTCAGTATGAAGGCATCTTCTCCAGGGACCGACTTGACTGTGGAGAAGCGAAGAATGTCATCCACCGTATCCGACTCAAAGATTAAAAGCCTTTCAGGATGCCGTACAGGAGGGTCTCTCCATCTGACTACCAGAAACTGAGGCAGACGTTGGAGGAAATGGAGGAGCGGGACATCATCCAAAAGTCCAGTAGTGATTGGGCCTCCCCCTTGTCCTGGTTTGGAAGCCGTCAGGAGAGTTGAGAATTTGCACTGATTTCAGATGGGTGAACCAGAGGACAGAGAAAGATGCATACCCATTGCCCCATCAATCCGATGCTCTCGCTGGATAGGGAGGGAACTGCTTCTTCAGTACTATGGATTTGACTTCGGGATTCTACAACATCCCCATACATGAAGATGACCGCAAGTACACAGCGTGCACAACACCCACAGGTTTATTTGAGTACAACAGAATGGCTCAGGGGTTATGTAACAGCCCAGCAACATTCGCCAGAATGATGACCTCGATCTTCGGCGACCAGAACTACTTGTCCCTCCTGTGCTACTTGGATGATCTCCTGGTTTTCGGGAAGAGTGAGCAGGAAGCCCTGGACCGTCTTGAAAGGGTGTTCTCCCGCCTTAAGTAACACAACCTGAAGCTAGCTCCAACAAAATGTTACCTCCTCAGAAAATCTGACAAGTTTTTAGGCCATATCGCCACGGCAGAGGGCATTGCAACCGACCCAGGAAAAGTGTCTGCAATCAACGATATCACAGTAGCTGATCTGATGGAAAATGATGGAAAAACACCTTCACCAACCAAGGTCAGATCATTTCTTGGTATGGCAAACTATTATTCCCACTTCATTGTGAGTTTCTCAGGTTTAGCCAAACCACTGTTTCGTCTGATTGCAGGACAGAAAAGTAAGCGGAAAGGAGAAAAAGGAAAACCTCATGGCGGGGCCCTAAAACGTCTGAAACCTGAAGACTGGACTACTGAATGTGAGGAGGCGCTGGAGAAGCTACAATTTGCAGTCTCCCAGACAGCTGTGCTGGCTCACACAGACTTTAGCAGACCGTTTCTCTTATCAACAGCTGCATCAATGGATGGCTTAGGTGCAGTACTTAGCCAGACATTTGAGGGTGAGAGTAGGCCCAGACCAGTAGCCTTTGCAAGCAAGACTCTGTCAAGGTCCCAGTCCCGTTACCCAGTACACATATTAGAGTTCTTCACTCTTAAGAGGGCTGTGTGTGATAAGTTCACCCATTAGCTGAAGGGGAATAGATTCACAGTCCTAACAGATAACAACCCCCTGACATATACAGTATAATGACAAAACCAACGATAGACGCCTGTGAGCAATGGTGGATCTCTAAACTGGCCCCCTTTGACTTTGACTTGAAGTACATCCCCGGGCCCCAGAATGTCCCAGCAGACCTGCTTAGTCGACAGCCGTTTATTGGAGATAGAAAGGCAAGTGAGTTCCCAGAGTATGTGACTTCAGAGTCCATCCAGGACACATTCAAACTGTCAGTCAATATCCAGGGTGGTGAGATCCTAGCTCAAGTCTCTTCTGAAGGAGTGAAAACAGTTTTGGAATCCTGTCTGGAGTGGGATGCGAGTGTGCCAGTGCGCAAATTCCAATTAGCCCAGTATTCTGCCAGCGTCCTTCAGCATGAAGGGGGAGCAGCTACTCTTCCAGTCCTTTCTTCTGATGTGATACGGAGAAAACAGAAGGCGGATTAGGTGCTGGCCCAAGTTGCGTACTTTGTTGAGAGGAGGAAGAGACATTCGCGGAGAGAGAGGGATCATGAGACTGCCCAAGTGTTGAGAATGCTGAAGCATTGGGATAAACTTGAAATCAAGGATGAGATCCTCTACCGAAGATCTAAGGACAGAGTTGTCAAGAAGAGGTACCAGCTGATGGTGCCAGACTCCCTTAAAGCAATCGTTCTGAGGGGAACCCATGATGAAGCCGGCCACCAAGGCCAGACTAGAACACTCCATTTGGTACGTCAAAGGTTCTTCTGGACTGGAATGGATGGGGAAGTGAAGAAGTATGTCTCCTATTGTACACACTGTGTGGTTGGCAAGACAATGGAGCCAGAGGCTAGGGCACCATTGGAATCTATACAGACCAGCACAGCATTGGAACTGGTGTGCATAGACTTCTGGTCAGCAGAAGGAAGGGATGGAGAGAGCGTTGATGTACTCGTCATCACAGATCATTTGCGTTTGCGTCATTGCGTTTCCTTGCCCGAACCAGACAGCAAAGGTGGTTGCCCAGAAGTTATGGAACCAGTTCTTCTGTGTCTATGGGTTTCCCCAGCAGATACACTCTGACAAAGGAGCAAACATTGAGAGTCACTTAAATGCAGAATTGCTACAAGTGTCAGGAGTCAGAAAGTCCCATACCACTCCATATCATCCTATGGGCAACGGTCAGACGGAAAGATCCAACCGCACGCTCGCATGTTCTTATATGGACTCTCAGGTTATGTTTCTGGCTGAAGTATTTGCCACATTCTTTGCAACAATTCACTTTCTGCCCTGTGTGCGTCATCACATGCCTGGTAAGGATTATCTTCTGACTGAAACTTTTGCCACATACTTTGCAGCAATGTGTTCTCCCCGTGTGACTTCTCATACTGTATGTTCTGTCAGGTTTCCCTTCTTACTGAAACTTTCTCCACATACATTGCAGCAACACAATTTCTTGCTTGTGTGAATTTTCTGATGTGCTTTAAAAATGCTAATTTTCACAATGCATTTCCTGCAGATAGGACACCTATGTGGTCTCTCCCGAGTGAGCCGCCCTCAATGGAACTTTCAGTTCACTGGCTACCCTGGTCTTAACTAAGCTGTATTCTTTCTTTGTCCATGTTCTCTTTGATTTGAGTGGCTGTAATCCTGATATTAGTCCTCCACTGTCCATCCCATTGTCACTTTGACTGTTCCCAATATGAGCTGCAGAACAATCAGAATTTATTGGACAAAGTGGCTTCAATTCACTATTTGGTTCTGATTCTCCATAGCCCTTTCCATCAAATTATTTTTTATTCAGATGTTTGTGTTGATAGAAAGTCCTCTACGTTCTCCACAATCTAGGTTTGGGGAAGATGTGAGGGCTGAGGTGGGTCCTGATCATAGTCACTTTTCACACGAGAAGAGAGAATTTGAACTCTTTGATATCAGACTCTGAAGCTGCTCTTCCTCCTGACTGGTCCCAAACTCCTCCTGTTCCTCTTTAATCTGAGTGAGCTCTGGGTCCTCCTGGCCCAGACTGGGGCTCCACTCCTGCTGCTCATTGGGAACCTCCTCTTCAGGGACATGGAAAGTGAGCTGATGCAGGTCTGGAGCGATGTAGAGATTAATATCAGGGAAGTAGGCTAACATACACTACCGGTCAAAAGTTTTAGAACACCTACTCGTTCAAGGGTTTTTCTTTATCTTTACTATGTTCTACTTTGTATAATAATAGTGAAGACATTATAACTGTGAAATAACAGATGGAATCATGAAGTAACCAAAAATGTGTTCAACAAATCAAATATATTTTATATTTGAGATTCTTCAAATAGCCACCCTTTGCCTTGATGGCAGCTTTGCACACTCTTGGCATTCTCTCAACCAGCTTCACCTGGAATGCTTTTCCAACAGTCTTGAAGGAGTTCTCACATAGGCTGCACACTTGTTGGCTGCTTTTCCTTCACTCTGTGGACTGACTCATCCCAAACCATCTCAATTGGGTTGAGGTCGGGAGATTGTGGAGGCCAGGTCATCTGCTGCAGCATTCCATCACTCTCCTTCTTGGTAAAATAGCCCTTACACAGCCTGGAGGTGTGTTGTGTCATTGTCCTGTTGAAAAACAAATGACAGGGGAACTAAGCGCAAACCAGATGGGATGGGGTATCGCTGCAGAATGCTGTGGTAGCCATGCTAGTTAAGTGTGCCTTGAATCATAAATAAATCACTGACTGTGTCACCAGCAAAGCACCCCCACACCATAACACCTCCTCCTCCATGCTTTACCGTGGGAAATACACATGCAGAGACCATCAATTCACCCACACTGCGTCTCACAAAGACACGGCGGTTGGAACCAAAAATCTCCAATTTGGACTCCAGACCAAAGTACAATTTTCCACTGGTCTAATGTCCCTTGCTCATGTTTATTGGCCCAAGCATGTCTCTTCTTCTTATTGGTGTCCTTTAGTAGTGGTTTCTTTGCAGAAATTCGACCATGAAGGCCTCATTCACACAGTTTCCTCTGAACAGTTGATGTTAAGATGTGTCTGTTACTTGAACTCTGTGAAGCATTTATTTGGGCTGCAATTTCTGAGGCTGGTAACTCTAATGAACTTATCCTCTGCAGCAGAGGTAACTGGGTCTTCCATTCTTGTGGCGGTCCTCATGAGAACCAGTTTCATCATAGCGCTTGATGGCTTCTGCGACTGCACTTGAAGAAACTTTCAAAGTTCTTAACATTTTCTGCATTGGCTAACCTTCATGTCTTAAAGTAATGATGGACTGTCATTTCTCTTTGCTTATTTGAGCTGTTCTTGCCATAATATGGACTTTTACCAAATAGGGCTATCTTCTGTATACTACCTCTACTGTGTCACAACACAACTGATTGGCTCAAGCGCATTTAGAAGGAAAGAAATTCCACAAATTAACATTCAACAAGGCCCACATGTTAATTGAAATGCATTCCATCAAGTTGGTTGAGAGAATGCCAAGAGTGTGCAAAGCTGTCATCAAGGAAAGGATGGCTGATGATTCCATATGTGTTATTTCATAGTTTTGATGTCTTCACTATTATTCTACAATGTAGAAAATAGTAAAAATGAAGAAAAACCCTTGAATGAGTAGGTGTTCTAAAACTTTTGACCGGTAGTGTATTATGTATGCTTATGCTCAATAACAAACATATCCATTAGTGAGTGCTATACCCATTGCAGTATATATCTATCTCTCTCTCTCACACACACAAACACACTCTCGCAAAAATGTACACACACACACAGAGAGAGAGAGAGAGAGAGAGATATTGCAACAAACCCGGTTTGTGTAATTTCATTTCAAGTTTGCAAACCAAGTCCAGTAGCCTTTGTTGACATCCTCCTTTGAGAGGGAAATTTCCTCCTCGTAGTCTGTTATTGTTTTTTCCACTGCCCCATATCTGAACAGCTGTCACTTTTAATTTCTCAGTAACAAACACATTCAAAGACTAGTTTTTACATTTTCAATTGAGTGATTGTCGAACAATTCCGTTCGTATGCTAGCTAACCCGCACAGATGAAATGGGGAATACAAATATTTAGTTAACTGGTAATTACTGGTAATGACTCTCTGAGGTCATTAAAGATCCCATGGCACTTATCGTAAGAGTAGGGGTGTTAACCCCGGTGTCCTGGCTAAATTCCCAATCTGGCCCTCAAACCATCACGGTCACCAAATAATCCCCAGTTTACAAATTGGCTCATTAATCCCCCTCCTCTCCCCTGTAACTATTCCCCAGGTCGTTGCTGCAAATGAGAATGTGCTCTCAGTCAACTTACCTGGTCAAATAATGGATAAATAAAATAAATTATAGAACTCTGTTTGAAACTGGAGCTAGGTAACTCCAGCTCATTGGTAACAGAGATATTTCCTTCAGGGGCAGACTGGGTCAAGAATTCAGCCCTGGCATTCTATGCACACCAGCCAACATCACTGTACTAGCCGCCAACGATAAAATGTTTTATGAGATTGGAGAACACATTGAGAAGGATCTCTGACCATTTTCCATACATAATCTTTAAAAATACTTGATATCCTTCATCTGCGATTATGGCCTGCCTTCTTCAATTCCAACCACAGGTTTTCAATTGGGTTGAAGTCTGGAGACTGAGATGGCCGTTGCAAAATATTGATTTTGTGGTCAATTAACCACTTCTTTGTGGATTTTGAAGTGTGCTTTGGATTATTGTCTTGCTGGAAGATCCACTTGCCGGCAAATGTCAGCCTCCTGGCAGAGGGAAGCAAGTTTTTGGCTTAAATGTCCTGGTACTATGGTGGCTATTTTGCTTACAGTGGTCCTGGGGCCCATGTTAAGGTCAAAGGCATCATGAACTTTATCAAGTACCAGGAGATATTTGCTAAAAACCTGGGTGCCTCTGCCAGGAGGCTGACACTTCGCTGAGAGGGGATCTTATGTACTGTCACAGATTTACATACAGAATAATACAAATTGCCCTGAGGCCACATTGACCGTAAGTGTTAAGTGTTAATTACTATTGCAGGTCTCCAGCCTAACATTTTCCCCTGGTTTCCCTGGTGCCACTAAACATGATTTATTCCTACAATTGCATTTCAAAATGTTATACATCAGAATGCATTTTTCTCTTGAGCGCAGAGGAGAGTGGCTTGCTCATCACAGTAGTGGGCCCCAGAGAGGGCACACTACTGTTACAGGAATCATGAGAATAATACACTCACTTTTTTGTTTTGGCACCTCCTGATTTACAAATTAAGCACTGTATGTAACTTTCTTTCTCTGCATTTTTTATTTATGTATTTAAAAAAAAAAATCATAATAGAAAACTATCAACAACTTACATCGCTACATCAAACATGTCTAACAACACAGGTATAAACAGGAAAATACTAAATACATACAAAAAACATGTATTTCACCAAACTGGTTGAGTGAATGCCAAGAGTGTGCAAAGCTGTCATCAAGGCTTGTAGCGTGTTCTTGGGTATGACGCTACAAGCTTGGCACATATATATTTGGGGAGTTTCTCCCAGTCTTCTTTGCAGATCCTCTCAAGCTCTGTTAGGTTGGATGGGGAGCGTTGCTGCACAGCCATTTTCAGGACTTTCCAGAGATGTTCGATAGGGTTTAAGTCCAGGCTCTGGATGGGCCACTGAAGGACATTTAGAGACTTGTCCCAAAGCCACTCCAGTGTTGTCTTCGTTGTCTTGGCTATGTGCTTAGGGTCTTGTCCTGTTGGAAGGTGAATATTCACCCCCAGTCGGAGGTCCTAAGCACTCTGGAGCTGGTTTTCATCAAGCTTCTCTCTGTACTTTGCTCCGTTCACCTTTCCCTCGATCCTGACTAGTCTCCCAGTCCCTACCACTGAAAAACATCCCCACAGCATGATGCTGCCACCACCATGCTTCACCGTAGGGATGGCGCCAGGTTTCTTCCAGACGTGATGCTTGGCATTCAGGCCAAAGAGTTCAATCTTGGTTTCATCAAATCAAATTTGTCACATACACATGGTTAGCAGATGTTAATGTGAGTGTAGCAAATGCTTGTGCTTCTAGTTCCGACAGTGCAGTAATATCTAACAAGTAATCTAAGAATTCCCCAACAACTGCCTAATACACACAAATCTAAAGGGGTAAATGAGAATATGTACATGTAAGTATATGGATTAACATAGGCCGAACGGCATAGGCAATGTGCAATAGATGGTATAAAATATAGTATACACGTGATATGAGTAATGTAGGATATGTAAACATTATTAAAGTGGCATTATTTAGAGTGCATTGTTAAAGTGACAAGTGATCCATTTATTAAAGTGGCCATTGATTGGGTCTCAATGTAGGCAGCAGCCTCTCTGAGTTAGTGATTGCTGTATAACAGTCTGATGTCATTGAAATAGCTGTTTTTCAGTCTCTTGGTCCCAGCTTTGATGCACCTGTACTGACCTCGCCTTCTGGATGGTAGCGGTGTGAACAGGCAATGGCTCGGATGGTTGTTGTCCTTGATGATCTTTTTGGCCTTCCTGTGACATCAGGTGCTGTAGGTGTCAAGCAGGGGAAGTAGTTTGCCCCCGGTGATGCGTTATGCAGACCGCACCACTCTCTGGAGAGCCTTGTGGTTTAGGGCGGTGCAGTTACCGTACCAGGCGGTGATACAGCCTGACAGGATGCTCTCGATTGTGCATCTGTAAAAGTTTGTCAGGGTTTGGTGTGACAAGCTGAATTTATTCAGCCTCCTGAGGTTGAAGAGGCGCTGTTGTGCCTTCTTCACTGCCTGCGTGAGTGAACCATTTCAGTTTGTCTGTGATGTGTACGCCGAGGAACCTGAAGTGTTCCACCTCCTCCACTGCTGACCCTTAGATGTGGATAGGGGGGGGGGGGGGTGTTCCCTCTGCTGTTTCCTGAGCCCCACGATCATCTCCTTTGTTTTGTTGACATTGAGTGAGAGGTTGTTTTCCTGACACCTCTCTCCGAGTGCCCTCACTTCCTCCCTGTAGGTTGTCTCGTTGTTGTTGGTAATTAAGCCCACTACTGTTGTGTCGTCTGCAGACTTGATGAATGAGTTGGAGGCGTACATGGCCATGCAGTCGTGTGTGAACAGGGACTACAGGAGGGGGCTGAGCACACAACCTTGTGGGACCCCAGTGTTGAGGGGGCGGCCCGTCAGAAAGTCCAGGAACCAATTGCACAGGGCGGGGTTGAGACCCAGGGACTCCAGCTTGATGATGAGCTTGGAGGGTTCTATGGTCTTGAATGCTGAGCTGTGGTCAATGAACAACATTCTTACATACAGTAGGTATTCCTTTTGTCCAGATGGGATAGGGCAGTGTATAGAGTGATGGCGATTGCGTTGTCTGTGGACCTGTTGGGGAGGTATGCAAATTGAAGTGGGTCTAGGGGGGCCGGTAAGGTGGAGGTGATATGATCCTTGACTAGTCTCTTGCCTTCTTGGGTACATGAACAATGTTAGCCGTGTTGAAGCATGTGGGGATAACAGACCGGGATAGGGAGCGATTGAAAATGTCCGTAAACACACCAGCCAGCTGGTCTGCGCATGCTTTGAGGAAGCGGTTATGGATGCTGTCTGGGCCAGAAGCCTTGCGAGGGTTAACACATTTAAATGTTATACTCATGTCAGCAACAAAGAGGGGGGGAGGGGGCAGTCCGTGTTAAAGGGCTGCGACGGTGTCACTGTATTATCCTCAAATGAAAGAAGTACGGAACCACCAAGATTCTTCCTAGAGCTGGCCGCCCCTCCAAACTGAGCAATCGGGGGAGAAGGACTTTAGTCAGGGTGGTGACCAAGAACCCGATGGTTACTCAGGAGGCTGAAGAAATTTGGCTTGGCACCTTAAACCCTCACCAACTTTTACATTTGCACAATTCAGAGCATCCTGTCAGGCTGTATCACTTCCTGGTACGGCAACTGCACCACCCGCAACCGCAAGGGGGACAAACTACCAGGGGAAAACTACCTGCCCTCCAGGACACCTACAGCCCCTGATTTCACAGGAAGGCCAAAAAGATAATTAAGGACAACAACCACCCGAGCCACTGCCTGTTCACCCCACAATCATCCAGAAGACAAGGTCAGTACAGGTGCATCAAAGCTGGGCCCGAGAGACTGAAAAACAGCTTCTATCGCAAGGCCATCAGACTGTTAAATAGCCATCACTGGCACCTTAGAGGCTGCTGCCCTATACACAGTGGGGAGAACAAGTATTTGATACACTGCCGATTTTACAGGTTTTCCTACCTACAAAGCATGTAGAGGTCTGTACTTTTTTATCATAGGTACACTTCAACTGTGAGAGACGGAATCTAAAACAAAAATACAGAAAATCACATTTTATGATTTTTAAGTAATTAATTTGCATTGTATTGCATGAGATAAGTATTTGATACATCAGAAAAGCAGAACTTAATATTTGGTACAGAAACCTTTATTTGCAATTACAGAGATCATACGTTTCCTGTAGTTCTTGACCAGGTTTGCACACACTGCAGCAGGGATTTTGGCCCACTCCTCCATACAGACCTCCTCCAGATCCTTCAGGTTTCGGGGCTGTCACTGGGCAATACGGACTTTCAGCTCCCTCCAAAGATTTTCTATTGGGTTCAGGTCTGGAGACTGGCTAGGCCACTCCAGGACCTTGAGATGCTTCTTACGGAGCCACTCCTTAGTTGCCCTGGCTGTGTGTTTCGGGTCGTTCTCATGCTGGAAGACCCAGCCACGACCTATCTTCAATGCTCTTACTGAGGGAAGAAGATTGTTGTCCAAGATCTCGCGATACATGGCCGCATCCATCCTCCCCTCAACACGGTGCAGTCGTCCTGTCCCCTTTGCAGAAATCATCCCCAAAGAATGATGTTTCCACTTCCATGCTTCACAGTTGGGATGGTGTTCTTGGGGTTGTACTCATCCTTCTTCTTCCTCCAAACACGGCGAGTGAAGTTTAGACCAAAAATATATATTTTTGTCTCATCAGACCACATGATCTTCTCCCATTCCTCCTCTGGATCTTCCAGATGGTCATTGGCAAACTTCAGACGGGCCTGGACATGCGCTGGCTTGAGCAGGGGGACCTTGCGTCCGCTGCAGGATTTTAATCCATGACGGCGTAGTGTGTTACTAATGATTTTCTTTGAGACTGTGGTCCCACCTCTCTTCAGGTCATTGACCAGGTCCTGCCGTGTAGTTCTGGGCTGATCCCTCACCTTCCTCATGGTCATTGATGCCCCACGAGGTGAGATCTTGCATGGAGCCCCAGACCGAGGGTGATTGACTGTCATCTTGAACTTCTTCCATTTTCTAATAATTGCGCCAACAGTTGTTGCCTTCTCACCAAGCTGCTTGCCTATTGTCCTGTAGCCCATCCCAGCCTTGTGCAGGTCTACAATTTAACCCTGATGTCCTTACACAGCTCTCTGGTCTTGGCCATTGTGGAGCGGCTGGAGTCTGTTTGATTGAGTGTGTGGACAGGTGTCTTTTATACAGGTAACGAGTTCAAACAGGTGCAGTTAATACAGGTAATGAGTGGAGAACAGGTGGGCTTCTTAAAGAAAAACTAACTAAGGTCTGTGAGAACTGGAATTCTTACTGGTTGGTAGGTGATCAAATACTTATGTCATGCAATAAAATGCAAATGAATTACTTAAAAATCATACAATGTGATTTTCTGGATTTTTGTTTTAGATTCCGTCTCTCACAGTTGAAGTGTACCTATGACAAAAATTACAGACATGCTTTGTAAGTAGAAAAACCTGCAAAATCGGCAGTGTATCAAATACTTGTTCTCCCCACTGTACATAGACTTTAAATCACTGGCCACTTTAAACATGGAACCCTAGTCACTTTAATAATGTTTACCTATTTTGCATTACTCATCTCATACTTATATACTGTATTCTATTCTACTGTATTTTAGTCTATGCATCTCCGACATTTAGATATTCTTAATTCCATTCCTTTACTTTAGATGTGTGTATTGTTGTGAAATTGTTAGATATTACTGCACTGTTTGAGTTAGAAACACAAGAATTTCACTACAGCCGCAATAACATCTGCATGTGACCAATATAATTTTTATTTGATTTTGAGTTAATGGACTCATCTATTTCAGAACGTATTCACCATGATCTCTAGTCTTACATTGAGCTATTATATTCCTGAACTCGATTGATTCTGGTCTTCCATATGGCTACTGGCTTTATCCAGAAACAACCCCAACATCCTCAAGATTTAGTGAGAGGTTGTTTCTGGATGACACCCGTGTATCCCGCTGACATGGGCGCTACTACGGGATTATCGTAAAAATGGAAAATAAATTGACGTATCTAGCGTCTGAGAATGGCCGTGTTCGACGGTATCAAAACCGTGATGTGTCATGGGTAAATTGTGACTGACTGGCTAATCTACAACTAACATTGAGTAGTTATTTATGAAGGGAGGTGATTTGTAGATTAGTCAATCTCGTTTTTAAAATAAAAAAAGAATACAGTTTTTGGCAAAATGTACTTTTCGTAGCAGGTTTTGTAGAATTAGGTTAAGATTAGGAAAAGGGTTAGCTAAAATGCACAAAAAAATCTAATTTTGAAACCAAGTTTGACAAAAGCTGTATCTCATCTAGACTTAACCCCTTTAAAATCGGCTGCAATATCATTCCACCCATTGGGCGTGTTCGAACAGATCAATTTTGTCAAGTCGGTGACCAACGGCGGTAACGCCTTTCAAAGTGTTTTGTATTATGGGGATAAAAATTGTCCAACTTCCGTCTACATGTCGAATTCATGAATTTTACCGAAATAATGTGATTAAAGGCCATTATGTTTTGACTGCCAGTTTCTGCATTTGGTCTTCACCAACTTCATCCTTCAGCCTGCAATGTGGGAGGCTCTATTGTCAACCAATCATTAGGGTGTTTTTGTTTGACCCACCTGAACATGACTGAAACAGGAACCATCTTTGCTGCGATTCATAAATGAATGATATTTGAGGCTCTCTCAATGATTGTACACACACACACACACGAGTTTAGTTTGTGAGTGTGTGATATGGGGGTCAGAGGCATGTTAATTTCGACATTATAAAGAAACTTTTATAAACAATGGCAACACTGCCATGTTCATCTGTACCTTGCTGTTGGAAAACCACACTAGAGTCTGACTTTCGGCTGTCACAAATGCACATTCCCAGACTTCACTCCTCGACTTTCATCTACATTCGGTTGCTTTTCTCTTACCACTCCAACTAGCCCATAGTCATGGATCAGGTGAGAGAGGACGAGCCAGAGGTTTCACTCTTTCCAAAATAAACAAATGCGTTTCTATGGGTTTATTTTGGACCTAAGCTTGTCTCCTGCCTTTGGGACAACTCCCATTGTTAGGGTGGATACAAAAGCATCTCATTATATACAGTTCCCTGATCAGGTGCTGATAATGGCCTTGTTCGAGAGGCTCAAAGGGTAAATTGTGACTGACTGATCTACAAATAATAATGAGTGTTATTTATGATTTGTAGATCAGTCAGTCAGTAGCTGTTTTGATGCGCTCGAACACGGCCATTGTCACAGTGTCGCTTCAATCCCTCTACCTACCAAAGGATTAGTGTCTATACATTTTTCTTTATTTAACCTTAATTTAAGTAGGCAAGTCAGCTATATGGGAGTAGCCTATTAGCATTCAGAGAGTGAAACACATATGTAACACATAGAGCGAGTTTTCATTTCCCTCCTATTTTACCCTTATGCATAAGATTCTAGGTAGGATTGTTATATATAAATGTGGTTGCTGAGATGACTACGCATTGTGATGAGTAATTTGCGCCGAAAATGTGTATCTCGAACGCACCCAGAATCTACGCATTCTACGTTTCTCGACTGTTTACTAGCCATCGGACTACGATTTGGAAACATTGCCTAAAACGCCAATACGGTGGTATTTTATTCACAAAATGACAAAGTTGAAGCTGCTAAATGTGTTTTTAAGTGAGAGATTAGCTGCAGCTGCTAAAGAAATATTTATAGAGGTGGAAAATATTTTAATCGAATACCAGGAAGAAATCACTCGTTCAAAGGCAGAGAATGACCGTCTTCGCGGGCTACTGGACGTCGCTTTCCAGTTTACGCCAGGTTAGGCAGCAGACCGATAGCCTAGAAATGTGACAATGTTTCATCATTATTTATTTTAAATGTAATCGTTTAAATGTAAATGTAATTTTAACATCCCCTCCATGGTGGTACTGTACGTGCGAATGTCAGAACAGTGCACTGTTATCCACCATATAATTTTTGACTACATCTTCCTTTTCTTCTCTTCGCTAGCACAACAGCCCATTCAGCTTATAGCCTCTGATGAGGAGGTTTCCCCTAAGCATCAGCAGCACTGTGAACAAGAGTGGAGCCCCAGTCTGGGCCAGGAGGACCCAGAGCCAACACAGTTTAAAGAGGAACGGGAGCTCAGGACCAGTCAGTTGGAAGATCAGTTTCAAGGGCTGGAATCGGATACAGAATCCATATTCACTCCTTCCTGTGTGAAAAGTGACTATAATCATGATTCGCCTCAGCCCTTAAATCTTTACCAAATTCAAACTGTGGAGGTTGGAGAGGGAAACTCTCCGTCTCTCCCCGCCAACAAAACTGAAAAAATCAAACCAGAACCTGAAGGAGAGGGCTTTGAAATATCCGATCCAAGCAATCCACAATCCTTCTATGCCATGAATCTAGACAATGCTGAAGCTCAGAGTGAAAATGGTATATATTTCAATGAGATAGACAGTGATGGACTTCCCTCTGAGTTTGAGGTACCACAGCCAAATCAACCAAGGAGTGCCAGGAGAGGGCAAAGAATATGCACAGCGAAGACTGTGAAAAAGAACCCTGATGAGAAGCCGTACCAGTGCAACGTCTGTGGGAAAAGTTTTCATCACATGTCCAAACTTAGAACACATCTAAGGGTACACACAGGAGAGAGGCCATTCAGCTGTCCAGAGTGTGGGAAATGTTTCAGTCAGTCTGGCGAAGTCAACAGACACCTTAAAACACACAATCGGCACAGGGCCTATTTATCCGGCCTATGAGGGAGATGCACCCTCTCTCGTGTCGAACTATGAATAAAAAATAATAAAGATTGCTGTTTTTTGTTTGAAAACAAGTGTTCTTGCTATTTATTTCTAGGGGTGGGAGATATTATGCCTACCATTCCACTCAGTTCAGCAGGACAGCATTTGTTTGTTTGTCCTGTGGCAGTTGAAATAGCATTAGCCAAAATTGACCCCAATTGTTATACAGTCTTGTTTACCAATGTACACATGAAAAACATTCAGAAACATATTTGGACTGACTCACTCTTGGCACTCATTGGACCCTAAATGTAGGCCTAATCTCTGTTCATGTTGTGGTATGAATAGTGTTGCTTAAAACAGAAAATGTGACTATTGTACATGAATGTCTTTATTGCATATTTTGTGGTGTTTGAACATGTCTGTTTACCATTGGGGTGTTTCATAGCCATTAGTATTGCTTGACTTGGACTTGCTACGTCAATCTGACGGCCCTTCAGATCTTGGACCCTGGAGATCACAGGACAGGGCATGGTCGAAAAATGTCCTAAACATTCATTGCACTGCTAGCCAACTATTTTAAAACATTTTTGATTTGGAATCAGGGAGATTATCACAGAGATTCTATAAAATCTATCGATTCTAAAGGAATGCTAATCTTATCAAACTGTTTATTGCTCAATCACACAGACCATGTGTTATGTTGTTCTTGCATTGGTTTACACATGGACATGAACTGTATTTATATTACTTTAGCAACTTCGGGTGGTAGCCTCGACCGGGACTCAAACCCGATTCCAGCGACTGTCAAGCCAACACATTAACCATTAAGCCAAGTGGGCCAAACCTCTTGAATAGGGTTTATAGGTGTTGGGTTAAGGTCACTGCACTAACCCCTTCCTTCGGGAGAGCATGTCCCCACACTTCTATGTACTGAGTCCCTCACGTGGATACGCCTCTCCGATGGCCCCACAGACTTCCATCTTACTTTTGACACCAATGTAGCAAATTTGGGGGGTATCCCTGACCAGGACTTGGTCCAGCACGGGTCCAGCGACTGTAAAGCCAACACCTTAAACGTTAAAGGGATACTTCAAGATTTTGGCAATGATGCCCTTTATCTACTTCCCCAGACAAACTCGTGGATACCATTTTTATGTCTCAGTAGCTAGGTTTCCATCCAATTTGCAACAGATTTTCATGCGAATATAAAAAAAAAAAAATCTGCATAAAAACAATATGCATATTTTCCCAGCAGAGATGTGTTTCCATCAAATTGACTTGTTGCAGATAAAAGGCTGTGCATGATGACGAAGTGCCCATCAAAAAAACTATTGCGGTTAAATAAAAAAATGCAAGTTCAAATTGCTTTCCACCGCATTTTCACTGATGGTTTTCTCACAACAAAAATGTATATAGGGAGTGTGCCCCCTCTGGTATTGGAACGTGCACTCTAGCCCAAAGTATTCCAAATTCAGTCTTGGCTCACCCTGATTGCAGGTATTGGTTTTTGCTCTAGCACTACACAGCTGATTCAAGTAACAAACTCACCACCAAGCTTTGATTATTTGAATCAGCTGTGTAGTGCTAGAGCAAAAAAATCAAAAATGCACCAAGGTTGGGCCCCAGTACCAAGTTTGGGAAACCCTGGGTTAGAGCGCACATATAGCCTACATCTCTTATACTCAACTCTAGCCATTGAAGCCAGCTCCACTGCATTTTTTCATTGTTCCCCTCTAGTCAGGGACTGATTTATACCTGTGACACCAGGTGTGTGCAATTAATTATCAGGTAGAACATAAAACCAGCAGGCCCTGGACCTCATAGGGTAAGAGTTGAGTACCCCTGGCCTACATGATGAGATTATTATGGACAAAGGAGTGAGATTATTTTTATTTGTCAAATGGCAGCCAAGCATCAATGATTATGTCATGAGAATAATCCCCACGATATTTATTGGAAAGGAGCATCAAGTTTATCACGTTGCACTTTCAACACCCTGTGTAGTTCATCATAATTTATTTAATCTGTGGTTTAATGAACTGCATGCTTTCCCAACGTAGTAGTGGGAGATGTCATCGCCTTCAATATGATGGTTACTATATAAATATTTGCACATAAGTGTTGACACAAAAATTTGTCGCATAATACATATTACAGACACAAAAAGACGTAGAATATTTTGTTTTGTCAACATTTGGAAAGTTTACCAAAAAAATTGTTTCCATCTGTTTTATCCGACATATACTTTAATCGGATAAAAAGTTTGGATGGAAACCTTGTCTGTGTCCAGTATGAAGGAAGTTGGAGGTACTTTCACGAGCCAATGCTAACTATCGTTAATGCCTAGCAAATACCAAAAGACTTCCAGTCAAATGCTATTTAGCAACTTCCTTCAAAGTGAACGTAGAGACATACAAATAGTATACACGAGTTCATCCGACTCTGGGGAAGTAGATGAAGGCACTCATTACCACAATCCAGAAGTATCCCTTTAAACCAAGAGGTCGCTAGGTATTGGGTAGTGGCTACATTATAAACATTACAACACATTTTCAAATGTGAACGGGCAGATCAGAGCCCAAATGACTGCAACTGGTTCGGATTTCAAATAAATATGCCCTTTCTCTTGAAGAACAAGTTGCCCGTTCAGTAGGTGGCGTCGCTACATCAATAGGTGTATTCTTCCATAAAACTTTAAAGAAGAAGAACAAGTTGCTTGTCACGTGTGCTTATGCAGTTTAGAAAGTTTGACAGCAGTTTTACAACGTCAGCTAACCTAGCTGTGTGTTTAGCTGTTTTCGATCAGTCGAATGTAATCAAGGTTCACCCCGCTACAATATTTGTACGTTTGGGAGAATATAGGATTTCTTCCGGTATAGCGAACTGCTGAAAATCGAACATGGAAGTTGTTCAGGTAAATCGGTCGACACGACTTTTCGTTATATTCGCTAACTTAACAGTTAACGTTAGCTAGTGCAGGGGACCAACATTCGTGACATTTTAGTGTCGGGGGGCTACCAATTAAAACATTTATGAAAAATACATCTCGCTTGACCACGGTTTTTTTTCTTCTTCCAATTTAAGAAACTTCTGTCGGGATTCAATCTTGACCTGGGACCTTTGAAAGAACCTCTGGGATTTATTCGGATTCTGGAATGGGTAAGATACCCTCTTTATCCTTTTAGAGGACTTCGCCAAAATGTAATGTGTTGCAACCCATTGCTATGTCTATTGTCTCGCAATTGTCACACACACTAAACTTGCTAGCTACGTTAATTAACTAGCTAGTTTGTCATGTTCTTGGTTAATGTTGCGCGCTAGCTACTTGTTTTTTTGTAGTTTAATTTCGGAGTAATGTTAGAAGTGTATTGATGCAGATAGTTATCTAGTACACTAACGTCAGTTAGCCCAACCTCCAAGGCAAATGATAGCTAGATTTCCTCGGCAACACCCTATTCAGCGATTGTCTATGTAGTTACGACTCATAGCTACAACAATTGGATCAGTGACTGACAAGTCACTCTTTAAGATTATCATACAAGTGTTTTTTTTCTCTTTTTTTCCATTTTGTAAATGTATTTATTTAACATGTATTTAACAAGGTAGGCCAGTTGAGAACCAGTTCTCATTTACAACAGCGACCTGGCCAAGATAAAACAAAGCAGTGCGACAAAAACAACACAGTTACACATAAACAAACGTACAGTAGCACAATAGAAAAATCAATGTACAGTGTGTGCAAATGTAGAAAAGTAGAGGTAAGGCAATGAATAGGCCATAGAAGCAAAATAATTACAATTTAGCATTAACACTGGAGTGATAGATGTGCAAGTAGAGATACTGGGGGGTGCAAAAGAGCAAGACGATAAATAACAATATGGGGATGAGGTAGTTGGGTGTAGTATTTACAGATTGACTGTGTACAGTGATCGGTAAGCTGCTCTGACAGCTGATGCTTAAAGATGGAGAGACTCCAGCTTCAGTGGATTTTATTTATTTATTTATTTTTATTTTTTTGCAGTTTGATCCAGTCTTTGGTAGCAAAGAACTGGAAGGAAAGGTGTCCAAAGGAGGTGTTGGCTTTGGGGGTGACCAGTGAAATATGCCTGTTGGAGTGTATGCTATGGGTGGGTGTTGCTATGGTGACCAGTGAGCTGAGATAAGGTGGGGCTTTATCTAGAAAATACTTATAGATGACCTGGAGCCAGTGGGTTTGGCGATTAATATGTAGCGAGGGCCAGCCAACTAGAGCATACAGGTCGCAGTGGTGGGTAGTATATGGGGCTTTGGTGACAAAACGAATGGCACTGTAATGGACTACATCCAATTTGCTGAGTAGTGTTGGAGGCTATTTTGTAAATTACCTTGCCGAAGTCAAGGATCGGTAGGCTAGTCAGTTTTACGAGGGTATGTTTGGCAGCATGAGTGAAGGAGGCTTTGTTGCGAAATAGGAAGCTGACTCTAGATTTAATTTTTGACTGGAGATGCTTAATGTGAGTCTGGAGGGAGAGTTTAGTCTAACCAGACACTTAAATATTTGTAGTTGTCCACATATTCTAAGTCAGAACCGTCCAGAGTAGTGATGCTAGTCGGGCGGGCAGTAATCGGTGGAAGAGCATGCATTTAGTTTTACTAGCATTTAAAATAATTTGGAGCCCACGGAAGGAGTGTTGTATGGCATTGAAGCTCGTTTGGAGGTTTGTTAAATGGCTGCAATCCCATTAATGGGATGAGATGACAACAGCCAGTGAAAGTGCAGGGTGCCAAATTCAAAACAACAAATCATTAAAATTCCTCAAAAGTACATGTATTTTATACCGTTTTAAAGGTAATCTTGTTGTTAATCCCACCAGTGTCAGATTTCAAATATGCTTTACAATGAAAGCACCACAAACGATTATGTTAGGTCACCACCAAGCTACAGAATAAACACAGACATTTTCCCAGCCAAAGATAGGAGTCACAAAAAGCACAAATAGAGATAAAATGAATCACTAACCTTTGATGATCTTCATCAGATGACACTCATAGGACTTCATGTTACAAAATACATGTATGTTTTGTTTGATTAAGTTCATATTTATATAAAAAAATCTGAGTACATTGGCGCTTTACGTTCACTAATTCCAAAAACATCCAGTGATTTTGCATAGCCACATCGATTCAACAGAAATACGCATCATAAATGTAGATGATAATACAAGTTATACACATGGAATTATAGATATACTTCTCCTTAATGCAACCGCTGTGTCAGATTTCAAAAACTTTATGGAAAAAGCATACCATGCAATAATCTGAGACGGCGCTCGATAATTGTTCGATAATGTCCGTTATTTATGTCCAATTAGGTACTTTTGTTAGCGCGTTTGGTATACATATCCAAACGCTCGTGCATTTCTTAGGACAAAAACTTTAAAAAGTTATATTACAGGTCGAAGAAACCTTTCAAACTAAGTACAGAATCAATCATTAGGATGTTTTTATCATAAATCTTCAATAAAGTTCCAATCTTCCCTATCCTTGTTAGTAACATGTTTGTTTATGCATTTCTGTGATTAGTTAGTTAGTAAATAAATTATTAAGCCAATTGGTGTATGAATGATTCATAGTAAAGGCTGGGCTTGTGCAGATAACCAACAATTTACGACATTTGGAACGAGACTAACGTGAGGTAAAGAATATTTCATTAATTAAAAAAGACTAATTGATCAGATATTAAAATATCTGTAGAGTTATATTAGGAAAATTATAACTTTGTCATCGGAAGATTGTCCTTGGTGCCCCGACTTCCTATAACCACATTTACATTAAATGTTTTTAATTTGACCTTTTTATTTAACTAGGCAAGTCAGTTAAGAACAAATTGTTATTTTCAATGACGGCCTAGGAACAGTGGGTTAACTTGCCTGTTCAGGGGCAGAATGACAGATTTGTACCTTGTCAGCTCGGGGATTTGAACTTGCTAGTCAAACGCTCTAACCACTAGGCTACCCTGCCGCCATGATTAGTTTAATCATATAGTAATAATTGGAGAATAGATTTGATAAAATATGTTCACTTTTTAATGATGCCAAAGACAAGACGGGTGTATGCTGGGCAAAGAACATTCAGAAATATCTTCCAATACATGTTGCCTGTGAGCATCAGAGGTGAACCAGTTGCATACACAGCTTGAGCAAGACATTCATCAGCATTTCTCTCACTACGTTCCTCCATTGAGTCCAAAAAAACTTCTGATTCCAGGAGGACCATGATCTGTTGCTATCGATAAGGTGTCTGATTCATCATTTTCACCTCGACTAGAAGTATAGACTTTTGTCAGAGGTTGCTTGTTGTGAGCGCTGAGGGAACTTTATGCACTTGGCCAGATGATTCTGCCTCTATTGCATTCTTCACATGATTTGGCAGAGTATTTGCAAATGTACACAGCTTTTCCTTCTACATTAGCTGCAGTAAAATGTCTCCACACATCAGATAGTGCCTGTGGCATTTTCCTGTGAAGATTTGGAAAAAAATGATTCCATGTACAGATAAATAGTTAAGCAGTTAGATTAAACAACTCCTTTGTAAGATAAATGAAACTTGAATGGAAACGGGTGAATTAACACTAACAGGCTCAACAAGCTAAAACTAACTAGCAGAAATGAACAAGTTAGAAATGATTTAAACACACTTTACTGTAGGCTGCTATTTACTAGTTAACAATAGATCATGCATGTCACTAAATATATTCCCCCCCCATCCAGTATTGTAATCAAAACTTAGCAGAAAGCATGTAGTCCTTGGCTCAGACAGTGTAGTGTGGGCTCAATAGCATCTCATTAGTGTGCTTGATCTTGAGAATCAGCTGTCCATGTGATGGACGAATGCATTGTGTTGCAATTCCATTGACTTGGGAATAGTTCAAACAAAATATGCCACAAGACCTAGAATTGCCTCATGTGTATCCAACATAAGGTTCACTGTTATAAGCTGTTTTATTTTGTATTTTTTTTAATGAATTTAAGAAATTCCCAAAATTCCTGGGCTTGTTTACCCATGGAAAATTTCCACAAAAATTCTGGAAATTTACCGGAATGTTTCCGACCCTTTGCAACACTAGTAAGGACAGATGATTTTTACACACTTCCGCACTGTCCCGTCCTGGGAGCTTGTGTTGCCTACCATTTCGTGGCTGAGCTGTTGTTGCTCCTAGACATTTACACTTCACAATAATAGCACTTACAGTTGACCGGTGCAGCTCTAGCAGGGCAGAAATTTGACGAACTGACTTGTTGGAAAGGTGGCATCCTGTGATGGTGCCACTTTGAAAATCACTGTTAGGTCTTCAGTTAAGCCATTCTATTGCCAATGTTTGTCTATGGAGATTTCATGGCTATGTGCTCGTTTTTATGCAACAGAAATAGCCAAGTCCACTAATTTGATGTGGTGTCCACTACTTTTGTCAGGGGATTGTGGAGGCCAGGTCATCTGATGCAGCACTCCATCCCTCTTCTTGGTCAAATAGCCCTTACACAGCCTGGAGGTGTGTTGGGTCATTATCCTGTTAAAAACTAATGATATTCCCACTAAGTGCAAACCAGATGGGATGACTTATCGCTGCAGAATGCTGTGGTAGCCATGCTGGTTAAGTGTGCCTTGAATTCTAAATAAATCACTGACCATGTCACCAGCAAAGCACCATCACACCTCCATGCTTTACCGTGGGAACCACACATGCAGAATTATTCCGTTCACCTACTCTGTGTCTCACGAAGACACGGCGGTTGGAACCAAAAATCTTGAATTTGGACTCAGCACACCAAAGACAGATTTCCACCTGTCTGTCCGTTGCTCGTGTTTCTTGGCCCAAGCTTCTTATTGGTGTCCTTTTTAGTAGTGGTGTCTTTGCAGAAATTAGACCATGAAGACCTGATTCACAGTCTCCTGAACAGTTAATGTTGAAATGTCTGTTACTGGAACTCTGCAAAGCATTTATTTGGGCTGAAATTTCTGAGGCTGGTAACTCTAAATGAACTTACCCTCTGCAGCAAGAAGTAACTCTGGGTTTTCCTTTCCTGTGGCGGTCCTCATGAGCCAGTTTCATCATAGCGCTTGATGGCTTCTGCGACTGCACTTGAAGAAACTTTCAAAGTTCTTGACATGTTCTACATTGACTAACCTTCATGTCTTAAAGTAATGGACTGTTGCTTCCCTTTGCTTATTTTTTTTTTCTGTTCTTGCTATAATATTGACTTGGTCTTTTACCAAATAGGGCATCTTCTGTATACCACCCCTACATTATCACAGCACAGCTGATTTGATTGACTCATGCATTAAGAAGGAAATTCCACAAATGAACTTTTTTAACAAGGCACACCTATTTAATTCAAATGCATTCCAGGTGACTACCTTTTGAAGCTTGTTGAGAGAATGCTAAGTGTGCAAAGCTGTCATCAAGGCAATGGGTGGCAACGTTGAAGATTCTCAAATGTAATATATTTTATAATTATTATTGTTTTTGGTTATTACATGATTCTATATGTGTTATTTCATACTTTTGATGTCTTCACTATTATTATACAATGTACTGTATGTGAGTATAACTGAGCCATGTCACTTTTATCATTTTGGTCCACTGTACTTCATTCCAGATATTGGCAGCGTGCATGAATGAAAGCGGCTAGCTAGCTAATGCATAGTATTTCAAACTGCATTCATGCCCAGACTGTCAGATCAGATAATAGTTAACTTTAGCTAGCTAGTTGTCACTGACCTATAATATGCTCTATGTCATGAGTTTAGGCTGATGCTTTAACTGTTATGACCTAGGTAGATCTTGACTTTGAGAATGGATTGTTGGTATTTTCGAGAGGAACAAATGCAGATGTAGTATGACCACAAACTGAGAGGTAGAGCACTAATGGATCCTGTGCGTAGGGCAAACCCTATTTGCAAGGTCCCCATGCTCATTGGTAACCAGGGCAACTAGGCTTCTTGACTTCATTTTGTTGAGTACATGGACATGGAAATTCCACTTATGATCTACAGGGCAGGTAGGAAATCAGTAGCTAGGCTATCAGACTTTTCATGTATGCAGCTTAGTAGTGCTGCCTCTTGGAGCTAAATTTACGTGGAGAATTTGACTATTTATGTGATGTGAAGCCCAGTGACTCTTCACTGTCCCTCATTTGTCACTAGCTGATTTATGTTTGTTTCTGCTGCTTATAGGCTACATCAAAGAATCACCAGAATAATTTAACCAAAATCAAACTGCTCACAAGCAACGCTCACGCGAATGTTTTAAGTTGGGTCCAGACAGAAAGTGGAATTGCCCAGGCCAACACATTGGAAGGACTTAGTGCACAGTATGTAGGCCTGAGAAGAGGTGTTTTGCTAAAGAGCTGACATTTCGAGCAGGCTTTGCTATGTGATGAAGTGACATTTTTAGAGACGTGGCCAACTGGCCAAAGTGTAGACTGTCAGCAGCTGTAACAGACAGCTTGGATTCATGAACTTGTAACCTGTCTGAGTAGCTGTCTCAGGATAAAAGAAGGACCACTGGTTCTGATCAACAAGCATTCTGTGTGTGTACACGATCTGTACGTGAATACAGTACCGGTATGTGTCTTTGTATGCACCACATAGTCTGTCATGAATGTGCTAGTTTTGACTGTGTGCTTGGCTAACTGTGTTGAGGTACTGTATGTGTGCAAACCTGTTAAGGATATGGCAGACATATGCCCCCTTTGGAGAGATTGGGTACCCCTAGTAAACTGAAAAAAAAATCTGTCAAAAATTGCTAATATATGCAAATAAAAATTATTATTGGATAGAAAACACTCTAAAGATTCTAAAACCGTTGGAATTATGTCTGTAAGTATAGCAGAACTCACAGGGCAGGCATTCTTCCAAACTAGTTTTTGTGGCCATGAAAGTTGGAGCAACTTTGACGTCATGGCCCCCACCCTTCCCAACCAGTTATGATTCTGGGGACACTTTCTATCTCTTCCGCTAGATGTCCTCTTTCAGTAGAGCTTTGAATCGTTCAAATCCCGCGAGAATTGACCCTATGGGAGTGAAATTAGTGCGTGCCACGAGAGAATAGGCTGTGCGTAGGGGCGCGAATTGGTTCCAGCCATTCCTTTGTTCCAGCACTCAAGAGAAGGGCAGATGATGGCCGATTGAATTGAAGTTTGTTTTGCGTGTCTAAAACATCATAAAGCTTGCTTCTGCACTTAGTTTGACCTGTTTAGTCGACATATAATATGTAATTTTGAAGTTTTGATGCGCAACTTTTCCGGACCAGAGGACGTTTTGGGTGCATTTCAGCTGATGTTATTAGCAGTAGCTAATACAAAGACGCAAGACTTGAAACCAAACGATGTATTGGGTAAGTATGAAGCCTTCCAGAACATTCTGAACGAAGACCATCGAAGGTAAGGGAATATTTATGCTTAAATCTGTGTTTCTGTTGACTCCAACATTACGTAGAAATGTAGCTTGGAACTGAGCGCTGTCTCAGCATATTGAATAGTGTGCGATTTCTGTAACGTTAAAAATAAATCTAACAAAGCGGTTGCATAAAGAAGCAGTGTATCTTTCTAACTATATGTAGAACATGTATATTTAGTCAAAGTTTATGATGTCTATTTACGTTATCTTGCCGCGCTACATAGATTTCCTGCGGGCATTTTTGAGTAATTTCTGAACGTGAACTCACTGTAAATTGACATTTATGGATATAAATGGCATATTATTGAAAAAAATATATATGTACTGTGTAACATGTCATATTACTGTCATCTGATGAAGATTTTCAAAAGGTTAGTGAGCGATTTATTTTTTAATCCTGCGTTTGTTGATTGCATGTTTTGGCTATTCAAATGAGCTGTGTCTGGTGGTTTTACATATATATGTGCTATGTTTTTGCCGTAAAACATTTTAGAAATCTGACTTGCTGGCTAGATGAACAAGGTGTTTATCTTTCATTTGAGCTATTGGACTTGTTAATGTGTGGAGGTTAAATATTTTTAAGAATATTTTTGCGTTCCATGCGCCACCGTTTCAGCTGAACGTGGGAGGGTTGATTCCCAATTGGGAACCAATATCGTAGACAGGTTAAGTAGCAGAGCTGCCAGTGGCCCTGTAGGCAATAAACGCCAATGTTATCTTTTAGGTTGGAGCTTGAATTCAATCCAGGCAGTCTACTTCTCCCTCAGCCAGTCATCACTATCTGGCCATGTTAGAAAGGATAGAAATGTATACTTTCTAACCACAAATGTCATTTTTAAACCACTACGCTTTACATCAACCCCTACCCTGACCTAAATTAATAAGGAGAAATGGCTCATATGCTTTGACCATAATTCTACTTTTGTCCATTCTAACATGGCTGTCTAGTAATTACCCTCCTCCCTCTCCCCTATGTGCTGTGCCAACCAACTACATGCCTTTCTCTGGCTAGAGAGGGGAGTGGCCAGTTACTAGGAAATACACTGTAAATCCTGGCCAATGCTGCAACACAACATTCTCAGAGCGTCAGTGCAGAGAGGGAGTGGAGGCAGGGGTTACTTTATACACACCACTGATCCCGGTGCTAAACCCTGACCTGCATGCTGCTGCATGCATGAGGGGTTAGAACTAACAAGTTCCAATTAGGCAACCTGAATCCATACTATGTCTGTGGCTGCTTCTTTAAGACGTGTTCTTTAGAATTAGCTTTAATGCAGCATTTAATTGCACCACTTTATTGCAGCCTACGCCACAGGCCCCTGAAGAACTCGCATAGACTATATGCAGTTGAAGTGTTGGAACAGAAGCATGACTTTACCCCTGAAAAACATAGCCTAGCTTAATTCTCAAATAAATATTTGTATGATGAACCACGAAAATGGGCGGGAAGCTTTTTGTTCCTTGATGCACTGATGTTAAAACAACTTCTAAGCTTGGTTCAGATCTGTTTGTGCTCTTAACTCCATTGCTGTTAATGTCATGTTTGTTATGAGAATGAGTGTCAAGGAGTTGACATGATAGCCGAGTGCCTGCCTGTTTGTGCCGTCTCTGACTAATTCATAATATGTATACCATGACAACAGTCAGAGGAGTTGGCCAAAGCACCAACAAGTCTAGAACCAGGTTTGAAAACAAAGGCCTCCTAACGTTCCCATATCATCAACTCCCACCTAACTACACTGTGACTGTACTTGCCTATAGGTTTGCCCCCAGGTTGGGTGTCTTACTTACTCAAGGAACTGCATAGTGGAGGGTTTATTTTGAGGGTCAGCGGCTGAGGTGAGGGGATTGCTGGAATGGTCAGGTGTTTAAGTGGGGGGAAATTGGAAATGTTTTACTTCACCAAACACCTGAAAGATGAAACCAGTTCCCACGAGGTTCACTTGACCTCAGGCTGCTACTACTACGATCACGATACAATTTTCTCCCCTGTGTTTTTTATTTCACCTTTATTTAACCAGGTAGGCAAGTTGAGAACAAGTTCTCATTTAGAATTGCGACCTGGCCAAGATAAAGCAAAGCAGTTCGACACATACAACAACGGAGTTACACATGGAGAAAAACAAACACAAGTCTATATACAATTTGAGATGGGAGGTAAAGGCAAAAAAAAAGGCAATGGTGGCAAAGTAAACACAATATAGCAAGTAAAACATTGGAATGGTTCATTTGCAGTGGAATAATGTGCAAAGTAGAGAGAAATAATGGGGTGCAAAGGAGCTAAATAAGTAAATACAGTAAGGAAAGAGGTAGTTGTTTGGGCTAAATTATAGATGGGCTATGTACAGGTGCAGTCATCTGTGAGCTGCTCTGACAGCTGGTGCTTAAAGGGGAGAAGTGTTTCCAGTTTCAGATTTCCATGGCTCGCATACCCCTAAAATACTAGTGGACTAAACTCCACGGTTTAGGAAGTTTTTGATGAACTCCACTAGAGGTCGACCGATATAATCGGAATGGCTGATTTTAACAATCGGAAATCTGTATTTTTGGACGCCGATTTTATTTATTTATATTTTTTAACACCCTTTTATTTAATCTTTAACTAGGAAAGTCAGTTAAGAACATTCTTATTTTCAATGACAGCCTAGGAACGGTGGGGCAGAACGACAGATTTTTACCTTGTCAGCTCGGGGGATTCAATCTTGCAACCTTACAGTTAACTAGTCCAATGCTCTAACCACCTGCCTCTCATTGCACTCCATGAGGAGCCTGCCTGTTACACGAATGCAGTAAGCCAAGGTAAGTTGCTAGCTAGCATTAAACTTATCTTATAGGGCCTCCCGATTGGCGCAGTGGTTAAGGGCGCTGTACTGCAGCGCCAGCTGTGCCATCAGAGTTTCTGGGTTCGCGCCCAGGTTCTGTCGTAACCGGCTGCGACCGGGAGGTCCGTGGGGCGACGCACAATTGGCCTAGCGTCGCCCGGGTTAGGGAGGGCTTGGTCAGTAGGCGCACCAGCGACTCCTGTGGCGGGCTGGGCGCAGTGTGCGCTAACCAAGGTGGCCAGGTGCACGGTGTTTCCTCCGGCGCATTGGTGCGGCTGGCTTCCGGGTTGGATGCGTGCTGTGTTAAGAAGCAGTGCGGCTTGGTTGGGTTGTGTATCGGAGGACGCATGACTTTCAACCTTCGTCTCTCCCGAGTTGTAGCGATGAGACAAGATAGTAGCTACTACAACAATTGGATACCATGAAATTGGGGAGAAAAAGGGGTAAAATGCAAAAAAAACAATAAATCAATCATAATCACTAGAAGCACTAGTTTATGCGTTGCATATAATCCATGTGGTGCGTATCGTTGCTCCAATGTGTACCTAACCATAAACATAAAGTAGAAGTATATATTTTTAAACCTGCAAAAAAGAAATCCAGGTTAGCAGGCAATATTAACCAGGTGAAATTGTCACTTCTCTTGCTTTCATTGCACGCAGAGTCTGTGTATATGCTGCCTAATTTGCCAGAATTCTACGTAATTATGACATAACATTGATGGTTGTGCAATGTAACAGGAATATTTAGACTTAGGGATGCCACCCGTTAGATAAAATACGGAACGGTTCCGTATTTCACTGAAAGAATAAACGTCTTGTTTTTGAGTTGATAGTGTCCGGATTCGACCATATTAATGACCTAAGGCTCGTATTTCTGTGTGTTATTATGTTATAACTAAGTCTATGATTTGCTAGAGCAGTCTGACTGAGTGGTGGTAGGCAGCAGCAGGCTCAGGCCATTTCACAACCGATGTGAAATGGCTAGCTAGTTAGCCAAGAGGATTCAATGCTGTAATTGCTGCCACAGTGCTTCAAAGTACTGATCCCAAACCGTTGAGGTCGGGTGATTGTGGAGGCCAGGTCATGGTTTCGGATGAGTTGGTCCGCAGAGTGAAGGAAAAGCAGCCAACAAGTTTTCCGCATATGTCGGAACTCCTTCAAGAGTTCCAGGTTTAGCATTCCAGGTTAAGCTGGTTGAGAGAATGCCAAGTGTGCAAAGCTGTTATGAAGGCATAAGTTGGCTACTTTCCCAGTGACCTTGCCATGGTTAAATGCGGTTGTATGCACTTTCAGTTTAGCACAAATGCTGCCATCTAGCCACTGTTTCTGGTTTGGGTAGGTTTTAATAGTCACAGTGGGAACAACATCCCCTTCCTGATGAACTGTCACCGTGTCTGTGTATACATCAATGTTATTCTGAGGCAACCCGGAACATATCCCAGTCGGCGTGATCAAAACAATCTTGAAGCATGGATTCCGATTGGTCAGATCAGCATTGAATATATCTTGTTAATTTTTCTCCTATGTACTGTTTTTGGATTCTGCTTTAGAGCAGCTTTCTGCAGCATTGGTAAATATGTGATTTTATAAATGTTGAGTTCATTCCTGTGCTGTTTTGTAACTAACCTGGTAGGTTGTCTGACAACCTGCACTAGGTTGCAGGCACTAGTTACAGTTTGAAGTTTGTTTTCTTGTGTGAAAATATACTTATGTTTATCACATACATATCACATACATTATCCAGAAATGGACTGTTAGCACTTGGTCTATAGCAGGTTTCCACAAGAATGGGCTTTAGGTGAGGCAGATTAACCTGTAGCCATATTACTTCAGTTTTTAACATGAGATCCTCTTTAAGCTTTACAGGAATGTGGTTCTGAATATTGACTACAACACTGCCCTTGTTTGCTTTTCTGTAGATAACTTTTTATTGCTGCCACTATCAAAGGTTTTGTCTAAGTGACTTTTTAATTTTAAGAGAGTCAGAATATGAATGTACTTTGTTACAAGCAAGTTATTGACTTCATGAACCTTGTTTCTTAGGCTACTACATATGTTAAGATGGGCTATTTTTAGTACTTTTCTGGGTTGCTTGATTTGTTTTTTTATGCTTTTCTGGAAAGCTTATCAGAAGTAGACTAGCTCATGTTATTTACATCGGTGCTGATAGTGCATGGTAAGCTGCACACAGTGGACTTCCTACTAGGACACACCTCTTCAGGGCTAACTGTAACTATGGTTCATACAGTAGGCACATGATTACAGCGTACAATAGCTGTAGGATCAACATAGGGGGACTTTAATTCAGTTGTCTGCCAATGCCCCTGTGATGTACATTTGATGCAGAATTATGACAACACAGCGTCACAATGGTGGATTAACTGAGCTGGTCTTGGGTCATTGATAAGTCATTGTCTCAATGCAGCCTTGAAATGCTTGGCTCCTGCTTGGACAGGAGCCAAGCTCATTTAGATGGACTCCGTCATTCCTTTAGATTATCTTCTGTTTCCAGACGGTGTCAGAGTTATCTATGAATGTGACTCCAGCAGAGCTACAGTTGTCTTTTAGCCAGATGTGTAATGCCAGTAGCCTGCTGAATCTTTCAGACATTCGGCCCAACGATGGTACCGGACCTGATATTATTTGCCGCTATTTGTAATCTGTCATTGCTCTAATCAGTTATTTTTTTAAATCAATTTTCAGAAGTTCCAAGCTAGCCCTCCTGATGTCGTAGTCCATGTGGGGTCAAACGACAGCGTCAGCCCCCGGCAGCAGTCGTAGAACGGTTGGAAGCAGCCTTGTGGTGTCCTGTACTCATGCTTCTGGGTAGAACAGTCTGAAGCAGCCTTGTGGTGTCCTGTACTCATGCTCCTGGGTAGAACAGTCTGAAGCAGCCTTGTGGTGTCCTGTACTCATGCTCCTGGGTAGAACAGTCTGAAGCAGCCTTGTGGTGTCCTGTACTCATGCTCCTGGGTAGAACAGTCTGAAGCAGCCTTGTGGTGTCCTGTACTCATGCTCCTAGGTAGAACAGTCTGAAGCAGCCTTGTGGTGTCCTGTACTCATGCTCCTGGGTAGAACAGTCTGAAGCAGCCTTGTGGTGTCCTGTACTCATGCTCCTGGGTAGAACAGTCTGAAGCAGCCTTGTGGTGTCCTGTACTCATGCTCCTGGGTAGAACAGTCGGAAGCAGCCTTGTGGTGTCCTGTACTCAAGCTCTTGGGTAGCACTGGGAACTGAGATGTTTCTCACCATAGACCTGCCAATGATGACAGCTGGTGAAATAGCAGAGGGCTGGCCGTTCTTTCGTCTCAAGTGATTTAGAAGACCCCTTGAGGACCAAAGAGCGGTGGGGCCCGATGGACCCGAGTCGGCTGTAGTATCTATCGTAGATAAATGGCCCGGTATCTCAGGCGGTCTGTGGAGGGTGGGTGCTCTGAGGATCTAAACCTGAGGGAGACAACAGAGGACCAAGGCACCTGAACCTCTGAATCCAGGGCAGCAAAGCTGTTTCTGGTCTGTGTCCGGGCTTAACATCTCCAAGGAGTCCCCCGTTGCCAGAAGATGCTTTTTTCCCCGACTTACATGGCGAGTGACGCATCTCCATGGCTGGTTGGGTCGAGAACAGGAACGTCCCACAGGAGCATCCTACCACTTTGGGGAGGGATCCCTGCAGAGTACAGGCCAAGTCATCTGTTGGGAGCTGATACGGTGGCGACACTTCCACCAGAGCGCGGCGTCTGGCTACTGGGGTAGAAGAACAATTTAAAAGTAGGCGGGGGTGGAGTCCCCCAGTAGGTTTTCTAAGAGTAGGCACTTCACCCTTGTAGTCCTCTGCAAGCAAACAGTTGCTACTTTGAAAGTCTGTGCAGTCCACATTGTCCCGGAATAAAGCAAAGTAAACACAGCTCCTGCAATGTTAAACGTTCAATAGCGACCTACATTTGAGACTGTTGAGCTAGCTGGGTTTCCGTGTCTCTCTCTTTACATGGAATCTGTGAGGATCCCAGGACAGATTGTTGCGTTCACAGCAACTAAGCCGCAGGATCCAAAATCAAAAAGTATATAAAATCTTAACTTCACAAGGAAACACTATCACAACTTTACATAAACGATTAATCAAGGTCTCTTGTTTAGATGTTTTGGGGGAGGAGCTCATTAGAATAATGGCCCGTGTGAAATATCACAGCACAGTTGTAATATATGGTAAACAGAAACGGGATGGTTTTCAGAGATGGATGGGAGGGGTTTAGTGGAGCTGAAGGATGGAACTAAAAAGAACAAGGTAAAATGTATAGTTGAAGTTGGAAGTTTACATACACCTTAGCCAAATACATTTAAACTCAGTTTTTCACAATTCCTGACATTTAATCCTAGTAAAAATTCAGTTAGAATCACCACTTTATTTTAAGGATGTGAAATGTCAGAATAATAGTAGAAAAATATATTTATTTCAGCTTGTATTTCTTTCATCACATTCCCAGTGGGTCAGAAGTTTACATACTTAACTAGTATTTGGTAGCATTGCCTTTAAATTGTTTAACTTGGGTCAAAAATATCGGGTAGCCTTTCACAAGCGTCCCACAATAAGTTGGGTGAATTTTGGACCATTCCTCCTGACAGAGCTGGTTTAACTGAGTCAGGTTTGTAGGTCTCCTTGCTCGCACGTGCTTTTTCAATTCAAAATTTTCTATAGGATTGAGATCAGGGCTTTGATGGCCACTCCAACACCTTGACTTTGTTGTCCTTAAGCCATTTTGCCACAACTTTGGAAGTATGCTTGGGGCATTGTCCATTTGGAAGACCCATTTGCGACCAAGCTTTAACTCCCTGACTGATGTCTTGAGACTAATAACAAACTAAAGCTGACTATTGTAAAATATATTGTCTGTAAAATGTATGTTGAAGCCTGTTGTCCATTAATTTACTCCAATTAGGAGGTGGGGAGGGAATACAAAATAAAGTGTGTTTTCTGTACACCCACTACTGTTCAAAAGTTTGGGGTCACTTAGATATGTTCTTGTTTTTGAAAGAAAAGCAACACCAAAAATAACCTAATTGATCAGAAATACAGTGTAGACCATTGTTAATGTTGTAAATGGATATTGTAGCAGGAAACGGCATTTAAAAAATATATATTTATATGGTTATACCGAGGCCCATTATCAGCAACCATCACTCCTGTGATCCAATGGCATGTTAGCTAATCCAAGTTTTTCATTTTAAAAGACTAATTGATCATTAGAAAACCCTTTTCCAATTATGTTAGCACAGCTGAAAACTACTGTTCTGATTTAAAGAAGCAATAAAACTGGCCTTTAGACTAGTTGAGTATCTGTAGCATCAGCATTTGTGGGTTCGATTACAGGCTCAAAATGGCCAGAAACCCATAACTTTCTTCTGAAACTTGTCAGTCTATTCTTGTTCTGAGAAATGAAGGCTGTTCCATGCGAGAAATTGCCAAGAAACTGAAGATTTCGTACAACGCTGTGTACTACTCTCGTAAAGAGGAGTGGGAGGCCCTGGTGCACAACTGAGTAAGAGGACAAGTACATTAATGTCTAGTTTGCGAAACCGACGCGTCACAAGTCCTCAACTGGCAGCTTCATTAAATAGTCCCAAAACAAAACACCAGTCTCAACGTCGACAGTAAAGAGGCGACTCCGGGATGCTGGCTTTTTAGGCAGAGTGCCTCTGTCCAGTGTCTGTTCTTTTGCCCCTTTTAGTATTTTTTGGCCAGTCTGAGATGACTTTTTCTTTGCAACTCTGCCTAGGCCAGCATCCCGGAGTCGCCTCTCCACTGTTGACGTTGAGACTGGTGTTTTCACCTCAACCCAATTGAGATGAGTTGGATCGCAGAGTGAAGGAAAAGCAGCCAACAAGTGCTCAGCATATGTGGGAACTCCTTCAAGACTGTTGGAAAAGCATTCCAGGTTAAGCTTTTTGAGAGAATGCCAATAGTGTGCAAAGCTGTCAATGCAAAGGGTGGCTATTTTGAAGAATCTTAATTTATAAAATATAATTTGGTTTTGTTAACACTTTGGTTACTACATGATTCCATGTGTTATTTCATAGTTTTGATGTCTTCGCTATTTATTCTACAAAGTGTGAAAATTGTATAAATAAAAATCCTTGATTGAGTAGGTGTCATCTTTTGACTGGTACTGTATAATCATGCACAAAGAAAATATGGAGGATTGGAAATGATGCAGACAATTTACATCGACAGAAACCACAATCTGCCTGCAATATTAAAGCTGCTCTAACCCCAGAATAAAAAAAAATCAACTTCCTTCACTTTGTAGTTTAGTCCGCTACTGAAATACCTGTATTTGACCCCTTTACACTCAGCAACTGTTGTGGCATTGTTTTTTATGACCCTCTATTTATTGCATTGGATATTTGTTATTGTTCAGAAGGCCTGAACTCTTTAGGCCTCGTGGTCTGTTTTGCACTTCTCAACTGCTATGTAAATTCTGGTTGATTGTGATCATGTGGGAACGTGCTTGAGCTGACGTGGGCACTGGACTAGGCTACTTTTAGAACAAAGGGCATTCTTCTAGAAGAAGTTGGGGCGTGCTAGATCTCCCATCACATTTTCATTGGACGGATCTGTTCAGTAAGTCCTATTTGTGGAACACTGCTACCAGCAACCAACACCGGAACAAGTTTTTATTCAAATATACAAAAATCTAAATGCAATGTGAAGTGTTGGTTTCATGATGTGAAATTAAAGAAAATTCCCTGGCATGTTCCATTCACACAAATCGTATTTCTCTGAAATGTTGTGCATATTTGTTTACCTCTGGTGAGCATTTCTCTTTGCCAAGATAATCCATCCACCTGACAGGTGTGACATCTCAAGATGATGATTAAACAGCAAGGTCATTACACAGGTGCGTTTTGTGCTGGGGACAATAAAAGGGCACTCTAAAATGTGCGGTTTTGTCACAATGCCACAGATGTCTCAAGTTGAGGGAGCATTCAGTTGGCATGCTGATTGCAGGAATGTCAACCAGAGCTGTTGCCAGATAATTTTAAGTTAATTTCTCTACCATAAGCCGCCTCCAACATCGTTTTAGAAAATCTGGCAGTAGGTCCAACCGGCCTCACAACCGCAGACCACGTGTATGGCGTCATGTGGTCGAGCGGTTTGCTAATGTCATTGTTGTGAACAAAGTGCCCCGTGATTACGGCATGGGCAGGCAAACTACGGACAACAAACACAGTTGCATTTTATCGATGGCAATTTGAATGCATAAAGATGCCGTGACGAGATCCTGAGGCCCATTTTGTTTTAAGATGTCTGTGATCAGCAGATGCATATCTTTATTCCCAGTCATGTAAAATCCATAGATTGGGGCTTAATGACCTAATTTCATGACTTATTTCCTTTATGAAGTCTAACTCAGTAAATTCTTTGAAATTGTTGCGTTTTTCTGTTTTTGTTCAGTATACATCTAGGGGCAGCAACATCATCCTAGTCCTACATTTAAAATGGGCTGCCTTTCTATGCAGTCTATTTAAATGGAATCAGCCCACCAGACAGATTTTTCTGTAGTTCGGATGGTGTGGTATTCCCAAGTTTAAAATTTATATTACACCTAGGAGAATAAACCTTACTCAAGCATTGCTATCAGACGATACAAAATCACTGATCTACAAATGACCTTACATCCCAATTAACTCCTCATTACAGATCAAGATTAGATGTGCGCCTATCCTTTCTCAAACAGAACCCATTAAACGTGCTGCTAGTTTGTCAGACTCCGCTGTTAGGAGCCAGTCCGTGTGAATGAGTTGGCTCTCTTAGCACTCTGAGGGAAAGAGTTTCCTGTGTGGAAAGAGGCTGGAGGGGAAGTTAAATTGGTGAAAAGTAATCATGAGAGAGAAAGAGTCAAGGTTCTAGCACAGGGAAAGTCTTCGTCTGGGAGAGAAGTGTAAAGCCTATGATTTTGCATACGTGTATGTTTGCCATTCTTCCCCTCTCTGGGTCTGCCCTCACCCCACTTTTCTGCTTTGAGTAGAGGAAGTAACTATCAGGGTGGATGAGGTTAGGTCCCCAGTGTTCTGCCCAGTCAGGGTTTCAAGATTTTTGGTACGAGCCATGTCTGAGGCCTCTTGGGGCCTCTTCCTGTCTGACCTGACCCTGCTGGGGCGTTCTGCTGGAGTTGGGGCTTTTCTTGCCAGGTGACCACTCCCCACCCTTATGGCTTTTACAGAGGACTGTTAACTGTGCTGCAGCAGGAACACTTGACCACTTAAAACCAGCTCTGTGTCCTACCGGTGGAACACCTCTTATTATAATAATATATGCCATTTAGCAGATGCTTTTATCCAAAGGGGCTTAGTCATGCATACATTGTACGTATGGGTGATCCCGGGAGTCAAAACCCACTATCCTGGTGTGGCACTACAGAGGACGACTTTCTGTTGTGATTTACAGAACCACAACTCTGAACAGCCCTCTGATCAGCTATAATAAAGATGAGCTAAATATAGCTGTATACAGTCTTATGTAGGCTACATGTATTATGTGTTGATTTAAAATCTTAAAGGACACATTTTGATAATCAGAGGAGTGCACAATAACTCTAGTTCGTTGGGAGAGAAACAGTTTATGAATTCTAAAGTACCTTTCCTTCCTTGTCTCCTTTATTGACCAGAAAACAAAGCCTAGACACTAGTGAAAAGTCAGCCCACCAGGAATGAGCTTTTCTTAGCTGCCCAGGAATGAGAATGATGTGAAGGCAAATAGATGAGGAGAGGAAGTAACTTAAGACCATTGAGATGCACGCTAACTCACCTCTCTTTCTGTGCAGGTGTTCACCATCTTTGCCTTTGCCACCACGGGTGGTTACTCTGGGACGACCCACATCAGTGTGAAATGTGGGGATGCGGTGCTAAAGGACATAGACGTAGGGTTCGGATACCCTTTCAGGTAAAACACCTCTCGCATAGAGCTGCATATTAACAACATGTATGCTGTCATATTGTTTCTTCTGTTTTTTTAATTGCCAGTAACCCCTACCTGTGGTCTGTACAGTAAATAAGCCTATCTCTGGCACTCCCTGAAAAGCAATGCAAAACTTTTCAAGGGTTTGATGTGTAAACAGGAATTCCAAAGAGCAGTTTCTTTTTACTCTAAAGCTGGTTGTAAAATGTATGCAGTCACACATGGAAAAAAACAAAAGATTCTTCCCACCAAGATCATTTTTATTTGCCTTTGATGGTTGCCCCTTAAATGTTTTTTGAATTTATAGTTGAAATGGATTTATCTAATTTATAGTTTTTCTCTCCCACCCCCCCACTACTCTCTAGGTTGCCAAGCTACGGCCCTTTAAAGGTGCCCACGTGTAACGGGAACGCCACGAATGAGATTTACCTACAGGGCGACTACTCTTCCTCGGCTGAGTTCTACGTCTGTGTCGGTGTCTTTGGCTTCCTGTACTGCACCGCCACCCTGGTTCTATACTTGGGATACCAGCATGTGTACCGCGAGGGCCGCGGACCTACCTTTGTGAGTCTAAGATAGGCTGTTGGTCGACCAAGATTTGAATTTTTTTGTCAAGCTGTGATATATATATATATATATATATATATATATATATATATATATATATATATATATATATATATATATATATTATTTATTTATTTCACACACACTGGGGAGAACAAGTATTTGATACACTGCCGATTTTGCAGGTTTTCCTACTTACAAAGCATGTAGAGGTCTGTAATTTTTATCATAGGTACACTTCAACTGTGAGAGACAGAAAATCACATTGTATGATTTTTAAGTAATTAATTTGCATTTTATAGCATGACATAAGTATTTGATCACCTACCAACCAGTAAGAATTCCGGCTCTCACAGACCTGTTAGTTTTTCTTTAAGAAGCCCTCCTGTTCTCCACTCATTGCCTGTATTAACTTTACATGTTTGAACTCATTACCTGTATAAAAGACACCTGTCCACACACTCAATCAAACAGACTCCAACCTCTCCACAATGGCCAAGACCAGAGAGCTGTGTAAGGACATCAGGTATAAAATTGTAGACCTGCACAAGACTGGGATGGGCTACAGGACAATAGGAAAGCAGCTTGGTGAGAAGGAGAAGGTCTGGAGAAGGTCTGTATGGAGGAGTGGGACAAAATCCCTGCTGCAGTGTGTGCAAACCTGGTAAAGAACTACAGGAAACGTATGATCTCTGTAATTGCAAATAAAGGTTTCTGTACCAAATATTATGTTCTGCTTTTCTGATGTATCAAATACCTATGTCATGCAATAAAATGCAAATTAATTACTTAAAAATCATACAATGTGATTTTCTGGATTTTTGTTTTAGATTCCGTCTCTCAATAAAAATTGCAGACCTCTAAATGCTTTGTAAGTAGGAAAACCTGCAAAATCGGCAATGTATCAAATACTTGTTCTCCCCACTGTATATATAAACAATTATGGCACGCAAGACACCTGTCTGAGTGGACTAATCCATTGCGAATGCTTCAGAGATGGCACACAAGTATCACCAGTAGTACGTTTACCATTTCTTGTCTAAAAGTTCTGTTAATGCATTCAATATATTATTATTACAGTCTTGTCATTGTAGGAGTGGACATTTTTGTAGAACGCACAACCTAGGTTACACTTGTGAGGGAAAAGTTTAGGTTTATTTCATTCCGTTTACGAGTTAATTTATTAATTGTCTTTGACAGGAGCTCTCCAAACAAATCTTGAGAAAGGACACACACCTGATTTATGAATAGAACTAGGCCTAGGCTACCTGGCCTGCACGCAAATGTAGGCTTATAAATATGCACATTTGGGGATCTGATACTATTTCTGATTGGCTTAACTCGCCATCACTGTGGAGCTTCTCAAAGTAATTTTTTCCTTCGCCTCAAAAAGAAAGTAAACTGTCTGTTTTGACATCCATTGTGAATAGTTCCTCAACGTAGCCTATTTGAAAAATCTTTCCAGCTCTCCCACTTTCGATAACCACACAGCATGAAAGGGGGAAAATGTCATGCTCTGATCCGGTGGAAATGTCATAAAGGCCTACCTCATTACTTCTTATCCTTTGTGCAAATAGCCTACGGCTGTGTCTGTCTGTCTGTGGTGCTCACTGGCAGCACCCAGAATATTTTAAACAATGTTGCAAGTTTGTTAGCTCGAGCTTCAGGCTAGACCCAAGTTAATAGTTAATACAATGTTTCAAGTTCCTTGCAGACAGGCCATGCATAGCTCCCGAGGGACGCAGCGGTCTAAGGCCCTGCATCTCAGTGTCTGAGGCATCACTATAATTTTGATTAACCACATGACATTGATTTTGAGATGAAACTGTTCCACAAAAATGTGCATATGAAAATCATAACTGACACACAGATCAGTAGAAATGGTATGATAACTTGCCACTCCAAATGGTAAAGGTTGCTGACCGTTGTTGTAGCCTACTACCGGCAACTTCAGATGCATAATGGCAGAATTTGCAACGGCCAGCAGCAGTGGGAGAAATGTTATTCTGGTTAGTTTAAAATGTTTTAACTAGGCAAGTCGCTTAAGAACAAATTCTTATTTTACAATGACTGCCTACCCTGACCTAACCCGGGCAACGCTGGGCCGATTGTGCGCTGCCTTATGGGACTCCCAATCACAGCCGGTTGTGAGACAGCCTGGGATCGAACCAGGGTCTGTAGTGACGCCTCTAGGACTGAGACTCAGTACCTTAGACAGCTGCGCCACTCGGGATCTCTGGCTCACGCTTTAGTAAATTGTCAAAATGTTTAATTACAGCGCTTGACGCATCAGGCAAAATAGCCTACATATAGTTGATTTTATTCGAACATAGGGTGGGGTTTATGTTAGTTACCGTATAGTGTAGCATAACTGGAACTATTTGTATATCCTGGTCTACCAGCCTGTGTACTGCCAGATCAGTGTCAACCAGTCATTGTGAGGCTGTTTGTAGGGTTTTTGAGAAGCAACCCATCAACTGGCAGACCAATAATGGTGTGTGACTGTACAGAGTAAGCATGTACAGCTGATAGTGATTGTAATGTTAGCCACACAGTACTGCGCAGTTTGCAGAAAAGAAAAGCATATCTAAAACAACATACTTACATTTTCAGAATTAGACAACGTCTCTCAGCCAGATGCCGAAGAATTGGTTCATGCATTTTCTTATTTTAGGCTAGTTCTCTAAAGCGTCACAGTTGTGGAACAGCTCGCTATGTCAGGTAAGAGGGGCAGATAACAGAGGTTTTTAAATCACTTTTAAAAACCCACCTTTTTAGTTGGGATTTTAATAAGTGAGTTATATACATCCTCAGTTTGTTTTAATGTGAAGTATTTTGTTTTAAATATGTTGATTTAACAATGTAACCATTTGTCTCTGGCTGATGGGTTAGGTTCATGTTTTAAGCCTGGTATGGCTCTAACAGCTGAGACAACAGGTTAAGTTGTGAGCCTAATAGTTTTCAAAAGAGATTCATGATTTCAAAGCTGCGTTCTTCCATCCTTTTCAACATGGTCCTATAGTGACAACCCTCCCCTGTTTTTCTCAGGACCTGTTGGTGACTGCTGCTTTTGCCTTCCTGTGGCTGGTGTCCTCCTCTGCCTGGGGGAAGGGCCTGACTGACGTGAAGTGGGCCACCAACCCAAACCACCTGGTTGAGACCTGTCAGCCCCTGTGCTCACCTGGATACTTCCCCTCCATGGGAAAACTCAATGCCTCTGTGGTGAGCAATTTGATTTAGTAATAGGAATTTAAAGCCAATTCTCAATGTGATTTACAGGTATGTACAAGTCAAGCATGAAAGACAGGGCTACGGGTGTAGTGGCACTTAATGTAGCATTTGTAATTCCTTTGTTTGTATCCTGTGACGTCTTTGTTTCACACTTTCCTGCTTGTCCAGATATTCGGATTTCTAAACCTCATCCTATGGACCGGTAACTGTTGGTTCATCTTTAAGGAGACTCCCTTCCACAAGGACCCCAACCCACCAGCCACCATGGAGGAAGGCGGAGTCCCCAGCTCTTAATTGCATAGAGCCCAAGCCAATTGCCAAGGTGCTTTGGACCCACACTGTTTCTTATTTAACCCTATTAAGAAGGAAACTAAAACCTCAAGCAAAATGTTGCTTTTTAATCACCCTTACCACAGAGGCCACTTTTCAATGATGGGCATTAAGCTCAAGCTTCAGGGAAAGTATTCATGCTGTGTTTACACAGGCAGCCCAATTCACACACTATTTTTTTTCTCACTAATTGGTATTTTGACCAATCAGATCAGCTCTGAAAATAATCTGATGTGATTGGCCTTTTGGCCAAATAAAAATAAAATAATTGGTGTGCCTGTGTAAACACAGCCTAAGTTCCCCAAGTCTAACCCTCCAACACAGCTACCCTTGGATGTGGTTTTAATACTCTGCATAGAGTTGGTCAGTTAATGTGAATGATTTGCTAGCTGCAATCAACACTACCCCAATTTACAGGTGTAAACCCTGATAACTGAGTGACCGCAACGGTTTTTATTAGTTTTTTCCTGTTTATTTTTAAACATTCTAAAAGGTGCCTTGAGTTAACTGTACATAACATCTATTCAGTTACAGTGAATGTGGCTTGAGTTGAACACTTTCAAAGGAATTTGGGTATCTGTGATTTTCAAAATGTCTGATTTTGGTCGCTTCAAGTAGAGCAGGTACTTTCAAACGCATAGGCCAAGTACAAAATGTCCCAACAGGGCTCACAGACACACTACTGTAGCTGAACTGTGACTAATATGGGGATGTTCAGTAATGCTGCGTTGACATCACAGGTGGCCGGCCGGTGGTACCTTTAATTAGGGAGGACGGGCTCTTAGTAATGGCTGGAACTGTATCGAAAACAACAAACCCGTGGTTTCCAGGTGTTTGATTCCAATAACTCCTTTCCCGGCCATTTGTTATGAGCCGTCCTCCCTTCAGCAGCCTCCTGTGGTTCAAATACACTAATTGTCTGACCGTCAGTCCCCTCGTTTACCATGAATCTAATAAAGGAGATGAGGTCGACGGTAAATGTTGAAATCCGCTGCTCTGTTGCCTTTCAGGCCTAAATTTGGTCCTCTAAATTAAAATAAACAATTTTAACTACTGTCATATCAGTAATTCCAATATTCCACTACTACATTTTTTAAACATGGATGTTGCATTTCTGTCGTGTTCTGAAAGCCTACTGCTTTGGTGCACTAAACTCGTCAGTTAGCTACTTGACCCCACAATCGCTCCTGATGTTCAATGCGTTCCTCTTTGAAATGTATGTTTTTTTTTTTTGTCTTAGTTTTGTTATTCAAAATTATTTTGTCACATGCTTCATAACCACCTGGTGTGGGCTAACCTTGAAATGCTTGTGGATGAACATATGAACAGTGCCTTGGTTATTTATACTAACTATAGCAGTAACACCAACTAATATGGACTACGTTCAATTTGAGGACACATTTCTAGTAACTGCTGTCAATATTTTAGTTATTCAAACTGTCAGTGCCTATATTTCACCGCAGTGCTGGTTGGTGTATTGTTTACTCAATGAAGCCAAAGTTTTTAAAGTCTTATGTAAAGTTGTGACATTGAAACAATTAAAACACTAAGTTCCCTCAGTATTTGACTCTTCTCAAAATGTTTGAACTAGAGCTGGGACGATAAACCAGAAAATGATCGACACCGACCACTTATTGCAGGCATTTTGCAGATAACATTTAGTACGATATGTAGCCTATACTACAGAAATGTAAAGTTTGAAATTAAATAAGTTTGCTAATATGGGTGGATTGTTATAGCTGTCAATTGACCCATAAAAAAGCTTAGTAGTAGTTTAAAGGGTCATTTTTTAAACTTGTTATAAAATTATAGTTCTATTTATTATTTCAGCCATATCACGATAAACTGCCTGAATTGATTTTTGTCTGACGCCCAGCTGTAGTTTGAGCAGGAAAAGACAACTTTTGAATGATGTCATTTAAAAAAAAAAACGACATTAATTGGTCAATTCACAATAAGCCCTTTAATGGCTTCTGTGTGTTTAGAAAATATCTATAACTTATCTCCCTGAGTAAGTTTTATGCCTTCATGGTTGTCATTTTGTTTTTTCTGTTTTGTCACACCACTGGGCAAGCTACAGACTATCATTGAAGAATGGTAAATGGTGCTGCCATGTAACACAAATGGCAACATGTAGGTGCCAAAATTAATGAATCCTTTGGTATTTCTTGTTGCTTGTTTTTTTTCTCTCTCATATTTACATTTTAATTTAGCCAATGATTGCAGTTGATGGGTGTGTGGAGATGACCTACAGTGCCTTGCGAAAGTATTCGGCCCCCTTGAACTTTGCGACCTTTTGCCACATTTCAGGCTTCAAACATAAAGATATAAAACTGTATTTTTTTGTGAAGAATCAACAAGTGGGACACAATCATGAAGTGGAACGACATTTATTGGATATTTCAAACTTTTTTTAACAAATCAAAAACTGAAAAATTGGGCGTGCAAAATTATTCAGCCCCTTTACTTTCAGTGCAGCAAACTCTCTCCAGAAGTTCGGTGAGGATCTCTGAATGATCCAATGTTGACCTAAATGACTAATGATGATGAATACAATCCACCTGTGTGTAATCAAGTCTCCGTATAAATGCACCTGCACTGTGATAGTCTCAGAGGTCCGTTAAAAGCGCAGAGAGCATCATGAAGAACAAGGAACACACCAGGCAGGTCCGAGATACTGTTGTGAAGAAGTTTAAAGCCGGATTTGGATACAAAAAGATTTCCCAAGCTTTAAACATCCCAAGGAGCACTGTGCAAGCGATAATATTGAAATGGAAAGAGTATCAGACCACTGCAAATCTACCAAGACCTGGCCGTCCCTCTAAACTTTCAGCTCATACAAGGAGAAGACTGATCAGAGATGCAGCCAAGAGGACCATGATCACTGGATGAACTGCAGAGATCTACAGCTGAGGTGGGAGACTCTGTCCATAGGACAACAATCAGTCGTATATTGAACAAATCTGGCCTTTATGGAAGAGTGGCAAGAAGAAAGCCATTTCTTAAAGATATCCATAAAAAGTGTTGTTTAAAGTTTGCCACAAGCCACCTGGGAGACACACCAAACATGTGGAAGAAGGTGCTCTGGTCAGATGAAACCAAAATTGAACTTTTTGGCAACAATGCAAAACGTTATGTTTGGCGTAAAAGCAACACAGCTCATCACACTGAACACACCATCCCCACTGTCAAACATGGTGGTGGCAGCATCATGGTTTGGGCCTGCTTTTCTTCAGCAGGGACAGGGAAGATGGTTAAAATTGATGGGAAGATGGATGGAGCCAAATACAGGACCATTCTGGAAGAAGAGTCTGCAAAAGACCTGAGACTGGGACGGAGATTTGTCTTCCAACAAGACAATGATCCAAAACATAAAGCAAAATCTACAATGGAATGGTTCAAAAATAAACATATCCAGGTGTTAGAATGGCCAAGTCAAAGTCCAGACCTGAATCCAATTGAGAATCTGTGGAAAGAACTGAAAACTGCTGTTCACAAATGCTCTCCATCCAACCTCACTGAGCTCGAGCTGTTTTGCAAGGAGGAATGGGAAAAAATGTCAGTCTCTCGATGTGCAAAACTGATAGAGACATACCCCAAGCGACTTACAGCTGTAATCGCAGCAAAAGGTGGCGCTACAAAGTATTAACTTAAGGGGGCTGAATAATTTTGCACGCCCAATTTTTCAGTTTTTGATTTGTTAAAGTTTGAAATATCCAATAAATGTCGTTCCACTTCATGATTGTGTCCCACTTGTTGTTGATTCTTCACAAAAAAATACAGTTTTATATCTTTATGTTTGAAGCCTGAAATGTGGCAAAAGGTCGCAAAGTTCAAGGGGGCCGAATACTTTCGCAAGACACTGTACGTCTGTCACACTCCTATGGGAAGTGAATGGAACTTATTGATTTAGTATTTATTTATTTAAAAAAAATTTGCTTTGCACTAATTATTTTGTAAGTAATGTCATTTTGACATCTTGTTCCTTACGAGTGTTGGGATTTGAGGGATATGCAGACATTGCCATCCACACAGCTGGTTGTACAGCCGTGGCCGCTGTAGTGATTTACAAAGGGAAGGCTTGAGTCAGTCATGAAAGGACACTGATCTCTTAGATTATTTATATTCAAATAAAAATGGCACAAATAATCTAGCTATTTAGGATATAAATCAGGCTTGCAGGCCTTTATTTGTTTGTACAAAAGAAACATGTCAATACTGAGGATGTATAGACAATGCATTAAAGGATGAGAGCTGCAACACCTGCTGTACAGATGTTTGTTCACTCTGCTCGGACTGTAATGTTACCAGTTAATTAAGACTACAGTTAATGTTGTAGCCACAAGATGGTACTATTGTATTTCATATAACTATGGCTGCAAAGTAATTGTAACAATGCTTTTCTGGGGGCACAAGGGTACTGTTTCCTTCATATGACTAGAAGGCACAATTTCATGCTCAGTCCCAACCATAACCCCTTTTGTATCTATATCTAAACTAAACAAAAAGTTATGCAAGCGTATGAGGTAGGTTGACCAGCAAAATAAGGGGGGGGGGGGGCAGGTAGCCTGCACACACTGGCAAAGATTTTCAGCTGGGAGGCAGACACGGGAATACGTTTGAGTGACAGGGAGGGCTTTGCATAGGCGCTTTGTTTTTATTATTGTACTGGAAAAAAAGTCTGGAACGTGAAAGAACGTTATCAACCGATTCCCATGCTTTTAAAATAACGGCTCTGTTCAGTATAGACGTTGCATACCTCAACCAATGGTTGCACGCCAGGTTGACTGTACGGTCAGGCACCAGATTGCTAAAAACGTGGTTAGCTGAGAAACTAGAAGCAATGCCTGGTCATTTTATGGCATTGAACTGTGCATGACAGACCAAAACCAGCAGACTGTGGCCCTCAAGGACTGGAGTTGTGCATGCACCCCAGGGGACCCAATTTGGGCTGGCCACCCTACCTTTGTATATTTCAGTTTCAAGTTTACTACTGAATTACAACAGAGCTTGAAATAGCAAGGCCTTCCCATCTCGTCCATAACATTCATAAACACTGAAGAGAGTCAAGTGAGCTCCTCTCGATAGGTACATGCGGGCATTTCATGAATGCGCACGCAGGTACTTCCCATCCCTGTCGTGAACGCGGATTATGACGTAAGTCACTTGCCGCGCAGTGATGATGGCGGTGCGTGAACGCGCAGTAAAAGTAATGGCTGCTCTGGAACGGCGGGTGCCTAGTCTCGATGATTTCGTGGGCGAAAGCTGGAGCGCCTGGGCCGAGAGAGCCAGTGTGACTGCGTCGGAAGGTAAGGGAGCACTTTGACATTGGTATTGTTAGATATCAAACCGATGGTCATTCTGTTGAGGGTTATTTTCGAGGAAACGGGCGGCAGCCTTAACCATGTTACCCAAACAAAGACCCGGCTGGGTCCTAGCGCTGGGAGGCTAACATGTTGCTCTCTCCCAGGTCCTAGCGCATACGCCGTCTTCTCATAAAATAAGTGATAATCGTTTCTATTTGATCCTCGTTATGTCGTTTTATGTACACAGATAGACCATGGCAACCATTTGACAATATTCTCTCATTACAACGGCACACACCTAAATAAAACTATGGCCTTACAGCGGAATGCGTCTTGTATTAGTTGTAGCGATGGTTGGGCGAGCAACTTCTTGCCATGGAAAGCTAGCTAGCCGTATTAGCAATGAAGCTAAGCTAATACTTATAGCAGTATGATAGACACCGGTGACGAAGGAGGAGTCTGATGCTGTTTCCACCATGTAACATTTAGGTAATCTAGCTTTTTATTTCAGGGCGTATTTTGAGTTATCGATTGATGGAATGGTGATGTGAACCTAATAAAACAACAGTTTTTGGAAATACTGTGTATTCGAGGCACAATTCATTTTTTTAGTTGCCAGGCGAGATCCGTGTCTTCAAAGCTCCAAGTGTGTGTGTGTGTGAATGAACATAATTTCATCAGTGCACACGTGTATTAGGTCAAATATCATGTTCGTAGCCTAATTCAAGCAAGAGGTCCCAAATTCGCCATACAAAATGAAGTCACTTAACCAGTTTTCTTCAAAATTTACATCCACACTGAAAGTGAATTCCTATATATATATATATATATATATATATATATATATATATATATATATATATACATCCTGTATGGAACCTGTATGGAACCTGTACCTGCTGCTTATCTCTGATCTATGTGCCAGTTGTGAGACCAGAGGTCCAGGTTCTGCTCCTGACTTCCTGTCTAGTCAACACAGACAAGGGGATGACTCTTAAGTGTCTTTCCCTCATCTCCTCTTCCCTTATCCACTGATGTTGAAGAACTGAACTGGCAAAGGTGTTTGTTTTCCATGTTGTTTTCACTTGATCTGCCTTTTCAGATCATTGTGGATCAAAGGAAGATGTAATGGAGGAACCACCTCTTGACTATTGAGGCACCCAAAGGTTACTACACTAGCCTTGCATGTGTATCCTGTATGTACACCTCAAGTCACAGTCTCTGTTTTCAGGCTCCGATGGAGATGACTGCAGCAAGAATGGGAAGAAAACAGCCGAGGCAATGTCTCTTAGGAAGGAAGGTAAGTATTTTTTGGGACGCTTGTAAGATTACATCCTTCATACTTAGGTTTAGATTTGCCTCTAACATTACTAATCCGGGCATCTTAGCTAGCCACAGCCAAACATGCCTCTGCAGCACAAAGTGTGTGTTTGTGTGTCCCAAACAATGTGTGTGTCTTTCCAGATTTGATTCCTCTTCCTTTCGTGCTCGTGGGTGTCTTGTCTTAAGAGATGAATTTGGGGTTGGGGGGCACTGTTCTCTGTACCCAGGTGCCCTCTGGTAACCAGCCTGGCAGTCTGCAGCAGCAGATGTCTAACAGACGCTGCCTCGTGTGTGTTTGTCTGCCTGCTTTTGTTCCTGTGTTTCACGGAGAGGGAGACATGGTGATGTGTGTGTGTGTGTCTATACATACTTTCTTTGTGATTTCTCACCACCTGTTCCTCCTCTCGCTCCCCACCCACCAGACATGTCCATCTTCGGCCACTACCCGGGCCAAGATGACTTCTACTTGGTGGTGTGTAGCCACTGTGGCCAGGTGGTCAAGCCCCAGGCCTTTGAGAAGCATTGTGAGAGGAGACACGGCCCTCTGAGCAAACTGTACGCCCCCCTCCGCTCCACCCCTCCAGCACCCCAGCAGCGCCCCCGCCATAGCCACTCCCCATCCTCTGCCCACGCAACCTCATCCTGGGAAGGGAGGAGGCAAGGGACTGGGGCACCAAGAGCAGCCCCCCCATCCCCATCCACACCCCCACAGTTCAGACACACCAAGCCCCCCAAGGAAGGAGTACGGTAAGAGGGAAGGGCTAGATGGATCAAGGGTGGGCGTTGAGTACGAGGGGGGATTGGATAATGGGGGTGAGCTTTCTCTATTTTCCATGGTGAAACCATCTTATTGTATCCATAACCATCTGAGATGTATTTTTTAAATGTATTCTGATTATTAATTTCTGTGTTTTAAACATCTGACCATGTTCTCATTCTCTCTTGTCCCTTCAGCCACTCCCACCTGGATAAGAGCCCCCACAGCGGCCATTCTGAATCAGCTGTGTTCAAGCAGCCTCCACCCCTGGAGCCTCCCCTGAGCTCCCCACCTCCCTCACTCAGAGACCCACCCTGGCCCCATGGAGGCACCCCGCCCGGCCGGCCCTCCACCACCCCGCCCAGCCGGCCCTCCACCACCCCGCCCAGCCGGCCCTCCACCACCCCGCCCGGCCGGCCCTCCACCACCCCGCCCGGCCGGCCCTCCACCACCCCGTCCAGCCGGCCCTCCACCACCACTTCGCCCGGCCGGCCCTCCACCACCCCCCCGCCCGGCTGGCCTTCCACCACCCCCCCGCCCGACCGGCCCTCCACTGCCCGGCCCTCCACCACCCCAGCCGGCCGGCCCTCCACCAGTGAGAGGACACACACTCAGAGGAAGGAGGCCATAACGGTCCCTACCCTCCCTGGCCATCTCCGTGGACCAAGACCTTACAACAAAGTGGCCTCCAGTGAGTCTTCTTTTTTTCTTTTTTTTAAAGAGAAACAAGCCTCCCCCTCTGAACCTGTTTGTTGGGTCAAGAATCTCTTGAATAGATTCATTTTAAAATAGTGACATCTTACCAGACTAGTGATCAAAGAGGAAAGGACACAAAGAAAGGAAGCTAGTGTAGACTATTGATTCACAGCCGTTTGATTGCTATTAGACACTCTTCTGTTCCTGTCATCTCCAGGGAGAGAGTGTGATCTTGACAAGCACTGCGGAGTACTGGACTCCGAGAGGAAGAAAGTCTGCACTCGTCTCCTGACCTGCAATGTAAGTTCACACTCACCCTCTCATGTAAGCTCTCATTTTCCTCCCCTATCCCAGTCTCCTCTTCTTGTCCTAGCGATGACGTCACAGCACCAATTTTGCCCTCTTTCCTGCAGCCCCCCCCCCACACACATACACACCTTGTGCACCATGACTGTGACACTCTCGTTTGCGGCAGAATTTAGTGGGAAAAGTCTCTAAATGCTATCAAAACCATAGAAATCTTCAGTGTCAACTCCCCAAAGGCAGCCTGAAAAGTAGTGGAATTTGTCACTAGCCTCTTACCAATAAAAGTCGCTAGAGGGGTCTGAAAACACATTAAATATGGTGACAAAGTCGCAACACTGGGGGTGAAAGTAAGTCTGAGACGAGTAGAAGAAATAGTGCCATACCGGTTGAACATGAGCCTGTCATAACAATTACCACTGTTACACTATTTATCATTACCACATGTCAACCGCATGAACATTTGCAAATGTACCGGAAAACGTGTGGAATGGGCTCCAAAATGCGAGGTGGTTCAACGATAACAGTAACATTTTGCGAAGACAGAGACGCGTGACCGAGACACGTGAGGACTGGATGCATCAATTCACGTTATAAGTGTAGACTGAATGTCAATGTCATCCCTTACACTTATTTGTGTTTTGTTAGATGTCTCTTTACATTCATCAAATGGCAGGTGCACTGTATGGCTGTGGAAATTACTTTCAGGTTGTGTTTAGTGAGTCCGCCTGATCAGTGGCAGTAGAGCTGACCAGGGATGTTCTCTTGATAAGTGTGTGAATTGTACTTTTGAGTGTCAGGGAAAATGTATGTAGGAGAAAGTACACCTTTTCTTTAGGATTGTAGTAAGGTTAAAGTTATCAAATCTAAAAAATGTAAAGTAAAATACAGAGACCCCAAAAAACAACTTAAGTAGTACTTTAAAGTATTTTTACTTGAGTACTTTACACCACTGGAGAGTAATAACTTGGCTCTTTATTTTTCTGTGATGATTTGGCACATTTAGAAAAGGGGAACTATCAGACACAGATAAGAGATCTAGGTTATTATTACTATCCTGTGATAATAGGAGGAGCTCCAACGATAATGGTCTCCTTCAAAACTAGTACCCCGTAGATAACATAGTAATTACTTCCATTTATGATGTCACATCGGGCATGGATTTCATACAGACACTTTTAAACAAAAAATGACGTTACTAGTAGGCCTAATTGTGGAGTGCCCCTTTTGGATTATGAGGGTGACTAATTTCTCTCCATTTTACGTTATTTTCTCTTCCTCTCACCTGTCTCCTGTTGTCTACACTTCAGCAATTTGTTGCTATAGCAGCATCTAAATACCATGTTGCTTCGCGATTATGGTGTTGCCTTCATATTTGAAGAATCTGCCATTTATTTTATTTTAATTTAACTAGGCAAGTCGGTTAAGAACAAATTCTTATTTTCAATGACGGCCTAGGAACAGTGGGTTAACTGCCTGTTCAAGGGCAGAACGACAGCTCGGGGGTTTGAACTTGCAGCCTTCCGGTTACTAGTCCAACGCTCTAACCACTAGGCTACCCTGCCACCCCATATAATGGAAGGGGTATTTTGTGTAGGGCATTGAGGACATTGTGGAATTAAATATGACCCCTAGTCCTAGAGCCCTGGTGTAGTTAGTGCTAGAGAAACGACCTCCTCCTTTCGTTATTAAAATCACTGATCTGACATGAATAGGAAGGTGACTGCAAAGTAGTAGAAACCTTACTTTCACCCATCCCGCCATGTTAGGTCAGTGATTACTTCAAGTTCAGATGAGGCTTTTGTCAAAGTACTCACATGGCCACTGTCTAGAGCTGGGAGCACAGGAAGTGTGTGTGTGTGTGGCGCAGGCTGCTGGTTTGTCTAAAAGAGGAACCCGGCCGTGTCGCTCAGTGCAAAGAGGGGTCACGTGTAGGCAGGAGCAGAGAACCCCATGTAAAGGAAATGGAAAGGACCTGAGGAAACGGCTTCCCTCCCTCGTTCAGGTGGCCTCGTTCAGACGGCCTCGCTTCTCGTTCAGACAGCCACACTATCTTTCTTCATCTCTTTACCAAGACTATTTGATACAGCAGTCTATTGCCATCAGCAGTGAAACCTACATATTGTTGATGAAATGTTGCATATTTTTAAGTGCTTTCTACAAATCTCTCATGGTGGTTTAGGCTCTAGTTTCCTGTCTGCTTGGATGTACCAAAGCCAGGTCTTCCCCTCATCCCCAACCCTTGTGCTGCTCTGAACAGATTGTCTCAGGCGTATGTTATGTGATTCAGGTCATCTCTAGCAGCACAGTTAAATGGTAATGAATCCCACCATGTCTCAGACCCATCTGTGCCTCAGAATGTGTTGATGAGAGAACAGATTTACCAATATCCTAACATTTGTGAACTAGATTGGTTTCAATCACTCATTTCAGACCATCGGGAGTTCCTAGGACTTGGCTGTCATAGGGGCTGGGTGCTATAGTTTTCATTTAAAAAACAGAAGGGAGTTTGGACAGCATCACCCATTTATTCACCGTACTAGAAGCACAGGCAGAATGTAATTTTTTTGAAGTTGACCAAATCTTTGTGTAAGAAATACATTTGATCAACAAAACAAGGATTCATGTGTAGTTTGTCTCCCTCGTCTGTTTCTTTCTCTTCTCCTTAGATTCACTCTATTCACCAGCGGAGGAAGGTTCCTGGTCGGAGTAAAAACTTTGACCAGCTGGTGACCGAGCTGAAGACGAGTGTCCGGATCCGTGATCGGGGCGCTCAGACCCAGGAGGGGAGTGGCTCATGCCAGTCCCCCAGCCCAGAGGCCCAGAGGGACCCCCTAGCACCCCCACACTGCAGGAGGCCCCTCACCAACAACCCTGCCTTCAGGTGGAGGACTAATGTTATCAACTGTGGTCAAATCATAGTAAAGGTCTTGTGGTAGATGTGGTCCAAATATGAATGTCTGTCTTCAGTCGGTCCAGGGCTTCTTCGGAGAGTGCTCCAGAGGAGGAAAAACCTTGTCAAGAGGAGGGTAGCACCCAAGCCCCATCACCCCTCACCCATGGGCGCATTTCCAGCGATGAGAGCGAGGGAGAGGGGCCTGAGGAACCAATCGAATACCCCTCGTCCTCTTGGCACCCTAAACCAGCCGCGGTAAGATTACAGGATGTCAACAACTACTCCTAGTATTTTGACAGCTGTACAACGCAAGAATGTTGCCAACACGGGCCCGTGTTATCACTCCCCTAATTCCCCGTGATCTGTCTCTTGTCCTCTACCTAGGGGTGTTCGTTTGGCAGTTATGTGATGGGTCATGGTGTGTACACCTTTGACCGGCGGCTCCACCACCTTCGGTCGGCGCTCAATGCCATGGTGGAGCAGCACATCAGCGCACACCTCTGGAAGTAAGATTTCTTTCAATGTGTGTCCTGTGGGAGCTGTATACGAGGTCTACTGGTGTAACGGTTTGGCATAACGGCTACATAGTGCTCTTTTCCTGATTATTTCCTGTCTGGACAAAGTATTGAATTGTAGTTTTCTGTCTGGATCTAATACAGATATATTTTCTCTCTGCAGGAAAATACCTCAAGCATCAGACCTCCAGTCCCAAAGTCCCTCTGTGAAGAGCATCTCCTCTTCCTCTCCCTCCTCATCCTTCTCTTCCTCTCTACATTCTAAAGTCAGGACAGGAAGCCACAGAACCACCCCATCCCTCAGGCCTTCCTCCCATGGACCAGGGAGGGAGACACGCCTACAAATCGCCTCCCACTCCACAGCCATTAACCAATCAGAGAATTCCAGTGGCAGTGGCAGCCATATTGTAGCCCCTGCGCCCCCTCCTGCCCGCCAGGCAGGTCCAGGGCGACCGCCAGGTCCCGCAAGGCCCAAGAACCCGGTGGGGCGACCCAGCAAGCAGCAACTGAGACTCAGAGAGGAGGAGGCGGCAGCAGCAGCACTCCGTAAACGTGAAGCCCCATCACAGGAGGGTGAGCACTCTGGCCCAGACAGGAACTCTATCATCCTACAGGACCGGAGACGGCCCCCAACCAGTTCCTCTAAGACCACCCCGCCCACCCCTCACAGCCAGACCAATGGCACCCTCTCCCCCAGCAGCAAACCCCGCCCCCAGCCATCCCCCTCGGAGCCCCATTCACCAGCATCTGCCTGGTTGTTTAAACGGACACACCCACCCTCTGGACACACTTCCTCCCCACCCGATCCTCACTTCCGCAGGGGGGACTCAGGACTGCACGGGAGGGGGGCGATGGGGTACGACCACAGGGGTCTGGGGAAGAAACGCAAGGGGGGCAGCAGTGAACCCTCTCCCCCCTCCAAACCGCACCGCCTGCCCTCCTCCCCTCACTCTAATTTCTACCCCTGGAAGGACAGTAAGGGGGGAACACTGCCTGGTGGGGTGGAGAAGAAAATGGGCACACAGAAGGTGGGTTGAGGCAGTTGTTATAAGTAATATGTTGCAATTTACGATTATATAAGGAATATGTTATCTACATATGGTACAAATTATGTTATGTTATCCTAGTTTTTGTGACTATAAAGCAGCCATTTGACTGTCTTCCTGCTCTCTCCACAGCCAAAACTGCACCATTAAGAGTGCCTGCCTTACAAGCTACTGAGGGAGTCAGCCCTGCCTGTGCTGTCAGACATCATGCCTCAGACTGTGGCTACAGGACTCAAGAGGTTGTGTGTGTGTGTGTGTGTGACTTGATATTCAAGCCAATGTTTGTGTGTGTATGTCTTTTGACTCCTATATGAGTGTACAGGTAGGTGTGTGTGTGTGTGTGTGAGCGAGAGTGCTTATGACCAATAAAGTATGAGTTATGTGTTCAGTTCCTGAGTCTGTGTGAGTTTGCTGCTGTTGGTGAGTGTGTGCAGGACAAAGGGGACATGTGAATTTCTGTGTATGAATTTAGAAATACCTCAAGACCTTCTGGTTATGCTGCTAAATAAATATGTTGGTTTATAAAAATTGATTAAAAATATCCTTTACACTTGCTTGAAGTTGTGGCCATTGCTTTATTATGAGGCTGGTATGGGAGGAGTGGGGGTTACCCAAATATTATTTATTGCACCCTTGACAGATACTTCTGTGTCCCAAATACCGTTTTATTTTATATAAGCATGGCAGTCTGAGAAATTCTCACTGTATTGTCTAATTACTGTTGTATGATGCCTGTATATTTAGTATTGACTGACCATTAGGGTAGGCGACACACCTTTGCGTCAAGGAGCGCTCAGATAACATTTTATCGCTCAATGGACTGCATTCCTTCACGTCATGTCAATGCAATTGGGGCCACTCCCTTTTGAGAGGTTGTTTTTTTTATATGATGCCACACATTTGACTCATCCTCGTTCATATCAACTGTCACGTATTATAACGAGTGCGTGCAATTAGGACAATGCCCGCTCTTCCTGGTAGGATACCGGCTCGTGCTGCTGAAGTACCGGATGTCTCCCTGATCTGAGGTCGCGATGTTTCTTTCTCCAAGCCTCTGAAAGGTCGTCACTAGTTGCCACAGTCATTGGCCCAGCCCATTTCTACATTTTATCTTCTTAAAATGTGATGTTGAACCTAAACTTAACCTTAACCACCATACTAACTTTATATTTAGTCCAAAAAGTTCGTTTTTGTTTTCATGAATGATTTATTACGATATAGCCATTTTGACTTTGGCTGTGCAATCTAGTGCAAACCTGTAAAATGTCTTATCCACCAATTGGTCATCCCCAGGAAGTGGATTGAAGAACCCACCTGATCGATTTGAACCAGTAGTTGTACAGTATAATTTTAATTGCGCAGGACTAAAAGTGGCTGCTAGATTTAAGCGGTTTGTTGTCTGCGGGATGTCCCGGAATTAAACCGGCCGTATTGGAATTTGATTTAGTCTATGGAGGTGCGGAACGGGAAAACGCTGCCCTTTCATAATATCTTAAACGGGAGGGGATTTACTGTCGAGTGTCGACTAATCCATTGAAGAGACTGCATGTCTCGTTTCGCGACATCGTTTTCTTGTGATGTTTTGGTCAACAGTTTGTGACATTGTTGCAGTCCCCAGCGCGGTCACAGGTAAACTGGCGCCAACGGTTCAAGAAGAACAACTGACCATATTAATCTCCGAACTATTCACAATTTTTCTGCAACTACAGAGACCGTCGTTGTACAGTCAGTCTGAATGCTATCAGATAGCCGAGGGAAGATGTGGAGTACAGCCCGGTCGGCGAGGGGCTGGGGATGAGCGAGTTCTGGCTCCATGTGTAGATGCCGAGGGTCGCCGTGATCGCTGCCCATGTTATTGCCTTTGGTCTCACTGTGCTGATTTCACTACTGTCTGGAACAAGTGAGTACCCTAAATGTCTGTCACTACTAACTGTACCGGCGTCATACAACAGTAATTTGTTGCTCTATTGACATGACATCCTAACCTTTCTTCAGCACAAAACCTGCAGGCCTGGGGAACTGGTGGGTTTTGTTCCACACCGGCACGAAAGCATATCTAGTATTGATCAAGTATCAGTTGATCAATTATCAGAGTGCTGCTCTGGTGCTGGGCTAGAGAAAAAACCAGCAAAGCATTGATCCCAAGGACTAGGGTTGATGACTACAGTAGTAACCTACATTTTAACAATGCATCTGTGTTTCAGGTCTCTTTTCCTGGCATCCTGTTTGTATGTCTAGTGCAGTAAGTGATCCTAATGGCATAAACATGACACACACAAACACTGGCTGAAGTGTACTACTATACCAAAATACCAGCTACGTGTAGTTTTAGTTAAGGTAATGTCACTGTGGCAGATGAAGCTCTATGACCCATGTCATGCCTCTCCGCTGTAAAGGAATTATACCAACACTGTCTGTCTATCTTTTAAGATACCAAGTATGCATCCTAGGATGTGGACTCGCACATACAGTAGAGTACAGTAGATACAGTAGCCAATAGACACAGACATACATACTTGGTATCTTAAAATATAGACATACAGGTAACTGCCAAAATGAAGATAACACCAACATAAAGTGTCTTAATAGGGCGTTGGACCACCAAGAGCCACAACAACTTCACTGTTTTGTTCGATTACATTACATTTTTCAAACAATATAGACATATACAGACAACAACAAAAAAACCATAGACGCACACAAACATCAATGACATCACATCTGTCCAGACCCACATGTTCCCACCGCATCTCCAGTGACATAGAACGTGTGAACATGTAGGCTGAACAAACATTTAACAGAGAACACACCAAAGACATAAAGCAAGTACTTCTTTGTACTTTGTGCCTTTTTTAGGGCTTATAAACTCTAACTCATCTCCTAATGTACCAAAAGACTGGATTATGTCATTATAAATACATTGTCGAAAGACTGCCACTTAAAGCTGCAAATATCGAACTGTTTGGGTGACCTGACAAAATGCACAAAGAAATATGAGTTAAAGATCTATAATTTTCTTTGAAAGCAAATCTAAGGAGCAGTAGATCTGTTCTATGTGCTCTTTCTATGCTTCCCGTTTTTTAAGTTTCGGTTTTCTGTCTTACTTTTGGTTTTGTACGCCAGCTTCAAACAGCTGGAAATACAATATTTTTGGTTATGTAAAATATATTTCACAGTGGTTTAGATAGTACAGTTATTCTCTACACTATACTTGCTTGTTTTGTCACTTAAACTGAAATAATAACTATTAGAATGTTAGTAACCAGGAAATGGCAGTGCGATTTCTGCATAGTGCATCTTTAAATACTGTGGTCAGTTTATAATACCTTGTGAATGAAAGTATAGTGGCTGGTGGGGCTCTACTTGGGGAGAGTGGGTCCAAAGTGATATGAGTGAAGAGGCATCACACATCCTTCAGGGAAATGTCTGATGCCCTCCCAGACTTCCTCTCCTAATTTGGCATTGTTGTCATGCTCATCAAACCATTCAGTGACCACTCATGCCTTGTGGATGGGGGAATTGTCATTCTATGGGGGCATAGCCATGGTCGCCAAAATAATGGCCCGCACTGCATTTTTATACATGACCCTAAGCATGATGCGATTTTAATTACTTAATTAACTCAGAAACCACACCTGTTTGGAAGCACCCGCTTTCAATATACTTTGTGTCCCTCATTACTCAAGTGTTTCCACTTTTATTTTGGCAGTTAGTTGTACATATTTGGTATCTTAAAAGATAGACACAGTACCATACTATGTATCTTGAAAGATTATCACCTGGCACTCAGCCTTAAACAAGTACATATACAATCGACTAACTGGAGACAACGTTTGTTGTGCTGACACACCTATAAACACCTGGGTGTGGCCATTGTATCCTGATGACCTTGTATGGGACCTGCCATGAGAGGCTTATGAAAGCGGACCACTACTGGGACAGAGTGGATGTAACTGAAGTCGTCTCCTTTGTTTCTCTAGATGCTACTTTGCAAAATAACTCTGAGACACTACTGTATCTGGATGGTTTAAGGGAATACAGTACCTACTTTACTGTGTATCAACCTGAATGTGTGGTTGTGAGCAGAGCAGCTATGTGGATGTGTATTTTACCAACCCATTTTTATTAGGGGTCGGCAACTAGATTGAGCCGCGGAATGTTTTTTGTCAGAGCAAATTGTCAGGGGGCCGGAACATAATTATGTAAATTTGCACATAACACTGCAAATTGACCACAACTAAGTCCAAAAATAGATTTTATTTGAAAATAACAATCATTTCATACCTCGATTACATTGAGACACAATCACATATCTTTTTATTTCATTTGTAAGAATACATGGGAAAATATTTCCTAAATTAAACACATTTTTAGCTGAATTCCTGGTGATATTAGTATAGTTGTACCTGAAACTAAAATCACTCACGGGACGGTTTTGGCTCGCGTGTTGCCGACCCCTGCTTTATATGTTCTATTCATGATTTGTCCGTGTGTGTTGTCAGTCACACTATGTTACTGAACATTAGCCTCTATGACACGTTTCAAAAGTGTCATATCTGTTTTTATTTTAACACACTTATGTTTAACCCATGCAGGTTGTCTTGTCTGAGTCAATGGGAGAACGGTGTGTCTTGTGGCAGTTTCATTGACACTTGAAGGTATTTGTTTTTTCTGAGTGAGGATGTGTCTTGGTCTATTTTTAAACTTTGTGCGCCAGGGCTTTCAAACAAAGGCCTATTGGATGTGCCAGCACAACGCCTAAACTTCTGCCAGTCTTGTTCAGTAGATAGAAACATGTAACAAATGGTCATAATACAATAATCAATTTACCTTTATCTATTTAAAGAAATAGTGACCAAATACCAGAATGTTGTTGGTCCATTTCTATACTTGATAAAGTGTAATTAAGTAAAACTACACACGAAAAGGGAAAAATATATTATGAGACCATAATCAAATATTTGTTTAAGGAGGTGCCTGTTTTTTATTCCTCAAGTCTTCCCTGCAGGAGTAAAGGAGATGGTTGTTAATGTTGTATTCAGCGCCCACCGAGACCCCTGTGTGTATATTCCCTGCTATTCTATATAATGTAAGTCCCGCAAACTCAACTCTGGACCTCGAAGCCAGTTCCACTGAGTATTTTAAAATGGTTCCCCTCTAATTAGGGACGGATTTAGACATGAGAAATGAGGTGGGTGCAATTAATTATCAGGTAGAACAGAAACCATCAGGCTCCAGACCTCGTAGGGTAAGAGTTGAATACCCCTGATGTAGGTCAAAGTTTGCAAGTTACTTGGTGTATGGCCAATAAAATGGCATTTGGTACCCATGTTGTGAAACCCAAATCTCTTCTCGACTTGCCTGCAAAACCAATGCAACTCCCTGTTTTAAATTCTGCTTATGACCTCATTTTAACTAACACAAGGTTTGTTGCGTGGTGGCTGAATGTAGTTTCTAAGGTGGTCTTTCAGTGTGATTATATGGTTGGAGTTGAGGGGACCAGGCAAATCAAACCAATGTATGTATACTTGCAGAATATATTTATTTTCCAAATGCAACAAGTTCACAGTACGATTTCTTCAATGTTTGAACTGAGCACCTCTAAAATGTAGGTAGGCTATTCTACTCAGGGCTATGACCTTCAAACCCAAACGGTGTGCTTATTAGCATAGGAAGAAGTGACCACTAACCACTGATCCAGCAGTAGATATTTTCTCATCCCCCTGTTAGCATTAATATCAGGTAGGGGAAATCTAATCATATATAGATCTGTGTTTGACGGCAATATCGACCTCAAGTGTGTTCATTGAATAAGCCGAGTATATATTAATGGTCAGTAATCTGGGTTTGTTTAAGGAGGCACATACCTCCTCAGTCATGCGTGTATATACACCAGACTGACTATGATTCCGTCTAGTGAACCATTAATGTAAGCTCGCGGCAATAGACAACTAAGGTTGCTGTGAACCTGCTGATGTGTTGTGTCTCAATAAAAACCTTGAATCCCATTATTTGTTTGAGGAATAATTATATTGTTGGTAAATATTGTTTAAAGGTTCTGGAAAGTAGTGTTTTAAAACAAAACTCATACGGTGCTGGATTTCACAGATTTATCCACCAACGTGTACAACACTCATACAGCAAGGCTTCACACGCCAGTTCAAAAGGAAATAAATACAGAAATATTCATACAGGGCAATAACAGAGTGATTATTAATAAAAAGACACCAATCCTGAGGGTTCAAAGGTTACGCTTTGTCACTTAGTGTATAAGCGTACACACCATCTCAATATTTACAGCTATTACAGGATACAAAACCAGTGGCATTGCCAGTGTCAAGTTTGTTTCATTCATTCCAAGCTGCCACTATTGCTAGGACAGTTCCACCTTCTCCAGGAAGTAGAGACTAGGGGTCAGAGGTCACCTCCACATATAAAGGTGACGGTTCCGTTCAGTAGGTCCTCCAGGTTAACCACCATCACCTCCGTGCTTGAGAGACCATCCTCTCCGTCTCCCAGGGCAACAAACACCTGATGGGATTGGTCCATAGAGATCACTTGTTCTGCCCCACCAGCAGTGTCCTCCTCTGTCTCAATCACCTAATAGGAGGAATGACATGTCATTCATATTTCACTATCTCCCCATAGTTACTAACATAGATATACTGTATGAGATAGGAGAAAACATATAGGAGCGCCTAGAGCCAAAGCCACCCCCTGTCGTCCCAACCCCTATTCAATAGTGTAGATCACACATATGTTTAAAAATAATGTATACATGCTTGACTAAGTGCTTTGGATATTATAAGCAATAGAGTACCATAGTATGAGTCATAATACCCATAAAACCTAGTGGTCAAACGGAAATATTTTGATCGGCTTACCCTGGCGTGATAACAGTTTTGATAACAGTGTAAATCTCTCTAGGACAAGGTGTCTTTTATCATTATAGTCATGTATTTACCCCCAAAAATGAAACGATGAGTAGCTGCTAATGTGGCGATCATAAAGAACTACAAATGCCATGATGATCTGGGCGAGACTGGCGAATTGAGACAAAGCTAAGAATCTCTGGATTAACTATCTAACGTTAGTTTAATGTAGTAACGAATAAATTGTCTAAATTTCTTTAAATGGACAATTCTGTGAACTGTCTTGTGAAAATGTTAAATTGACACAATAACTGTTAGCAAAGGTGTCAGCTAGAGATGCAGGACCTTGCAGGGACTTATAATTTTGTATTGATGTCTATTTTGATGCCAATTGCATTTGAATCAGAGTAAATGAAGCCGAATATATTGAAAAAGGTCACCTTGTCCGAGAGAGATTTACATGATTATCAAAACGTCATGCCAGGGTAACCTACACGAAACAGGCCTTATTTGAAGCCTTTCTAAAATAGTCGATGGGAAAAATGAATGGAACCATTTTCCTGTTTGACAACTAGATTTTATGGATATTTTGACACCTCCACTGTGGGGCTCTACACAGTGAAAAATTACACTTAGTCTATCAGAGGGATAGATGGGGCCATTACCCCTATTCAACCCTTTCGGAAGTGCTTAGGGGTTAGAGTTTTAAGGATTGATTTAGGATGCATTTTACCATCTGGGAGCTGGAGGCCTGCTCCTGCTCCTCTGGCGCCTCTATGTGGCAGGAGAGCTAGTGCTCCTGGAGCTATAGCTGGCAGAGAGAGCAGCTGAACACTGCCCCCTCCTGGCTGAAATGCTCGGTGCTGGCGTGCTCCTGCATCTCAGCCTCGCTGGGGGAACAGGCTGGGACAGTACAGGCACTTCACCACTGATGAGTCTGGGAGGATACAGGGGAGAAGAGCTCAATACACATGCACAGAGAGCAGACACGGCCACAGACAGATAGAACTGTATGTTAGGAGTATAGCAGTAAGACATCACAGCTCTTACCTGATGGCAGGTCTGGATTCCCCACTAGCAGCACGTCAGAATCAAACATGCCTTTAGGAGACACACGGGATTGGAAGGAATACATACTACACCCCAAATGGCATATTCCTTAACAGGGATGGACAACACTAAACCAACAACAACAATAAGAAGATATTATGTCAGTTGGGTACCCAAGCAAATAAAAGGGGGGATGGTTGTAATGTAATAGCATGGACAGGGTAGGTTAGGTCTGAAAGCCTTTCCTGGGTCTCTCCCCAGCTGTGGGTGTCCTCACCTGGGTTCCTCTGGTGCTTGGCCAGGCTCCTGCCACTAGGGAAGAACTTACAACATACGCTGCACTGCATCAGAGACTAGAGCTGTCAGTGGGTCTGCCGCCCCCAGGAGGTGAGGGTAGGAAACATCTCCACCCCGCTGATCCTCAAAACTGGGGCCCCACAAGGGTACGTTCTCAGCCCTCTCCCGTACTCCCTGTTCACCCATGACTGCGTGGCCATGCACGCCTCCAACTCAATCATCAAGTTTGCAGACGACACTAAAGTGGTAGCCTTGATTACCAACAACGACGAGACGGCCTACAGGGAGGAGGTGAGGGCCCTCGGAGTGTGGGGTCAGGAAAATAACCTCACACTCAACGTCAACAAAACAAAGGAGATGATCGTGGTCTTCAGGAAACAGCAGAAGGAGCACCCCCGTATTCCCATCTACGGGACAGTAGTGGAGAAGGTGGAAAGTTTTAAGTTCCTCGGCGTACACATCATGGACAAACAAAATGGTCCACCCACACAGACAGCGTGGTGAAGAAGGCGCAACAGCGCCTCTTCAACCTCAGGAAGCTGAAGAAATTTAGCTTGTCACCAAAAACACTCAAACTTTTACAGATGCTCAAATCGAGAGCATCTTGTCGGGCTATATCACCGCCTGGTACGGCAACTGCTCCGCCCAAAACCGTAAGGCTCTCCAGAGGGTAGTGAGGGCTGCACAACGCATCACCGGGGGCAAACTACCTGCCCTCCAGGACACCTACACCACCCGATGTCACAGGAAGGCCAAAAAGATCATCAAGGACAACAACCACCCGTTGTTGCAATGTGGGCAGCTCCTCTGGGCACTCAGGGCACTGCAGCATGGTCTCCTGGGACATGGTACAGTGCTTGGTGTGGGCCATCATACCACACTTATTGTTAAAGGATTGCTTAGCCTTGGATCTAGTCTTCCTCTCCCTTTCTTCTCCTTCATTCTTATCTTCCTCCTCTTCTCCTCCTCGGCTATGTCTGCGTCTACAGTAGTGGGTGTATAGGGCTGCTCCCCTGGTTCTTCAGCCTCAGAGCCTGTGGATCAATGCAGTAAATAATTTATGAATTGATTGATCATTAATTTGTTGGCTGAGAAGGGTCTAGACAAATCCAAACACAACAAAGAGATGGATCACATAAAACAAACTTAAGTCAACCTCAGTTGTTGTCTTGCAGAACATGTTGGCTAAAACTGAAACAGACTGGTAACCATGCCACTGCCCTTATTTCTCCTACTCTGTACCTTTAGCTCCCTTTCTGCTGTTCTCTCCTTGCAAAGCAGCAGTGTTGCCAAATGGGGGTTAAACTCCTTGAGCAAGCCTAGCAGGGTGAGTAGTGTCTGGGCTGAGAAACTCATTTTCTCCCTCACCTGTTCTGGAGCCTATGGAACACAGCAGGACCCCTGGGATCTCCCTCACAGCACGACAGTATCCCCTGAGATAATAATGCTGTAAACGCTGTGGAGGAAGAGTGGTTCACACACACAGTGGTCGACACACACACACTTTAACGACTGGAGTGTTGTGTTGAATTGTGTGCTCTGTAAGATTAGAGACCACTGTCTTCCAGTCATGCAAAGTTTCACCTGTTTCTCCTCAGAGGAGATATCATCCCAGGTCTGCAGTGCTCTCAGCCACTGCTGCACATCCTCCATCTCCAACCATATTGGCACCTCCCTGAGACAGGGGGTCCATGTCAGCTGCAACCAGGAAATACAATCTTAGTCACCTGAGCATAAAAAAACAGGATACAGAACATTGTGATAACGTTTTATTCCATTTGAATTGAAACCCACTTGTGCTCTCTGGAAGTTGTAGGTGAGCTCTTTTAGATGGTGGGCCAGCCTTCTCTTTCCTGTCATTCACATTCATTGACTCGCTATGTTTGGCTGCTGTGGTCACTCTGGCTTCTGTGGTCACTCCACCTTCCAAACCTCCCGCAACAGCGCCTCTTCAACCTCAGGAAGCTGAAGAAATTTAGCTTGTCACCAAAAACACTCAAACTTTTACAGATGCTCAAATCGAGAGCATCTTGTCGGGCTATATCACCGCCTGGTACGGCAACTGCTCCGCCCAAAACCGTAAGGCTCTCCAGAGGGTAGTGAGGGCTGCACAACGCATCACCGGGGGCAAACTACCTGCCCTCCAGGACACCTACACCACCCGATGTCACAGGAAGGCCAAAAAGATCATCAAGGACAACAACCACCCGTTGTTGCAATGTGGGCAGCTCCTCTGGGCACTCAGGGCACTGCAGCATGGTCTCCTGGGACATGGTACAGTGCTTGGTGTGGGCCATCATACCACACTTATTGTTAAAGGATTGCTTAGCCTTGGATCTAGTCTTCCTCTCCCTTTCTTCTCCTTCATTCTTATCTTCCTCCTCTTCTCCTCCTCGGCTATGTCTGCGTCTACAGTAGTGGGTGTATAGGGCTGCTCCCCTGGTTCTTCAGCCTCAGAGCCTGTGGATCAATGCAGTAAATAATTTATTAATTGATTGATCATTAATTTGTTGGCTGAGAAGGGTCTAGACAAATCCAAACACAACAAAGAGATGGATCACATAAAACAAACTTAAGTCAACCTCAGTTGTTGTCTTGCAGAACATGTTGGCTAAAACTGAAACAGACTGGTAACCATGCCACTGCCCTTATTTCTCCTACTCTGTACCTTTAGCTCCCTTTCTGCTGTTCTCTCCTTGCAAAGCAGCAGTGTTGCCAAATGGGGGTTAAACTCCTTGAGCAAGCCTAGCAGGGTGAGTAGTGTCTGGGCTGAGAAACTCATTTTCTCCCTCACCTGTTCTGGAGCCTATGGAACACAGCAGGACCCCTGGGATCTCCCTCACAGCACGACAGTATCCCCTGAGATAATAATGCTGTAAACGCTGTGGAGGAAGAGTGGTTCACACACACAGTGGTCGACACACACACACTTTAACGACTGGAGTGTTGTGTTGAATTGTGTGCTCTGTAAGATTAGAGACCACTGTCTTCCAGTCATGCAAAGTTTCACCTGTTTCTCCTCAGAGGAGATATCATCCCAGGTCTGCAGTGCTCTCAGCCACTGCTGCACATCCTCCATCTCCAACCATATTGGCACCTCCCTGAGACAGGGGGTCCATGTCAGCTGCAACCAGGAAATACAATCTTAGTCACCTGAGCATAAAAAAACAGGATACAGAACATTGTGATAACGTTTTATTCCATTTGAATTGAAACCCACTTGTGCTCTCTGGAAGTTGTAGGTGAGCTCTTTTAGATGGTGGGCCAGCCTTCTCTTTCCTGTCATTCACATTCATTGACTCGCTATGTTTGGCTGCTGTGGTCACTCTGGCTTCTGTGGTCACTCCACCTTCCAAACCTCCCTCACCCACCTTTGTCTCCTCTGGAGTCCAGGTGAAGGGAATCTTCACACCACACTCTCCAATGCTAGGGGCAGCTGTCTCTGGGGAAGCTGTGTGCTTGGCCCCCTGGCTCTGAAACTGTTTGAGCTGTGATTGGGTGGCGGTGGGTGGAGGTGAGACTGGTTGTGTAGTCGACTGCCTCATCAGTTTGGTGTCGATGTTCTGTTGCCCACGTCGAACATCTGCAGGCTGTCTGCGGCGGCGATGATGCGGGTGAAGTTGTGTTTCCCTGGGGACATTTTTCCGGTGTACACCATGTCCAGCACACAGGAAAACTCTTGGGAAGACACTAAGTCTGTGTCGATGCAGATGCTGCCTGTGCCCTCCAGCAGAGACCTGAGACAGAGGAGTGGTTTGTTGTGGGTGTACTGTAGGATATGTATTACAATGTGTGTTCCGTAGGCTATGAAATGTTCATAAATAAGGCCATTGCTATTTCATTGGACACTACAGGTGACAAAGCTGCTTTATTGAAAATAATGGTTAATTACTCAACCTGAATAGCAGACTGGATGCGGCCAGCACCAGTTTGTGGGCGCGATGGGGGGTGTCCCCCACAATGATAGAGCAGTCGTAGAACTTACCCTCCTTCCTCAGGGCGCGGAGCTGCTGCATTAGCAGCCTGCTGTAATTGGGCAGCTCCATTACAAATCAGTCTAGCTGCACAGATGTGGGAAAGGAGGAAATATGGGAATTACTTGCAAGCTTCGTTACAACACATTTTTGTCATTTAGCAAATGCTCTTATCTAGTGTGTGTGTGTATATAAACACAGTGGTCTAGCTAGCTAGTTATCACCAACATTTCTGGTTTTAAAATCTAAAGTAAACCAAATGCTACAACCTAACGATAACTCAAATTTTCAGTGTTCCCCAATGCTGGATGGGGGGCCCCCCCGAGTGAAAAAGTTTGGGAACCCCAATCTAGAAGACAGTACAAGGTGCATCAAAGCTAGGACTGAGAGACTGACGGAGTCGTGTATTGGAGGTTGTGTAGTTCTCGAACTTTGCCTCTCCCGAGTCCGTAAGGGAGTTGCAGCAATGGGACAAGACTGTAACTACCAATTGGGGAGAAAAAAAGGGGTAAAAAGTACACAAAAATATGTGCGCGCACACACACATCTCCCGAGATGCACAGCAGTCTAAGGCACTGTATCTCGGTGCTAGAGGCATCACTACAGACACCCTGGTTCGGATGCAGGCCGTTTCACAAACGGCCGTGATTGGGAGTCCCATAGGGCAGAGCACAATTTGCCCAGCGTCGTCCGGGTTTGGCCGATGTAGGCCGTCATTGTAAATAAGAATTAGTTCTTAACTGACTTGCCTAGTTAATTTTTTTTTTTAAATGTTAGAGATATATGTGTGTATATATATATATCACACACACACACACACACACACACACACACACATTCAGCAAAAAAATAATGTCCTTTCACTTTCAACTGCATTAATTTTCAGCAAACTTAAAATGTGTAAATATTTGTATGTTTGAAAATTAAAGAGAGCTGCACACTCTAGTAGCTCAGATGCAAAAATGTAATTACCAACGTTGACAGCCAAGCTGTCTTCATCAGGGTATTTGTAAAACATAACAAGATTCAACAACTGAGACATAAACTGAACAAGTTCCACAGACATGTGACTAACAGAAATTGAATAATGTGTCACTGAACAAAGGGGGGGTCAGAATCAAAAGTAACAGTCAGTATCTGGTGTGGCCACCAGCTGCATTAAGTACTGCAGTGCATCTCCTCCTCATGGACTGCACCAGATTTGCCAGTTCTTTCTGTGAGATGTTACCCCACTCTTCCACCAAAGCACCTGCAAGTTCCCAGACATTTCTGGGGGGAATGGCCCAAGCCCTCACCCTCCGATCCAACAGGTCCTAGACGTGCTCAATGGGATTGAGATCCGGGCTCTTCGCTGGCCATGGCAGAACACTGACATTCCTGTCTTGCAGGAAATCACGCACAGAATGAGCAGTATAGCTGGTAGCATTGTCATGCTGGAGGGTCATGTCAGGATGAGCCTCCAGGAAGGGTACCACATGAGGGAGGAGGATGTCTGTAGCGCTGTCTTAGGCATCTCACAGTACCGACATTGCAATTTATTGCCCTGGCCACACCTGCAGTCCTCATGCTTCCTTGCAGCATGCCTGAAGCACATTCACGCAGATGAGCAGGGACCCTGGGCATCTTTCTTTTGCCTACCGTCTGTAAGCTGTTAGTGTCTTAATGACTGTTCCACAGGTGCATGTTCATTAATTGTTTATGGTTCACCGAACAAGCATGGGACAGTGTTTAAACCCTTTACAATGAAGATCTGTGAAATTATTTGGATTTTAATTCATTATCTTTGAAGGACAGGGTCCTAGTGTTAGCTAATCCAAGTTTATCATTTTAAAAGGCTAATTGATCATTAGAAAACCCTTTTGCAATTATGTTAGCATAGCTGAAAACTGTTTTTCTGATTAAAGAAGCAATAAAACTGTCCTCCTTTAGACAAGTAGATTATTTATTTTTTTAACCTTTATTTTTTAACTAGGCAAGTCAGTTAAGAACAAATACTTTTTCAATGATGGTCTAGGAACACTGGGTTAACTGCATTGTTCAGGCAGATTTTTACCTTGTCAGGATTCAATCTTGCAACCTTTCAGTTACTAGTCCAACACTCTAACCACTAGGCTGCCTGCCGCCCCCTGTATCTGGAGCATCAGCATTTGTGGGTTCGATTACAGGCTCAAAATGGCCAGAAACAAGGACCTTTCTTCTGAAACTCGTCAGTCTATTCTTGGTCTGAGAATAGAAGGCTATTCCATGCGAGTAATTGCCAAGAAATTGAAGATCTTGTTCAATGTTGTGTACTACTCCCTTCATAGAACAGTGCATACGGGCTCTAACCAGAATATAAAGAGTTGCAGGCCCAGGTGCACAACTGAGCAAGAGGACAAGTACATTAGTGTGTCTAGTTTGAGAAACTGGCAGCTTCATTAAACAGTACCCGCACAACACCAGTCTCAACATCAACAGTGAAGTGGCGACTCCGGGATGAAAAGCAGCCAACAAGTGCTCAGCATATGTGGGAACTCCTTCAACACTGGTGGAAAAACATTCCAGGTGAAGCTGGTTGAGAAACTGCAAAAAATTACCTCGGCCCCATGGCATAGTATGTAGAAAAATAGGAAGGACACCTGTATCTTTGTACTGACTGGCTCAAAGGGATGTCAAAAAGTGCTATACAGAAAACCAGCCTAAATCCCCAAAAGGCAAGCAATGGAGAAGCAGTGGCTAGGAAAAAAACTCTAGATAGTCAGGAACCTAGGAAGAAACCTAGAGAGGAACCAGGCTCTGAGGAGTGGCCAGTCCTCTTCTGGCTGTGCCAGGCGGAGATTATATCACCATTAAGGTCAGATTGTTCTTCAAGATGTTCAAATGTTCATAGATGACCAGCAGGGTCAAATAATAAATCAGTGGTTGTAGAGGGTGCAACAGGTTAGTACCTCAGGAGTAAATGTCAGTTGGCTTTTCATAGCCGAGCATTCAGAGGTAGAGACAGCAGGTCCGGGCCAAGGTAGCACGTCCAGTGAACAGGTCAAGGTTTCCTAGCCGCAGGCAGAACAGTTTAAACTGGAGCAGCAGAAGGACCAGGTGGACTGGGGACAGCCTGGAGTCATCAGGCCAGGTAGTCTTGAATCATGAGCCAGGGGCTCAGGTCCTCCGGGAGGGGAAGGATAATTAGAGGGAGCATATTTAAATTCACAGAGGACACCAGATAATACATGAGAATTACACCAGATATAACAGACTGACCCTAGCTCCCTAGCACATAGACAACTGCAGCATAGATACTGGAGACTGAGACATGGGTGAGTCAGGGGACACTGTGGCCCCGTCCGGCGATACCCCCAGACAGGGCCAACTAGGCAGTATATAACCCCACCCACTTTTCCAAAGCACAGCCCCCACACCCCTAGAGGGATATCAACAGACCACCAACTTACTACCCTGAGACAAGGCTGAGTATAGCCCACAAAGTTCTCCTCCACCGCATGAGCCCAAGGGGGCGCAAGGGCAGTTAGTCGCTCCAGTACCTTGCTGTTCACCTTCGCACCCCTTGGCCAAACTACACTCAATCATAGGACCTACTGAAGATGAGTCTTCAGCAAGGACTTAAAGGTTGAGACCGAGTCTGCGTCTCTCACAGAGATATGCAGACCATTCCATAAAAATTGAGCTCTATAGGAAAAATCCCTGCCGTTTGCGGATAAATTATAGGGACAATAAGGAGGCCTGCGTCTTGTGACCGTAGCATACATTTTAATTTTTTATTTATTTTTATTCTACCTTTATTTAACTAGGCAAGTCAGTTATGAACAAATTCATATTTACAATGACAGCCTAGGAACAGTGGGTTAACTGCCTGTTCAGTGGCAGAACGACAGATTTGTACCTTGTCAGTTCGGGGGTTTGAACTTACAACCTTCCGGTCCAACGCTCTAACCACTAGGCTACCCTGCCGCCCCTACATGTACAGCGGGACCAAATCGGAGATTATTTATAAACATAAAAATAAAAACTTTGACATTATGTAGTATTGTGTAGGTTAGTGACAAATCTCAATTTATTCCATTTTAAATTCTGTCTGTAACAGCAAAATGTGGAAAAAGTCCTGGAGTGTGAATATTTCCTGAAGGCACTGTATTCTAGTCATGGGTCATCCTATAACTACTGCTGTACATACCTTTTCTATTCATACACACACACATACTTTCCAGATTCTGACGGCTTGTTCTGATACTTTTTGGTTATTTTATTGCTAAATATGACTCCTGTCAGAGCTAGAAACACAAGCATTTCGCTGCCCCTGCGATAACATCTGCAAATCTGTGTACATGACCAATAAACGTTGAATCTAAAAACACCAACCATGCTCTCTTGTAGATGCACTACACATCCAGACTTGGTTTACTATGTGTGTTAGAGAACGAGAGTCGATACTTTATCAATAACGTAGCGGTCAAAGCATTGAGGTATGAAAGAACGGGTCAGAGTGACGGTTTCCCAGACACAGGATTAGGCTTAATCTGTATTGGGGAAACCTCCCCATGGTTGTTTTTTTACTTCACACAATGCACAAATAGATCCAAAACAATGTGTGTATGAGAAAATCTGTTGGAGAAAAAACAACTTTATTGCCCATATGAAATAACAGTTCACATCAAGGCCTGCATCGGTTTCTGACTGCAGCACAAACCTAATCTAAATGTGCAATGTTTTTTATTCATTTAAGAAATATACATATATTTTATTATTCTAAATGCAAGGGAGTATTTCGTTAACTTTGTTGTTGAGGTACTTAAATGTTAAACTACCAAACAGTTACAATGTTCAATATTTAAGAGTTGCTCATGCATTCTTTAAATGTTTGAAGAACATTTGCAGTGAGACCACAATTTTCCTTTGAACAAAAAAAATGTATCTTGTAAAATTCAATTGGGTCGATCCTCTCAGAAGTCTACGGAAGCAGACAGAAGAGAAGTTTGGGTTCCACATTGGAAGATGCCACTCGATTCTCATGACCCGTTTCTACTCACAGCCCAGGCGAAGAGAGTGTGACCACAAAGTCCCAGAGAATGCATAAACGTCTTTAAATATTAAAAAGCCAGCAGATAAATTTTAACAGAGAAATAACCAAAGGATTTGCAACAGTCACAGCTTAAAATACAAAAACGAAAACTTTAGAAAACGACATAAGAGAAATCAAAATTAAAGCACTTTTTTCCAATTTATGGACACTACAAGCATTTGATTCTTGTTGTCCAGCTTCAGTCCGCCTCGAGGGCAGAGACTGTCATGTCTTCTTCAGTGACCGAGAAGCCCAGTGCCTGAATGGATCCATACAGTATGTTTTATTGAGTTGTTGTATGTCAAAGATAACAGATGCACATACTGCAGATCAGGGTTAAAAAACTAATCAATGCAAACATGATTGCAATCAGAACATACCTTTAAATCCTTCTTCAGGCATACAGACTGAAAAAAGAACACAGAAACCGTTGTTAGCAAATGGAATCTTTCAGTTCATAGTGTACAGAAGATTCAGGGTATACAAAAGATTCAGGGTATACAAAAGATTCAGGGTATACAAAAGATTCAGGGTATACAAAAGATTCAGGGTATACAAAAGATTCAGGGTATACAAAAGATTCAGGGTATACAAAAGATTCAGGGTATACAAAAGATTCAGGGTATACAAAAGATTCAGGGTATACAAAAGATTCAGGGTATACAAAAGAAAGAGAAAAAAAAAGAAAAACGAGAGGAAAAGAAACATACCCTGATAAACGTCATCCAATGCTGCATAATCTGCTATGGGTTCATCAGCCTGAAAGACAAAATGCATATTCAGGAATAAGCAACTTCAAACCATTCACTGCTCGTCTCCGGTAATGACATGATGACATGTTCACTTTCATATTAGATACTAGTCTTTATCCCATTCAATTTGATTTTACTATAAATTCAAGTTTAAAATCAAATCTAATATAAATGCGGTACATACCTTCAGACAGATGACGCTCTCTGGGATGACTCCTAGGCTGCCGAGGGTGGCAGAGTCATCCGTTAGACACCGGCCGTCGATCGACAGATTCTGATCAAACGGGGCCACAGAGAAGGCATGCATGATCTGAGGGAGAACCATTAACACACACCAGAGTTAGGGATCAGGAATCCTTAGATTCAGTGTTGAGCAAAAGCAAGGATGATGCATTATGGTTATTCAAGCCTCCATCGATGGCAACACTGGTGAACCCCTCACTTGTATTTTGAGCTCCTTGAGCGTCTGATTGGCTGAGACGATGAGTGCTTTCTCTCCCCGGAGCTTCCTGTGCCTTGTGCTCCTCCTGATACCTGATTTGCCGCCACTGGCCATGGGGGCCGGACTTGCGGCAGCACCGATGGTGCTGTCACTCAGCCTCTGACGCTTCGCCCCGTCCTCTATCTGGACAGACATCATGTGACCAGGAAGCAAGGGAAACATCGGGCAATATCTATGTCAATCATCCTCTCAGCACTTCTAACTTCTACATTATTGGTAAATGGCTTAGTTCACAAAACCATTACTCAAACATTCAATTCTTAGAGACTTATAAGCAATAAAAAGTTAAACTGAAGTGAGGGGTTTGTGTCCTACCTGGCTAAAGTCAGGGTCTCGCTCTCCATCCACCTTAGTAACAGGCTCCTCCCTCTCATCCTCTGCCTCCGACCCACTCACATTCACCTCAGGAGCTGCCTCCATTAGCTAAATAGGAAGGCAGTTGTATTCTTCTCTGGAGATTCATACTATTTGCATATTACACTCTGTGACAGACATATTTCCTAAAGAGAGAAAGAGGGGAAGGGGAGAGAAAGACACTCACCCTCTTGTCGTCTATGACCTTGCGGACGTAGACTGTGGCTTGTGCGTACTCTCTCATGTCCCTCTGTTGCTGGAAGATGAAGCCTTCTCTGCAGTCCCTACAAAGCTCTGGACACAGAACACAAACACAGTCAAACAGTTCCTCTGCACAGTTCTCAAAGAATCATAACAGAATAACAGCATTAAGTCACACAGTTGAGGGAAATCATAAGGACTTGAATCTCACCAGGCTGGGTGGTGTACTCCACACTGGAGCCGTTGGGTGTGGCCTGACTGATCTGGCAGATGGAGATTGGCTGATCAACCAGGAAGTGTCTGCTGATCACCTCCCATTCACCGGGCCAGAGAAGAGCTATACTGTGCAGAGGGAACAGCACACAACATGAGACCAGGAGGGATGGATGATGAAGACCAGAGCAGTATAAAACACAACATGAGACCAGGAGGGATGGATGATGAAGACCAGAGCAGTATAAAACACAACATGAGACCAGGAGGGATGCATGATGAAGACCAGAGCAGTATAAAACACATGAGACCAGGAGGGATGGATGATGAAGACCAGAGCAGCGCAGTATAAAACACAACATGAGACCAGGAGGGATGGATGATGAAGACCAGAGCAGCGCAGTATAAAACACAACATGAGACCAGGAGGGATGGATGATGAAGACCAGAGCAGTACTGTATAAAACACAACATGAGACAGGAAGGGATGGATGATGAAGACCAGAGCAGTATAAAACACAACATGAGACCAGGAGGGATGGATGATGAAGACCAGAGCAGTATAAAACACAACATGAGACCAGGAGGGACGGATGATGAAGACCAGAGCAGCGCAGTATAAAACACAACATGAGACCAGGAGGGATGGATGATGAAGACCAGAGCAGCGCAGTATAAAACACAACATGAGACCAGGAGGGATGGATGATGAAGACCAAAGCAGTATAAAACACAACATGAGACCAGGAGGGATGGATGATGAAGACCAGAGCAGCGCAGTATAAAACACAACATGAGACCAGGAGGGACGGATGATGAAGACCAGAGCAGCGCAGTATAAAACACAACATGAGACCAGGAGGGATGGATGATGAAGACCAGAGCAGCGCAGTATAAAACACAACATGAGACCAGGAGGGATGGATGATGAAGACCAGAGCAGTATAAAACACAACATGAGACCAGGAGGGATGGATGATGAAGACCAGAGCAGCGCAGTATAAAACACAACATGAGACCAGGAGGGATGGATGATGAAGACCAGAGCAGTACTGTATAAAACACAACATGAGACAGGAAGGGATGGATGATGAAGACCAGAGCAGTATAAAACACAACATGAGACCAGGAGGGATGGATGATGAAGACCAGAGCAGTATAAAACACAATATGAGACCAGGAGGATGGATGATGAAGACCAGAGCAGTATAAAACACAACATGAGACCAGGAGGGACGGATGATGAAGACCAGAGCAGCGCAGTATAAAACACAACATGAGACCAGGAGGGATGGATGAAGACCAGAGCAGCGCAGTATTAAACACAACATGAGACCAGGAGGGATGGATGATGAAGACCAGAGCAGTATAAAACACAACATGAGACCAGGAGGGATGGATGATGAAGACCAGGAGGGATGGATGATGAAGACCAGAGCAGAGCAGTATGAAACACAACATGAGACCAGGAGAGATGGATGATGAAGACCAGAGCAGTATAAAACACAACATGAGACCAGGAGGGATGGATGATGAAGACCAGAGCAGAGCAGTATGAAACACAACATGAGACCAGGAGGGATGGATGATGAAGACCAGAGCAGTATAAAACACAACATGAGACCAGGAGGGATGGATGATGAAGACCAGAGCAGCGCAGTATAAAACACAACATGAGACCAGGAGGATGGATGATGAAGACCAGAGCAGTATAAAACACAACATGAGACCAGGAGGGACGGATGATGAAGACCAGAGCAGTATAAAACACAACATGAGACCAGGAGGGATGGATGATGAAGACCAGAGCAGCGCAGTATAAAACACAACATGAGACCAGGAGGGATGGATGATGAAGACCAGAGCAGAGCAGTATGAAACACAACATGAGACCAGGAGAGATGGATGATGAAGACCAGAGCAGTATAAAACACAACATGAGACCAGGAGGGATGGATGATGAAGACCAGAGCAGTATAAAACACAACATGAGACCAGGAGGGATGCATGATGAAGACCAGAGCAGTATAAAACACATGAGACCAGGAGGGATGGATGATGAAGACCAGAGCAGCGCAGTATAAAACACAACATGAGACCAGGAGGGATGGATGATGAAGACCAGAGCAGCGCAGTATAAAACACAACATGAGACCAGGAGGGATGGATGATGAAGACCAGAGCAGTACTGTATAAAACACAACATGAGACAGGAAGGGATGGATGATGAAGACCAGAGCAGTATAAAACACAACATGAGACCAGGAGGGATGGATGATGAAGACCAGAGCAGTATAAAACACAACATGAGACCAGGAGGGATGGATGATGAAGACCAGAGCAGCGCAGTATAAAACACAACATGAGACCAGGAGGGACGGATGATGAAGACCAGAGCAACGCAGTATAAAACACAACATGAGACCAGGAGGGATGGATGATGAAGACCAGAGCAGCGCAGTATAAAACACAACACGGGACCAGGAGGGATGGATGATGAAGACCAGAGCAGTATAAAACACAACATGAGACCAGGAGGGATGGATGATGAAGACCAGAGCAGCGCAGTATAAAACACAACATGAGACCAGGAGGGATGGATGATGAAGAACAGAGCAGTACTGTATAAAACACAACATGAGACAGGAAGGGATGGATGATGAAGACCAGAGCAGTATAAAACACAACATGAGACCAGGAGGGATGGATGATGAAGACCAGAGCAGTATAAAACACAATATGAGACCAGGAGGATGGATGATGAAGACCAGAGCAGTATAAAACACAACATGAGACCAGGAGGGATGGATGATGAAGACCAGAGCAGCGCAGTATTAAACACAACATGAGACCAGGAGGGATGGATGATGAAGACCAGAGCAGTATAAAACACAACATGAGACCAGGAGGGATGGATGATGAAGACCAGGAGGGATGGATGATGAAGACCAGAGCAGAGCAGTATGAAACACAACATGAGACCAGGAGAGATGGATGATGAAGACCAGAGCAGTATAAAACACAACATGAGACCAGGAGGGATGGATGATGAAGACCAGAGCAGAGCAGTATGAAACACAACATGAGACCAGGAGGGATGGATGATGAAGACCAGAGCAGTATAAAACACAACTTGAGACCAGGAGGGATGGATGATGAAGACCAGAGCAGCGCAGTATAAAACACAACATGAGACCAGGAGGGATGGATGATGAAGACCAGAGCAGCGCAGTATAAAACACAACATGAGACCAGGAGGATGGATGATGAAGACCAGAGCAGTATAAAACACAACATGAGACCAGGAGGGACGGATGATGAAGACCAGAGCAGTATAAAACACAACATGAGACCAGGAGGGATGGATGATGAAGACCAGAGCAGCGCAGTATAAAACACAACATGAGACCAGGAGGGATGGATGATGAAGACCAGAGCAGAGCAGTATGAAACACAACATGAGACCAGGAGAGATGGATGATGAAGACCAGAGCAGTATAAAACACAACATGAGACCAGGAGGGATGGATGATGAGGACCAGAGCAGAGCAGTATGAAACACAACATGAGACCAGGAGAGATGGATGATGAAGACCAGAGCAGTATAAAACACAACAGTAGACCAGGAGAGATGGATGATGAAGACCAGAGCAGCGCAGTATAAAACACAACATGAGACCAGGAGGGATGGATGATGAAGACCAGAGCAGCGCAGTATAAAACACAACATGAGACCAGGAGGGATGGATGATGAAGACCAGAGCAGCGCAGTATAAAACACAACATGAGACCAGGAGGGATGGATGATGAAGACCAGAGCAGTATAAAACACAACATGAGACAGGAAGGGATGGATGATGAAGACCAGAGCAGTATAAAACACAACATGAGACCAGGAGGGACGGATGATGAAGACCAGAGCAGCGCAGTATAAAACACAACATGAGACCAGGAGGGATGGATGATGAAGACCAGAGCAGCGCAGTATAAAACACAACATGAGACCAGGAGGGATGGATGATGAAGACCAGAGCAGCGCTGTATAAAACACAACATGAGACCAGGAGGGATGGATGGATGATGAAGACCAGAGCAGTACTGTTTAAAACACAACATGAGACCAGGAGGGATGGATAATGAAGACCAGAGCAGTGCTGTATAAAACACAACATGAGACCAGGAGGGATGGACGATGAAGACCAGAGCAGTATAAAACACAACATGAGACCTGGAGGGATGGATGATGAAGACCAGAGCAGTGCTGTATAAAACACAACATGAGACCAGGAGGGATGGATGATGAAGACCAGAGCAGTATAAAACACAACATGAGACCAGGAGGGATGGATGACGAAGACCAGAGCAGTATAAAACACAACATGAGACCAGGAGGGATGGATGATGAAGACCAGAGCAGTATAAAACACAACATGAGACCAGGAGGGATGGATGATGAAGACCAGAGCAGTATAAAACACAACATGAGACCAGGAGGGATGGATGATGAAGACCAGAGCAGTATAAAACACAAAATGAGACCAGGAGGATGGATGATGAGGACCAGAGCAGTATAAAACACAACATGAGACCAGGAGGGATGGATGATGAAGACCAGAGCAGTATAAAACACAACAGTAGACCAGGAGGGATGGATGATGAAGACCAGAGCAGCGCAGTATGAAACACAACAGTAGACCAGGAGGGATGGATGATGAAGACCAGAGCAGTATAAAACACAACATGAGACCAGGAGGGATGGATGATGAAGACCAGAGCAGTGCAGTATGAAACACAACATGAGACCAGGAGGGATGGATGATGAAGACCAGAGCAGTATAAAACACAACATGAGACCAGGAGGGATGGATGATGAAGACCAGAGCAGCGCTGTATAAAACACAACATGAGACCAGGAGGGATGGATGATGAAGACCAGAGCAGCGCAGTATAAAACATGAAAACAACATGGGTCGAGGGGTCAGACAGAGGTCAGTGAAGTCACTCACTGTTGGGCGTCTCCCATCAACATGGAGTCATGGGTGAACATGAAGCCTCCATGGGGACAAAGGAGCAAACTGTTCCCCACGCTAGACACTGGGGTGGTCTTAGTGGGCCTCCTAAAGAGAGAGAGGGAGGGGATGAGAGAAGTCATTCATTTGGCGATTTGAATGGTGAAGCACTCAAAAAATAAACTATAGGATTAGGACTGGATTTACCTGATGAACTTTCTCCACTCGTCCACAAAAAACAGAGGAACTATGTAGAGAATGTCCGTCTCCTAAAACAAAGATTGGATTCATCAGTATGTCAACATGTCATCAACAAATATATTCAGTTCAGCCAATAAGATATCAAGTGTACAAACTGTTAATACCTCTTATTACCTGTGCAATAACCATTATTACCTGTGTTATTACCAGTGTACTTACTGTAATTACTCATGTAATAACCTGTGTTATTGCACGTGTACTAACTTATTACTTGTCTAGTAGGCTTGGGCAGTATACCAGGGTATTTGGAAAAAGCCACAGGATGGTCAATAACGTAATGATTTTTTAAGTTTTTCCATACATTTTAATAATTGTAGCTACTTTTTTTTTTTAACCCTTTTTCTCCCCAATTTCGTGGTGTCCAATTGGTAGTTACAGCCTTGTCTCATCACTGCAGCTCAAGGTCAAAGGTCAAGAGCTGTGCGTCCTCCGAAACGCAAGCCAACCGCACTGCTTCTTGACAAAATGCCCACTTTAGCCCGGAAGCCAGCTGCACCAATGTGTTGGAGGAAACACTGTACACCTGGCAACCGTGTCAGCACGCACTGCGCCCGGCCCGCAAAAGGAGTCGCTAGTGCGCGATAGGACAAGGACATCCCTGCCGGCCAAACCTTCCCCTAACCCGGACGACGCTGGGCCAATTGTTCCACGCCCCATGGGTCTCCCAAGATTATGGACTCGAACCCAGAATCTCTAGTGGCACTGCAATGCAGTACCTTAGACCCTGCACTACTCGGGAGGCCCCAATTGTAGCTACTTTTTAAGTAAATACCTGTAGTCAACTTGTGCAATACGTTAGGAGTTAAAGCAGATTGCATTCATTTCACAGCTCAAATTATTTTACATTATAAAACAGTTCCCCAGAACAAATGAGCCAGTCACATATTTCTTTGTAAATAGCACAACAGGAGAAAGTGGGAGCAGGTGAGTCCAGCTGTGTATTGACAGGGGTCGTGTTTTATATTGAAAGTCAGTGTGTTCATGCTTCAACAGAGTTATCAGGGGAGTGCAACTACAGTTTACCTTCAACAGAAAATACATTAGTACAACCGGAGAAAGGTAGCTACACATCAGAGTGCTGTTGGTTTGTGAATTCTCATCCAGTGGAGAAGTGCAACTGAAACAACATTTGTCTGTGTCGAGCAGAAATTACAATAAGAAGCATTTCAAATCTGCTTTTATAAAACACAGCAGTGTATTTCTTATGGGTTTCATAATTTTTCTCCGTGTGAAACTTGCTAGTTTTCTACAGTGGCAAGAAAAAGTATGTGAACCCTTTGTAATTTCCTGGATTGCTGCATAAATTGGTCATCAAATTTTAACTGATATTCATCTAAGCCACAACAATAGACAAACAGTGTGCTTAAACTAATAACACACAAATTATTGCCAAACCTGTCCTAACTTTTTAGAGTACCAGATGCGAGCAGCAAATTGGAGATTCAACTCGCGCTTGTAGCACCCGCAGAATTGGGTTCTCTATCCCTGCACGCTTGTACGCGCGCTGTTTGTGAGTCTGGTCGCTTTAAAGACACGGTTCCTAATTAACACAAAAAGCAAAACCACTTTGAAAACATAAAAACAAATGATCGCATCGATACAGATGGCTACACAAAGCTTAAGTAGGCTACCGCAAAGGGAATCTGAACGCAGTTCGCTAGAGTCCGGTGTTTCAGCCTAAGGTGCCCATTGTATTTCTTTGCAGCGAATACATCATTTCCGATTTTCGAAATTGATAACATCTCAAATCTACTGCAAAGGCATTTTAGAAGCATTGCCTCTATTGCCAATACCGGACACTCATTCATTCTGCATCGCACAGTCTTCTAAACTCCCGACTCCATTTAATGCCAATATGTTTATATTTATTTTTGATTCTACTTTTGTAATGCTTTTTGTTTACAGTTACAGTATATCAGGTTGCGTGATCCTCGTAATGTTACTTGGAAAATACAACTAATGGGACGCAGAATTAAATGTATATCACACTCACACAAATGCGACCAGTTATTGTTCGTATTTGCATTTAATTTATTTCACTAGCAAATGTGAGTGAACTGCTGGCACTTTAGAGCCCACTGAATGTCCATCTTATGTTCTCTAACGTTAGCTTAAAACAATTAGTGTTTACCTTTCCACAACACACGGAGTCGAAAAGAAATTTGTCCGTGTGTTTACGTACAGCTGACAGCCAGCAAACTCAGCATCACAACAAACAGGAGGCAGACACCCGGTAGCTACGTCGAAAAATTAATTTCCATGTCCGTTGACACAAACTCCGTACATGTCTGTGTGTTACTGCTCGAGAATCGAGATGTTAGATTTACTCAGTGGATTTATTTTTTATTAAAATGTTTAAAAAAAATGATATATCAGGCCCTATTCATTTCTGCGTACTTTTAACTCGGATCTCGTACCTGCGTACATGGACAGAGAATTGCGTAGTTGGTACGCAAAATGCGTGCATGTTGGCAGGTCTTTATATTGAATACATAATTTAAACACTCACAGTAGGTTGGAAAAAGTATGTGAACCCCTAATGACTTCTCCAAAAGCTAATTGGAGTTAGGAGTCAGCTAACCTGGAGTCCAATCATTGCGATGTTGGTTAGAGCTGCTTTGCCCTATAAATAAAACTCACAAAATGTGAGTTTGCTATACACAAGAAGCATTGCCTGATGTGAACCATTAAGAATTGTTGCCTTGCATAAAGCTGGAAAGGGTTACAAAAGTATCTCTAAAAGCCTTGATGTTCATCAGTCCGCGTTAAGGCATTGTCTATAAATGGAGAAAGTTCAGCACTGTTGCTACTCTCCTTAGGAGTGGCCGTCCTGCAAAGATGACCAAGAGCACAGCGCAAAATGCTCAATGAGGTTAAGAATCCTAGAATGTCAGCTAAAGACTTACAGAAATCTCTGGAACATGATAACATCCCTGTTGACAAATCTATGATACGTAAAACACTAAAAAATAATGGTGTTCATGGGAGGACACCACGGAAGAAGCCGCTGCTGTCCAAAAAAACATGGCTGCACGTCTGAAGTTTGCAAAAGTGCACCTGGATGTTCCACAGTGCTACTGGCAAAATATTATGTGGACAGATTAAACTGTCCGCCAATTGAAGCTCAACAGAAGTTGGGTGATGCAAAGGACAACGACCCAAATCAGAGAAGTAAATCATCAACAAAATGGCTTCAACAAAAGAAAATATGCCTTCTGGAGTGGCCCAGTCAGAGTCCTGACCTCAACCCGATTGAGATGCTGTGGCATGACCTCAAGAGAGCAGTTCACACCAGACATCACAAGAATATCGCTGAACTGAAACAGTTTCGTAAAGAGGAATGGTCTAAAATTCCTCTTGACCGTTGTGGAGGTCTGGTTGAGTTTATTGCTGCCAAAGCAGGGTCAACCAGTTATTAAATCCAAGGGATCACATACTTTCCCACAGTGTGTATAATAAAGACATGAACATGTATAATTGTTTGTGTGTTAGTTTAAGCAGACTGTGTTTGTCTATTGTTGTGACCTAGATGAAGATCAGATCAAATTGTATGACCAGTTTATGCAGAAATCCAGGTATTGCCAAAGGGTTCACATACTTTTTCTTGCCACTGTAAGTGGCTGAATGAATGAGACGGAAATCACAGCGTTAGCTTTCTGCTGTGTTTCAGAAATCTGTACCGCTGCCAAACCATCTTGATTTCCTTGCGTTTTTTCTCCTCTCCATTCTCGGCCCATCTGCTCCCCCCAGGCATTCTCTGAGCAGAGCAGGCAGACCAGTTACCCTAGCGACTCCACAGACACAGCGTGTACACATGCTGCTCCAGAGCCAGGACTGTTCTTCCTTCAGGCAAGCATGCGTTAAAACTTTGTTAATTTGCACAATGTCTCGTTCATATTCGCTTGTAAATATCCACTCACCAAAAATTACAGTCGATATTGTTATTACCTGTGCACTAACAGTTATTACCTGCGGCCACTTGGTGAGTGTGGGTCTGTTCTTCTCCTGGAACAGGTTGAGGAGGGAGCTCTTCTGTTCTGACGCCATCATCCTGTTCAGAGCCTCATTCTCCTTCCCCTCACGCTCCAGCCTCTACAGGAAAACCCACAGGGATATCACACAGCTAAAAGGAATGTGATCAGCTCAATTTGGTTTTTCCATTTACAAGGCTAGAGAGGAGTAGGGAGAGAGAGACAACAGTATCTCTATCCCTCCCACCACCTCGGTCCATCCCTTCTTACCAGGCACTGCTGACAGGGCTCCTGTAGCTGGGTGAACTGGGGGGCTCTGGGGAAATACACCCTCAGTTTGGACCACACCTCCTCCGTCACCAGCCGCCTCTCGCTCTCCAGGATACTCAGGCCACCATGCCGACAGAGGATGTCCTCGTTGAAGGTCTTCATCTCCTCCTCGTCTTCATCCTGGTTCTCTGTGCCGTACTCTGGAATCAGACAGCAATAGTCAAACAATACTGGGCCACACTGATAAAGAACCAGACAGCAATAACCAATCATGATCTCCGCACAAAGGAGGTGAATATGTTATTTCTGACATGATTCTAACAATATTGTAGTTACCTACTCTACATGTCATTGTGACAAGTCGTTTTTCAAGTTGTACTCTGTGACCTCTGCTGGTTTGTGTACCTTTAGTAGCAGTGATCTCTGGTCCCTCTCCGTTGGTTTTGCCGTCGATGTGTTTGGTCTCCTCCTCGTCCTCATCCAGCTGCTCCAAGGCCAGCTGTCTCCAGCTCCGAAGAGACGTCTTGCCCACCCAGTACCCCTCATCACTGTCAGATAGGGGTGAGATATTAGAACATACACACATTGCGCAAACTGCAATCCTAGCTGCAGTACTACAAACATGTCTGGATCAATAAAATATACTGTTATTTTGTCTAACATTCTGCACTGCGAGGACTGTTTTACGAACACGAAACGTTGCCATTAATCTGTGAGTGAGTGGTTACCTTTTGGGCGGGCCCTTGACAAGGTTGGTGACTTCTTTGTAGTCCTCTGCCAGCTGGTTCTTTAGCCGCAGCACCCTGCATCTCTGGCCCACACATTCCTCACAGAGAGTTGACCCTGGACACAGGGTCACACACACAATGTCAGAGGTCACAGAGAGGAGCTGAGACTATCCATGCATATCAGCAATGTCTCTTACCATCTAGTCTGGGTCCTCCGCCGTATCTGTCAAAGAGAAGCTCTGCCGCTTTAACAGAGATCCTCTTGGCCTCCCCCACCTTGTCTGGATGAAGTTTACCATGAGAACAGAGGAAGTTGCCGTTGTCGATTTCTTTAGTGACCGTCGAGTCGTCCAGCCATTTCTTCAACCACTCCAGAGGCACAAACTCATACTGCTGGCCTGAAACAAACACACAAACATGAAACACTCGACCCGGACCTCAACCTTGTAAGATGGACATCTTAGTTGAACTTCAGTGCTGGGCAAAATAACTCTGGATTAAGAAAATGGGCAACACACAGTATATTGCACTCGTACAACATTTATTGTAAATACCTCAGAGCTAAATTCTTGTGTGACTTTGTTTCTTTACAAAGTAAGCATAGCTAGTGTTAATGCACCTGCATAGCATACCAGGGATGTGGTATAATTAGGGCTGTCAAAATGATCTCTGCAAATTATTTCTGACGCCATGAATCACGACTCCATTTCTTTACCGGACGGACCTTTGAGGCGCAGGTGTTTCCACACTGACCCTTTTAAAGCGCACAACTACAGCCAATACTTGTTCCTTTACATCGCTGAAGACCGTGTGCCTCTAGCTAGCAACCTGATAACTTGACCACAATTGGATGGCACAGGAAGAACTGAGAAGGAATAGGCTACTTAAAGTTATCTGGGCCCAGTTTCCCCGATAGTGATGCAACTTAGGTTTAGGAGTGTTTTAATGACGCATCTTTCCTACAATTGCCGAAGATCTAATATGCGTTCCCCAAAACACCATGCACAGAGAACAGTCGCTAAGTGCGTTGTTGGAGCATGTGTCGATGTTGACTTGCCTACAAGTAGCAAACTATAACTCTATAGATTGAACATGACATTTATTTTAATATGAATGAAATAGGCCTATAGTCTACTATTTATATTTTAATGCCGTCATCTCAGTTTTCATTTGACGCATATTTTTATACGTTGCATGTTTGTATCAATTGTAGACATGGGCAACTTTGTATTTGTAGTCAACTATGTTCTGAAGTTATCGGCAGTCACAGAGAGACAGTTAAACCACGGGATTCTATGTTTGTAGTATATTTTCTGTGTATAAAGTGACGCGGGAGGGCAAAAAGCATCTAACGACGCACTTAGCTGTTTTTCGAGTGATCTGAGGCAGGAGTTAAATTACGAGCGTTTTCAAGTGCAACGTTAATAACGAGCGTTTAGGGAAACAGCTGGGAGATTTAACAAGGCTCCTATGAAGGTTCTAACAATGAACTTATTAGCCTTAAGATGCTTTTGGGAAACAGGGCCCTGAACAGTACAGATGGTTACAGTGTTTTCATAAGATTGTTGGACAAATGTAAAAGCTCTTTGTATCCATAGAGCCAGGTTTTTCCTGTAGTCACTCATTTAGAAAGCCTGCAGCAGTAATAGTACTTATAGCTTTGTGTTGTGCATAAGTGTTAAACTTCAAGAACATTGATGAGAGTAGGCCTACTTAAACATATGGAGCATAAATAGCTGTACGTTACAATGACTTGTGTTTAAGGGGAAAATGCTATTAAAACATTTGGATGTAGATCATTTTGTGTTTCCATCCCTTACAAATCAAAACCTGTAACTCAATGCACTGCTAATTAAATGGAAAAATATTTTAGGGCCAAATTTGAGCACATTAAAAAATTGCAATAACTAATGCCATCAACTCGATTAATTATTTTAAGTGTTTAACAGCCCTAGTTATAATGCATTATACAACATCATGAACAAAGAACTACTTTCATATTGCAATATTGTGATAGCTGGGCTAAGGGGATGTTTTTTACCGACCGTCTTCCGCAGGTAAAAGCTCGTAGAGTTCCTTCACCTCTTCGTGCTTGGCCTTGCCCTTGTCGACGCTCTGCTTGCGCATGTCGGCCATCTCCAGGCACCACTCCTCAAACTTCCTGTTGTCTCGGTCCACCAGCCTCTGTAGAAAGCCTGGCACAGATAGAGGGCTCCCACTGATATCACAGCTACCGTTGCTGGGTTCAAAGGTCATACAAACAACATTCTAACCACGTCACCTCTGCAGCAACAGGTAGTATACCACGCATTTCTAGCTGACTTTAGTTGCAGGGAATATATAACTATACAAGTCTTTCTGGGGAATAGCTTTAACCGCCTACACATTTCTTCTTACCTATTTTTCCCTGGGGTGGTAACTTTGGTTGATGACCTTAATAAAGTATGTCAAAGGGATGTACACACTGGAGCTATCCAGCTAGCTCAGTTCTTATCTTGTACATAATGTATTGAACTACAGTCATCACCAGGTGCAGTCCAGTAGTTAGATCCTCACCTGGCACGTCAACGTTGGTCTCCATGGGGTCAGTGTCCTCCTCTCTATGGCACTTGTACACCAGCATGTAGGCGTTCCTGGAGCAGTGGTATCCTTTACTGCACTTGGGCTTACGGGTCTGGGACTTCACCGTCTCAGCTGGAGAAAGAGCAGAACAGCAGCAGAGAACAGGTATAAGAGAAGCCATGTTGAAGAGTGGTAAGTTCCTTTATTCTTCCTGTATGGGTTTTATTTTATCTCCGACATTTGTTGTTTTACTGTAAAGTGTTACGATTTTAGATGCACTTTAAATAAACATTGATTTATTAAGGGGAGTGGGTGTGGGAATTTGACCACCAAACAACAGTCTGTTTTTAACCAAGCTGTATTACAAAACAATACAGCTACAATTCAGGGAAGTGAAGGGGAGAAGAGGTTAAGGGGGCACAAGTTGACTAATGCAGAAAGGAGCAGGGGGGCTCACCGATGTCCTCCTCGATGCCCAGTTGTAGCTTCTTGCCCTCCATCTTCTCAATCTCCTCGTCGTTGAACTTGTACCAGTCGCTGGTGCGGGCGTCTCGCACGTGTGCAATGTAGTGACCCGAGTAAGCGCTGACCCCGCGGTGGATCAGGACCGCACTCAGCTCGTACACACACTTCTCATCTTCTGGGGACGCCACCCAAAGAGACCCAAAACAAACAGCATGGATTATGTGTGTCTGTATGTCATAATGCATAGTAAAGGGTCAGCTTTTATCATACCATAGTCACAGAACTTCGGTCATGTATCTTCATCATTAAATATTCTGCCACATTTATAGAATGAGGACAGTATGTTGAGCCATTGAAAGGCTGGCGATACCTTTTCCCTCCAGAAACGGGCCCATGTCCAGCTGCTCTGGAAAACTGATGAAGGTGTTGAGCTTCTTCTTGTGACCCGTTTGTCTGCGAATCAGAAGACAGACAACATTCAGCAACAGTACCAAGTTAGAGTTGTTGCATTGACCCTTAGTGATACTTCATATGGCCACTACTAGTGAAGGTATGTACATTTTGAGTTGTGGGCTGAGGGATTGTAGACTCGAGACCCTTCTACAAAACGACAGACTGAATGAATCAAACTGACCTGTCGAAGATAAAACGCATGAGCTGCAGGTTGAGTACGTGTGGGAGGCTGTGCAGTTTGATGCGCCGAGTGGCGTTCTGTTTGCTCTGGCAGCTCTCACAGAAGTAGCGGTTGTCACCGTCCAGCTTCTCCTCCTGCAGGGAGCCATCACAGGGTCAACACTAGGAGGTCAAACATTTTATTTTTTTTTTTACTCTAAACTGTTCAACCCAACTACTCACACATGTTATTTTAAAACTCAATCAGTCTGTTACATCAATTAATTACCATGGGGAAATAACCCTGATGTCATACTGCATTAATACCTTGGGGAACCAATGTCATACTGCATTAATACCTTGGGGAACCAATGTCATACTGCATTAATACCTTGGGGAACCAATGTCATAATGCATTAATACCTTGGGGAACCAATGTCATAATGCATTACTACCTTGGGGAACCAATGTCATACTGCATTAATACCTTGGGGAACCAATGTCATACTGCATTAATACCTTGGGGAACCGATGTGTGGTCAAAATGCATTAGTTAAACTAATGAACTATATGCTGTCATAACGCATAATCGTCTTAAAGAACAACATGATGCATCATCATCTTCATGACTAATGTGATGTCAGAATGCAAGGTTACCTTGAGAAACTCTGTGACACATTCTGTAAGGTTCTTGTGGCCCTGGATGTTGAGCTCCAGTTCGTAGTATCGGGACGGCAGTGGAGAAGCGCGGCCACACTGGTTACACCTGTCATAAACCCACAGACTAAGACACTCAAAGTCTGCATCTGTTATTGCTGTTTCTAAGGAAGTTTAAAAAGGTGTTGTGTAGAAGTCTGGGTTGAGTTAAGGTGACTAAAACCTAGGTACTAGTTGAAGAAACGTAAATGGCAAAAATGGCAAAAGCATGGCCCGGATAAAAGCATAACCTTTGCAGCCACAAAGCCAAACCTCTAGTAAAAGTCCCTAGTGTCCAATCTGACATGAACAGTCCAGTTAACAGCCCAGTTTCATCTGTCTTTATGATGTTAATAAAATACTAAAAATCCTGTTGCATTTCTGACTGGCACCACCACTGATGTCAAAGCACAAAATAGTTAAAACGCTTGACTTTATAAAACCAACCCATAAAGCAAAAAAGGACATCTCTCATGGCAACCTGAATATTCCAAATTCGAACAAATAAAACTACCACTGGGTTGTTAGAAAATTGTTTTTATTTGTTTTTTATTTAACTAGGCAAGTCAGTTAAGAACAAATTCTTATTTACAAAGACGTCCTACACTGGCCAAACCCGGACAACACTGGGCCAATTGAGCGCAGCCCTATGGGACTTCCAATCACGGCCGTTTGTGATACAGCCTGGATTCTAACCAGGATGTCTGTAGTGAAGCCTCTAGCAGTGCCTTAGAACGCTGCATCACTCGGGAGCCCAATGTTACTTAAGTCTGATTAATGTTGATGGGTGAATGTAGTGCTGGCTTACACAGTGACGTAAGACATCTGTCCACAGAATTGCAGCTGTATGACATTCTGCAGGTTTGGGTTCTTCTGTTTGGATAATGTGTCCTCCAATAGCGAAAGGAAGAGTTTGGAGAACTCTTGAGCGTCCTGAATGTGAAAGAAAGGCAAGAGAGAGAAATAGAGATGACGATGAGTATAATTTAAATACTGTAGTTTACATTTTAATTCTATTCTTATTTTTCTTCCTATACCCACTATAAAAATAACTAAGCTTCTCCAAAACATTGTTAACTCTTCAGACTTTCCTGAGCATGTAAAAAGATGACTACCTGCTGTTGTCCTGTGTCCAGCCCTAGCGCCTTGACCAGCCCCGAGGGGTCAATGTACCTTCTGTTGCTGTTCTGAAGCAGTGCAAACAGGTACTGCAGGTGTTCACATATGCTGCGAGGCTCATAGTCTGAGAAAGGGAAAATGGTGAGGACTTGAATTTGGGTTGTTCTTTTCAAGATGGTTCATTAGATACCTGGGCGCCGATGCAATACATTTTAGTTTCAAACTATTTGTGCGATCCAGTTTGATTAGAGGAACAAATTGATGTGATTTGGTTCGATGCACTAACATTTGTTGCATAAACACATTCATTTTCCATTCGAAATTAAAATCTGCTGCTGATGAGCTGGGCCTCTCTGAGCAGCATTTGTTTGAGCTGACTTCGGTGTGTGTGTGTGTGTGTGTAAATTATGTATATGGTAGATGTAGGCACCTTGGCTGAGCCATAAGGGAAACTGGGAAACCTTTCGATTACTGGCCCAATTCTCTAACCACTAAGCTACCTGCCGTCCCTAGAAGTTCAGCCACCCCACTATCAGTTGGGGGGCAATGTTTGCTTTTTGTCCCCCCCCCCTTGTCATTTTTGTGTTAGAGCTAGTAATGTATCAATATCTACCTGTAAAACAATTGCTATGAATTATGCCAATGAAAATAAGAAATGATCAACTTCACCCTGTATATCAAATTACTCTCTCATATTTGATATAACACACACACACATTCAGAAGTTGGGGTCACTTAGAAATATCCTTGTTTTCCATGAAAACATACATGAAATTAGTTGCAAAATGAATAGGAAATATAGTCAAAACGTTGACATGGTTATGAATAATGATTTTTAATTTAAATATTAATTGTGTCCTTCAAACTTTGCTTTTGTCAAAGAATCCTCTGATTGCAGCAATTACAGCCTTGCAGACCTTTGGCATTCTAGTTGTCAATTTGTTGAGGTAATCTGAAGAGATTTCACCCCATGCTTCCTGAAGCATCTCCCACAAGTTGGATTGGCTTGATGGTCACTTCTTACGTAGCATACAGTCAAGCTGCTCCCACAACAGCTCAATAGGGTTGAGATCCGGTGACTGTGCTGGCCACTCCATTTTAGACAGAATACTAGCTGATTGCTTCTTCCCTAAATAGTTCTTGCATAGTTTGGAGGTGTGCTTTGGGTCATTGTCCTGTTGTACGAGGAAATTGGCTCCAATTAAGTGCCATCCACAGGGTATGGTATGGCATGGCGTTGCAAAATGGGAGTGATAGCCTTCCTTCTTCAAGATCCCCTTTACCCTGTACAAATCTCCCACATTACCAACACCAAAGCACCCCCAGATCATCACATTGCCTCCACCATGCTTGACAGATAGCCTTAAGCACTCCTCCAGCAATGTTCTTCTTTGTGATCCGAACACCTCACTCCTCTTTCTATTCTGGTTAGAGCCAGTATGCGTAGCTAACACAACGTGCCATTGGAACACAGGAGTGATGGTTGCTGATAATAATATGTAGATATTCTATTAAAGAAAAAAAAAAAAAAAAAGCCGTTTCCAGCTACAATAGTCATTTACAACATTCACAATGTCTACACTGTATTTCTGATCAATTTTATGTTATTTTAAAATTGACCCAAAAAAATGCTTTTCTTTCAAAAACAAGGACATTCCTAAGTGACCCCAAACTTTTGAACGGTAGTGTGTGTGTATATATATATATATATTTATTGTTTCAAGTAAAACTACCAAATCTACCAAAACCATTGCTGCTGGTGAACCTGAACAACCGATCAGCATGTATAACCAGATGAGTTGTGTCTCCGGCAGTAGCTTAGGCTACTTTTATTCAGGTAAATCACCATTTTCAGCCCATTTGACAAAATGGCACACGTAGATGTGCCAGATCAGGAATTGACCTACTTCTCGTTGGTCAGCGCGAGAAGCTACGCACACCGCAGTTTCACTAGGCTACTGATATTGCCTGGGGTTGTTTGGTATGCAATATTAAATCAATGACTGTCAACCCAATAGTCATTATTTGGGGGGGGGTGCTTATATTTATCCTGTGACACACAAGTGTGTAATGCTAATGTGTTTTTTTTTGTTACATGTGCCAACTCCACGTGCCTTGCTCAAGGGCACAGTGACAGTTTACCTTGTCGACTCCAGTATTTGAACCAGCAACCTTTTAGTTACTGGGCCAACAATCTAATCTGGAGGCTACCTGCCGCCAATTACATGCTTAGTTAGACACTGAAGGACAGGATGTAGTTGTCACAAAAGATTTGGGTTTTTTAAAGGTTGAGAGAAAGTAATCCGTTTGGGCTCCCAAGGGCCGATGCACTTATATTTTAAACATATGAACCGTGGACCGATGCGTATCGGTAAATTGTTACATCCCTACAATCTGGGCTCATCTCCAAGGGCTAGCACACCTGAGTCCATGTTGTGCTCCTCTGCCCGGGCATTCTGACACAGGTACAGGGTCCTGCGCAGCTCCAGGTTGTGGAACCACACCTGCAGGAAGGTGTTGACATAACACGTGGCGCCCAGGTTCGTCAGACCCACAAACGTGTTCTGAGAGAGGGGGAGGACGAGAATTAGAGGGGATAGAGAAAGGTGGGAGGGGGGGTGAGAGAGATGGACAAGTTCATCCAGTGTTTTCAAATCAGTGCAGATGAAAGGCAGACAATTTAACTTGAAGTAGGCAGGCAGGAGCAAGTCCTTGCAGGTGTAAATCTGTGTTCAAGATGAATGTTGTGGATGTAGGCCAACCTTGTCCCGGCGCTCTGAATTTGGATCATCAATGTTGTGGAAGCTGTTTTCGTTTATCTCTCCCAACCAGGCATGTTCCCCAATACCGACAAGACAATTTGGGTTCCCTTTACAATTCCTCCTTTATAAGCAAAGTCAGGGGGAGAGATGTCAATATCCTAACAACAATCTCTTTCACAATTTTTTTAAAGCAAATAGAGACAGTTGTTTCAGGCATTGAAACTTGAGAATAACATCAGGCATCAGGAAGCCGATGCCATTCTGTAATGTGAATATCAAAATACTAGAGGAAAGGAAATGAGTCATGAAGTGTTTCACCCATCTTTCCATTGCTGAAATCTCATATTGTGACTGCACATGTCATTCAGCTGAGTGACTAGCTAGCGACATGATAATCAAATTGCAGACAAAATAAAATAGTTATGCAACACAACTCACTCTTAGCGATCTGGCAACATTATAGCAGTGAATATGACATAAACGACAAGTTTTAAGTATGGGAATTGAAGAAATTCGAAATTGTTAACTATGTGTGCCCATTTACCTGCATGCTCCCCTCTTGCACGGCGGTACACAGATTCGGTAAGCTATCTCAATATGTTCCCGGTGTATGTCCTCCGGTCTCACCGAGTCGACCCAGCGCCAGGCTGCTTTCTCAAGCTGTACGCGAGGCGCCATTCTGTAAGAAAAACCGAGCTTACCATGGGTACCCTGACAAAGAGGTCCCGAGGATGCTTCGGCCTAGTTTAACTTGCCCTGTTAGCACAGCTAACTTAAGTCAATCAACGTCGTTAGTTAGCCAGATGGCTAAATATAGTTAGCTATAGTAGTCGGCGGCAGAAAAACGGCCAAAAAAATAATACAATGTTAAGCACAGCAGGCAACCAGTTCAAATGAAATCATTTTAATTACATCAACTAAACGCTCTAACATAACACCATAATCAGATCAGCTGATGCTAGCTAGCTACCAACCATCATGCTAGCTACTAGCTAGCTTGTCAGATATTTCCCACTGCAAATAACTGCGTAGCTAGCTGGCTCTCAAGCTAACTAGCTACCCATCATCATGTCTTGCTAACGTTAGCATATATTTTTTTATAATTAAATGTACATTCGAACCTTTCGTGCGTGTATCACAAACTTCTGATTTTGCAGCTGCATATATTTTCATATTTTATTCACAGTTTGTTTTAGATTTAGCGCCCTTGCGTCAGTTTTTAAATAAATATTTCATCCTTCAGTTTCAAACTTGAGAAAGGCGCAAGTACTTACGCATGACGTGCCATTGTTGTCTACGTAGCTACGTCCCTTTCAAAGAAAAGGCGGTTGGTGGAGCAAATCGCAGTGGGCATTTCCAAAGACAGTAAATAAACTTGAGTTTTTCTTCTCCATTATTGGACGCATTCGTCTGTGATCTGCAGAAACCTCCATCCAGTATGTGTTTTTCATCCCGTCTGTATCTAGTAATGGGAAACTCTTTTCACGCCACTTCAATATCGAAGTGACATTTTCGTAGAGGGTTAGGATATCTTACGCAGCAGGTTAGGATAATTAACCTAGCTGGTTAAACAAAATGATTGTGTGTAACCTTTATTTAACTAGGCAAGTCAGTTAAGAACCCATTCTTATTCCTATTTACAATGACGGCCTATGGTTAGGGCTAGGGTTAGCGAAAATGCTCTCGTAACATGCTAAGATAATCACTTTATATCAAAGTGCCGTTAAAAGAGTGTGTCACATCTAGTTCCGAGTCTTTTAGCGGTAACTGGCGGTTTATCACGGCAACTGGTTTGATACATTCATCTCTGAAGGTAAATAATGTTCAGTAATCTTGCTGTGATTTGTCATCCTGAGATCCCCAGAGATAAAATGTACCATAGTTTTGTTTGATAAAAAATGTTTTATATTCAAATGTAGGAACTGGGTTCTACAGTTTGAACCCCTGCTGTCTCTGGCTCCACACCCAGCCATCCAGATGTGTGAAAGTTAGTGTGAAAGTTAGTGTATAAGCTAATGAGCCATCATGTATGACATTCCTGGAAGTGTGTAAACTTACATTTTGTATTACCATATCATGTGTGTATGTTCTCTATAGTTATGTACTTAAAAATGTATCAATTGACCAATTTGGCACATTTGGGCAGACTTATTACAGTATTGCATTGCTTCAATTGATCAATCTGAAACTTTGCACACACACACTGCTGCCATCTAGTGGCCAAAATCTAAATTACGCCTAAACTGCAATATTATATTATGGCCTTTCTCTTGCATTTCAAAGATGAAAAATAAAAAATGAAAACAAGTTTTTTTGTTTGTATTAACTATTACCAGATCTAATGTGTTATATTCTCCTACATTAATTTCACATTTCCACAAACTTCAAAGTGTTTCCTTTCAAATGGTATCAAGAATCTGCATATCCTTGCTTCAGGTCTTGAGCTACAGGCAGTTAGATTTGGGTAGGTCATTTTAGGCTAAAATTGTAAAGAAAAAAAAAACAAAAAAAATCCTTAATAGTTTTACCAGGGCTGAGAAGCCCCTGTGCCCAGGCCCAAGAGGAAGCAACAACAAACAAAAAAAACGCCAACCACAGGAGGTCTCAGGAGCCTGCTCTCAATGAGTGTAGACAGCCTGCTGCTGCTCTGCTAATCATCAGATGGGGGAAGGAGAGGAGGTAGTGATATGATTTTAAATTAGCTGCATAATAAATAAATAAATGTGAATGGTCAATTGTATGAGTCAGGCTGGGCCCAAGAGGCCAACATTTATTTTTATTTTTTTCCAACCACAGGAGCCCGTTCTCTATGTTCAAAATACACAAGAGAGCATCAGCCAAGAGGATCAATAGTTTATAAAAAAAAATTTTAAAAAAAATGGATTAAGTTTTATCACAAGCACATACTTTTGTATATATAGTGTACTTGTATGTGGTGTATTAAATTGAGAACACAGCCATGCAATCTCAATAAACAAACATTGGCAGTAGAATGGCCTTACTGAATAACTCAGTGACTTTCAATGTGGCACCGTAATAGGATGCCACCTTTCCAACAAGTCAGTTCGTAAAATTTGTGCCCTGCTAGAGCTGCCCCAGTCAACTGTAAGTGCTGTTATTTTGAAGTGGAAACGTCTAGGAGCAACAATGGCTCAGCAACTAAGTGGTGGGCCACACAAGCTCACAGAACTGGACCGATGAGTGCTGAAGCTCGTGGCGCATAAAAAATTGTCCTCGTTTGCAACACTCACTACTGAGTTCCAAACTGCTTCTGGAAGCAACATCAGCACAATAACTTTTTGTTGGAAACTTCATGAAATGGCCAAGCAGCCACAGACAAGCCTAAGATCACCATGCACAATGCCAAGCATCGGCTGGAGTGATATAAAGCTCGCCGCTATTGGACTCTGGAGCAGTGGAAACTAGTTCTCTGGAGTGATGGGTCACACTTCACCATCTGGCAGTCCGACGGACAAATCTGGTTTTGGCGGATGCCAGAAGAATGCTACCAGCCCGAATGCATACTGCCAACTGTAAAGTTTGGTGGAGGAGGAATAATGGTCTGGGGCTGTTTTTCATGGTTCGGACTGGGTCCCTTAGTTCCAGTGAATGGAAATCTTAACGCTACAGCAGACAATTACATTCTAGATGATTCTGTGCTTCCAACTTTGTGGCAACAGTTTGGGGAAGGCCCTTTCCTGTTTCGGCATGACAATGCACAGAGCGAGGTCCATACAGAAATGGTTTGTTGAGATCGGTGTGGAAGAACTGGTCTGCACAGAGCCCTGACCTCAACCCCATCGAACTCCTTTGGGATGAATTGAAATGGTGACTGCGAGCCAGGCCTAATCGCCCAACATCAGTTCCCTACCTAATGGAAGCAAGTTTCAATATCTAGTGGAAAGCCTTCTCAGAAGAGAGGAGGCTGTTTAAGCAGCAAAAGGGGGACCAATCCATATGAATGCCCATGATTTTGGAATGAGATGTTCGACGAGCAGTTGTCCACATACTTTTGGTCATGTAGTGTATCTGCCAAAATAAAGGAAACACCAACATAAAGTGTCTTAACAGGGTGTTGGGCCACCACGAGCTGCCAGTACAGCTTCAATGTGCCTTGGCATAGCTTCTACAAGTGTACCTAAACCATGCCAGAAACATTCACCCCACACAATAACATATCATTTTTATCCCTGGTTTAGTCAAGCCCCGGGGCCTATGATTTCTTAATCCGGCCCGACTCCACTGTTTCAGAAATTGCAAAAGCATGCAGCAGTTGTAGGCTGAAAGGAGTGATAGTGCAGGGGCCTATGATTTCTTAATCCGGCCCGACTCCACTGTTTCAGCAATTGCAAAAGCATGCAGCAGTTGTAGGCTGAAAGGAGTGATAGTGCAGGGGCCTATGATTTCTTAATCCGGCCCGACTCCACTGTTTCAGCAATTGCAAAAGCATGCAGCAGTTGTAGGCTGAAAGGAGTGATAGTGCACTGGGCACAGAGGTCAGTTCAACATCTACTTTTGATTTACATTTGGTTGATTGGTGAACTCCGGTGAATTCAGTGTGAAATCAACCAAAAATGTCACCATGTCATTGGATTTAGGTTAAAAGTCATGTGAAAAAAGGAAATTCCTTTCCATTGATTACTTTTTGCACATCCAATGAGTTCTCCACGTTGATTCAACATCATCACATTTATTTTTTGATTGAAATGATGTGGAAACAACGTTGATTCTAACAGTTTTTGCCCAATGGGAGGCTACAGTTCAGTGAGGATAGGCTACTAGACCTCTTTGGGATGCATCTAGTCAGAGACCTCACCGCTCGTCCTTTGGAAACATCGCTTTGAGGCCGTTGTCATGGAAATCAAAGGACATGTAGATGGATTTGACAAAGAAGGGGGCTTCAAAGGAACAAAAGCCAGTATGATAAAGAGTACTACTTCCAAAGGCGTCAGAAACATTAAATGCGAATGTACCTTGTATATCCCTCAAATGAAGACCGCGCTTCTCTTGGCACACCGATAACCTAATCTCCACATAGTGCATTTTGCAATATGGTTGCTTTCTGTGAAGAACATAATTTTAAATCGAATCAGACACACATGCAACACAGTTTTGCGGCTTGAGATACGCAGGCCTGAGTGACACGGAAAGTGCGCATCAGAGTGGAACACCATCCTTTGCGCTTGGGAGTAGGCTACCAAGATGGTCAACAAGGGGAATAAACTTCAGAGCCTGTCAAAGGGGTTTGTTCTGCTCAGCATAATGACACTCAAGACCAATGCCATCGACACGGGTAAGGAGATGGAAGCTCAATTGTAAGATGTAATCCGTCGCCATTTCAGCCACTTGTTGCCATTACGGTGACGCACTGCCTGGTGCGCATACTTTTGCCTATTTGTTGCTCCTGGCTTTCTCATTGCGCCACTGGGCTTTTGTCACGGAATACAGTGTGGTTTTTCGCGTCACTGTAATGAAGCATATATATATAATTCTTTATCAGATACCTGTTGATTTGAACTCTGCTTTCTAAAAGAAATTGCCATTGAAACAGGCGCATACCGATGGATAAGAGAATAATGCATACAGGGGATGCCCATGGCGCCAGGGGTTAGGGCCGCAGCTGGACGTTCATTTGTGACTATTCTTCATTTGTGAAATAACAGTTTACACATGGGTTTGACTTATCTCTAATTACACTAATTCATGGAATATTTCTGGCTTTTTTGACAACCACCCTAAAATATTTTGTTCACTTATGTTGTATTCCACAGACTTTTGACATGTTTCTATGCTTTTATCATTATCAAAACCGGATAATTGGGAAAGAAACATTATTTTATTATTGATTTATTGAGTGAACAGAAAATAATCATTATAAAAATCATTTTTAGCTCATTCTCTATGGACTTGATTTTTGGGGGGAATAACAGAACTTTACCAGTTATAATGACAGTTCTATTTAATTCCGTGGTTATACCTTCACAAATGCAGAATTTGAATTTCAGTCATTGACTCAGTTACTTTAATATTGTCCCTAACCCTTCACCAAATTATTTAAGATAAATGACATATAATCCTTTAGGTCCAGCTTGATTCAAAGCTCAAATAAATACATGTTAGCTTTCAGTCATTGACATTAGGATAACACATGGATGTACCGTTGGGGCAGCTGCCATTTTCAGAGGTATTGCTCACTACTGCGTGTGAGCGTGCATGGGACTGTCATCAGGAGTTGCCCCATGCCTTCTTACTGGTCTTTTCCTTACTGGACTACAGTAGTACCAGAGCTGTTTATTTTTCAACTGTAAAATCCTTTATTGGGGACTCACTGTTCTGCCGTTGTCCATGTTTTGGACAGTGCTTCTCTTGCGGGCATCGTGTTTACCTCTGGGGTATTGTGGGACTGGTTGTTTCCCGCCAATAGAGCTCCTCAGTCCCCTTCCTTGGAACATTCCAGGAGGTCAGCGCAGAACGATCCAGGGGTTGCCTTGGGAAACAGCTAATAAAACCAGGAAGGGGTTGTAAATCTTCCCATTATATGGCTCACTGCCCAGAGTGGGTGTCTGAAGCAGCAGTTTTAGGTTCGGTTCTGGCTATTTGTTCCACCGACTCACCTGCAACAATCAGCTGTAGCCTACTCAGTTGTGTTTTATTTTATCTTAGTTTTTATTATTCATCTCATAATTTGATAAACGTCAGTGACTCAATGGCACTATGGAGAAACAGAGAAAGTAAATTGTTTACACATCACATCCTCACAAACAAGTAGTTTGTTCCTTCATGGTACTTCTTCATCTGTTTGTTGTCCTCCAGTCAACGTGGTGGACTTCTGTGGCCAGAACATCCAGGGCAACGGGATGATTGTCAACTCACACCAGGAGTCCAAGAAGTACTACTTTGTCACCATGGGAACAGACTGCCACTTCACTATGCAGGCGGCCTCCCCCAAGGACAAGGTGCCCACCACTAACCGCACCCAGCCCCCACCTCCCTTTTTGTGCTCCCTACACATGTATGCCCAATATCCCAAATCGACTCCTAGCCCTAGATCTTAGAGGATTGGATAAGTATATGCAATATGATAATATTTCCACCTTGACTTCCCACACCTATCAAGTCCTTTCAGATCCAAGGGTTAGGGGCAAGGGGTCATTGAGTGATAATCCCAATATTTTACACATTATCTTCCTTGCAATGTCCGTCACCTAAACATGCCCCCCTTCCTTCTCTTCCCGTGAAGGTACAGTTCCACTTCCGCTTCTTCCTAGTCTACAGCCTGCTTCGTTTAGCACCCCAAAGTCCCACCCCCCTCTTCCCTGAGTCCCCCGGGGACCTCCAATTGGAGCCTTCGAATCCAGTGGTGGAGCCAAGGGACCCGTGTCATGCGGGGTCATACATTCAGTTCTATGATGGGCGGGACAAGAACTCGCCTCCAATTGGGCCTCCGCTGTGTGGGAAGAGCCCACCCCGTCCGGTGCTGTCCACAGGGAATCACCTGACCCTGCGTCTGGTAACCCGCGGTACCCAGCCAAGAGTGGACTTTGTGGGGGACTTTACCTCCTTCAGACTGGGTGAGACATGACACGTGGATGTTTGCCACATATTCATTAGTTGTAGTTTTATAGTCATCTGACGTCGGTGTTGAAATCTAGCTCATCATTACAATCCTAGCCAACTCATAAGCTGTAGTTTGTGCAGTTTGTAACCAATCAAATGCCTTGCTCTATCCGTTTTCAGGTTTTAACCAATCCGCGTGCAGCGGCGAACCTTATTTCCCGTGTCACAATGGGAAGTGTATCCCCATGAGTCTGGTGTGTGACGACAAGGGCATTGATAACTGTGGGGACGGGAGCGACCTGGAGGATCACCTGCCCTCCGGGTGCAAAGGTCACTTAGGTAAGACACCTGTGCAGCTACCTGTTCAACAAACCTTTAAAGGTGTTCTATGTGGCCCCCAAACACCTTTCAGACTCAGTGTCACTAATGTTACACTATTCCACAGTTCATACACTATATTTTGGTTTATTGGTTAGGGCAGAAGTAGAGAGGAAAGATAGAGGAGAGTGTGCTGAAATAGCAGTAACCGAGTTCGAACCCATGCTGCAGCGGTATATGTGCACCAGAGGCAGCGGCTTAGATTGCTAGACCACCCTAGGCCACCATAGACCACCCTAGACCACCCAATTGTATTATTCTACTGCTCTTTGTCCTGTACAACTCTTTTCAATATTGTTACTGTAAATTGGAATGTGTTCTCAGTCACCTTACTTACTAAAGGGAAGGTAAATAACACCTGTGTCCTCTCCTCAGCAGGTCAGCTGGCTCCAGCCCAAGCCACTTCCCCAGCAGTGACCCCTCCTGTCTTAAACCCGACAACTTTTCCCACGTCCACCTATAGGAACTGTGGCACTCCGGACGGCGTACCCAATCACGAATCAGTGACAGGTGAGTGACAACTGACAACTGTTACAGGTGATGCAGGTTATTGACCAACTAGGAGGTTGTTTTTATAAAAGGATCAGTTCCCAACACCCTTAGCGGCATTGGAAGAAAGCGGATGTTTCTGGTTTTCAGGGATACAGTATTTTCAACCTAACTTCCGTTTCCCCTGAGAAATGGAAGTGGGGACTCTGTTCAGGTGTCTTTCTTTGCCCGCTACATTAGGTTAGTTCCCAAAGATTTACCTGGTTAAGTAAAGGTTAATAGAATAACAATCTCAACCAAAACTCAGTGTTTTACATGTAGTATATCTCACAGTGGCTTTTCTAAAAGATCCCTTATTTCTTAACTGCTGGGTAAGATACTTTTTGGGAGCATAAATCAGTGTTGAGGTATTGTACAGTATGTGTCTGTAAACTCTATTTGGGAACCTAATTCAAATGCAAAGCATATCTATGATAGGGGGCATAGGTCTTTGTTAAGGTCTTTATTTCAACCTTAACAGTTGTAAACCAATAAAGTGTGATGGCGGCTTCTCAGTGGCAAACCACCAGATATCCAGCCAAGACCACAATCATTATTTTATTCAATCCAATTCAATTGGCTAAGGGGAGAAAAATTTCTGAGGAATTTGCCAGTCGTGATAACAGGATATGTGTGTGAATGGTCTTTTTTTCTGCCTAAATTAAGAGATGAATGGATCATCATTGAATACATGGGAAAGTATTTTCTGTGATTTGGCAACAAAGCATTCTGATGTTTGTACTATTCAAATAAAATAAAATCAAGCTTTATTTATACAGCACATTTCAGGCATGGAATGCAATGCAATGTGCTTTACAGGAAGCAACGAATAAAAACAATGAAAATTAAAGCTAAAATATTTACTGTACAAAGATACACTATACAAAGATACAAATCAAAAGAATGACACAAACTGAACAACCAAAAAGCACCCGGAAGAAAAGCAAAGCTAAAAGGATGTATCAAGGTCTCTTTTAATTATGTCCACAGATTCAGCCCCCCTTTAGGTTCTCTATTCCAAAGGCTGCCTCTCCATGCCTCTTGGTCCTAGGCTTTAGGATAGTTAAAAGGCCAGTGCCAGAGGACCTGAGGGACCTACTGGGTAAATAACTTAAAAGCATGTTTGATGTGTATTGGGGTGCACAATTGTGGATTGATTTAAAAACCAATAGAAGAATCTTGAAATTAATTACGTAGCAGTGAAAATCAATGCTATGTTGTTGTTTTTTACCCCCTTTTTTTGTGATATCCAATTGGTAGTTACGATCTTGTCTCATTGCTGCATTTCCCCAACGGACTCGAGAGAGGCAACGGTTGAGAGTCATGTGTCTTCCGAAACATGACCCGTCCAACTGACGATCAATGTCAGCTTACAGGCACCCGGCCCGCCACAAGGAGTCGCTAGAGCATGAGCCAAAGAAATCCCCCCGGCCAAAACGTCCCCTAACCCGGACGACGCTGAGCCCATTGTGCACTGCCCCATGGGGCTCCCGGTCACGGCTGGCTGTGACACAGCCTGGGATCGAACCCAAGGATGTAATGGCGCCTCAGCACTGCGATGCAGTGCCTTAGATCGCTGCACCCCACCCCCCTTTCTCTGAGTTACAGTATGTTCACCAAGGGTGACAAAAAAAACTCTTGACCGGATAAATAGGTCCTAAACCAATTTAGAACTGGACCAGAGAGGCCAACCCACCTCTCCAATCTGTCCAGAAGGACATCATGGTCAACAGTGTTGAATGCTGCACTTAAATCTAAGAGTACAGAGAGCTGTTTGGCATCTGTGTTGGCTCTTAGATAATTTACCACTTTAACTAAGGCTGTCTCTGTGCTGTAGTGGGCTCGAAAACCAGATTGGATTTTTTCTAAAATATAGTTGGCACTTAAAAAATAATTTTGCTGTTTGAAAACACATTTCTCCAAAATTTTGCTTAAGAATGGAAGGTTGGAGATTGGCCAAAAATTGCATGCAGACCCCATTGCTAACTGTACTCTACTCTCACCCCTCCACGCTCCCACCAGACTCTCCACCCTATCTGTCTCTGCTGGCGCTCTTCATCACCCTGGGTGTGATAGCTGGTTTGGTCCTGCAGTGTTGGTGCTGCTGGTCTCCAGGCTGGTTCCTCTGGAGGATCATTGTCTGCCGCTTCCTACCCTGCTGTTACTCGGCCTGCACCTCCTGCAAGCTCTGTGCCCGAAGCTGTTCCCAGAACAAGGAGCACCGACTGGCTAAGGTTTCACCACAAGGACAGGTCACAATCAACGATGCCGCCTTGGCCCCCCTCACCACAGCCACGGCTAGCGCAACTACTGTCACTGTGTAGGGAGTCGCTATATAGCGTAGGACTGTTATCGCTATGTAGGGTAACCACCATGATGGCTAACAGTGAGACAGATGGACTCATGGACATGATGACCCAGATTTCATGTTCTAGACTGATGGACTGAGATGAGACACATCTTTTTGCTAGTTTACAAGAATGTCATGGAAGAAGGGGTACTGCAGGGTGTACATTTGCATTTTCAGTGGAAATGAGACATTGTCATTATCTTCTCCCCACATTTGGACAGTTCTTAAAATGGGGATGCTTCACTTTTGAATGTTTCACTCACTGTATGATCCTTTTTTGTTGTTGCTTTAAAAAATAAATGACTGGCGCTAAATCCGCTACACTCAAATTGGTATGATTTGTTTTTTCCTTAAGTTATCCTCTGTCTTATGTAACCATACCAAACGTAACATAAGGACGATGGTTTGTCGGGTGGATGGGTAAGCGTATAACATAAACGTCAGCAACCCAAAGATTGCGTGCTCGAATCTCATCAGGGACAACTTTAGCATTTTAGCTAATTAGCCACTTTTCAACTTCTGTCTACTTTTTAGTTACATTGCAACTACTTAGTATGTTAGCTAACCCTTCCCCTAACCTTAACCCTTTAAACAAACTCCTAACCTTAACCGTAACCCCTAACCCAAATCCCTAGCCTAGCTAACGTTAGCCACCTAGCTAACATTTGCCAAAACAACTTGTAATTCTTAACATATCATACATATTTAAAATTTGTAACATATTGTATGAATTGCAATTCGTAACATATCATACAAGTTGTAATTTGTAAAATACCATACAAATTGTAATTTCTAACATATCACACGAAATGGGTGATGGACAACCACAAATGAATACCAAACGTAACATATCACACTAATTGGAGTGTCCTGGATTTTAATTTACAGGTTTTACAGAGTCCAGGTTGCTTCTTCGGACTATTTTGTATTTAAATGTGCTAGTTGACCAACGTAGGAGGTTATTTTCTAAACATAGCGTAACCCAGGTTCACCTATTCAATTCTATCAAGGTTGGCATAAGACTCCTTTACAAAAGCATGAGAAATTCCACTCCCCTCAACTTTTCACTCCCCTCAACCTGCTCCCACTGAAATCTTCCCACACGTGTAAGCCCGTTACTCAGCAGGGACTCAATCCATCTGCTGAAAAATACATAGTTTTGCTGTGGGAAACCATACCGTATGTCACACATGTCTGCCATGTAAACTCATCCTGCCTAGATTGAGTAGACACATAACCTTTCTTGGGTTTCCCGCTGTGCTTGTTGTGTAACTAGATTACACAGTGCCCCCACCTTTATCTTTTGAGTGATTTGGAGAGGTGCTCTCGAGGCTTCTTAAGGATGACACATGCTTGACTAAATGCTGAGTTTTTCTCTTCTGAGTTGCCAAGTGACAATTGAAGCTATGGTCCTGCCAACCTCTCAAACTCTCTCTCGCTCTCCCTCTCTTTCTTAGAGACTTAAGATACACAAATATGCCTGACACTTGATTCATGAGGTCATGAACTAAGCTGGAAGAGATGACAATGAACAACAGGTGCATTAGTATAATTTTATACACTAGGGCGTCTCCCTAACTTTCAGATATGATACCATAAAACACGTGTTCTCAACACCACAAACAAGAGGACATAGGGGTTTGATTGTGTCACACAGCCAAAATGATTTGTGTCCCTAGAACTACTGTGTAAATACATTCTTTCCCGTAGATGTTTCTATGTATTCAGAATGCTAAAGTGATTTCTACCACTACCTTTTGTATTATTGACAACCTCCATATTCAAAAGCAAAGTGTGCGTTTAAAGCCAGGTGTGTTTGCTTATAGTCAGTCATATGTTTGTCTGAAATGTCATCATCCTCTATTTTTCACACTTTTGTTTAAGTTTATACTTTATTTCTCATGATATTTCCAAAGACAACTAGGAAATTGTTCATGTAATCACCGCTGCCTGATATACACTGAGTGTACAAAACTTTAGGAACAATTGCTCTTTCCATGACACAGACTGACAAGGTGAATCCAGGTGAAGGCTATGCTCCCTTATTGATGTCACTTATCAAGGCACAAGGCGAGACCCAAATGCAGACACAGGAGGCAGATGGTTGGAGTCTTACAATGTTTATTCATCCAATGGGGTAGGAAAGAGAATGGTTGTGGACAGGCAAAAAGATAAAAACCAGATCAGAGTCCAGGAGGTACAGAGTGGCAGACAGGCTCGTGGTCAAGGCAGGCAGAATGGTCAGGCAAGCAGGTACAGAGTCCAGAAACAGGTAAGGGTCAAAACCGGGAGGACTAGAAAGATGAGAATGCAAAAAGCAGGAGAACGGGAAAACTGCTGATTGACTTCCAAACATACCAGACGAAGTGGCACAGAGAGACAGGAAACACAGGGATAAATACACTGGTACAGAGAGACAGGAAACACAGGGATAAATACACTGGCACAGAGAGACAGGAAACACAGGGATAAATACACTGGGGAAAACAAGCGACACCTGGAGGGGGTGGAGACAATAACGAGGACAGGTGAAACAGATCAGGGTGTGACAGTCACTTGTTAAATCCACTTCCATCAGTGTAGGTGAAGGGAAGGAGACAGGTTAAAGAAGGTGGTTTAAGCCTTGAGACATTTGAGGCATGGACTGTGTATTTGCCATTCAGCGGGTGAATGGGCAAGACAAAATATTTAAGTGCCTTTGAACAGGGTATGGTAGTAGGTGCCAGGTGCACCGGTTTGTGTCAAGAACTGCAACACTGCTGGGTTTTTCACTCTCAACAGTTTCACTTGTGTATCAATAATGATCCACTACCAATGGACATCCAGCTAACTTGACACAACTGTGGGAAGCATTGGAGTCAACATGGGCCAGCATCCCTGTGGAACGCTTTCAACACCTTTTAGAGTCAACATGGGCCAGCATCCCTGTGGAACGCTTTCAACACCTTGTAGAGTCAACATGGGCCAGCATCCCTGTGGAACGCTTTCAACACCTTGTAGAGTCAACATGGGCCAGCATCCCTGTGGAACGCTTTCAACACCTTGTAGAGTCAACATGGGCCAGCATCCCTGTGGAACGCTTTCAACACCTTGTAGAGTCAACATGGGCCAGCATCCCTGTGGAACGCTTTCAACACCTTGTAGAGTCAACATGGGCCAGCATCCCTGTGGAACGCTTTCAACACCTTGTAGAGTCAACATGGGCCAGCATCCCTGTGGAACGCTTTCAACACCTTGTAGAGTCAACATGGGCCAGCATCCCTGTGGAACGCTTTCAACACCTTGTAGAGTCAACATGGGCCAGCATCCCTGTGGAACGCTTTCAACACCTTGTAGAGTCCAGCCCCAAAGAATTGAGGCTGTTCTGAAGGCAAAGGAGGAGGGTGGTGGTGCAACTCAATATTAGGAAGGTGTTCTTAATGTTTTGTACACTTAGTGTATGTAAATATATGTTTGACAATATTAAACTTAGAACAATGAAGGAAGATGGATTCGACATTGTCACATTATATACTGTAGACAAATAGTATTTTTTTAATGAAATGTACAAGTACTTTGATATTTGGCAGAATACGACACAATAAGACAATGCATTAACTTTCACTGATCACTTTATCTCCTCCTTTCTCACTCTGTTTCTGTTATAAAATGAGTGTAGGTAGGGTATTCATCTAGAGCAGGATATAATTGCTGCCTGGTTGGTTGTTCATCCTCTGAGAGCCTTGTTGGCAATGGGAAGAACTTGGCACGGTCTCACAAGCTTCAAACTGTGTCTGTTGCCTCTGTTACTACTGGCAACCTTTCAGAGCAAATCCCTCTCCTTCTACAAAGAGAATCCTCAATTGTTTGAATGGTGTTTAATCCCTACCACTCTATACTCTACAGCCTGACTTTGATTCTGGGTTTCTTGTTCTCTTGGTGAAACATGACTTCTTGATTAGATGTTTTTTTCAAAATGATTATTAATTGTTTTGCGTGTTCCCAAGCCAATTTGTGCTAGGGACTCAGAAATCATAGTTCTCCACATTAATCCCAGCTGCATCAATTCTACAATACCTCTCTCCCTATTCAGGGCACCTCCAGGTATTAATGTGTCATGTCTGTCCTAGTGATAGCCAAACATTATTAGAGACATTATTAGAGACATTTACATAGGAGGAGGAACCATATTTTTCTCTGTTCAGCTCGGTCTGGTTTTTGGTCACAATCACATTGATGTGATTATCTTTGAGCTAAAGGTGTCACATTGTTTGTTCAGTATCTCAGTTGTCCAAGCCACAGGAAGTGTCATCTATAATTCACCCCCACAGCGCTGTGACCCTATTAAACTAGGCCAGGCATAAATGGTCTCTGGTTTTATTCGGAAAAGATAAACACACTGAACCCAATGGCATAATACTGTATCTTCCTGTTGCAGGGAAGACTTTTCAGTCGAGCCCCTCATAAGAGTGATGATTGTCTGCACACAATGGAAATAATAATGGATTTGCATTTATAAAGCACTTTTACACAAGGTCTCACTTTACACTGTAAGGGGAAGGCAGGGGTGACCTCATCCAAGACTGATGTGTAGAACCAACCAGGATGATGGCCGGCAGACATAGTATACAGATATTGTGAGATTTAGTTGCTTCACAAAAATGGTTTTCTGTCTCATGCGGCAAATGGAATGAAATCCATTGAATCTTGGATTTCTAGATTTGAACTGGATGCCATGTTGCACATGTTTAGCTCATTCAAGTCTTAATAGAAACCATACAACACCAGAAGTTACCGTCTTACTCACAAAGACAAATCAAAGGTTACCCATAGCCTCCCTGTGTGGACTTTCCTGCGCACTGTCCCATGTCAAGGCTTCTGTGCCTTTATGTTACAGATGTAAGATCTTAATTTGAGCCAGTTTACGTGCGACAGCAGAAAAATTATCCTGAAGTAACAGGAAATGTGGATTATAATTAATGGACATTTTTGTAAGGGTTGATATAATTTTGGAAAGGGAAAAACAAGTCTGAAATTTCTAAGTGGAAATGACACATTTCAGAAGCCTTTTTAAACACATTTCCTGCATTGCAACAGGATGATCAAATGAAGATCCTACATCTGTATAATAAGGTAGAGACTTGCTGATACAAGCCCCTCCTTGCCTGTTCCCCTTCCATCGCTACACCTGTAAAACCCCTTTGAGAATGCATCCTTCATTCACTACTACTCTCTTGAAGCAGCTTCTTACAGATATAACAAAGGCTTGTTTAAAAAAATGCATAGGATTGTTACATTTCTTTCACTTATCCAATCACGTCCAGTTCAATGATTGCTCAAGGGTTGGAGGTAGCAGGAAGGAAGAATGCCAAATGGAATCTTTATTATAGGCTACATTCGGGCCCCTTTGCTTACCCAGTATGAAAGCGCCCTCTAGTGACCTGATGCAAGAATATTCCAAAGGAAAGCTAACCACCGTAGGCTACTAAACCTATGATAGTCCTACTCGTTTTGGTTTTACAATGCTGGCCGTGAATATGTTTATATTTGGGTGCTTATAAATAATATATCCAGTATATTTCTCTCAGAAAATACCATCTATAGACATTGTAAATAAAAATATGAATTTATTGAGTAGGAAAAACATTAATATATTTACAGCATTGACATAGCACACACAAAAAATCTAAATGTAACACATTTGGCACCATGGATGGAGTGGAGAATGAGATAGCAGGTCCGGGGCTGTGCAGTCAACGCCCTATATCTCATTGTCTGATAGTGAGAGTCGGACAGCTGCTCTTTCGCCGGCTATTTCGACCCGGGACTCAAATTTCAGCTTGGAGCCTCCAACTGACGCGTCAATTTAGGCTACCCAAAGCAGCGCAGCAAAGCGCAGCTCAACAGACAGTCAACTCGTTTTTCTGTTGACTGTTTGAGGTTGCCAATCCTTCCACTGGGCACACATTGGTTGAATCAACGTTGTTTCCATGTCGTGGAATAGACGTTGAATTGACCTCTGTGCCCAGTGCGATTCCTCTTGTGAAGCTTTTTCGAGTGCGTATGTAGCGCACCGTATTTGGCGTGGCAAGGACTATACAGTTCCTTAATAATTGTGTAGGTTAACAGCGTTTTGGCGCTGGCCCAGTGACGATTTCTACGAGGCGTGCAGTCGGTTGGCTGCACCTGCGCTTCTATGCGCTCCCGTGGCCTGCTGTAGCTTCCTGGGTATGGTGATCTGCTCTGCGGCCGAAACTGTTGCCACCTCCTCATGTCTCCTCTCCTCCGTCTCGAGTGCCCTCTGCTCCCGAGCCCTCAACTGAACGAGCTCTGCGTCCAGCGGCTCTCCGGAGGAGAAGGACTGGCACACGGTTTCCACCAGACCCAGAACCATGCCCAAGAAGGCCACCACGGTGCCCACAAGGTACACCTTCAGCATACGGCGGCTAGGCTTTTGCGCCAGCATCTCCTTGGCGAAAGGGATGATTTCGTGCATGGTCTCCATTTCGGTTGGATTATGTGGTCTGAATTTGACTGGGGAGAGAAGGAAAGCGTTTTACAATCACCTTTTATGGGTGCAGTTGTAAAAAGTAACAAATAGGCCTAAGCACTTTTCATGTCACAACAATGTGATAAAAAGCAGGACAATCACGTGCATTGGTAGGCTACTTACTGTATTAAAGTAATTGATCTTGTCCTTCTCTGGATATTTGATGAGTTTGTTCTGTGTCGCTTGAGCACACTTTCGGAGCTTCTCATTTATAAAGATTTGGTTATTTTAATCCACGCCCACTCAGTGACGCTTTATGAATATTCAGTGAGCACAAGCTCTCTTCTGTTAAAACATAAGGAGCATGGGTCCAGAGGAAAGTGAGCTACATATGTTGACTACGTGTTACAACTCATCTCAGAGTCTTTCACCCACTCTGTAAATGATGGCCTACTTGTGTGTGTGTGTGTGTGTGTGTGTGTGTGTGTGTGTGTGTGTGTGCGCGCCTATGTGCCATTGGTAGCTGCCGCCTGCCTGATAAGGTACCAAATTATGCCTAGTAGTGCTTCTTCATCCCATAGAAATAAACAAGCTAATTCATAGGTTATTATTATTGTGCAATTGCCATCTTCAATTGGCTACCTTGTCGTTTATCTACTGTAAAATAAAGGCTTACCAAATCTATATAGAGCAGAATTAAAATATATACAACATAATTTATCGATGTGAAAATTATAAATTGTTATTCTGTATAGAATTGTTAGGCTTGACGACACCTGTTGGCCTTAGGCAGCATACAAGATGCTGAGATCAGTCTGAATTAAGTCAAAGGCCCTATAAACCCAGTCACCCTCCTGTCATGATCATTACATTTGCAGACACCGTGAACTCTGTCTGTACTGACACACACAGACAGACAGACAGACAGACACGCACGCACACACACACACACACACACACACACACACACACACACACACACACACAAACTGTTCCTGAGCAAACTGTGACTAATTTGATGATCTTATTATTGCATGAATTTGACTGGACCAGTCATACATAATTCCGTATGATTTTGAGACAGATGATGGGAGAAATGGAAATCTGAGATGTGAAAAATAAGAGGACTCTTGGCCAGTGTTAATAAGCATGTGAGAGTGAAGGGGTTTTTCTCACTTCACCACTGTTTACAGACAAAGGAGTTTGTCGAAGGTTTAACGAAGGCCTTGTATTAGTGGCCATTTACACTCGTCATTTTGGAATTAGCCGGTACACACAGCTGTTTCAGATGAGTATATAATGGACCCAATTTGACAGTGTACTCCCTCACCTGACCCCTCAACCTTGCTCACATACACAGTAATACACACACACTGATGAGGCATTTGGTACAGTACATGAAGGCCATAGTAATTTGAGATGAGTACTAGTAGTTTTTGTTTGGTCATTAGAGCCTCCCTCTCCCAAAATATTATACCAAAGTGTTCCCTGTTGTTGCCACGGATACCTTACCAGTCCTTATTCTACCTTAGGTTAAGAGGAAGCTATAAGGTGTGGCTACAGCTGTCTGGCAGTGTGTGTGTGTGTGTGTGTGTGTGTGTGTGTGTGTGTCTGTGTGTGAGACGGAGGTGAGTCAGAGAACACGCCCTGGTCCTGGCTGTTAGTCAGTAGCTATGGAGAAAAACAGTGTGCATTCAGTAGCCCTGAGGCTAGGTTTTATTACACACAGGTGATGATCCACACCGTCACACACCAACACACAGAATGCCAGGGTTACAACATAGTGGTGCCAAGCCATTTTACTGCCTGCAGGATAAACATTTAGATGTGTGTTTCTGTGTGTGTTTGTGTTAGTTATTGTGTTTAGATGGGAATGCCAAAGAGAATAATTCAGCAAAATGGGTTCATTTACAAATGTTGTTGCGCAATGTATCATAATAATCACTGCATACTTAGACTACTCTCCTTGTTGAGACAAGCTGCTAACCCAACCACTCATCCACAGCTATACCACATCGCTACAAAGAACTGTTTGTAATGTTATTTTCTGTAGTTCATTTTGGAAGGTCCACCCTTTTCAAGAATATGTTGTTGTTTCGCTACACCCGCAATAACATCTGCCAAACATGTGTATGTGACAAATAAAATGTGATTTGATTTGTTAGATGTGTCCTTGTGAAATTCCATCTGGTGCGTGTGTGTCAGTGTGTGTACTGTATGTGTGTGTATGTATTTGTGTGTGTGCATTTGTGTGTGTGTGTAGGTGGGTTAGTGTTAGGAGTTAGGGTTAGGTTAAGGGTTAGGGTTAAGGTTAGATTTTCAGGTTAGGGTTAGGGGTAGGGTTAGGTGTAGGGTTAGATTGTCAGGTTAGGGTTAGGGGCAGGGTTAGAGAAAATAGGATTTTGAATGGGAATCAAAGATTAGTTAAATACGACTGTGTGTATTTGCGTGCCTGTGTGTGTTTATGTGTGTGTGTGTGTGTGTGTGTATGTGTGCGTGCGTGCGTGTGTGTATATTCATCCCATCAGGGTGTGGTTGAAAAGGGGAAGGGTGTGTCTGCCAGCTACCTTCTGACACACTCTGTAGCCCAGGTGAGACAGTGTTTATAAGGACACATCCAAGAACCCACACACACATTTAGACAGACAGATTCTGAACGGCACACACACACACGCGTGTCCACATACATACACTTACAACTGGTAAGTAGTGAGCTGGATTGATTCACTTTCACTGGAGATTGGACCTTTTCTTTTCAATGTAGTTCAACTTATTTTGCCTTCATACATTTCCTGTGTTGTACATTTCTTCCAATTATTTAGTCAACCAATTATTTCTTAAATTGTTGTGTTGCCTTTTTTGCTTATTGTCTTTTTGTCTTTCAAAGAATTTCTCATAGCAGGAAACAAAGATGTGGATTTTATTCCAGCTAGCAGGTATGTTTAATTGATTTCTAATTTTAAATGATTGATGCGTTGTTACAGTTATATACATTTAAATTTCTTTAGATTTGTAGTTCGTTTTAGTATTAACATCTAGATTGTTGTGATAGTTTTGTGTAGGATATGAGGAAATATGTATGATTCTGATTGATTGATGAATTGATCCCCTCACCCAGCCCTGACTGCAGTGGCTGCGACACAGAGGGACTGTTCTCGGGGGGCCTGTTACCCCCCTATGGGAGACCTGCTCCTCGGTAGGGGCCGTCAGCTCCACGCCTCCTCCACCTGCGGCCTCACCGGCTCGGAGGTCTTTTGCACCCCCTTCGGACAGGTACGACCCTACTCTTACTATTCTGAAAGACACAAAGAACCTCATATGTTACAAAGACAAGTAGATCTCATTGACGTTGCTAGTTTTGTGAGTGTATACATAAGATTGTGTAAACTTTCAAGTGAAGACATGGGCTGTTTCTCTACCCAGGGTGTTTTTGTCAAGCGCAGTCCCTTTTAATGCTAGTGCATCGGCACTGTAAGAGATGGGGGAAAGTAGGGCAATTAGGAGGTGTTGTAGCTCTTAATTATTATGAGTTGTTCACCAGGTTGTTTAATGTGTTACAACATTTCAGGTTTGAAGAGTAGCTATATCTTTAGGCATGTCAGTGAGCCAGACAGACATGCATGTATGAAGACAGAAGACAGATGGACAGACTGCTTGGTTGTGCATGCTGCTCTCTGTCTCATCATGCACAGTAGGAGACCAGGGAGGGAGTGAAGGGGTGTGATGGAGAGGGTGGATGGAGGGTCAGGGGAGAACTGGTTGGTGTAATTTGTGAAAACGTCTGGATCTGGTGCCAGAGACACACAGTGCCAGATGTTGCAACTACAGTCTTTGGAAAAACATTGGATAGAGAATGATTTATTTGATTTCAAAGGAACAAGAGAACAATCAAATATGCTGTTTTGAGGGGATTGATTAACCTTCAAACATCAGTGTTTAAGCCAAACGAGGGGCTGAAACCAGGTGAAAGGAGAACATAGGACATTTTTTCTGATTTAATTTGTGGTGCTGCGTGTTTGCTTGACAGTCAAGTCTTTCATCTGAGCCACACCCTTCATCTGATGTTGCTGGGCAAAGCAAGTTCTGCTCTCACAAATACCAGGCTGTCTCTGTCTGTGCAGGCACACACGCACCATATAAACACACACACCAGACTGTAGATATTTTTGGTGGTTCTGGTTTGAGTTTTTGAAACTCCAGCACTTTTGTATTTGAATATTTACTTAAAGTGATTGTGTTTCACTGGATGCATGTGTTGATCACACAACACAGACATGAAATATGTTTTTAATGTTGGGCGTGTGGGAGAAAGGTGCTCCAGGCCATAGAAACTGGTCTAGACTGGAGTGTGGATGTAGTATAGCTGATTGACTGTATGTGTTGAGTCATGTGTTAAGGCTATGGGTGTGTATCGTATATCTCTCTGACACACTCTGTATCATTCAGTACAGTTGAGACAATGTGGACACTAGCAAGATGTGATCTGAAAAGAGTTACCTAGACATTATGAAATGTTTTGACTAATGAGTTGCATTTCCACTGGCATTCCTCTCAAGGCCACAGAGTTATCACTAAGCTGCTACTAAGAACAAGGAAGGACACTGTGGTGTTGGATTCCTCTCCTTCTCTCCTGGTGCCATTTTGCATGTCCTCAGAGTTTACAGCTTCATGCTTGGAGTTGAAATGAACAGGTGGTAAAACATGCTGTAACTGTACTGCCTATTGTGCAGGCTGGATAGTTCCATAGGTAATAGTACTACAATGTGACATAAAATAAAATGAGTAGATTAGATCAACTTTATTCTCCTAGAGCGGATTTTTTTTCTCCATCGCCCCTGTGTTAATCTTTGCTTGTTTTATGCAATCTCTGTCAGGTGTGTGTGTTTACAGTAGCCACCTGCTTGGCCTGCGGCAAGGCAATCACTACTCTTTGTACAGTATCAAACTCTTTGGTGGACTGACTGCATTTGATGATGGAAGACATGCTGTGCTAAACCATCTAATGGTCGATTAGAAATACTTTATTGATTTCCTAGCAGAAATGGATGAGATTGCCATATCTGCTGAGTCAGCCAGAAGCAGAGTTGAGCAGTACAGTGTGCCAGGGCTTTATCACTCAGTGTCCAGGCAGTGGCATGCATGACCTGATAATGACTGGGCAGGGTGCCCGCCATGCCCCTGCAGAGGATATTGGAAGACAGCGAAAGAGAGGGATAGGAGAGATAGAGAAAGAGGATAGGAGCCTTGGCTTTCCTATCCAGTGTTGACAGATCTATTCTGAAGGGTATGGTTGGATTTAGTTTGGCACAGTGATACGGCGAAGTTTGAATAACCAGACTGCCTAACTTCTCCTCTCTCTTGCCCAACACTCATCTCTACCCTTGACCTGACCTTGGCACTGGCGGTTGCCAGAGAGTTGCAGATAGCAACAAGCCAACATGGTTCAAAGCGATTTTCCATCAGGGTTTGGTATGAACCAATCAGAGATGAGATAAGAAAGGCTGATCCCCTTTTACTCAGTGATGGAGGGGATCTTAGCCAATAGCTGGCTCCGACACCAGGTCGAGCCTACTAACCATATCAGGTTCCACACTGTGACCTAATTTCATTCCATGCTTTATACTCATTCGGTATATTCTTGTGGTTAAGTTTTTTCCTTTCTTTATAGAATTATCCATTGTTTCCTGTGTAGAAATGTGGAAAGATACTAATATTTGAGAGATATCAACAACGTTTCAATCCAGTTTTTATGCCAGTCATACCATATAAAAACAAATCATGACATCTGTGATGGAAACAGAACATTTGTGTACAATGTTACAAATGCAGACAGATAATTTGTTTGTTCGACATGGTGGGATCTTTTCATGTCTGTAAAATTAATTATGTGAGAAATACGGTGGAAATGCCTTTATTCTCAAATTCTGCTATAATAACCATCCTATCAAAGTAAACTTGGAGTCATGTGACGATATGGTGTGTAGACCTCCCACTACCACTTGGAAACCATGCAGTTTATAAGGGGCGGCAGGTGGTCTAGTGGTTAGAGCGTTGGACTTGTAACCAAAAGGTTGCAAGATCGAATCCTCGAGCTGACAAGGTAAAAATCTGTCGTTCTGCCTCTAAACAAGGCAGTTACAAGACATTGTTCCTAGGCCGTCATTGAAAATAATAATTTGTTCTTAACTGACTTGCCTAGTTAAATAAAGGTTAAATGGATGAATAAGTTATGATGAACTTCACAGGGTGGTGAAAGTACACTGTGGTCTTGATGCTCCTTTCCAACAAATATTGAGAGTCTTATTCTGGTGACATGATGATCGATGTTTGTCAAATATTCTTGCTCTTATCCATAATAATCTCATCATGTAGACTAACCTACCTGCACTGTATATTCAAGCTGTTGGCTAGAGTGCATGTGCCAAGACCTGAGTAGGAACATTGGCTATTTAACGCAACTATCAGTAGAGTTGAAAATGCGATGTAAAGATGTAATTTTTTTCAGTACATAAAAATTTAAGCGAATAAGTACATTTTGTGTGCACTACGGCATCACGCACTCATTTTTAGTCTGTTTTATTTATGCGGATTTTAGAATATTCACATGAAAATCTCTTGCTAATTGGATGGAAACCTAACTAGTGAGCATAACATATTCAGATATTCAAAATGGGGCATCCAATATTGCCACCCGTCCATCAACCATGGAATTCTAATTCTATAGCTTAGACAGATTTATAATACAGGGTTCAAGTAAAGGGATGCCAGAAGGAGGGTACCATGAATGGCCAAGGCCAGGGGCCGTAGTGACAAAGCGTCTCAGAGTAGAACATGGGTCATAAGTGCTCAGAATAAATACATTTTACCCCTATTTTTATGAGTAAATGTAAAAGCTATGCATGAAGCCTCTTTAGTCATAAGAGTCCCACCTAGTCAACAGATATTTTGGAAACCTCATGAGCTGTCCTATGCAGTTCAAGTAACTGTCCAGTGAAAATCTCACTTTTCAAAATGTATATTTAGTTAAAGCTGCAATGTGTTACTTTTTAGGCGACCCAACAAAATGAATTCTCATTGAAAGCCAGTCTAAGAAGCGGTAGATGTGTTTTATGTGCGCCATTTCTATGCTTCCTGCTCTTAAGTTTAGTTTTTGGGTCTTTTACTTTCGGTTTTGTACATCAGCTTCAAACAGCTGAAAATGTATAATTCTTGGTTATGTAAAATATATTTCACTGCAGTTTAGATGGCACAATGATTCTCTACACTCCGACTGCTTGTTTTGTCACATAAACTGAAATTAGGCGAACTATTAGAATTTTTAGCAACAAAGGAAACGGCATTTCTGCATATTGCACCTTTAACCTTTTACTGCAGTCGGCTAAATCATGGTCACACAGAGCGTGTCTTGGTAGTCTTAAACAAATCTAATTTGAAACAAAAGTTTACACCTCACACACATGGTTATGGGCTTAAAATAAAGAATACACATATACCATGTCCGATATAGAAATCTATTCAATTTTGAGTTTGCATCCCAATATTACACTTTATATACATCACAGATGACTGAAAAATAACAAAACCGTTTGATGTTGAAACATCTGATTTTTGGGGGATTTTTTTGTTTATTAACTATGAAATTCTGGAGAATATTAATAATATTCCACCTATTAAGGTCATTTGACTGAAGGAAAGAGCTACCTCATTCCCAAATAATCTTGTTGACTGGTCTTATACTCATATTTGTGGCCAAAGCATACATTTAAAAAAAAAAATGTAAAATCCTATCAGTGTTCCACGTTTATTCAACATCCTCACATATATTTTTGGGGTTGAAATTACATGGAGACAATGTTGATTCGGCCAGTTTTTGTCCAGTGGGTAGGAAAAAATAATTTATTTTATTTTGATTATTTAATTAACCTAAATCATGTTATTTCAAGTTATCCCTTTGGAGCTCAATATCACTTTGTTAAAAAATATGTAGAAATTGGGCATGCCTATGAGTTGGGCAATTGACAGCATCTTGGGTATATGTGTTTGGTGATTAATGATAGACCTTACAAACATTTTATGCAACATTATTGGCAAGTGACTTGATGCCTACTATGCCAAAAGTGATTTAGAGTTCTTGAATGGGAGTGACGTGTGTGTTGATATAACGTTAATATGATCAAAATTATTATTTTTGCAACCAGTACAATATACATATCACATTGTTCAACATATCAGGATCTATCTATTTAAAAGGATTGTGCATGCCAACATATTAGACAATAATTACAAGTAGGCAAAGTGATCGTGAAAATTATATCAGTCGTTTACCATTGCAACAGTTGATGTACAGTCACATTCACCGTGGTTGTCTGAAGCCTGCTATAGAGTTCACGGCTGGTCACGCCTCATCGTGATTGATTATCCCCCATCATTTGCAACAATGTTACCGAGCCTCATCACTATCTTTTCTTTGTGGTAGCTCAAACTGTCGTGATTACCAGCTGAGATAAACTTGATGAGTTTATTTTCAGGGTTTGTCTGGGCAGTGTCTTAACATCATCCTAAAACCTACTCTGAGCTGGGAGTTTTTTTGTTGTCTTAAAACAGGTTTGAACAGGATTCCTAGGGCATTTTCTGAGATGCTTTGTGGATAAGGGCCCAGGAATATCTCCAAGCAGTATCATGGTCCATGCATCTTTGGCGTGAGTGTCTGTCCTCTGGTCCAGAGAGCCGGCCAGCTGGAAATACACATACACTTTGATACAGACTGTTACATTGGCAGACTAACTCTTCTGGTCAGATTCCAGTGGTCTGGAAGAGTTTCTCCATGTTGTCCTTAGCAGCCCGCAGCCCAAGGGCACTGACTGGCTGGACACTAGCCAGGGCCAGGCAGGGTCTGATGCAGACTATACTTAACTGAAACACTGTGTCATACAGATAACTATAAAGCCAAGACAGTGAACAGTGTTGTCCCGTCAGCATATATGTCTCGGGGTCAATCTCCCAGTGAGTCCTGACCACTGGTCCAGAAATAGACACACAGACAGACCAGGGTCAAGGCTGATGCCACAGCATATGTATTTAGATGTCACTGTGGTTCTGACAGTCAAAGTTGTTGGTTTGATTGCAGATGTAGTTTTTGCATGGGATACATATTTTGAGCCTTGCCATGGGTATACATTGAATCAGGGTTGATGGACACTGCATGCATTCATCTCTCCATGTAGTACAGTAGAATATACATATCCTTCTTTACCACACCATTGGTTATGGTACAAGTCACATTGACTTTACCAAAATACATGAATAATATTATTACATCATTACTGCCCAATGACATTACAATATAAAGTTGTTATACAACACTGGCAATAGTTCACACATTAGTGGACATAATTCTGTCTTTATATAACATTGTATTAACAATGTATTAATACACTGAATCCACAGTAAATGTTTGCGTTTGTGTGTGTGTGGGTGCATGTGTGAGGACATGTGTGTGCATATGTGTGTGCACCGTGCAGATTTTAGATTGTTTGACGAAATCTGATTAGAAACTTGCCTGTTAACTTTTGAAATCGTTGTATGGAGGAAGAGGGGGGATTGGCTGAAGGAGAAAGAGAGCAAACGAGAGACAGGAAGCAATGTGTATATGTATATGTATATATACAGTATATATACATATACATATACATATATATATATATATACATTGCTTCCTGTCCTACATATATATATATATATATATAGAGAGAGAGAGAGAGAGAGAGAGAGAGAGAGAGAGAGAGAGAGAGAGAGAGAGAGAGAGAGTGAGAGAGAGAGAAAGCTGGACAGTTGGACAGTAGCCGCAGCTGGTGTTGAAACATCCAGTGCAGAGAGACCTTTCCCCCAGTGTGGAACAAAGCCATGACCTTAATGGGATCTCTCACAATTCAAGTCTCTGCTCCAGCCACAGCCTCAACCCGCTCCGGCCAGGGCAAGCTAAGGTGGAGGTGAAGGGGAGTGGACACAAGGGGGTTGGAGGAGAGGGCAATTGGAGGTACAGTGCCTCCTGAAAGTATTCAGACCCCTTTACTTTTTCCACATTTTGCTACGTTAGAGCCTTATTCTAAAACGCATAATAAAACAACTCAGCAATCTACTCACAATACCCCATAATGGCAAAGTGAAAATAGGTTTTTAGAAATTGTTGCACATTTATCATGCTTTGGATATACCTTATTTACTTAAGTAATCAGACCTTTTGCTATGAGACTCGAAATTGAGCTCAGGTGCATCCTGTTTCCATTGATCATCCTTGAGATGTTTCTACAACTTGTTTTGAGTCCACCTGTGGTAAATTCAATTGATTGGACATGAGGCACAGATCTGGGGAGGGTACCAAAAATGTTCTAAACCATTGAACGTCCCCAAGGACACAGTGGCCTCCATCATTCTTAAATGGGATTGGTGTGGAACCATCAAGACTCTTTCTAGAGCTGGCCACCCGGCCAAACTGAGCAATCAGTGGCGAAGGGCCGTGGTCAGGTTGGTGACCAAGAAGCCGATTGTCACTCTGACAGAGCTCTAGATTTCCTCTTTAGAGATGGGAGAACCTTCCGGAAGGACAACCATCTCTGCAGCACTCCACCAATCAGGCCTTTATGGTAGAGTGGCCAGACGGCATCCACTCCTCAGTAAAAGGCAGATGACAGCGCGCTTGGAGACTAATCAGGATCGAGGCAAAGATGAACTGAGCAAAGTACAGAGAGATCCTTGATGAAAACTTGCTCCAGAGTGCTCAGGACCTCAGACTGGGGCGAAGGTTCACCTTCCAACAGGACAACGACCCTAAGCACACAGCCAAAATAACGCAGGAGTGGCTTCAGGACAAGTCTCTGAATGTCCCTGAGTGGCCCAGCCAGAGCCCGGACTTGAACCCAATGTAACATCTCTGGAGAGGCCTGAAAATAGCTGTGCAGCAATGCTCCCCATCCAACCTGACAGAGCTTGAAAGGATCTACAGAGAATAATTGGAGAAACTGTCTAAGTACAGGTGTGCCAAGCTTGTAGCATCATACCCAAGAAGATTTGAGGTTGTAATCGCTGCCAAAAGTGCTTGAACAAAGTACTGAGTAAAGGGTCTGAATACTTATGTAAATGTGATATTTCAGTTTTTTTTGTCATCATGGAGTATTGTGTGTTAGTTGATGAGGGAGAAAAACAATTTAATACATTTTAGAATAAGCCTGTAACATAACAAAATGTTGAAAAAGTGAATACTTTCAGAATACACTATATATGTAGTACGGTTGTAGGTTATGGTTGTAGTGGAGAGGGGGAGGAGTTGCTGTTCTATATTTGTAAAAAAAAAAAAAAAAAATATTGCAAGGGGTGGTAAGAGGTTGAAGGTCAGGTTAGACTGAACACAGCCCGGTTGGAGGTGAGGGGAGTGTTCAAGCTCCAACTCCAAGCGGTGGAGCTGTGTGAATTTTTTGAAGAATTTTGTAGAAAGGGCTGGAAAACTCCACTCGTGTTACACAAGAGCCTTCCCATTAGTGTTCTATTTATGAAGTAGACTGCCACTAGCACTAGCACTAGCACTAGCACTAGCACTAGCACGGCGACACAAATCCTGACCAGCTGAATGATGTGGTGCTTTTTTATCCTACCACCCCTCCCCTAATTGGAGTAAACTAATAGACAACAACACGTAGGCTTTTACTTCCAGTGTATACATACTATATACATTTTATGAACACAATGTATTTTACAATAGTTATCTTTTGTTTTTAATCCGATCCTTCAGCTAACATCAACTGCTCCCATCCATCTCTGAAGACCATCCATTTTTTATTTCTATTTGCTATATATTTTTCATCTATGCTGTGATGTTTCACAAAAGTTCTGTACCTTTCTATTTTCATAGATTCTACAGATCATAAATTAAAGCTAAACATTTTTGCTAAAAGCATTATATTATTGACAATGACTTGATGGATCAGTGTGATGATGTCACAGGGTCCTGGTTGTGATTGGACACCCCATTCAGGGAGAGGGGCGATGTCCGGGTAAAGAGAGAGAGAGGGATAGTGTGAGAGAGAGAGTGTGAAGAGAGCGTGAGAGAGAGCGAGAAAGAGAGAGAGAGAGCGTGACAGTACATTTTTTGTTTATTTCACTTTTGTTTATTATCTATTTCACTTGCTTTGGCAATTAAAATATATGTTTCCCATGCCAATAAAGCCCCTTAAATTGAAATGTAATTGAGAGAGCGAGAAAGCGAGAGAGAGAACAAAAATTTAGCTTTAGCTCAATGTTATCTATGGTGTCTGTGGGAAAATCCACAATAACATTTAGTTGCACATTGGTCGTTGTGAGAGATTCCATTGTGTTGGAGGAGGAACTGATACCCTGATCTGTGTTGTTGCTGTGTGATTGCAATACGTTCCCTTAGTCCATATTGGTCTGTTAAACTAGCATTTCCTGTCAAAGTAAGGGCACAGAAACCTCCCACGACTCACGTGCTGTTTGAATGTGTGCTGACCAATGACCAATGACTCATCATCACAAAAAGAGGTCAGGGGACATGCACATGCAAGACAAAGGTTGCCAAATGCAGAATATAATGCTAAGTAGTATTAAAATGATCTCTCTCTCCTCTCTATCTCTCTCTACCTCTCTTTCTCTCTTTCTCTCTCTCTCTCTCTCTCTCTCTCTCTCTCTCCCTCTCCCTCCCGCCTTCTCTTTCTCCCTACCTCTCTCTCTCTCTCTCCCTCTCCCTCCCACCTTCTCTTTCTCCCTACCTCTCTCTCTCTCGTTCTCTCTCTCTCTCCCTCTCCCTCCCGCCTTCTCTTGCTCCCTACCTCTCTCTCTCCCGCTCTCTCTCTCTCCTCTCTCCTTTAGTCGAAGATGAAGTGTTGTCCCTGTGACTCCAGGAACCCATCCAGTCAGTTGGCTCACACCATCCAGGATGTTCTATCCACTGCTGGACCCAACAGGTGGTGGCAGGCCAGGAAAGGTGAGGGCTACAGCTAAAGAACACATGTCTTAGTGCTGAGATCCATCCTAAAACTCTGTCCTGTTGTGATCCAGAAAATAAACTAAACCTATGTTTTCTTTAGACGTGAGTCCGGTCACCGTACAGTTGGACCTACAGAACCTGTTTCAGCTGGACAACCTCGTTCTGACATTCAAGGTAAGATCCAGCCGCCAGACCAGCATGGACAGGGCTTTTCCAATGTGGAAGGGCCAATTAGTCTTTTTAAGTACAGTAGAATCTGATGGACTGATTTTCCTGTTGCCTCTACACAGGGTCCTCGTCCCAGTGCGCTGGTGGTGGAGAGGACGCTGGATAACGGTAACACATGGCAACCTGCTCTCTACATGGCCTCCGACTGCAGATCGGCCTTCCCTGGCATTGCCATGATTACGCCACATTCCCTGGACCAGACATATTGTTACACTCTGCCCCCCGCCACCACTAACCCCTACCAGGACCAGACGGTAAGGGAGGGGGACACAACTTTGAAAACTGGAGAAAATTCCCATGATATTTTGCCTCTGTACCATGAATAAGTTGTTTTCTGTACTCTTTTTGATTTTGCTCATTGTATGAAACAGATTAAATTCAGCCCCTTGCGTCAGTTCTCTACCATCAGCATCCCCGATGGGCAGAAGATTCAAGGTAAGATGCTTACCCGTCCATAGCGTCCCCCCACGGTTGCTATGGACAATATAACTACATGTCCAAAAAGAGTACTTACAGTATATTCCAATCTTTACACATGACATTTAAGCCATTTAGCACGTGCTCTCCTCCAGAAACACTTACACATTTCTTGATTGACACAATCCTGATCCAATGAGGTTCTTTGCCCAGTGACTGACAGCTCTCTCTGTCCACAGAGGTATCAGGATTGTCAGGCCTGCGAGTGAGGCTGACTAATCTGGGTGCTGTGCCCCGCCTGCCGGGCCGCGCTCCCTCTCTGTTCTACGCCCTCAGAGAGATGAGAGTGATGGGCACCTGCCTCTGCCACGGCCATGCCAACCGGTGTCTGCCAGATACTAACCAGCTACCCAACACACAGGTACATATAGTTAAACACGCAGGTTACAGTTACAGTACAAGTGAATGGCTCTTTAGTGGGTTTATAACTCTGTGTATGTGTTGCAGGTCAGTGCTCAGTGTGAATGCCAACACAACACAGCGGGTATAAACTGTGAGCGCTGTGCAGATCTTTACAACGACCTGCCCTGGAGACCTGCAGAGGAGGGGGACACACATACCTGCAAACGTACGCAACCACTAATGCCTTAATACACTGACTACATCTTTTTGGTACAAGTGTGGAGAAATAGGATGACTTTGCTAATGTATCGCACAACCAGCAACCATAAGTAATAACTCAGTGAAGACTGACGTGTGTGAGTTGACTGAACATATACAGGCACAGATGTGTGTGTTGATTATTTCCCATGGTGCTGCCCCCTGTAGGTTGTGAGTGTAACAACCATTCCCAGCGGTGCCGTTTCGACCCAGATGTGTATGAGTCGAGCGGACGGAGGAGTGGAGGTATGTGTGAGAGCTGTCTGCACCACACGACTGGACCCAAGTGTGACCGCTGTGCCCCTGGATACCAACCCAATCACCGGAGCAGCATGGACCGGCCTGATGCCTGCATACGTGAGTGATCTTAAAACCGTCGTTTAAGATGCTTTAATAAAATACTGCTGCCTTTAACCCTCTTTCTCTCCTACTATAGGTTTAATCACCACCACATTAGGTCGCAGTGTGGCAATATCTTTGCTGTGTTTGATTATTGTTGTGTTTCTGTTTTTTTCCCTGTGTTTTGTACAGGCTGTCATTGCAGTGCTGAGGGGGTGGAGAATGGGGATCAGTGTGATGACGTCACAGGGTCCTGTCGCTGTAAGGCCAATGTTGATGGATCGCAATGTGACCGCTGCAAGATGGGATACTACGGTCTGACCGCCTCCAACCCTCTGGGCTGCAACAGTGCGTCATCTTTCACTCTTGACCCTGAATAGGCAATTCATAAAGTCTCATGTCATGATTACTTACAGCTGTATTCCCCATACTGTGGGGTTGATCTATCCCCATCTGACTCTGTGTCTATCTCTCTCCAGAGTGCCTGTGCAGTAACGAGGGCTCCCTGTCCAGTGTGTGTGACCCTGTGAGTGGTCAGTGTCCTTGCCAACCTCATCTCCAGGGGCTGACCTGTGAGCTGTGTTCCCATGGTTACTGGAATCCATCCTCTCCCCGTGGTTGTGAGCCCTGTCGCTGTGACCCCACCAACTCCCACGGTGACACCTGTGACCAGAGTACGGGTCAGTGCCAGTGCAGGTCAGGGTTCGGAGGTCGTACCTGTACAGAATGTCCTGACAACACCTACGGAGACCCACTCATTGGCTGCAGATGTAAGTGCCCTGTCGTGTTCTGTCACAGAAACCTTCAAAGGCTCTTAAACATGCTTTGTTCAATGCTTTTGATAATTCAATCCAATAGGCAGACTAACAATAATTTTCTCTCCTCGTGACCCTGTTCTCTTCCCTCTCTCTCTCCATCTCCTCCCTCTCTCCCTTTCTCTGTAGCGTGTCAGTGTGCTGCTGGGGGCACAAAGCCAGGAGGCTGTGATAAGCGTACGGGGGCCTGCCGGTGCCGGCTGGGTGTCACAGGTGCCCGTTGCGATGCCTGTACCCGTGGCCACTGTGACTCCTTCCCTGACTGTGAGGTCTGCCCCTCCTGCTTTTTCTCTCTGGACTCAAACATCCAGAACCTCACCCTCGGCCTGGAGAGACTCTCCTCCAGGATTCCCTCTCTTCCTGGGGGCTCGTTACCTACCAGTCTGGGTCCCCGCATCAGAACCCTGGAGGCCACTCTCACCCAGATACGAGACTCTCTCCCACTGCCACCTCCCTCTGCCAGACAAGTCAGCGACGCCCTCTCTCAGCTCCGCAGGCTAAGGTGGGGAATGTTCAGATGTCCTGGCAAACTTAGAATGTCTAAATGCTTTGCTTTTCAAAATTTAAGTGTATACATTTAAACACCTCTTTCCTGTAGACTACAGTCCTTCATTACCCAGCTCACTGTCCCTCATCTCCATTATAATCCTCCAGGGTCCAGTTGGATCAGGTGGATGGAGATTTGTCACCCCAAGGCAGAGCCCCTGAGCTAGGCACGCAGCTGGACGAACTCCAGGCTCTACTGGACGGCCTGGGTCTGGTGTACAACACCAAGAGAGATGCTCTCAGGAACTCCGTCAACTCCAACAATGCAGGTGAGGAAGACGCCGCCACAGAGCTAGGAGGACCATCTATGTGTCGAGTGGCAAAAACAAGGGTTTGGAATTTAGAATCCACAATCAAAATCAGAACCAAAGCCTTGATGCCAGTCTGTTTTGGTTTGAGCTAAATTATGGCTGCTATCACACCTGTTTCTGTCCTCTTGGTTGGTTCTCTCTCAGGGGCCTTTTCTTCCATAAAGGATGCCTATGACGAGTCAACTGACTCTGCCAAAAGTGTTGATGCTAGTGGGAAGACTGTTGACCAGTCAAAAGCAGTCAGAAAAGACGCCATTGACCTCCAGAACCAGGTCCAACCAGCCAACACCAGAGACCTGGAGAAACTCAACCACCAGCTGAACACCAAACCTGACCTCACACCCACTGCCAAGCAGGTAACCCTAGCCCTAGTCCTAGCCTTAACCCTAGCCCTAACCCAAACCCTAGCCCTAGTCCTAACCCGAACCATAGCTCTAAGCCTAACCCTAGCCCTAGTCCTAGCCCGAACCCGAACCATGGCCCTAACCCTAACCCTAGTCCTAACCTGAACCCTAGCCCTAGTCCTAACCCGAACCATAGCCCTAGCCCTAACCCAAACCCTAGCCCTAGTCCTAACCCAAACCATAGCCCTAGCCCTAACCCAAACCCTAGCCCTAGTCCTAACCCGAACCATAGCCCTAGCCCTAACCCTAACCCTATAGCCCTAGTCCTAACCTGAACCATAGCCCTAGCCCTAACCCTAACCCTAGTCCTAACCCGAACCCTAGCCCTAGTCCAAACCATAGCCCTAGCCCTAACCAAAACCCTAGCCCTAGTCCTAACCTGAACCATAGCCCTAGTCCTAACCCTAACCCTATAGCCCTAGTCCTAACCTGAACCATAGCCCTAGCCCTAACCCTAACCATATCCCTAAACCCTGCCCTAAACCCTGCCCTAACCGTACCTCCACCTAAATGTGAATGTGTATTGTTATTCCCTGTCTCTCAGGTGTGTGGCAGCGTGCGCTTTGCCCCCTGTACCCCTGCTCAGTGTGATGGTGAGCTGTGCCCTGCAGAGGGGGCGCCCCCCTGTGGCCGTGGAGAGAGTTGCGTCGGGGCTCTGCCTCAGGGGACCCGGGCTGTGAGTGATGCTGAGGAGGTGAAAGACAGACTGAAGCAGCTCAATGGGAAGATCACACAGGCGGCTGCACAGGTACGAGCTAACATTTTGTTTGTTTACTGTATGTTTCTAACCGTTTATTACAGTGTTTTAATACTTACATGAAGGACATTACTAGTTATTCAAGTGGTTTGTTTCATCATGTGGCGTTCAATGCTTTGTTCTTTTCTCCATTCAATTCACAGATTCAGGAAACACAGGACACAGCCAATAAGGTCAGACAGTCCACAGACGATCTGGACAATCAGATGAGGCGGGCCAGGGATGACCTGGATGCAGATCTGCAGGAGACGAGAGACTTTGTTAAAGAGCTGAAGGACTTCCTGTCAGGTGAGACATTGACAGTTATGTTCCAGTACCTTCAATAACCACTTACTTATTAACTCTTAGTAAAAGTATTCAAGTAGTAGTATAGCATTTTTGGGAGTGTCTAGTGTAAGGACATTCCCCTCCTTTCTCCCTCCCTCTCCCCCACCTATCTTCCATTCTCTCATCCTCCATCTTCCCCTCTATATCCTCCCTCCCTCCATCCTCTCTCTCCCTCTCTCCAGACCCATCATCAGACCCGACACACATCAGCACAGTGAGTGAGTGGATCCTGAATGCCAAGCTGCCTGTCAGTCTGGCTACTCTGAAGAGGAAGCTCCAGGAGATCAGAGACCTTGCGGCAGGACTCCCAGACAGCACTGCGGTCTTGGACCAGGCTGGACCACAGCTTGACATCGCCCGGCGCCTGCTACAGGAGGCCCGGGACGCCAGGTATAACACCTTATGACCTCTTTTGTCACCTGTCTACGATACTGGTTCCCAATTGGGAATCAACCCTCCCACGTGCAGCTGGAACGGTGGCGCATGGAACGCAAAAATATTCTTAAAAATATTTAACCTCCACACATTAACAAGTCCAATAGCTCAAATGAAAGATAAACATCTTGTTCATTTAGCCAGCAAGTCAGATTTCTAAAATGTTTTACGGCGAAAACATAGCACATATATATGTAAAACCACCACCAGACACAGCTCATTTCAATAGCCAAAACATGCAATCAACAAACGCAGGATTAAAAAATAAATCGCTCACTAACCTTTTGAAAATCTTCATCAGATGACAGTAATATGACATATTACACAGTACATATTTTTTTTTTTCAATAATATGCCATTTATATCCATAAATGTCCATTTACAGTGAGTTCACCTTCAGAAATTACTCAAAAACGCCCGCAGGAAATCTATGTAGCGCGGCAAGATAACGTAAAATAGACATCATAAACTTTGACTAAATATACATGTTCTACATATAGTTAGAAAGATACACTGCTTCTTTATGCAACCGCTGTGTTTTTAACGTTACAGAAATCGCACACTATTCCATATTGTGAGACAGCGCTCAGTTCCAAGCTACATTTCCACGTAATGTTGGAGTCAACAGAAACACAGATTTAAGCATAAATATTCCCTTACCTTCGATGGTCTTCGTTCAGAATGTTCTGGAAGGCTTCATACTTACCCAATACATCGTTTGGTTTCAAGTCTTGCGTCTTTGTATTAGCTACTGCTAATAACATCAGCTGAAATGCACCCAAAACGTCCTCTGGTCCGGATAAGTTGCGCATCAAAACTTCAAAATTACACATTATATGTCGACTAAACAGGTCAAACTAAGTGCAGAAGCAAGCTTTATGATGTTTTAGACGTGCAAAACAAACTTCAATTCAATCGCCCATCGTCTGCCCTTCTCTTCAGTGCTGGAAACAAAGGAATGACTGTGACCAATTCGCGCCCATACGCACAGCCTATTCTCTCGTGGCACGCACTAATTTCACTCCCATAGGGTCAATTCTCGCGCGATTTGAACGGTTTGAAGCTCTAATGAAAGAGGACATCTAGCGGAAGAGATAGAAAGTGTCCCCAGAATCATAGCTGGTTGGGAGGGGTGGGGGCATGACGTCAAAGTTGCTCCAACTTTCATGGCCACAGAAACTAGTTTGGAAGAATGCCTGCCCTGTGAGTTCTGCTATACTTACAGACATAATTCCAACGGTTTTAGAATCTTTAGAGTGTTTTCTATCCAATAATAATTTTTATTTGCATATATTAACAATTTTTGAAAGATTTTTTTTCCAGTTTACTAGGGGTACCCAATCTCTCCAAAGGGGGCGTATATCTGCCATATCCTCAACAGGTTATTAAAGACTTAAAGATACTTTACTTAAATTCATGGAAGATGTTTGGTGGCGGGGGTGCTGGGGGGTGCCCGCTCTTCAGACGGCTATATCAGCCCACGAATACAGAACTAGTAAAAGCCCAGTGCACTAGTTTGTGTGTATGTATTGATATGTAGGCTATGTGTGCCTGTTTTAAATTGATGTAGTTCTGTTCTTGTCTATTAATGTTCTGTATTATGTCATGTTTCATGTTTTGTAAGGACCCCAGGCAGAGTAGCTGCTGCTTTCGCAAATAAAATAGCAAATACCACTATTTTTGTAGCACCCTCAGCACCCCTACTTCCTGCGGCTAAGCTTAAATGTCTACAGTACATAACCCTGTCTTAAGTTTCTTCTATGAATTTAAGTAAAGTATAACTAGTTGTTGTAATTAATGACAATTCTGTATGGTTTCTGAGGTCACTTTAACATTGTTGTGACTGCTGTGAACATTGTAGTAAGGTTGCTGTAACATTGCTATAATGTTGTTGTGTGACAGGGACGCAGCGCTGGGTGTGAAGGCTGATGTTGACGGGCTGTTGGAGGGCTTCACTACAGTGGAGGGCTCCCTCTCTGGCCTGGAGGAAAAAGTGCAGGAGAGCCTGGACATAGTGGATGACATCAGCAGCAACCTCACACAGGTGAGACGGAGATGAATACAAATACGCTTCCAAACGAGTCTGACACCTACATTGATTAAACAGCTTCTTACTGTATTATTCCTCTCATTTTGATCCCTCCTCTCTCCATCCCCCCAATAACATCCTTATTTTGACTCCCTCCAGACCAAGGCCCAGTTGTCTCCAGCGGTGAAGGCGCTAGGGGAGGTGTCTGCCCTGGCTGAGGGGATGAAGCCTCAGCTGGAGGGGCTCAGGGCTCTGGTGCGCTCTGGAGATATGCTGGCCCAGAATGCAACAGAAGAGGCCGATAAAGCTAAGAGGGAGGCAGACGCTGCGGCCAAGGTGAGTTTAGTTTGTGTATGTGTACGTGTGTTTGCTTGTGTATGTCCATCTCTGTATATGAGTTTGTGCTCAACTCATGGCCTCTCTCTTTGCCTATGTGTTTGTAGGAGCTGGCATCCCTGGAGAAGCAGCTGGAGCAGCTGCGTGCTGCAGAGAGGACCAGTGGGCGTGGCGATGGGACGGGGACAGCAGGGGCTCGTCTCCAGAAGCTGCAGGAGGAGGCTGGTTCTCTGGCCCAGGACACTGGAGACATGATAAAGGCACTAGCAGGTACGGATGGGGAATGGCAAGGAGACATGTACATCTGCTAACATATAAATACTGTATATGCGCGTGCATTTGTGGCACATTGAAAAAGACACTGAATGCTGAGGTGAAATCTGAAATGATGTGATGAGTATTAATGAATCAAACATTCCCCTCTCTCCCTCTGTCCCTTCTCACTTCTCTCTCCCTCTGTCCCTCCTCCTTCTCTATCCCTCTGTCCCTTCTCCTTCTCTCTCCCTCTGTCCCTCCTCCTTCTCTCTCCCTCTGTCCCTTCTCCTTCTCTCTCCCTCTGTCCCTTCTCCTTCTCTCTCCCTTCTCTTGCTCTCTTCTCCTCTCTCCCTCTGTCCCTTTTCCTGCTCTCCTTCTCCCTCCCTTTTCCCTTCTCCTCTCCTTCTCTCTCTTCTGCTCCCCCCCATTTTCTGTCCAGGTAAAGCAGACTCTCTGCATAGTCTACAGGATGAGGTCCTACTGAAGTCCCAGAGGCTGACTGGCCTGGAAGCCAAACTGCTGGACCTTCTGGCTGACATGAGACAGAAGGTCACGATCTTCTCCACCTGCCAGGGCTGAGGTCAAAGTGCAGAGATCATCCTCACATAGTCTGTTCTTTGGGATAGAGGAGCGATGTTACATATTTATTTTGTTCCACTTTTGTAGAATGAATGTCCCAATAAAAAGCTTTATTATTGATGTTGTGTGGTCTGGGAGCTTTCCTAAATGTGTGGCAGGTTTTTATTACTGTGGTACATCCTGATTGGCCCAACAGTGTCTCTCAAACCTTCCACCAATCAGATCGCTGTCGAGGAGAGAGGGGTGGGATCTGTGATTGTGTAAGGCGAGAACACCAAAGCACAGAAGAGGAAGTTTATATAATTTGTTTTATGAAGAAACAAAACAAAGACGTAAAGTGTAGTGCCGGTGGTTCTAAGATATGAGCATCTCCAGTCATACAGGTACCATGGCATCGTCAAAACAACAGGAAGTCTATAGCAGCTTATGGCATAAAAGTGGCACATATCATTTAACCCTGTATGTAAAGTGGTGTTAGTGCACAGACCAACTTTAAGTGGTGTAACCATCTTCTCTTACACAGAGAAACGACAGCCCTCCAAACCCTTCTCGCCCTAAAGTCAGTGTGTTATGACATGGGTGTCAGGATTCAAATAGTGAGACCTGTCAATGACATTCAAACCTGTCGGCAAGCTTCATAACAGTCAAAAGCCTTACATTTAGGATTATAGAAGATAAAAAAAGAATTCAGTTCATATAAAAATACATAACACAATGACATCTTGAATGACAATGACATCTCGAAACCCTTCTCCTTGAATATGTTGTACAGTATTCATAAACTTTTCCATGAAACCATTATTTTACCAGGTTTCCATGTTTCTCCTGATCCATTATTAGTTTCAGATGTGAGTGAAAGAACAACAAAGTTTGATTCAGTTCAGACAACATCACATAAAGTAGCCAAAGCCAATGAATTAATGAATTAGAATCTAGCTGTCACAGCTATCATATCAGCAAAAAAAAGTATATATATATATATATATACATATACACATAATACACATATATACACACATATATATATATATACACACACATATGTGTATATATATAATGTGTGTGTGTGTATATATATATACATATGTGTGTGTATATAGATATATATATATACACACACATTTGTTTTCCATAGGTCAATAACCATTAGTCATAGACAAATATACATTGCAAATACAGGACCAGTCAAAAGTTTGAACACACCTACTCATTCAAGGGTTTTTCTTTATTTTGACTATTTTCTACATTGTATAATAGTAGTGAAGACATCAAAACTATGAAATAACACATACAGAATCATGTAATAACCAAAAAAGTGTTTAACAAATAAAAATATATTTTAGATTTTAGATTCTTCAAAGAAGCCACCCTTCGGCTTTGCACACTCTTTTCATTCGCTCACCCAGCTTCATGAGGTAGTCACCTGGAATGCTTTTACATTGAAAGTTGATGAAACTGGCACTCATGAGGACCCAGCGTTACTTCTGCTGCAGAGGATAAGTTCATTAGAGTTGCCAGCCTCAGAAATTGCAGCCCAAATAAATTATTCACAGAGTTCAAGTAACAAGACAGATCTCAACATTAACTGTTCAGAGGAGACTGTGTGAATCAGGCCTTCATTGTCAAATTTCTGCAAAGAAACCACTACTAAAGGACACCAATAAGAAGAAGAGACTTGCTTGGGACAAGAAACACGAGCAATGGACATTAGACCGGTGGAAATCTGTTCTTTGGTCTGATGAGTCCAAATTTGAGATTTTTGTTTCCAACCGCCGTGTCTTTCTGAGACGCAGAGTAGGTGAACGGATGATTTCTGCATGTGTAGTTCCTACTGTGAAGAATGGAGGAGGGGGTGTGATGATGCTTTGCTGGTGACACTGTCAGTGATTTATTTAGAATTCAAGGCAAACTTAACCAGCATGGCTACTACAGCATTCTGAAGCGATACGCCATCTGGTTTGCGATTAGTGGGACTATCATTTGTTTTCAATAGAACAATGACCCAAAACACACCTCCAGGCTGTGACAGGGCTACTTGACCAAGAAGGAGAGTGATGGAGTGCTGCATCAGATGACCTGGACTCCACAATCACCAAACCTCAACCCAATTGAGATGGTTTGGGATGATTGAAGGAAAAGCAGCTAACAAGTGCTCAGCATATGTGGGAACTCCTTCAAGACTGTTGGAAAAGCATTCCAGGTGAAGCTGGTTGAGAGAATGTCAAGAGTGCACTAAATATGTTTTGATTTGTTTAACACTTTTTTTGGTTACTACTTGATTCCATACGTGTTATTTAATAGTTTTGACATCTTCACTATTATTCTACAATGTAGAAAACAGTAAAAATAAAGAAAAACCCTTGAATGAGTAAGTGTGTCCAAACTTTTGACTGGTACTGCATGACAGAATGTACACTTCAAAAGCTTCATCGACAGTAGCTTGGGTCAGAGAAATGAAAGTTTGCATTTGTGTGTGTGAGTGCATACATTTGTGCGTGAGTGTAAATGTACTGCACTGTAATTGGGTATGAACCCCAGGTATTCCTGTGTTCTCCTTTGGAGAAGGTTCAGGCCCCGGGTCCTTGCTATGGGCCCCTGGAAATCTCAGAAGAGCACTACAGAAATGAACCAGCAGGAGGCAGCAGACAGACACCTGTAGAGCAGCAAGGAGTGGCTCAAACTTCTTGACTGCAACACTGCAGAAACACTGGAGAGAGAGAAGGGGGGTTCACATGAAGATTCATATAATTAAAGTGAGAAAGATGGGTGTTTTCCTATCAACTTATCTCTCTGTATTTTGTTTATTGTGTGCATGAGTGTATTCAAAAGAACATGCATTGTGTATATGAGACCAATTTACCTTGACGTAGTTGAATTGATCCTCAGGCCAATCAACCAATCACATGACAGAACACACCCCAGTTTGCATAGTCTGGCCATTCCTATTGGTCGCCCTGTCCATATCACAGCTGAAACACAACATTAAAAAGCAGAGCCTTCAGAACCACAGATTCTACACTTAGTGGACATATCTGAACCCCCCCCCTACATTCCCCTCCACTCAGTCCACTTGGACTCACCTCTTAGCTGCCGTGAATGAGGAGCAATTCTCTGCGTTATATGTCTCCATGACGACCGGCGCGTGCATGGGCTCGCTGTGACTGGCTCTCAGGCCCCGGTACTGTGCCTCTGGAGGGGTCATGTGACACATTGGGATCGGGAGGTTGCTGGTGGAGTCAACATCCTCTGTGGTGATGTTGTTGACACCCCGCAGGGGATTCTGGGAGTTGCAGGGGTTGATGGCTATGGCAGGGATGGGAGGGAGAGGGGCGTCGGGGTCGGCGTGGGCCAACTGCAGCTTCTTTATGTGTTTGATGGCTGCTGTGGCGTTGAAGGCTTGCTGTAACACACACAAACACACAGGAATATTAGCATTGATATGTTTGTATAAATAATCGGGTTTTGTTAATAATAATAATATAATAAATGTATGTATGCTAGCATACTGTATGTTGCTCACCCTCCATTTGGACTTGGCAAAGTTCCTCTGGATCTGCATGCTGACTGATTTATAGATGTCCTGATCCCTCGCTGTCTTTCCAATGACCCTGCAACAGGAAATGACATTGATAGGGTCACCAGGAACTAGTAATAAACAGGAAAGAGTGAGCTACCTAGACACTGATCTGAGGTCAGTTTTCTATTTTCCTCTTCTGATGGTTATAGTTAAGATGAGCAAGAGGATAGGCTGATCCTGGATCTGTTTGTGTGACTCACCAGGGGTGTCTGAGGGCCTGTTCTGTGGTGAACCGTTTGTTAGGGTGCTTCTGCATCATGTTCCGGATGAAGTCTTTCGCTATGGAAACAGAGACAGACAGAAACATCAACAACTGACATGGAACTTTCAGCCTTCTAAAAATTATGAATATCTTTAATATATACAGTACCAGACAAAAGTTTGGACACACCTACTCATTCAATGGTTTTTCTTTATTTGTTTTACTATTTTCTACATTGTAGAATAATAGTGAAGACATCAAAACTGTGAAATAACACATATGAAATCATATAGTAAACAAGAAAGTGTTAAAACAAATCAAAATATATTTTTTGTTTGCAATTCTTCAAAGCAGCCACCCTTTCCCTTGATGACGGCTTTGCACACTCTTGGCATTCTCTCAACCAGCTTCATGAGGTAGTCAACTGGAATGCATTTCAATTAACAAGTGTGCCTTGATGAAAGTTAATTTGTGGAATTTCTTTCCTTCTTAACACGTTTGAGCCAATCAGTTATGTAGTATACAGAGATAGCCCTATTTGGTAAAAAACCAATTCCATATTATGGCAAGAACAGCTCAAATAAGCAAAGAGAAACTACAGTCCATCATTGCTTTAAGACATGAAATTCAGTCAATACGGGTCTCAATCATAGGCAGGTGTTGTTAGTTGTCTCTGATTGAGAATCTTACTTAGGTAGCCTTTCGTGGGTGTTTATTTCCTGTTTAGTGTTTTGTCATTCACCTTACGGGACTGTTCGTTTGTTGTTTATTGTTTTTGTTCAGTGTTCATTTTGCTTTATTAAATTATGGACACTTACCACGCTGCGTTTTGGTCCTCCGATCCTTCTCGCTACTCTTCCTCAGAAGAGGAGGACGAGATCACTTACAGAAACACCCACCACAAAGGGACCAAGCAGCGTGGTAATGGGCAGCACCAGCGATCGCAGGACTCCTGGACATGGGAGGAGATTCTGGACGGCAAGGGACCATGGGCACAGGCTGGAGAATATCGCCGCCCCAAGGCTGAGCTGGAGGCAGCGAAAGCCGAGAGGCGGTGGTATGAGGAGGCAGCACGGCGGCGTGGCTGGAAGCCCGAGAGGCAGCCCCAAAAATGTATTGGGGGAGGACGAGATCCCTTACAGGCAGGCTGACCTGACCACCTGTTACGCGAGTGCAGCAAGGAGCCAAGGTAAGTTGCTATCTAGCATTAACTTCTTACGGCGGAGATCCCGTTAACGGGATCGATACAGCCAGTGAAAGTGCAGGGTGCCAAATTCAAACAGAAACTTCATAATTAAAAATCCTCAAACATACAAGTATTTACACCATTTTAAAGATAAACTTGCTGTTAATCCCAGCACAGTGTCTGATTTCAAAAAGGCTTTATGACGAAAGCACACCATCTGATTATGTTAGGTCATTACTAGAGGTTGACCGATTAATCGGAATGGCCGAATAATTAGGGCCGATTTCAAGTTTTCATAACAACCGGAAATCAGTATTGTTGTACGACAATTTTTTTTATACAAATTTTATTTTACAACTTTATTTAACGAGGCAAGTCAGTTAAGAACAAATTCTTATTTTCAATGACGGCCTAGGAACGGTGGGTTAAATGCCTTGTTCAGGGGCAGAACGACAGATTTTTACCTTGTCAGTTCAGGGATTCAATCTTGCAACCTTACGGTTAACTAGTCCAACGCTCTAACCACCTCCGTCACGAGGAGCCTGCCTGTTACGAGAATGCAGTAAGAAGCCAAGGTAAGTTGCTAACTAGCATTAAACTTATCTTATAAAAAACAATCAATCATAATCACTAGATGATATTACTAGTTTATCTAGCATGTCCTGGGTTGCATATAATCGATGAGGTGCGCATTAGCGAAAAAGGACTGTCGTTGCTCCAACGTGTACCTAACCATAAACATCAATGCCTTTCTTAAAATCAATACACAGAAGTATATATTTTTAAACCTGCATATTTAGCTAAAATAAAGGTTAGCAGGCAATATTAACCAGGTGAAATTGTGTCACTTCTCTTGCGTTCATTGCACGCAGAGTCAAGGTATATGCAACAGTTTGGGCCACCTGGCTCATTGCGAACGAATGTGCCAGAATTGTACGTAATTATGACATAACATTGAAGGTTGTGCAATGTAACAGCAATATTTAGACTTAGGGATGCCATCCGTTAGATAAAATATGGAACGGTTCCGTATTTCACTGAAATAATAAATGTTTTGTTTTCTAAATGAGAGTTTCTGGATTCAACCATATTAATGACTTAAGGTTCGTATTTCTGAGTGTTATTATGTTATAATTAAGTCTATGATTTGATAGAGCAGTCTGACTGAGCGATGATAGGCACCAGCAGGCTCGTAAGTATTCATTCAAACAACACTTTTGTGCGTTTTGCCAGCAGCTCTTCGCAATGCTTGAAACACAGCTCTGTTTATGACTTCAAGCCTATCAACTCCTGAGATTAGGCTGGCAATACTATAGTGCTTATAAGTACATTCAATAGTTAAGGGTATATGAAATACAAATGGTATAGAGATAAATAGTCTTATAATTCCAATAATAACTAGAAACTTCTTAACTGGGAACATTGAAGACTCATGTTAAAAGGAACCACCAGTTTTCATATGTTCTCATGTTCTGAGCAAGGAACTTAAACGTTAGCTTTTTTACATTGCACATATGGCACTTTTACTTTCTTCTCCAACACTTTGTTTTTGCATTATTTAAACCAACTTGAACATGTTTCATTATTTATTTGGGACTAAATATATTTTTATTTCTGTATTATATTAAGTTAAAATAAAAGTGTTCATTCAGTATTGTTGTAATTGTCATTATTACAAATATATATTTAAAAATCGGCCGATTAATCGGTATCGGCTTTTTTGGGTCGGTAATCGGTATTGGTATCGGCATTGAAAAATCATAATCGGTCGACCTCTAGTTCCCACCGTGAAGCATGGAGGAGGAGGTGTGTTGGTGCTTTGCTGGTGACACTGTCTGTGATTTATTTAGAATTCAAGGCACACTTAACCAGCATGGATACCACAGCATTCTGCAGCGATACCCCATCCCAGCTGGTTGAGAGAATGCCAAGAATGTACAAAGCTGTCATCAAGGCAAAAGGAGGCTACTTTCAACAATCTCAAATATAAAATAGATTTTGATTTGTTTAACACTTTGTTGGTTTCTAACTGATTCCATGTGTTATTTTATAGTTTTGATGTCTTCACTATTATTCTACATTGTAGAAAATAGTAAAAAATAAAGAGAAAAATAAAGATTGGCTTAAAGCACCACCACTAATGATCTGTGGAGCTTTTCAACGTAATGTTTTCTTCACCTCAAACAGCAAGCAAACCATGTCTGTTTTTACATCCATTGAGAATTACAATAGTTCCTCAATGTATTTGAAAAATATTTCCAGCTCTCTCCCTTTCGATAACCCCTCAGCATGAAAGGGAAAAAGGTCATGCTCTGATCCTGTGGAAACGTCGTAAAAAAGGCCTATCAGTGCTTGACTTGGACTGAAATAGGTTCAGGTACTAATTTTGGGTGTTGGTACTGTTGATATTGAAATGCAGGAGCTCCACAATACTTTTGAGCTAATATTCTATAAGAGGAAGAGGAGCTCAAGCAGTAGAACATTTGAGGTGCCAGAACCCAGCCCCGGTGAGCTTCTTCCCAAGTCAAGCACTGCTTCTTATCTCTTGGGCAAATGTTTTTATTCGGTTTTATTTCCTGCAGTGTCTATTAGTGTCCAAAAGCACGGACGCTTTCACACTCTATATTGCTATAGAATTTTCACAAATGCCTTACTCTACATCTGTAATGTCTGCTTCCATCTCACACTCTCAAACACATAGATCCCCTGAACGCAGCTCACTTTCCAGCCCACACTCTCAAACACATAGATCCCCTGAACGCAGCTCACTTTCCAGCCCACACTCTCAAACACATAGATCCCCTGAACGCAGCTCACTTTCCAGCCCACACTCTCAAACACATAGATCCCCTGAACGCAGCTCACTTTCCAGCCCACACTCTCAAACACATAGATCCCCTGAACGCAGCTCACTTTCCAGCCCACACTCTCAAACACATAGATCCCCTGAACGCAGCTCACTTTCCAGCCCACACTCTCAAACACATAGATCCCCTGAACGCAGCTCACTTTCCAGCCCACACTCTCAAAGACATAGATCCCCTGAACGCAGCTCACTTTCCAGCCCACACTCTCAAACACATAGATCCCCTGAACGCAGCTCACTTTCCAGCCCACACTCTCAAAGACATAGATCCCCTGAACGCAGCTCACTTTCCAGCCCACACTCTCAAACACATAGATCCCCTGAACGCAGCTCACTTTCCAGCCCACACTCTCAAACACATAGATCCCCTGAACGCAGCTCACTTTCCAGCCCACACTCTCAAACACATAGATCCCCTGAACGCAGCTCACTTTCCAGCCCACACTCTCAAACACATAGATCCCCTGAACGCAGCTCACTTTCCAGCCCACACTCTCAAAGACATAGATCCCCTGAACGCAGCTCACTTTCCAGCCCACACTCTCAAACACATAGATCCCCTGAACGCAGCTCACTTTCCAGCCCACACTCTCAAACACATAGATCCCTTGAATGCAGGTAACTCTCCAGATCCCAATCACCTGAATTCTGATCACCTGTTCACACACCTGTATGTCATTTACACACACTATTTAGTTCAGTTCTTTGCACCCCATCATTGTGAGGTATTGTTTGTTTTGGTACACATTCTATTCGGAGCTCTGTTTAGTTCCGTATTAGTCCTCGCGTGTATCGTAGTTTTTGGCCATCCTCACTAACGACACCACCCTGCCTGTACTTTTGCCTATTAGATTTCCTGTCAACCTCTTGCCTGATCTCCCGGACTACGTTACTACCCTTTTCCCTGCCTGTACTGTTACCTTGTTGGAGTCCCTGTGTATGACCTTCTGCCTGCCCCTGGACCCAGCTACCTGCCTCCTCCTGTGTATGACCTTCTGCCTGCCCCTGGACCCAGCTACCTGCCTCCTCCTGTGTATGACCTTCTGCCTGCCCCTGGACCCAGCTACCTGCCTCCTCCTGTGTATGACCTTCTGCCTGCCCCTGGACCCAGCTACCTGCCTCCTCCTGTGTATGACCTTCTGCCTGCCCCTGGACCCAGCTACCTGCCTCCTCCTGTGTATGACCTTCTGCCTGCCTCCTCCTGTGTATGACCTTCTGCCTGCCCCTGGACCCAGCTACCTGCCTCCTCCTGTGTATGACCTTCTGCCTGCCCCTGGACCCAGCTACCCGCCTCCTCCTGTGTATGACCTTCTGCCTGCCCCTGGACCCAGCTACCTGCCTCCTCCTGTGTATGACCTTCTGCCTGCCCCTGGACCCAGCTACCTGCCTCCCCCTGTGTATGACCTTCTGCCTGCCCCTGGACCCAGCTACCTGCCTCCTCCTGTGTATGACCTTCTGCCTGCCCCTGGACCCAGCTACCTGCCTCCTCCTGTGTATGACCTTCTGCCTGCCCCTGGACCCAGCTACCTGCCTCCTCCTGTGTATGATCTTCTGCCTGCCCCTGGACCCAGCTACCTGCCTCCTCCTGTGTATGACCTTCTGCCTGCCCCTGGACCCAGCTACCTGCCTCCTCCTGTGTATGACCTTCTGCCTGCCCCTGGACCCAGCTACCTGCCTCCTCCTGTGTATGACCTTCTGCCTGCCCCTGGACCCAGCTACCTGCCTCCTCCTGTGTATGACCTTCTGCCTGCCCCTGGACCCAGCTACCTGCCTCCTCCTGTGTATGACCTTCTGCCTGCCCCTGGACCCAGCTACCTGCCTCCTCCTGTGTATGACCTTCTGCCTGCCCCTGGACCCAGCTACCTGCCTCCCCCTGTGTATGACCTTCTGCCTGCCCCTGGACCCAGCTACCTGCCTCCTCCTGTGTATGACCTTCTGCCTGCCCCTGGACCCAGCTACCTGCCTCCTCCTGTGTATGACCTTCTGCCTGCCCCTGGACCCAGCTACCTGCCTCCTCCTGTGTATGATCTTCTGCCTGCCCCTGGACCCAGCTACCTGCCTCCTCCTGTGTATGACCTTCTGCCTGCCCCTGGACCCAGCTACCTGCCTCCTCCTGTGTATGACCTTCTGCCTGCCCCTGGACCCAGCTACCTGCCTCCTCCTGTGTATGACCTTCTGCCTGCCCCTGGACCCAGCTACCTGCCTCCTCCTGTGTATGACCTTCTGCCTGCCCCTGGACCCAGCTACCTGCCTCCTCCTGTGTATGACATTCTGCCTGCCCCTGGACCCAGCTACCTGCCTCCTCCTGTGTATGACCTTCTGCCTGCCCCTGGACCCAGCTACCTGCCTCCTCCTGTGTATGACCTTCTGCCTGCCCCTGGACCCAGCTACCTGCCTCCTCCTGTGTATGACCTTCTGCCTGCCCCTGGACCCAGCTACCTGCCTCCTCCTGTGTATGACCTTCTGCCTGCCCCTGGACCCAGCTACCTGCCTCCTCCTGTGTATGACCTTCTGCCTGCCCCTGGTCCCAGCTACCTGCCTCCTCCTGTGTATGACCTTCTGCCTGCCTCCTCCTGTGTATGACCTTCTGCCTGCCTCCTCCTGTGTATGACTTTCTGCCTGCCCCTGGACCCAGATACCTGCCTCCTCCTGTGTATGACCTTCTGCCTGCCCCTGGACCCAGCTACCTGCCTCCTCCTGTGTATGACCGTCTGCCTGCCCCTGGACCCAGCTACCTGCCTCCTCCTGTGTATGACCTTCTGCCTGCCCCTGGACCCAGCTACCTGCCTCCTCCTGTGTATGACCTTCTGCCTGCCCCTGGTCCCAGCTACCTGCCTCCTCCTGTGTATGACCTTCTGCCTGCCTCCTCCTGTGTATGACCTTCTGCCTGCCTCCTCCTGTGTATGACTTTCTGCCTGCCCCTGGACCCAGATACCTGCCTCCTCCTGTGTATGACCTTCTGCCTGCCCCTGGACCCAGCTACCTGCCTCCTCCTGTGTATGACCTTCTGCCTGCCCCTGGACCCAGCTACCTGCCTCCTCCTGTGTATGACCTTCTGCCTGCCCCTGGACCCAGCTACCTGCCTCCTCCTGTGTATGACCTTCTGCCTGCCCCTGGACCCAGCTACCTGCCTCCTCCTGTGTATGACCTTCTGCCTGCCCCTGGACCCAGCTACCTGCCTCCTCCTGTGTATGACCTTCTGCCTGCCCCTGGACCCAGCTACCTGCCTCCTCCTGTGTATGACCTTCTGCCTGCCCCTGGACCCAGCTACCTGCCTCCTCCTGTGTATGACCTTCTGCCTGCCCCTGGACCCTGCTACCTGCCTCCTCCTGTGGTCCTTTATTAGTAATAAACACCTGCTGCGCCCTGCGCTTGAAACCAGCACTCTGTCTCCCATCGTACTCATTACAACGTCATTCCCAAACATTCTATGAATTTATGAAAACGACCATATCTAAGTGCTCGCTTGTCAGAAAATGTAAAAAAAAAAGGTGTCATATTCTTCTTGGAGGTGTATATGAACAGATTTTAATAAGATTTCATGTTGCTAAAATGCTGTCAGTTCCACTTTAAATACCCTTGTTGTTGATGTGGTGGTATTTGTCTTACCTGACTCAGAGATGTCATCCCAAAAAGGCGAGTGGAAAGCGTAGTCGGCCCTCATGATCTTAGCGAACAGACGTGTCTCGTTGTCCTCAAAGAAGGGAGGGTAGCCACACAGCCTGTCACACAGAGAGAGAGGGGGAACATAGAGTAGTTTTTAAAGAGTTAACATAGAATTACAATAACTTTTCCCAAAAGTGACAGAACTACCATCTCACAATGCAGTCATCCTGATACTATGAAAGGGTTGAGAGGAGGTGCTGGCAGATATAGATCTAGAAGTCCTAGATAGGCACTCACAGGATATATGTGATGACTCCTATGGACCAGCAGTCCACAGCCTTGCTGTAGGGTTTCTGAGCCAGAACTTCAGGGGCTGTAGAGGATCAAATATAAACAGGGTTAGATACCATGCTAATACTATCTAGCGGTGCAATGAAGCTTTACTCTCTATTTCAATGACCAACCATCTAACACACACTTGCTGCACATCTGCATTAAATGAAATCGCATTGGTCACATGCGTTGAATACAACAGTGTAGACTTTACTGTGAAATGCTTGCTTACGAGCCCTCTGCATCATTGGGAAGGGCTCGTAAGCAAGCTTTTCACGGTAAAGTCTACACCTGTTCAGCACATGTGACAAATTTGACTTGATTTGACACACACTCTCTCACCAACATATCCTGGCGTGCCGCAGGCTGTGGACATCACTCCGTGGTCGGACATCTTGGACAGGCCGAAGTCACTGATCATGATCTTGGAGTTCTCGTCTGAGTCGAAGTATAGCAGGTTCTCTGGCTGCTCTCACACACAGGGAAACAGAGGGGGAGAGGGTCAACAAGCGGCAGAGGAACTGTTCTCTCAACATGGTATACAAAAAATAGATGGGTTCAAGGTTCGCTGTGAGTAAAGTAACGCTCCCTATACTTTCATTTTCTAGTAAAAAGTGCAAATCCAATACACCACTGATGATATAGTAACGTGTATGAAATATGTTTGGAGTGGCAAATTGTATATTATTTATTTACCTTTTAGCTACATTAAAATGTACTTTGATCCCCACTCTCTACCAGGTATGTTGACTGTGTGTGTGTAACATACCTTGAGGTCCCTGTGCACTATGCTGTTCTCGTGAAGGTAGTTGACCGCTTGCAGTACTTGGCGGACCAGCTGGCTGGCGTCCTTCTCTGTGTACACCCCCCGATCTATGATACGGTCAAACAGCTCTCCACCAGACACCCTAGGAAAGAACACACACACATCAGAATCTCCCCGCCATATTCACCATCATCATCCGCATCATCACCATAAACATCCTCGTCATCACCATAAACATTGTCATCTTTGGCATCACCATCATCAACATCACCATTCTCATCACCAGCATTTACAACCCTTATTAAACACCCGATTAATACAGCAAGTTCTCTAAAATAGTAACATTTATCTGTAGGCTAATACATGTATTTAGCTTATGTAGTGATAAGGGTTTTCACTCACAGCTGCATGACGAGGTAATAGTGTGTCTGAGTCTCATAGAAATCTTCCAGTCCAATCACATTGTCATGTCTTATCCTGAGAGGAAGATTGAGAGATATGTGATGTTAACTTGTTCAGGTGTGAGAGTGTTGAAGAGTATGAGCGTGTGTGTCTGCGTGCGTGTACTCACTTCTTCAGCACAGTGATCTCGTTCTCTAGGTTGCTACAGCTGAGGTGTTTTTTCTTCAGACACTTCAGGGCGTACATGTTTCCTGTCTTCTTCTCTCGCACCAAATACACCTCGGAGAACGAACCCCTACACACCCACACAGACAGACAGAGAAAAAGGTTAGTAGTAGTAGTAGTAGTAAGGCGCCCGTGGAGGAAATTAGGGTTAAGTCCCTTGCTCAAGGATACATCGATAGATTTTTCAAGTTATCGGCTCTGGTTCTCGAACCAGCGACCTTTCGGTTACTGGCCCAACACTCTAACAGCTAGACTACCTAATGTTATGTGCTGTAGGTGGAGTCACCACCACCCAGCCTCACTAGCCAGGCTCATAGCTGACACACAGCTAGGAACGAGACGAGGGTGTCCCAGATAGAGGTTCAGGTATGGCCTGTGCTCCTGAGGCCTGTGCTCCTGAGGCCTGAGAATAGCAGCAGGGCAGGACTAGTGCTCAAGCACTTTACATAACCCAGCCTGAAGCTCAGGACAGGTACCCCTAAAATGATTGATTGATTGATTGAACTGATTAGATCATTAAAAGTAGTAGTCTGCTCAAGCGGGAGACAACATGACATACATAAAAAACGATTGCCGATAAAAACACAATAAAGCCCGGAGGCTTATTTCCATTGTGGTCTTAATTTGTTCATTGTGTCTGTTTGTCTCGGTCTGACCTAGCACAGTCAACCCTGGATGAACCCTGAGCAGGGTGGGTTGTTTCTTCGTCAGACCAAACAAACACCCCAGCCATAACATGACATCAGGAGAGAAGTTAGTTTTAATGCGTGGGAGGAAGCCAAAAGGATCCTAAGACTCAAAATGGATCTACCCTCCATCTGCTGATTTCCCTGTTTGAAGGAGATCAAGGTGAGGGTAATCCTCTGTTTAGCAGACACTCTGGGCCTGACCGTCACATTCCGACACCTGTGAAACCGATGCAATGAGTGTGTTTGTGCCCAAAGACATCACTGTCTGGGAGAGACAGACATACATACAGACACAACTAGGCCTGGGTTTAAATACTGCACTATTTGTTTTCTTTCAAACACTTTGATTGAGCTTGCCACTTGCCTTCCTGGCAAAATGGGACCAATATACTAGTTCCAAAAGTGCAAATTCCTCTCATCTGATATTCCTAAAAGGCTCCATCAGACACTTAACGTATTTGAAAGAAAATTATACTAACTGAACCCAGGTCTGATGAACACACACATACAGATACTTAAATTCACACTCAAACTCACACATGCAGACATGCAGGCACACACATTCCCTCACACAGTAAACACACAGACACACAATCCCAGGCCCCTAATCCTATAACAGAGTTAGGATGTTCCTGAGCTGTAATGACGTCATTGCACACCTGCCTGGCTCACACCTCTCTCTCAACGTCAGCCTCTCATTCACAGCCAGGGATGTTCTGGAGTATAAGCTGCTTGAGGAGAGGCTGATGAGTTGAGCAGGAGCCTCAGATAAACAGGCCAGGGGCCAGCAGACATACCACTCTCACTCTGCAGATATCAGCATTGTGTGGACAACTGGACAACGCTGTTCCTTCTATTTGATTTTGCAAAGCACAACAGACTCTGAAACAGTCATAAAGCCCCCTATACCTCACACATACTGTACATTCAAACACATGGGCTTAATGTATAAACACACACAAAACACCAGTGTTTTCCTATATGCTGAAGAAAATCCTAGGGGAAACACTGCAAAAACAAATACCAACACATGCACACGCCCACAAGCTGACATGAACACATGGCCGCACACACACACAGACAAGCACACACTCAGGCACAAATACACAACCAAACATGTACGCTCACACACTGGGCAGATATTAGTTAACCATTTTTACTACATTTTCAATGTCCTGTCCTCTTTTGGTTACTGTTGCTATCTCATCTCTAAAATCTCTAAAGAATTGTCTGTACTTGGGTCCTAGTTGAACCATATCTACAGAGAGAGAAGCTGTATTGTGTGAGTATTCCACTTCAGTTGATAAAGAAGACCTGCCCTGACCTGGGTCCTGATAATCTGATAATCTGGGTGGAATGTTCAGGCCCGTCCAGGATTATAGTGCCAAACTAGGATCCTTCTCTGGAAACCGGTAAAGTAGGTCTCCTTGAGATCCACTCAATCATGTAATAATGGCCCTTTTCTCTGAGTTAAGAAGCTGACAAGAGTCGCTGCCCAGCAACAAAGGTCCACTGAAAACGACCAAGCAAAAAATGTCTGCCGTGCATCACCCAGGTAGGTTCTACATATTAGATGATGTGAACTATCCCAAAAGCTAAACAATAGTGAATACATCAAAATAAGGAAATAACACATGGAATCATGTAGTATCCAAAAAAGTGTTAAACAAATCAAAATATATTCTAGATTTTAGATTCTTCAAAGTAGACACCCATTGCCTTGATGACAGCTTTGCACACTGTTGGCATTCTCTCAACCAGCTTCACCTGGAATGCTTTTCCAACAGTCTTGAAGGAGTTCCCACATATGTTGAGCACTTGTTGGCTGCTTTTCCTTCACTCTGTGGTCCAACTCATCCCGAACCCTCTCAATTGGGTTGAGGTCGGGTGATTGTGGAGGCCATGTCATCTGATGCAGCACTTCATCACTCTCCTTCTTGGTCAAATAGCCCTTACACAGCCTGGAGGTGTGTTGGGTTATTGTCCTGTTGAAAAACAAATGATAGTCCAACTAAGCGCAAACCAGATGGGATGGCGTATCGCTGCAGAATGCTGTGGTAGCCATGTTGGTTAAGTGTTCCTTAAATTCTAAATAAATCACAGACAGTGTCACCAGCTAAGCACCCCCACACCATCACACCTCCTCCTCCATGCTTCATGGTGGGAACCACAGATGCGGAGATTTTCGTTCACTTACTCTGCATCTCATCAAGACATGGCGGTTGGAAACAAAAATCTAAAATTTGGACTAAAGGACAGACTTCCACCGGTCTAATGTCCATTGCTCGTGTTTTTTGGCCCAAGCAAGTCTCTTCTTATTGGGGTCCTTTAGTAGTGTTTTCTTTGCAGCAATTCAACCATGAAGGCCTGATTCACGCAGTCTCTGAGTAGTTGATGTTGAGATGTGTCTGTTACTTGAACTCTGTAAATATATATTTTTTGTGCTGCAATTTCTGAGGCTGGTAACTCTAATGAACTTCTACAACAGAAGTAACTGGGTCTTCCTTTCCTGGGGTGGTCCTCATGAGAGCCAGTTTCATCCCAGTGCTTGATGGTTTTTGCGACTTCACTTGAAGAAACTTTCAAAGTTATTGACATTTTCCTGATTGACAGAACTTCATGTCTTAAAGTAATGATGGACTGTCATTTTCTTTGCTTATTTGAGTTGTTCTTTCCATAATATGGACTTGGTCTTTTACCAAATAGGGCCTTCTTCTGTATACCACCCTTACCTGGTCAAAACAACTGATTTACTCAAATGCATTAAGAAGGAAAGAAATTCCACAAATTAACAAGGCACACCTGTTAATTGAAATGCATTCCAGTTGACTACCTTATGAAGCTGGTTGAGAGAATGCCAAGAGTGTGCAAAGCTGTCTTGCTACTTTGAAGATTTGTTTAATACTTTTTTGGTTACTACATGTTTCCATTTGTGTTATTTCATAGTTTACACTATTATTATACAATGTAGAAAATAGTAAAAATAAAGAAAAACCCTGGAATGAGAAGGTGTGTCCAAACTTTTGACTGGTACTGTGTATTTATTTATTAATTAAATGTTTTTGTTGTTGGGCAGATAGGTTCCTGATATCCCAACATCATAACTAGCTACAGTACCAAGAAGCCATTTCAGGCTATCAATCAAGTTAGAATAGCTAGCTTGTCTAACTATTTTAGCTGTCATGCTGGCTGGCAAGCAATTATTAAATGTACTGAATAAGATTCACATTCCTTTTAAACTTTTACCCAGATTTTAGCAGAGATGCAGAGAAGCCTATTTAGTTTCTTCAAAAAGAAAACACCAGTCAGGAGGATACAGACAGCTCAAGAGGTATGCTTAGATATAAAGAATATAGACTAGAATTAATCATAATGATTCTGGCTCTAGATTGTAGGAAAAAGCTGCTTCAGGTGTATGAAAAGTGCTCAATTCTCCAACTTCCCGACGGGGGGCCTAGCCCCCTTCAGACCACCGCCCAGCCATACTTTATGTCCCCTCAGATTGTTTGGGTGTGTGAGGGCCCTGCTCAAAAGTAAAAGTGCTTTTAGTTATAAACGTAAAACACATTAAATGGCTTGAGGCACAGAGACAGAGTTAAAATGAAATGAAAACCTAGACACCAAGGTTTGCCTACAGTGTCCCCTTAGAATGATTAAGTGGTGGTTTTAAACACTGACCTGGCTAGGAAAACCCTCTAGGCTCGAATCATATCAGACAAAGTACTTACGATCCCAGCGCTTGTTTGAATTCGAACACATCTCTGATGTTGTTGGTGACTTTCTTCCAACTGCAAGTTATTTCTTTGCGACCCATGTTGTCGTCACTGCAGGCTCCTGGAACAACAACATACAGACAGGCAGGTTTACTCTTCTGTCTCGTTAAGACTGGGCTGTCTTAGATGTATATACATCAATTTTTGTAAAGACAACCCTCACCACAAATAAAGAACATGACCAAACACTTTGGGCCAGTGTTTCACAAATGGCGGGTGAGTACTGGGGACCGACCCACTGGTAGGTCACAGCCAGTTCCTCTTGGGTCACGTCTTAGGACTAATATGGCTAGACACATCGTTTGGGCACAAGAAAGTTTGAAAGGCTTCAAGTAGATCACAAAACAAAAAATGTTTGGGGACCACGGCTTTGGTGGATATCTCTGTTAGATACCTTCATTTTGTATACAACCCTGTTTTCCTTACACAAAGCTTGCATGTTCAGTATGAGGTCAGTCATGATTGGGCTAAGCTTGTTTGTACCTATTACTTACAGAAGGCCCAAAGGGGTGCAGGATTAGAGCTGTAATGCCTAGTAATGGTTACTTTTCTACCCCCCTCTCTCTCCTTTCTCTGCCAATTCAGGAAACAGATTACTGCTGATTCCCTGACAAACCCCCAAAACAAACTCTCACCAAGCTGGTTGTTTATTTTTAAATCAGCATCGGAATAAAAAAGTATCTTAAGCCCCCTTGAGTTCTCTGAATGCCATCAGGCATATCAGGCAACATAGAAAGTGTAGGTAGACCATGGTAGAATCCATAAATGGAGTTGGTCGTGTGTCCATTCCATGCAGATTTCTTTTTGTAAGCTTTGTCCAGTTTAAAATGAATCCAAAAAACAAGTATTTTCCAGATCATTCATAATATCCAGTAGCACTGTGGGAAGAATCCGGGTGATCATCTGATAGCATCCATCCAATAGGTCCTCAGAACAGTGCATAACATTTTACAATCCTTTTACACATGGATAAATCAGGTGGATGTTGAAAACTATGCCCATATGAAACTACAGTAAATGGTTCATTACTTGAAGCCAGAGATAGCACTTCATTTCAATTATATAACATGTTCTATTTTATTTTTACAAACAACTTTATTTTCTCTAATAATGTAGCCTAGACTAAACACTGAAAACACTGACACAACAACAAAGTCTTTAGATCTTAATAACTGAATGGGAAAGTAAAATGGCCATTTGTTCTTACCTTAGCTACAGAGAGGAGCGAGCGGACACTTTTTGAGGTATCTCGATAGACCTACCTGCCTCTTCCCTGCAGACACTTCAGCCGAGCGTCTAGGGGGCGTGTTTTGCGCTCCACATCACTTGCGTTGCAGTCCCCCAACACATCCTGCGCGGTTTATTCGCGACAATGCAGTATAGTGTCAGTGGATAACGTGCTAGTTTACTGTATAGGAAAACAACCCGTAACCTGCCAGATTGGCATGTTTTGCTTTAGATGGCCTCATTGTGAACCTATGGCAAGACTATTCAACTACGTAATTGCATTCTGGGGGTGCATACATTACTTCAAATAACTATATGAGTGCTTTCAATATTGTCTTATGTCACAGTATCACGCATTTGCATTTGCAGTATTATAAATTATGAGTAAATTGTTGATAATATCTATCTTTGTTACATCTTAGATTGTTATATGGGTGTAATAAGTGCTTATGCCAATTGTTGCCACGCATTGTAATGCATTATACCTTCCCTGTAGGCTTTTCGTATCTTTCCATGTGTACATTGAGGGTCCGAGTACAGGTTGATGGATTACTTTCTGTAGGAGCAAGGACTGGATGGTACGGATAAGAATAACTATTTAACAGCTTCAACCGTTAAACCACATCAACCACCATCAACCACAATTCAAGACTGTCACTTCCAGCCTCAATAAAGCTATTACAACTTCATTAATACCTTGGCCAATCAGAAAACATATGATTAGTTACTGGGTAAATGACAAGTTGATCTCGCTAGATTTGAGCATACTTCAGTATGATTTACCTCTCGTTCGTTCAGCCGTTCCTATGGTTAAACTTATTGGGGAAAGAATAGGGTTTTCGGTTTATTACAGAAATGCTTCAAAATTCACAAAAAGTGACTTTAGCTGATGAAGATTGTCTCATAGAACAAAACCTATAAGATCCCCTGGCATGTATCCAAACACCTTCCAGAAAATACACACATTTTCCCATAGGCTATGTTCTACGAACCATGGCGGATTTAATGCCTACAAAAATGACATTACCATTGCTCTCTATTCCACACGTTTCAGAAATCCATGTAAAATAACTGAGTTTAGTTTAACAAAAAAATAATACTATCTTACACAATCATCAAACTGTTTCATTATATTTCAGCGTACCCAACTGCAGGTGCACATTGTTTGGCTGGGTATATAATCTACAGCCTAAATATGACGCCATCACCCCAATACCACACACAATTCGGCGCCTGCTGACTATCATAATGTATAAGTCCCAACCTGTCTCCTCCCTCTGATACGAAAGCTGTCCTGGTTCACACCAAGCTGCAAGCATTCTCTCTGCCGTAGCATTGACAATAGTGTGTGTGTGTGCGTGTGTGTGCTTGACAGGGTTTGGAGACCTATGGCCTCACTCTGGCCACCTATTAAAATATAAATGCATGACAACATTCATCATTTCTGATTCTATGATTGTGATAGACCTCTCGCTCTGCCATAGAACACATTTATAAGGCGCAAGACTGGACACCCTAAACTAAAGCTGGATGAAGAAGATCTTAGGGAGTAGAGAAGCCCTGTAACAGATTAAGAGGGTGCTAGCGCTTTCTCTATTACCTCATCATCCACTGCTGTTGTAGTTTTGTACCTACATACAGTTGGTCAGTTCTGTCTGCAGTGTCCCTCTGGACTGAAGGGTCAGATCAAGACCCTACCACTACCAGGTTAGGAGTTCTTGAAAAGCATGTTCTTGAAGAACCAAAACATGAACCGGTGAGCTGAACATGTGACTAAAACTGCATACAGTCTGCTGTATTCCCTAAAATGGGGAGTCAATATTACATAAAGCTACATTAGGTTCAGGGTTCAAATATGGAAATGGCTGGCCTGCTGGGCACTCCCACTTGGGTTTAAAATACCAAAATACCATCAGAGTAGGATTCTATTGCACATGACTCAGCTCATATGCTACTGAGGCGGTGCAGCATAACCAATCAGAGCTGCAGTAGGCCTATATATAAATAGACCCTTGCCATATATGGATCTGTGCCATTTACTTAGAACTGGACTGTGTTTACAACTGTGGTTGTGAGTGTTTTGAGATCAAAGCAAGAGTTGCATGTAGCCATGTGTGCACATTTTATTCATAACCTTTGCTAGTTAGTGAGCTAGCAAAGGAGCTCCACTTGTAATTTGTAGTCAGCAATAGGGGAGTGATTGTTTCCTTCAAGAGCACAAAATGTGTACATTTCTAGACATCTTTGAAAAGGGAGTCAGGTAAGGTCAGGTTTGATTTTGTCTTAAAAGGGGCAGTGATGTACAGTGCCTTGCGAAAGTATTCGGCCCCCTTGAACTTTGCGACCTTTTGCCACGTTTCAGGCTTCAAACATAAAGATATAAAACTGTATTTTTTTGTGAAGAATCAACAACAAGTGGGACACAATCATGAAGTGGAACGACATTTATTGGATATTTCAAACTTTTTTAACAAATCAAAAACTGAAAAATTGGGCATGCAAAATTATTCAGCCCCTTTACTTTCAGTGCAGCAAACTCTCTCCAGAAGTTCAGTGAGGATCTCTGAATGATCCAATGTTGACCTAAATGACTAATGATGATAAATACAATCCACCTGTGTGTAATCAAGTCTCTGTATAAATGCACCTGCACTGTGATAGTCTCAGAGGTCCGTTAAAAGCGCAGAGAGCATCATGAAGAACAAGGAACACACCAGGCAGGTCCAAGATACTGTTGTGAAGAAGTTTAAAGACGGATTTGGATACAAAAAGATTTCCCAAGCTTTAAACATCCCAAGGAGCACTGTGCAAGCGATAATATTGAAATGGAAGGAGTATCAGACCACTGCAAAACTACCAAGACCTGGCCGTCCCTCTAAACTTTCAGCTCATACAAGGAGAAGACTGATCAGAGATGCAGCCAAGAGGCCCATGATCACTCTGGATGAACTGCAGAGATCTACAGCTGAGGTGGGAGACTCTGTCCATAGGACAACAATCAGTCATATATTGCACAAATCTGGCCTTTATGGAAGAGTGGCAAGAAGAAAGCCATTTCTTAAAGATATCCATAAAAAGTGTTGTTTAAAGTTTGCCACAAGCCACCTGGGAGACACACCAAACATGTGGAAGAAGGTGCTCTGGTCAGATGAAACCAAAATTGAACTTTTTGGCAACAATGCAAAACGTTATGTTTGGCGTAAAAGCAACACAGCTCATCACCCTGAACACACCATCCCCACTGTCAAACATGGTGGTGGCAGCATCATGGTTTGGGCCTGCTTTTCTTCAGCAGGGACAGGGAAGATGGTTAAAATTGATGGGAAGATGGATGGAGCCAAATACAGGACCATTCTGGAAGAAAACCTGATGGAGTCTGCAAAAGACCTGAGACTGTGACGGAGATTTGTCTTCCAACAAGACAATGATCCAAAACATAAAGCAAAATCTACAATGGAATGGTTCAAAAATAAACATATCCAGGTGTTAGAATGGCCAAGTCAAAGTCCAGACCTGAATCCAATCGAGAATCTGTGGAAAGAACTGAAAACTGCTGTTCACAAATGCTCTCCATCCAACCTCACTGAGCTCAAGCTGTTTTTCAAGGAGGAATGGGAAAAAATTTCAGTCTCTCGATGTGCAAAACTGATAGAGACATACTGAAGCGACTTACAGCTGTAATCGCAGCAAAAGGTGGTATTAACTTAAGGGGGCTGAATAATTTTGCACGCCCAATTTTTCAGTTTTTGATTTGTTAAAAAGGTTTGAAATATCCAATAAATGTCGTTCCACTTCATGATTGTGTCCCACTTGTCCCAAATACAGTTTTATATCTTTATGTTTGAAGCCTGAAATGTGGCAAAAGGTCGCAAAGTTCAAGGGGGCCGAATACTTTCGCAAGGCACTGTATTTTGAGACAGGCTTGAGTAAGCTAAGTAGCCAACATGCAGAGGGTAGAATAATTTGTCTGATTCTCTATAATAATCAATCAATCAATCAAATTTATTTTATATAGCCCTTCGTACATCAGCTGATATCTCAAAGTGCTGTACAGAAACCCAGCCTAAAACCCCAAACAGCAAGCTATGCAGGTGAAGAAGCACGGTGGCTAGGAAAAACTCCCTAGAAAGGCCAAAACCTAGGAAGAAACCTAGAGAGGAACCAGGCTATGTGGGGTGGCCAGTCCTCTTCTGGCTGTGCCGGGTGGAGATTATAACAAAACATGGTCAAGATGTTCAAATGTTCATAAATGACCAGCATGGTCGAATAATAATAAGGCAGAATAGTTGAAACTGGAGCAGCAGCACAGTCAGGTGGACTGGGGACAGCAAGGAGTCATCATGTCAGGTATTCCTGGGGCATGGTCCTAGGGCTCAGGTCCTCCGAGAGAGAGAAAGAAAGAGAGAATTAGAGAGAGCATATGTGGGATGGCCAGTCCTCTTCTTGCTGTGCCGGGTGGAGATTATAACAGAACATGGCCAAGATGTTCAAATGTTCATAAATGATCAGCATGGTCGAATAATAATAAGGCAGAACAGTTGAAACTGGAGCAGCAGCACAGCCAGGTGGACTGGGGACAGCAAGGAGTCATCATGTCAGGTAGTCCTGGGGCATGGTCCTAGGGCTCAGGTCCTCCGAGAGAGAGAAAGAGAGAAGGAGAGAATTAGAGAACGCACACTTAGATTCACACAGGACACCGAATAGGACAGGAGAAGTACTCCAGATATAACAAACTGACCCTAGCCCCCTGACACATAAACTACTGCAGCATAAATACTGGAGGCTGAGACAGGAGGGGTCAGGAGACACTGTGGCCCACTCCGAGGACACCCCCGGACAGGGCCAAACAGGAAGGATATAACCCCACCCACTTTGCCAAAGCACAGCCCCCACACCACTAGAGGGATATCTTCAACCACCAACTTACCATCCTGAGACAAGGCTGAGTATAGCCCACAAAGACCTCCGCCGACCATACCAATAATGGTATGGGAATAATAATGGATATTATTTTGTAAAGTGGTTTCTTGCAACAACAATATTTTCAGTCACCTCCTTGTCTGAAGGACAAGTGGATAAACAGGTTAATGTCAACCTCTACGAGATCAGTGTCCCTATACTGGGACGGTTGTTGCTAACTGCCGCTAATGTGACTAGAATGACGTAAGTAACATCCAACTTTCCAGGAAATAGACATGTCTTATATGTGTAGAAAGCTTAAATTCGTGTTAATCTAACTGCACTGTCCAATTTACAGTAGCTATTCCAGCAAAAATATATCATGCTATTGTTTGACAGTGCACAACAAAACTTTTATCACAGCACTTGATTTGATATATTCAGTAATCTTGCTCTGATTTGTCATCCGGAGGTAAAAACATAACAGTTTTGTTTGATAAAATACATTTTTTGATTCAAAATGTAGGAACTGGGTTCTAAAGTTTGAACCCCTGCTGTTTCTGGTCCCACAAAACTATGCTACATATTCTCCTACATTATTTTCACATTTCCACAAACTTCAAAGTGTTTCCTTTCAAATGATATCAAGAATATGCATCCTTGCTTCAGGTCCTGAGCTACATTTAGAATTGAAAAAAAGGGTCCGATCCTTGAGGTTTTTAATGTCAAGCCCTGCATGTTTTTTCCCCAAATGTCTCCTGGAATGTAGGTACACTGAACACCACACATTGGCTGAATGATAGAACAGCTAATTCCATGTTAAAATGTTATGGGAGGCATTTTCTCCATTGTTTTTGATGGTAGGCCACTCTGGTAGGCCTACATTATCAAATAGTGTACTTGGTCACTGTTAAAACTGAGGGTACAGCCTCAGTGTTAACAATAAACGCTCGCTGGAAGTTGCACAGAATTTTCACAACATTCAAGTTTGAGCTCAGCAGACCTGAAATTTGCTGTGCCAAAACATGTTTTTGGGAACATTGTCAATGTGTGCACTACCATTAGGCAGTGAAGCTATCAACGTCATCCCAACCCAGACTTTTAAGGGCAAGAGAGGATACAGTTAGGCACGAAGGGTCAATGTAAAGTTAGAAGCCAGCAAAGTATACAGTTAATTTCAGCAGCCTCAGAATGTCCCTGCTCTTCCAGAAAGGCGGCAGTGGTTAGTCTTAGGGTCCCTCTGACTTCATTTAGACTCATTGCAGCAGCAGTGTTGGTTGGATGACTAGATGAAGACAAAGAGGTTTGGTTTGTGTGGTGACAAGTATTGTCATCTTGTGGCCTGTGTGGTCTAGTGGTTGGTGCTGTTGACCCCAGCACACATACAGTGGGGCAAAAAAAGTATTTAGTCAGCCACCAATTGTGTAAGTTCTCCCACTTAAAAAGATGAGAGGCCTGTAATGTTCATAGATACACTACAACCATGACAGACAAAATGAGGGGAAAAAAATCCAGAAAATCACATTGTAGGATTTTTAATGAATTTATTTGCAAATTATGGTGGAAAATAAGTATTTGGTCAATAACAAAAGTTTATCTCAATACTTTGTTATATACCCTTTGTTGGCAATGACAGAGGTCAAACGTTTTCTGTAAGTCTTCACAAGGTTTTCACACACTGTTACTGGTATTTTGGCCCATTCCTCCATGCAGATCTCCTCTAGTGCAGTGATGTTTTGGGGCTGTTGCTGGGCAACACGGACTTTCAACTCCCTCCAAAGATTTTCTATGGGGTTGAGATCTGGAGACTGTCTAGGCCACTCCAGGAGCCTGAAATGCTTCTTACGAAGCCACTCCTTCGTTGCCCGGGCGGTGTGTTTGGGATCATTGTCATGCTGAAAGACCCAGCCACGTTTCATCTTCAATGCCCTTGCTGATGGAAGGAGGTTTTCACTCAAAATCTCACGATACATGGCCCCATTCATTCTTTCCTTTATACGGATCAGTTGTCCAGGTCCCTTTGTAGAAAAACAGCCCCAAAGCATTATGTTTCCACCCCCATGCTTCACAGTAGGTATGGTGTTCTTTGGCTGCAACTCAGGTTTCTTTGTCCTCCAAACACGACGAGTTGAGTTTTTACCAAAAAGTTATATTTTGGTTTCATCTGACCATATGACATTCTCCCAATCATCTTCTGGATCATCCAAATGCTCTCTAGCAAACTTCAGACGGGCCTGGACATGTACTGGCTTAAGCAGGGGGACACGTCTGGCACTGCAGGATTTGAGTCCCTGGCGGCGTACTGTGTTACTGATGGTAGGCTTTGTTACTTTGGTCCCAGCTCTCTGCAGGTCTTTCACTAGGTGTGGTTCTGTAATTTTTGCTCACCGTTCTTGGGATCATTTTGACCCCACGGGGTGAGATCTTGCGTGGAGCCCCAGATCGAGGGAGATTATCAGTGGTCTTGTATGTCTTCCATTTCCTAATAATTGCTCCCACAGTTGATTTCTTCAAACCAAGCTGCTTACCTATTGCAGATTCAGTCTTCCCAGCCTGGTGCAGGTCTACAATTTTGTTTCTGGTGTCCTTTGACAGCTCTTTGGTCTTGGCCATAGTGGAGTTTGGAGTGTGACTGTTTGAGGTTGTGGACAGGTGTCTTTTATACTGATAACAAGTTCAAACAGGTGCCATTAATACAGGTAACGAGTGGAGGACAGAGGAGCCTCTAAGAAAAAGTTACAGGGCTGTAAGAGCCAGAAATCTTGCTTGTTTGTAGGTGACCAAATACTTATTTTCCACCATAATTTGCAAATAAATTCATTAAAAATCTTACAATGTGATTTTCTGGAATTCTTTTTCTAATTTTGTCTGTCATAGTTGAAGTGTACCTATGATGAAAATGGACAGACCTCTCTCATCTTTTTAAGTGGGAGAACTTGCACAATTGGTGGCTGACTAAATACTTTTTTTGCCCCACTGTATACCAGTCAGTCTGTTCTAAGCCAGCCCACTGTACCTTCACTCGCATTCTTCCTAGTCTCCCGTCTTCTCTTCACTGTCCAATCTGTTTATTATGATAAAAGATGGTTATATATGAAACCTATGTCAGTGTGCTGCCATTGGTGACATTTCAAGCTAGCTGTGGAGTGAGCTTACTGCACGCTCTTAACTCTGTTACAATCATCCCTCTTAAAACTCACTACACAGCGAGAGACTACAGTCGTTGAGCTGAGCACAACTGCAGATCTGGGTCACAGCACCAGTAAAACAGATTTCAGTGTGCTGCTAACAGTATAGCTTCTTCCACTGTCCCCGTCCCCATAACGGGCTCTGATCGCAAACACACTTGACCGCCCTCCTTGACAACGACGACGCAGTTGCAGATGGTGAGTTTAATAATAATGAACATAGCGTGTTACAAAACAAGCGCAGCATCTAGACATGAAAACAAAACCAATACAGCCTGATGACTGAGGGTGGTGAGGGCTATATGAAGGGATAGTAATCAGGGTGGTGATGAAATCCAGGTGTGCGTAATGATGAAGTCCAGGTGTGCGTAATGATGAAGTCCAGGTGTGCGTAATGATGAAGTCCAGGTGTGCGTAATGATGAAGTCCAGGTGTGCGTAATGATGAAGTCCAGGTGTGCGTAATGATGAAGTCCAGGTGTGCGTAATGAGGAAGTCCAGGTGTGCGTAATGATGAAGTCCAGGTGTGCGTAATGATGATTGCCAGGTGTGCGTAATGTGGGTTGCAAGGACCAGTGCTTAGTAGACCGACAACATTGAGCGCCTGAGGAAGGGAGTAGGCGTGACAACAACGTACTGTACCAACCAATTGAGCTATAGAAAAGGATCCAGTTTGCTATCCGTTGGTGATATTTCAAGCTAGCTGTGGAGTGAGTATACTGTACATTCTTAACTCTGTTACTCTCATCCCTTTTAAACTCACTGCACAGCGAGAGACTCTGGTAGTTGAGCAGAGCCCAACTGCAGACCACACTATGGGAACTCCTGCATTCACAAAGCCAGGTCCAGTTGGTGGTGGTGCATAGCTCAGAATTCAGTTCTTAGACCTCAGTGGTACAGAAGTAAAAATATGCATGACTGTAAGTTGCTTTGTATAAAAGCGTCTGCTAAATCCCAGAACTCTGTTGTGTAGAGCTGAGATGCAGTACAGCAGAAGTGAGATATCAGAAGCTGTGGTGTGGAACCTTCAGACCCCAGAGGAGGAACCCCAGCAGCAGGAAGAAGTAGAGAGCCAGGAGGAGCAGCACCATCCACATCCAGTAAGACAGCCATGTAGCTAGGAGGCGCTGCTCTGACAGCACCACTAGCCTGGAGGGAAACGGAGGCATACAGATTAAAATCATGATCTCAGCAAATTTCCAGTATTCATGCTATGGCCAGATTTATGTCTTCATCATCATTATCTAAAAGTTGCATGTTTGTTTACAGGGAATCCCAGGCTGTGTGTCACTATTGCCTTCAATATACATACTTTTTTAGCCTGGCCAGATAATGACAACTGTCTGCTATATCAGTTGAATAATATGGTGTTATCTTAATACATTTTAATATGACTTAATAGCAGCTTAATAATGTTAAGTCATCTTAACACTCACGGTACTGTGGTGCAGACTGTGGTGGTCTCGGATGTGCCTGCTCCAGACCCCGCCCCCACTCCAGACCCCGCTCTTGACTCCTTGGCTTTGGTCTCCTCTGAACTAGCCTCACGCGTCACGATTGCAGACCTCTGCCTGTGATGTAGCGTCATCTGCAGGGAACTGAAACACACACAACCACCCACACAGTATGGTCAGCCCTGCGTCAGTCGCACGTGACCCGTTGGTCATTATTTAAATGTCAATGAGTCATAAATGGGGAACCTGTTGATGAGTTAGGGGCTACCCATCTGGTGTGAGGGGCTACCTACATGGGGTATGAAGGGCTACCTAACTGGTGTGAGGGGCTACCCACCTGGTGTGAGGGGCTACCTCGCTCTCTTCCTCCAGGCTCTGGGAGCTTTGTGTGGAGCTCTGTCTGAGCAGGAGGGGGGTGTGGTGGGGGGACATCTCAGAGGGCCTTTAAAAAGGAAACAGTTAAATTTACACTTCCAACTAAACAAGGTAATACTATAACAACAAACAATGCTGCTGTTACAGAGGTCTGTATAGTTCTGATGGTATGAACACAAGGCACAGCACATTGATAAGCCATAAGATCAGCAGACACCATGTACACACAATGTGTTCTCTACAGCAGTTAAATCCATCATAGGTTTATACTATAGTCCGTACACTTGTGTCTAAGCCTGTGGTGCATATGCGTATGAAAGCCTCCACATTGACTAGTGACTAGCATGGCCATCTAGCGACTAGTGACAACTGACCATGCAGATGACTCTCAGTGCACTAACTGCACTAATGACAGGGCAGATTGTCTTGTACCTGCTGGCTTGGTTCACACTGCCCCCTTCTGGCCCCTGGCTGTCAGTGGCAGCACTGGCCCTGCAACCCTCCTGGAACTTGGTCTCCAGGTCGCTGAGCTGAGAGGGAAAATGAGAGGGGGGAAAGAGGCAATTGAAGAGGGGGGAGAAAAGAGAGGTCAGCATAGAATTAGAGTTATGCATACCATGATCACAGGACCACAATGGGAGTAGGTCTTAGTGTTATTGTTTCTAACCTGGGATCCCGTTGGGATTAGTGTGACGCTGACTCTTCGCCGAAGGAGGGTCTGAGAAAGTCGGGGAAGTGAAACATTTAAAAATGTTAGAATTCAAGCCACTGGGCTGCCCTCACTGATATTTTCTATGTATTTAACTGGGCTGCCCTCACTGATATTTTCTATTTATTTAACTGAGATATTTGAAGGAAGGATATGAAAAGCAATGAAGTGAACTGTGTTACATGTTGGGAGTCTCGCCTGGCAAACAGGTGCCTAACGTCTCCATCCTCTGTAATGATTCAAAAGCCATCAGTCAGAACACAGATTTTCCATATGTGGAGAATTTTGTTATACTGTACAGTCAGAGGATACTGTGCTCCTATTATGAAAATCAGCCACTTATAGTGGATCAGGCCTACTTACAATTAATTGTTCTTTTAAGAATAAATGTACTTTAAGAATCAAAGTATTCAGAAAAGTCACTGCTTTGTGATTAATTTTCCTTTCACTTGTTCACAAAAAATCCATTGAGGAGCAGCACTCAGACCTGAGTCGCTGTGTCTCCTGCCCCGGCTGCGGTGGAAACATTTCCTGGTCTCCAACAGCTCGGATCTCTCCACAGCGTGACGACGCTTCAGATGCTCCACGTGTATACCCATCATCTCCACAGAATGACACACACGCGCCTCCTGACCCAGCAGAAACATTTATCAAAGTTTCAAACAAACTACATGTATAACAGTTTTGAACAAATATATATTTCTCACAGAGCACTAACCAAAACCTGGATTTATACCTCAAAAGAGCAAGCCTAGGATTACACGACAGTCTCACCTGGTGCACGGCCCCCAGCATCTCAGCAGCAGTGATGATGTCACTCACGCCGTCCAGCACTGTGTCCAGACTGGCCTCAATACGACTCAGCATCTCAGCGTCTACACATCTACCTCTCAGATACTGGGTGAGAGGAGGAGAGGGGAGGGGGGGAATAGAAGATTGGAGGATAGATATAGTAAAAAGAGAAAGGAAGTGTGGAGGAAGAGAGAGGTACGGTTTAAACTTGAAACATACATTTATCAGACCATTAACTGTGAAGCAGCCAGGTCAAACACACGTGTACACACCCCTACCTGCAGTGTGTTTCTGGTTTGCTCCAGTTCAAGGATGAGGTTCTCCTGGGCCACTGTTCTGTCGTGTTCCTCAGCCTGCAGTCTCTGGGTTAGGGTGTACTGGTCACAACGGAACGCCAGTGCAAGCTGGGTAAACGCATTCTATAGGGGACAGAACAGTGTGTGGATGAGTGTGCAGTGTGTGTGTGTGCGTGCGTCTGCATGTGGGTGCATGTAGTCTCTAGTCTCTTTGTCCAAGTGTACTAATCGCAAAGAATTCTCACCTCAACTTCCTTTTCAGTCATCTCTGTACCACTGGAGAGAAAAGGTGAGGTAGAGAGCCAGGATAGGGGAAAGGGGAAGAAAGGGGAGGGAGAGGTAAGAGAAGAGTGAGGTTGTGACTATCGAAAAAGTTAGTGTTAAAGTAAGTGTGTCCGAGTATAAACTGACCTTCTGAGGCCCAATCTCTCTAGTATAAACTGACCTTCTGAGGCCCAATCTCTCTAGTATAAACTGACCTTCTGAGGCCCAATCTCTCTAGTATAAACTGGCCTGCTGAGGCCCAATCTCTCCAGTAGAAACTGACCTCCAGAGGCCCAATCTCTCCAGTATAAACTGACTTGCAGAGGCCCAATCTCTCCGGTATAAACTGACCTGCTGAGGCCCAATCTCTCCAGTATAGGAAGGTGCTCCCAGGAGATAGCCAGCTGATCCTCTGGACTGGGCTCTGAGGAGAGGAGCAGAGGAGAGGAGAGGAGAAGAGAGGACAGAGTGTACATAGCTTCGCTAGCATACAACAACAGAGAGGACAGGAAATGGAAGTACAGCCACGTCCTGTTGCTGGCAACGATGCAGCTCAGACAGCAAAACGGATTCCTTACCTTCGTCAGAGTCCGAGCTGTCCCCCAGTATGCCAGCATACTCACAGGGAGTGGCCTTCTTAGCAGGGTGTTGGGAGAGGGACGACACACAAATCAGTTAGCAACCTCGTGGCCAGGCTGTTATTGTAGATGAGGACAAGTTCTCAATAGACTTGCCTGGTTTAAGAATGTTTCATTAAGAAAGAAATGTTCCTGCTTACCTGTGCATTCATGGTCCCAGTGTTAGGCAGAGTGGTACAGAGTGTGAGTACAGTGTTGTTTATATCTTTCTCCACACCCCTGATACTTTTTACCAACCCTACAGAAAGAATACCTCACTGCTGAGAGAGAGAGAGAGAAAGAAAGAACACACAAATAAGATTCAGACTTCCGTTCTACAAGTATATTGAAAGATGGCACACACACACACCCTGTTAAAGGAAGGGAAAACAGGGAAAGATGGCCCACAATTTCATTCACATCATGCTCACAGGGATACTGACACTTACCCTGCCCCCAGGTCACAAGTTTAACACTCAATTCATAATGTGACATCCTTTAAGAGTGAGTAGAGAAAGCTAACAGGCAGCTCTCAGTTTCAATAGAGGCTGTGTCTGAGCACAGTACCACGGGGGAAACAGGGACACAGAGGAGCATGCTGGAGAACAGAGAGAGAAAGATATGCAGTAGCTATAAACAAACAGAAGTGGGGGTAGGGACTATCTGATCACAAAGGAGGAGAGGAAAAGGACAATCATTAACTACATGAGTTTAACCTGAGGATAAACAGCTGGCTTGCTTTAGGAAACACCCACACATCTAATACTAACAATATAACCATAAAAGTCCAGACAGAAGCATGTACAAGTGTCACTATAAACACTTATTGTCTAATATTCTAAAGTAGCATTAATAGTCCATACTTTGACAGTGGACAGTCACAATATTCACATCATAACATGAAAGTACAGCAGTTACATACTATAAGACCTGAGGTTAATACACTGTCTTAAGATGTCTCTGACATACAGTACCAGTCAAAAGTTTGGACACACCTACTAATTCAAGTTTTTTTTATTTAAAAAAAAAACTATTTTCTACATTGTTTAATTATAGTGAAGAAATCAAAACTATGAAATAACACATATGGAATCATGTAGTAACCAAAAAAAGTGTTAAACAAATCAAAATATATTTTATATTCTTCAAAGTAGCCACTCTTTGCCTTGATGACAGCTTTGCTCACTCTTGGCATTCTCTAAACCAGCTTCATGAGGTAGTCAACTGGAATGCATTTCAATTAACAGGTGTGCCTTGTCAGAAGTTAATTTGTGGAATTTATTTATACTTAATGCATTTGAGCCAATCAGTTGTGTTGTGACAAGGTAGGGGTGGTATACAGATGATAGCCCTATTTGGCAAAAGACCAAATCCATATAAAGGCAAGAACAGCTCAAATAAGCAAAGAGAAATGACAGTCCGTCATTACTTTAAGACATGAAGGTCAGTCAATACGGAACAGTTCAAAAACTTCTTCTTCAAGTGAAGTCGCAGAAACCACCAAGCTCTATGATGACACTGACTCTCATGAGGACCGCCACAGGAAAGGAAGACCCAGAGTTACCTCTGCTGCAGAGGATAAGTTCATTAGAGTTACCAGCCTCAGAAATTGCAGCACAAATAAATGCTTCAGAGTTCAAGAAGCAGACACATCGCAACATCAACTGTTCAGAGGAGTTTGCATGAATCAGGCCTTCATGGTCGAATTTCTGCAAAGAAACCACTACTAAAGGACACCAATAATAAGAAGAGACTTGCTTGGGCCAAGAAACATGAGCAATGGACATTAGACCGGTGGAAATCTGTCCTTTGGTCTGATGAGTCCAAATGTTTGATTTTTGGTTCCAACTGCCGTGTCTTTGTGAGATGCAGAGTAGGTGAACGGATGATCTGTGTGGTTCCCACCGTGAAGCATGGAGGAGGAGGTGTGGGGGTGCTTTGCTGGTGACACTCAGTGATTTATTTAGAATTCAAGGCACACTTAACCAGCATAGCTACCCCAGGATTCTGCAGCGATACACCATCCCATCTGGCTTGTGCTTAGTGGGACTATCATTTATTTTTCAACAGGACAATGACCCAAAACACATCTCCAGGCTGTGTAAGGGCTATTTGACCAAAGAGAGTGATGGAGTGCTGCATCAGATGACCTGGCCTCCACAATCACCCGGCCTCAAACCAATTGAGAGGGTTTGGGATGAGTTGGAGCGCAGAGTGAAGGAAAATCAGCCTACAAATGCTCAGCATATGTGGGAACTCCTTCAAGACTTTTGGAAAAGCATTCCTTATGAAGCTGGTTGAGAGAATGCCAAGAGTGTGCAAAGCTGTCATTTAGGCAAAAGGTGGCTACTTTGAAGAATCTAAAATATATTTTAATTTGTTTAACCCTCTGTATTACTACATGATTCCATATGTGTTATTTCATAGTTTTGATGTCTTCACTATTATTCTACAATGTAGAAAATGGTAAAAATAAAGAAAAATCCTTGAATGAGTAGGTGTGTCTATACTTTTGACTGGTACTATTGTTTATCCTTTAAACCATTTATTCAATAGACCAGTCACTGTTTCACTAATAAGCTGATGCTCTTCTTTAACTGTTCTCTTCTCTAAGTTTAAAACAGTTCCAAAAAGCAGCATAGATACACACTGAAGTCAACTTTTATTCTCCCTCTATTTACTTTGGAGCTACATTTTATAGTCTAAACAAAAGGGAAACATCCATATTTAGTTATGGAGGACTGTGATAGTTGTGAAATGACAGAGATTCAGCCAAATATGTATAGGCCTATAGACATTCCGTTATTTAGACACAGAAGACACAGACCAAAGTGGTCACAAAATAATCCAACATAGAACTAAAAACTTTGAGTCTCAAAAAAACAACTAGTTCATTTTGAAACAGTGTTAGATATCTTAATACAATCTACTAAACTGCCAAAACAGTTGCACGGCCATTTTGAATATGATGGGACACCATTATTATCTTACCGGTGTAGTGAGGCCCATGGTGTCCAATGATGTTTTGTTTTTCAAGAGCTACTGAGCACAGTGACATTCCGGTCTTGTGATGCAGCCCACACTCCTTCCTCGCTCTTCTTCCCCGTTCTCCTTCACTTTTCCTTATATTGGCTTTTTAAAGCTCCCCTGACAGCTGTTTGAATTCCCACCAGCTTTGTTCCCTCACACCAGTGGGGGAGTCATGGTTTTCTAGAGGGAATGCATCCAAGAGTTGGTGATAAAGGCAGATTAGGGACCACCCTCAACCCCAAAACACATGCACACTTGTTTGAGTGAAGTCTTGCTCACTCATACAAGAGTGAACTTCACCTGAAGCTAGAATGCTAGACTAAACAAACTTCCAAACAGTCCTCCTCCTTGGCTTACCAGTTAAAACAAGAGTTTCTATTTGACAAATTCTGGTAGGTCCCTTCCCGTTTTGTTCCGTTTGCTTCACTTTAACAGAATCAGCGTAATGAATATGCTCATGGTTGCGATGTCAGAGCTCACTCATTCTCCCCTTCACACATCTAACTCAACTTGAATGCCTATAGCTACTTGAGTAGAGCTGAAAGGATTGGATTTGTGTAAACATTATGTCAAATTCCACCAAGCCAATCAGAGGAACTGGTTGGTTTTTAACCATACATAACTAATACACCCTTTTAGATCTCAATGAAGTGCCTAGGGGCGTTTATGCTATTGGACAGCAGTCAGAGGCAGAAGGATGATAATATAAAGTGTATACAGAAAGTATTCAGACCCCCTGATTTTGTTTCCAAATGTTACATTACAGCCTCATTCTAAAATTGTTTAATAGTTCCCCCCCTCATCAATGACAAAGCAAAAACAGGTTTAGAAATGTTAGCAAATGTATAAACCCCGCCCTCCCTGAAATATCACATTTATGTATTCATCGTCGAGGCACAGCTATTTTCAGGTCTCTCCAGAGATGTTTGATCGGGTTCAAGTCCGGGCTCTGGCTGGTCCCCTCAGGGACATTCAGAGACTTGTCCCGAAGCCACTCCTGCGTTGTCTTGGCTGTGTGCTTAGGGTCGTTGTCTTGTTGGAAGGTGAAACTTTGCCCCAGTCTGAGGTCCTGAGCCCTCTGGAGCAAGTTTTCATCAAGGATCCCTCTGTACATTGCTCCGTTCATCTTTCCCTCGACCCTGACTAATCTCCCAGTCCCTGACGTTGAAAAACATCCCCTCAGCATGATGCTGACACCACCATGCTTCACCGTAGGGATGGTATTGGCCAGGTGATAAGCGATGCCTGGTTTCCTCCAGAATTAAAGCTTGGCATTCAGGCCAGAGTTAAATCCTGGTTTCATCAGACAAGAGACACTTGTTTCTCATGGTCTGAGAGTCCTTTAGATGCCTTCTGGCAAACTCCAAGCGGGCTGTCATGTGCCTTTTACTGAGGAGTGTCTTCCATCTGGCCACTCTGCCATAAAGTCCTAATTGGTGAAGTGCTGCAGTGACGGTTGTCCTTCTGGAACATTCTCCCTTCTCCACAGAGGAACTCTGGAGCGCTGTCAGTGACCATCACCTCCCTGACCAAGGCCCTTCTCCCCCGATTGCTTGTTTGGCCAGGCGGCCAGCTCTAGTAAGAGTCTTGGTGGTTCCAAACTTCTTACATTTAAGAATGATGGAGGCCACTGTGTTCTTGGCGATCTTCAATGCTGCAGAATTTGTTTGGTACCCTTTCCCAGGTCTGTTCCTCTACCCAATCCTGTCTCGGAGCTCTACGGACAATTCCTCCGACCTCATGGCTTGGTTTTTGCTCTGGCATGCACTGTCAACTGTGGGACCTTATATAGACAGGTGTGCCTTTCCAAACCATGTTCAATCAATTGAATTTACCACAGGTGGACTCCAATCAAGTTGTAGAAACATCAAGGATGATCAATGGAAACAGGATGCCCCAGTGCTCAGTGTTGAGTCTCAAAGTAAAGGGTCTGAATACTTATGTTAAGGTGTTTATTTTGAATACGTTTTAAAACAAATCTAAAAAAAAGTTTTTGCTTGGTCATTATGGGGTATTGTGTGTAGATTGAGGACAATTTTTATTTAGTCAATTTTAGAGTAAGGCTGTAATGTAACAAAATGTAGATAAAGGGAAGGTGTCTAAATACTTACCAAATGCATTGAAGGATAGTTCTTACTGTGACTCGGCTCTATGCTCTCCAGTATCAGAGTAGAGGAAAAGACAAGATAATCGTATTGTCACAGCAACCTCCTGTGCTGTTATTGAGAGGCAAACCGGCAGGAACATCAGGGGACTTTGCTTACATTGTAAGTGATTGTGCATGCATTTTAAGTGGTACACATTTTTGCTCTGACTACATGGACCATTTCTTCATGGTCTGCTCAGCCTCAACACCTGTTCATTTTGAGGGCCCACTAAGTCCATCTGAAGCAGAATGGCAACCAAGAACTGACCAAATGAAATGGTCAGCCATGCAGACTTCAAACCAAATATCACTTTTAGGGAAAATGAATATAGGTCTGCATTAGATTTGTCCATGTGACCAATAAATTGCTATCCCCCTCCAACCGCGTCATGTTGGCCACTCCCACCAATTTCACTTACTAGCTTCTGTAGAAACTGGGGCAGATTGACTCTTGTATGCATTATTTCTGTGAATCTGTACCATGTCTCGATTGAGCGAATTTGCCCCCTTTAACAATGTAATCTGTCTGACATTTAATATAAATGCATGCAATCTGCAGACATTGTGCTGCTTCCAAAAACAGGCTGGTAAATATTTAGTTTTTAATATCAAATGTCTCTGATCCCTCAGAGGATGACCAGCACTACACAAAGTAGTCTGGGACAACAAGAATACCCACAAAGCGAGGAGATGGTTTTATGTCCTTTTATTGGTAGTAAAAGCAGTTTGATCCTCTAGTAGAGGCGCTGGGGCTTTCCCATGGTGCTTTTGACGTAGAGGGCACGGACATTCTGCCAGTTCTTCTTCAGCAGAGACACCAGGAAGTTAACTGCCAAGTGGATGTTGTAGACCAGCTCCTCCTCAGACATCTTCACGTGACCCACAGCCACTGCCAGACACAGCACCTGAAATAGAGTGGCGAGGAGATTGGGTCATGTTACACTGGCAGGTAGCCTAGCAGTTAAGAGCATTGGGCCAGTAACCGAAAGGTCGCTGTTTTGAATCCGCGAGTCGAATAGATAAACAATCTGTCGATGTGCCCTTCAGCAAGGCACTTATCCAGAGTGACTTACAGGAGCACTTAAGGTTAAGAGTGTCTGCTAAATGGTAAAATGTAAATGAACAGGCGGATACATAAATGCATTGATCCTACAGACTGCATGTATCCATTATGTAACATCTGCAATAAAACTACATATCTGTCACCAGACCGATTCATACCTTCTTCATCTGGAACTACATATCTGTCACCAGACCGATTCATACCTTCTTCATCTGGAACTACATATCTGTCACCAGACCGATTCATACCGTCTTCATCTGGAACTACATATCTGCCACCAGACCGATTCATACCTTCTTCATCTGGAACTACATATCTGTCACCAGACCGATTCATACCTTCTTCATCTGGAACTACATATCTGTCACCAGACCGATTCATACCTTCTTCATCTGGAACTACATATCTGTCACCAGACCGATTCATACCTTCTTCACCTGGAACTACATATCTGTCACCAGACCGATTCATACCTTCTTCACCTGGAACTACATATCTGTCACCAGACCGATTCATACCTTCTTCATCTGGAACTACATATCTGTCACCAGACCGATTCATACCTTCTTCATCTGGAACTACATATCTGTCACCAGACCGATTCATACCTTCTTCATCTGGAACTACATATCTGTCACCAGACCGATTCATACCTTCTTCATCTGGAACTACATATCTGTCACCAGACCGATTCATACCTTCTTCATCTGGAACTACATATCTGTCACCAGACCGATTCATACCTTCTTCATCTGGAACTACATATCTGTCACCAGACCGATTCATACCTTCTTCATCTGGAACTACATATCTGTCACCAGACCGATTCATACCTTCTTCACCTGGAACTACATATCTGTCACCAGACCGATTCATACCTTCTTCATCTGGAACTACATATCTGTCACCAGACCGATTCATACCTTCTTCATCTGGAACTACATATCTGTCACCAGACCGATTCATACCTTCTTCATCTGGAACTACATATCTGTCACCAGACCGATTCATACCTTCTTCATCTGGAACTACATATCTGTCACCAGACCGATTCATACCTTCTTCATCTGGAACTACATATCTGTCACCAGACCGATTCATACCTTCTTCATCTGGAACTACATATCTGTCACCAGACCGATTCATACCTTCTTCATCTGGAACTACATATCTGTCACCAGACCGATTCATACTTTCTTCATCTGGAACTACATATCTGTCACCAGACCGATTCATACCTTCTTCATCTGGAACTACATATCTGTCACCAGACCGATTCATACCTTCTTCATCTGGAACTACATATCTGTCACCAGACCGATTCATACCTTCTTCATCTGGAACTACATATCTGTCACCAGACCGATTCATACTTTCTTCATCTGGAACTACATATCTGTCACCAGACCGATTCATACCTTCTTCATCTGGAACTACATATCTGTCACCAGACCGATTCATACCTTCTTCATCTGGAACTACATATCTGTCACCAGACCGATTCATACCGTCTTCATCTGGAACTACATATCTGCCACCAGACCGATTCATACCTTCTTCATCTGGAACTACATATCTGTCACCAGACCGATTCATACCTTCTTCATCTGGAACTACATATCTGTCACCAGACCGATTCATACCTTCTTCATCTGGAACTACATATCTGTCACCAGACCGATTCATACCTTCTTCACCTGGAACTACATATCTGTCACCAGACCGATTCATACCTTCTTCACCTGGAACTACATATCTGTCACCAGACCGATTCATACCTTCTTCATCTGGAACTACATATCTGTCACCAGACCGATTCATACCTTCTTCATCTGGAACTACATATCTGTCACCAGACCGATTCATACCTTCTTCATCTGGAACTACATATCTGTCACCAGACCGATTCATACCTTCTTCATCTGGAACTACATATCTGTCACCAGACCGATTCATACCTTCTTCATCTGGAACTACATATCTGTCACCAGACCGATTCATACCTTCTTCATCTGGAACTACATATCTGTCACCAGACCGATTCATACCTTCTTCATCTGGAACTTGATGGTGGATTTGACCTCATCAACCTTGATGTTGAGGTTCTCGTTGTGGGTGAGCAGGGAGGGGAATTTGCCAGCCTTGTTGAGCCCAGGCCCCAGGATACGAGGGATCTGCTTGATCAGCGATTCAGAGGCCAGGAAGGCATCATACTTCTTGGCTGTTCGGCAGAGATTAGAGTCAAGAACAAAACTATCAAGACCAGAGATGGACCCAGCACTTCAGGACAGGGAAAATGTAAGACTAATTTAAATGCGGATAAACAGTAGCAAGACCTAGACAGATCATAAGATGGACTATCTGGAAATTACTTGAAGCACCACTCACCCAGTTTCTTGACCATTTTCTTGTTCTTGTTGAGTTTCTTGAGGGCCTCAATGTCCATGTGGGGCAGCTCTGCAGCCTTGGCCTCGTCACAATGCTGCTGGTCTCCCAGGATGCACACAGAGAACTTGGGCCTGGGGGTGGTCTTCAGTCTATAGGGGAAATTCAGAACAGTTGACAACCATATGGCACACCAGTAAAGCTCAAACCACATAACGGGGGGGGGGACTTCACCATATGGCCATGCTAGAATTTAACATTACTAGACATTTTTAAAAAAGACAAGAATCCGGTGTTTCTACATCAAACCGTTATTATATTTCAGTCTCTGTGATGTATATAAAGTGTAATACTGGGACGCAAAATCAAAATGTAATACATTAAATATATCTGACATGGTACGTGTCTTTTTATGCCCATAAAACATATATGAGGTGTATACTTATGTCAATGTGGATTTGTTTAAGACAACCAAAAATCACTTTGACCCTGATTTAGTCAACTGCAGTGAAAGGCTAAACCTAACTTTACCCAATCCTTCCCCAAACCAAAATCCTTAACGTTACACCACTAGCTTGTGTACTTCCTGACTAGACAAGTCACTTCCACCCTTCAACATTGCCATCCATTGACTCCCCAAAATGGACGAAATCCAAACCCAGAGGGACGACAAAGAGTACTCTGTAGTCTTACCAGAACCACAGACCAGCAACACCATTACCTAAAATGGTCGGCTCGAGGTTGGGCACAAAACCCCCCCTTGCATCCTCTCATGTTTTAAGACCCAGGGTAGGGGTCCACCCGCTGGTTCCCTCCCCCATGGCGAGGTTCAGACAGACTACCCAGAACACTTCTGCACCATCTGTCCCACAACAGCCCTGCTATTGGAATTTAGTTTCTGTATGAGTTAGTGAATGTGTATAAGACATGCTGCAAGAGTGTGTCTGAGAGATTGTACATTACTAGATAAGTGTGGATCTTGAGTGTGCATAAAGAGGACTGGGTTTGAGCCAGTGAGCTTTTAATGTCCAGATCAAGGGGCCGAACCAGGCCCGTTCACATTCAGGACTAAACGGGGCAGACAGGCAGAAGGATGGGTGATACAGGAAAGAGGCCAAACCTGACTGTGCCAGAGAAACGCTTGTCCTTCTGGGGATCATAATTCTTCAAGCTGATCTGGAGCTCTACAGACTCTGTGAACCTTTAGGAAGACAAAGCAAACCAATCAAGATCATCACTGAGACTTACCCGAAATTAGGGATTGTGACATAACATGTATTATTTTATTAAAATGGCCACACCAACGTGCAAAAGTTGCTAATGGTACACTAGAGAAAGGGTCTTACTTGCGTGGCTTGGCAAGAGATCCCGCCTGGACCTCCTTGACCACCTCATAAAGCATATCCCTGGATACCTTGCTGTAATTAAACACAAAATGTCATGGAGTCAGAATGCCAATGTCAGTGTACATAATTATGCATAAATGTTTAGCCAAATGACTAATTCATCAATATTAGCGCCCCCACATCCCATTGAACTGACTTGACACCATAGCAGATTCTCGATAGTAGTCGACAAACCGGTAGACTAGAGTACTTATAAAAGCCAGTAAAATGTACAAATCACAACGATTACAACATTAGCCATGTCCAGTCATGTACGACACTACTTAATTCAGTTCGGAACATAAACGATTACGATTTCATGTTAGATGGATGTGGATTTGTCCGTAGTGTTAGCATTCAAGCTAGTCGCACTATGGCAAAAGCTAGCTACTGTAACTACACTCCAAACACTGCTCATGAGGTTCAAAGTGAACACGGTTATACTGCGGAGTTAGTAAGTCTTAAACTGATCACTGACAACAATATAACATGTCTGACTTGTTGTTTGTTTTTTACTTGCGATTTCCTCTCACCTCATATTGACGGTACTGCTCTCACGCGACAGAGCATTGAAAAGAAGGAAGCAGGTGGAGTCCGTCGCAAGTTATAGACGTATTTCCGTGGCGTAAATTCTGCGATTCCCGGGACGGCCATATTTGTAGTTTTTCTTCTCGTCTCTAACCTATTTTATGAAATGAATATATGGATTTAGACATGTATATCACTTGCAATAACAATATGCTAGCTAAAGCATGTGAAAATACTATACATAAGACCTATAAAAGAACAAATAAAGTATTTAGTCATAATGTGGCATTGGAGGCACAGTGAGATATTTATTACTGAACTGTGACCTGCCTTGCCCATGTGATCTTCTATAAAATCCAATGTCCATTTATAAGACAAAGTAGAGAATAGGGGACGCTACACAGGTAAGACTGATGCCCTTAGGCTACAGCGACAAGCGGATTGATGAGAGACTTGTGTTAACACATAAGCCATGTCTATCATCAATCATAACACCCAAAAATTGTCACAATGCCTGTAAACTAAGTGCTTACGCACTAACTTTTACAGTCTCATATTCCTATTCCCATGCAAATGCAGTGGGGGGCTATAGCAGTCTGATGTCAGGTTAGGGTTCACAGGAAGAGGGACACTATGTAGTGGTCCACCCAGACTCCCCCCCCTCAGTGGGCTCCATTCAAGTTCAAGTTTGATTGAACTGATCTGTGTGTAGGCTGGATACCGCAGCCGGAGTCCAGCCTGTCCGTGAAAAACAACGGCTGGAGGGTCAGCGAGGTCTCCTCAAAGGAAACGCTGTCTCAGGAAGGAAGCCAGGGGTCCGCCAGGCTGTCCAACACGTGACAGTCGATACACACAAACCTGACCCATCCCGTTGTAGAGGATTGGTTGTATTTATCTTGCTCTCACACATGCACTAGAACTTATAAAGTGCACTACTTTTGACCAGAGACACTTTTTTTGGTTGATGTTCCTTGACATTACAATATAAACATGTGTCAAACATTTAACATATGAGATTTTGTCCAATAATTGAAAACGAGAACATCACATGTAGTCGAACAAGTAAGAAGAAAGCAGAAGACATCAAAAGTATTAACCAATGTTTTTTAATCAATCCTTTATAGGAAGTTCTATACCAAAGGTAGAAATCCTATACTTTCCCTCAGACGTTTAACACCATGTGTTTATACAATGTTAAATAGGGGGAAATGCACAGTATTGCTGTGGTAGACCGTAGAATATTTCAGACCTGTGCTGTTGTGCTCATACATATGTATGCAGAAATAAAATCATTAGACAAAACAACTGACAATTTTTCAAAGAAAATGTACACAATTTAGCTTTTTTCTCATGCAGCAGTACTACCTTGCTGACATTTCATAGTAACTTGTTCTAGTCAGTAACTGAAACGTTTTTTAAAAATCCCTAGAAGTTTATGAACACATCAAATGTGTAATTATAACTAACCACAGGCGGTCCGTGACAATGACATTTCTAGTGGCACCAGGGGAAAAAAGCAGGAAAATAAAATGATTCATACTGAGAGAAAGGAAGAAGGTAAGAGAATTAAAGAAAGATGAGTACAGGGAGAGAAAGAACCCCCCCACCCGCCCCAGGGTACACTGACTCCAAGTGGATACAGCACTCTAACCAGAACAGGTGGTTCAACACTGTCACTTTATTATTATCATTGTCTCAACGGTTTCTGCAGTTAGGTGAGCATCAGATCACTCATTTGTGCTTTATCAACTCCCTGTGAGCAGAAATAAAGCGCTTATTCAAGAGATATCTATAACCTCTCTACTGTATAGGCAAGGAGTCACATATATCATGTCCTCCCCTTACTCGTGCTAGAATAAACTTTTTTAGCAATTTTAACGTCACAATATAGAAAATAATAAAAACAGAAACATACATGGTTTTGCATATCATTTACATAATTGCTATGCACAGTAGGAAGTGCAGCATTTCATCAGTTACCATAAATTGGCTGACCTAAAAGAATGAGAATAAACCTTTTTCCTCTCATGGCAATTTAGATTGGTCCCCCTGCTGCCATGCATCTCTGAATTCTGATGGTTTGTCTAGAAGTAATTTTCTAGAAGTAATTTTTTGACCGTTGCAATGTATTTCAACTCTTAAAATGCTCACTTACTCCCTTCAATTGATCATGATGTAGATGGGTACAATCTATATCATTTGACCTGGCCTTTGTAGATCAGTGAAGAAGTGAAAGAACCAAGGGAGAAAGATCCATTTTTCTCTAAGTATTATGAACGGGTCATTCCCGGAACTGAAGTTAGACTGCGTGGGGGAGCGATAGCTGGCCAAATCCATAGCACCATACTTAGCGGAAGAATAAGAAGAGAGGAAAAGAAAGAAAGTGGGAAGCTCATAATATGAGAAAAGTACTGTTAGAGTTTGGCTTGTCGACTGTGTGCAGTTAACAGAACACCACCTGGCTGAAAAAGAATATATACATACCATACTTCAATTATACATAATTAAGTAAACAGAAGTAAAATCAGGCATTCAAAACGTCTTATACAGACACTGTGATCAGGTTCACCTTCACAGTATGACAACACAGCATCATCCCATGGTTTTAGACCCATCAGTTGTACACAAAAGAAAACATAAAAGGTATTGAGGTTAGGATGTTGTAAGAATCTATAAATGTATGTGTCCATTGAAAAGTGAGACTGACTGGACTGTGTGCTTCCTGGTCTAACAGGAGAAGGGCTGGGGGTGGACCTCAAATGGAGGAGATTCATATATAAAAGGCATACACAAAAATCACAGCTCCTACTATCACACATTCTCTGGGGGTGTGACGATGGATTTTGTTCACTAGCACAGAAGGGAGGTTCTTCGAACCCGGGACTGAGTTATCAAACAAATCCAAACCGTTCTATGATTAGATCAGTGGGAGGTTGAGGGGTGTGAATTTATACACATGTGGAAAGGAGAGCTAAGGGGGGTTTGGTGATAGCTTATCCCAGTGTTATGGCCTTAGGATGATAGGGACGGACGGTCAAGGGACAACTATGGTTGCCGACAACCCTCATTTGTACAGGCAAGCAGAACCAGCATTTTTCTGAATATCAGCATCATGACTTCTCAGGAAGTTTGGCAGAACAAAGTCTGGTAATGACCCTGAACCGCAGGGTTAAGAATGTGTTGACCGTTGTAAAAAACACTGCGCATCGAGAGAGAATACAAAAATATGTTGTATAAAAAGAGCAACGCTGATCATCCTTGTAACATTTAGGGGGAAAAGAGGACTCTTGGTTTTGTTCTGGCGTTGGTTGTTGAGCTGTTTGGTATTCTCCTGGAAATGAATACCTCGACACTGCACCTTCACCACGTTCAGAGCAGGACACTACAAGCCCTTCAACTGCATCAGTCCTGTCCAACCACAGTTAAAGGCCTGCAATACAACAGCATCCACTTGAAACAGCGCAAATCACCTTCTATTTCAGGCACCCAAACATGTTTAATATGTGGTAGGGTGTATGTTACTCTGTATGTCTCCCATCAGTCTCTTGCTCCATTCCAGGTCAGTACATGTCATTCGTACAGTCTAGAGAGCCTGATGAAGGCAACTTGCCTCCCAAACTACGGTGATTTATAATCAATCAATTGCATCTGAACAAGAGTGTGCAGCTACATATACATAGTTATAACTCCCACCAGCCAGCGTTTTCCTTTATTCTTTTATTGAGAAGTCAGAATAAACACTGACACACATGATTCAACTGATCAAGGTCGTGGTTGATTGGCTGATGAGGTGAATAGTGTGTTAATGATGGGCTGGAACAAAAACATGCACTCCCTGTGACTCCCAATCCCAGGAGTGAGTGAACACTGCTGCTGTACTAGGAAGCTAAACCAGTCCAGTCAGTACATGTCCTTGTAGATCTCCTGCAGCAGCGGGTGAAGCGAGGTCTCTGACTCGGTCTTCTTGATCTTCTGGACCAGCATGGCGTTCTCAGTTACCAGCTGGCGCAGGTCAGCCATCTTGTTGAGCAGCTTAGGGAAAAGGTACTTTGAGTCAGTGTGGTTGGCCAGCAGGTGCTGGTCCAGGGCCTGCAGGATGCTGTCCTGAATCTCCTCCACCTGCTTGATGTTTATCAGCCCCGGACGGTCTGACAGGAGGAGAGAGAGGGAAAGGATGGGAAGAGGAGAGGGGCGAGAAAAGGAATGGGGAGAGGGAGGTAAGTATCTGTCAACTGGTAGAAAACAAACTTATATTTTAGTCTTCTGATGATAGTATAGGGGTTAGGGTTATTAGGACAGTGTATTGTGGTAGAACAGTAATGAGTTTTCCAGGTAGCACCAGTATAGAAAAGGCACATACCTCCACAGAGGATGATGGCGGCCACGAACAGGGCCAGGTCACTGTCATCCAGCTCCAGGGCGTTGAACTTAACCGCAAACTCAAACTTGGGCTCCATGATCTCGCTGAAGGGGCGCCGCAGGCTGCGCAGGAACTCCCGGGTCACAAAGCCCTTCCCGTTGGCCACCAGCAACCCGTCCTTGTTCATGAGCGAGGGCAGCATGGCAAAGATGGCCTCGTGCACGCCGTACTTCAGCAGCGTCACCTGGTGGGGGGAGGGAGAACAGCAGCCTGATTATCATCGCCTGATATCTCAACTCGTTGCTTATGTCAAGTATGTACAATGCATTTGGAAAGTATTTAGACCCCTTGACTTTTTCCACATTCTGTTGCATTAGAGCCTGATTCTAAAATTGATTTATAAAACATTTCTCATCGATCTACACACAATACCCCATAATGACAAAGCGAAAACAGGTTTTTAGAACATGTATACATTTTCAAGTCTCATAACAAAGGGTCTGAATACTTATGTAATTGTGATATCAGTTTATTTTTTATTTTTGATATATTATCAAAAAAACAACTAAAAAAACGTTTTTGCTTTGTCATGATGCAGTATTGGGTGAAGATTGATGGGAGGAAAAGCATTTTAGGTGAAGGCTGTAAGATAACAGAATGTGGAAAAAGTCAATACTTTGGGAATGCACTGTATACACGTGCTACATGTTAAATTATAGTAGTTTGGGTCCTGAAAGCTGATTGGGCAAGGCCATTTGGGGCAAGGCCAAGGTCCTATTTACAATGACGGCCTACCCCGGCCAAACCCGACCAATTGTGCGCAGCCCTATGGAACTCCCAATCACGGCCGGATATGATGCAGCCTGGATTCGAACCAGGGACTGCACTGAGATGCAGTGCTTTAGACCACTGGGCCACTTGGGAGCCCAATACATACATAATAAGCCTACATGTCAAAGTGTAGGTGATAGGCCCCTGTACTAGGAGGGAGGCGCCTGAAAATGTAGTCAAACTTGAATTACATAGATATAGGTTAAATGCCAGTCATGTTTGACAAATATAATGTAAGATAATTAATATTATCGTCTAAAGGATTGATTCTGTCATACTCAAGGCACTGTTCGTTAAGATAGAAGAGAAAGACCAGTGCCTGTTGTGCAAAGCAACATCACCCGCCTTACAATCTGAGCTGATTGTCAACACTATGTAACCATAAACTTAATTGTTTAAAACCTGGATGTTTTTTAGTCATTTTATGAGGCATGTCTTACCGTGTTCCAACCACAGGAATGTTAAGACGATTATTTTATAAGCACTTCCTTATTTGCCATTGAAACCAATATCTCTCTCATGTTCTCATCCTAGTCATATTAACAACCCATGCTAATTGTTGCATCTTTTGATCTTGCCTCTAAATTTCTAAAGGCTATTTTCATCTCTGTCATATGAAACTGCTCACATTTGCGGTGCACTTTGGAGAACTGTGTTTTCCCGCTAATTGCTCTTTGGAACACTTGGGCTTATAGCCTACTGCCGTGTGCGCATTGCTGCGCTTATAATGTGAAGAAATAGCCTAATAGTTGATGAACATTTTAAGCTAAACTTTCTGATCTGTTGCATCAGCCGCATTGCTTTAAAACAGTTGATTTTTTTATGTGAGTGGTTGTATTCATTTGGGCTCCATCATCCCACAACTGACCCAGTCTGTTTGGAATATTTATTTCTCACACAGAACGACAAGCTGACCAATAGAATAGGTCAACTGTTGTACTACGGGGGACAGTAGATTGACATAGGAGGTGCTTTTGCTCTTCGTTACTCATCTTGTTGGCTGACGAAAAGAACATGTGGACAGTTCTTCTAACCTCTTCAATATTCGATAAGGATGTGCGCCATTGCATCCGATGTGTCCGTCTTCTCTAGCCTACTTTGGCATTCTAGTCATATTAGCAAACCATCCTAGTTGTTGTATCTTTAGATTCCCCCTAAGTTTCTAACAGATATATTTGTCTGTCACATATGCAACCACTATCAGGTGCACTGTTTAGAATGGTGTTTTCCCCATGAATTGCATTTTACCAAATGTTAATTTTTTTTTGATTGGCTGCTACATTACATAAGTTGCATGTCCTATTAAGATGCATTACCATAATCTAAATGTGACTGTCATTCTGAGCAACATGGACACCCTAATGGGGTATGCACCCAATGCATATTGGTCCGGTATATTTCTTAAATGGCCGGTAAATTAAAATCTTTCCGGTCACATTCTCCGGCGCCACATTTTCCTAACAGAAACCCTGATTGTCTTGCATACACACAGAGATGAAATGCTGTTTCAGCCAATCAGCCTCCAGGACCCAAATGACCCGGTTTATAATGGCCAACATACCACATCACCTCTGGCCTTATTGGTTAAATATATCATAGCTTGCTATATATACACAATTCCTGGCTGTACAATAACTTTCCAACTTGGATAACAAAACTATTGATTAACGATTTGATTGAATGTAGTGTTGCTGTACATACCTGGTCGTTCAGGAAGAGGTCTACGAAGCCGGGGATGCTCTTGGCAAACTCAGTGAGCTCCCTGACCGTCTCCACCGTGGTGCACTGGCAGCGGTAGAACACGTGTACCCCTATCTCCTTGTTGGGGGTCGTGCCATTGATCAGCTGTTTCCACACCAGCCCGTTCTCAGCCTGGCACAAGGAGTCCATGTCGTGAATCACAAAGGGCTGCAGAGAGGGGAGAGAAAAGGGAGAGAGAAGTTATTTAGTTAAGAAATAGAAGTATAATAACAGTAACAGACTTTTCACAGGAAATTGCATTCTGCCTGTGCCTGGTTTAGGAAGAAACAGTGTTTGCATACAACGGTGACACTGACATTTTGGCCTCTTCCCCTGTCCTTCCCGTCTCAGACACAACAGTGATAAGGCCTTGAGACAACTAGGATTTTTACCACAAGTTTATACACAGCTGCTAGACAACCAACACTACTGGAGAGCTAGACAGTGTGAGAAGAAGTTAAGTTTTAGTGCAGCTGTGCACCTTGGTGCTCCTGTGCCTCAGACTGCCATTCTAGAGTATAGGCTACATGCCTGTTGCTTCAATTAGTGTTGATTGAAATTACAGAATCAAAAAGGCCATGGACACAATTGAAGTGCATGGAAATGACTTCAGATATAATTTTTGAAAAAAGTATTATTGTTTGATGAAACATTGAATTTGGCCTTACTGCTATCAGCCCATAGAAATGCATTGAATAACAGCTTAATTTATGAATAAACAGAGTCCCTTCAAAAATATAAGATAAAAAAAAAATAATCTTGATCTTTCTTATAACTCCTTATTTTAGGCACTAAACTATGAAACCAAGACTGAACTCTTTGGCCTGAATGCCAAGAGGGGATGTTTTTCAGCGGCAGGGACTGGGAGACTAGTCAGAATCGAGGGAAAGATGAACCTAGCAAAGTACAGAGATCCTTGATGAAAACCTGCTCCAGAGCACTCAGGACCTCAGACTGTGGCAAAGGTTCACCTTCCAACAGGACAACGACCCTAAGCACACAGTCAAGACAAGATAGTAGTGGCTTCAGGACAAGTCTCTGAATGTCCTTGAGTGGCCCAGTCAGAGCCCAGACTTGAACCCGATCGATCGAACATCTCTGAAAAGACTTGAAAATAGCGACGATCCCCATCCAACATGACGGCGCTTGAGAGGATCTACAGAGAAGAATGGGAGAAACTCCCCAAATACAGGTGTGCCAAGCTTTTAGCGTCATACCCAAGAAGACTTGAGGCTGTAATCACTGTCAAAGGGACTTCAACAAAGTACTGAGCAAAGGGTCTGAATACTTATGTGAATGTGATATCAGTTTTTTATACATTTGCAAAAATGTATAAAAACCTGTTTTTGCATTGCCATTATGGGGTATTGTGATGCCATTATGGGGTATTGTGATGCCATTATGGGGTATTGTGTGTAGATTGATGAGGGGGAAACAACTTAATCCGGTTTAGAATAAGGCTGTAACGTAACAAAATGTGGAAAAAGTCAAGTGGTCTGAATACTTTCTGAAGGCACTGTACTTCCATGAATCTTTCCATTCAGACTAGTCTTGTAAGGCATCCAAAAGCAAAACAACCAACATGTTCATGAGACACTTGCCTTTCCACAGAGGGGTCATATTAGTGTGTAGCCCAAACGGTTCAGACAGAAGTTGGCAGATCGGATGTACCAACTTCAGATCAATTCCGCAAGGCTTATGGGGGCCGTAAAGCAAAACGGAGAACAACCATCGTGTTCATGGGAGCGTTCAGACGCTACAGACATTTTTGTGAGAACACAGATTTGTGGGATGTCTCATGGTCTGAAAAACACAGCTCAAGCTTCGCCACCTTTCACCGTAGATGCGGAAGGCGACATAGGCGGATGCAGTGGGTTGAGACGCAGCCCATGCAAAAACAGTTCTCTAGATTAAATTGACAGATTTTGATGGAGATTTTTAAAGTTATACTAATTAAATTCCTGCATACTGACATCGACTCTATAGAGGTCAATACAGATGAAAATCGGAGCTGGTCTAAGGGTAACATAGGTTTTATAGTCAGCATGCAGAATATGTATACACAGTACTGGGCTACAGATGGTGTTAAAGTATTATGTGTCTGTACTGTATGAAGCTGGAACTGAAGTTAATATATAAAATGTATAATATTTACATATGGAAAGAGTATGGAGCTGGTGTTAAAGTATTATATGTATAGTGAACAAAAATATAGACGCAAGTGTTGGTCCCATGTTCCATGAGCTGAAATAAAATGTAATAAGCTTCTTTCTCTCAAATGTTGTGCCCAAATTTGTTTACATCCCTGTTAATGAGCATTTCTCCTTTTCCAAGATAATCCAGCCACCTGACAGGTGTGGCATATCAAGAAGCTTAAATGGAAGAAGATTAAATGGAATGATCATTACACCTGTGCACCTTGTGCTGGGGACAATAAAAGGCAACTCTAAAATGTGCAGTTTTGTCACACAACACAATGCCACAAATGTCTCCAGTTTTGAGGGAGATTGCAATCAGCAATGCTGACTTTTGTGGGGAAAAACCAATTCTGATTGGCCCACTCATGTGAGGCCCACTCATGTGAAATGCATAGATTAGGGCCTAATGAATTGACTTCAATTGACTGATTTCCATGAACTGGAACTCATTCAAATTGTTGCGTTTATATTTTTGTTCAGTATATTTCATTTACATATGGATACGCTACTGGGCTGGAGCTGGTCTTGCCGGTGAGGATGCTGCGAGCCTTCTTCTTGGTCATGTTGAGGTTCTTCAGATAGGCGTTGTTGACCCGCTTGGCCAGGGATTTGAGATCCGAGCTATTAGGGTTGGTGGTCGGGGCTTTCTCTCCCGCCAGGAGGCCCGCCACTAGCTTCCTCTTCTCTGCCTCTGGCATACGGCCATACCGGATCGCTGGGAACAAGCAGGAAAACTTATTTTAGTCTGCATCCATAAATTGGGGATACTCACTGATGTGGTACTTTCTCCAGTAAACATGTGAGAATAGGAGGAAGGTGGTTGTGTCTCACCGTCGTGGGACATGCCCAGCAGCAGGCACTTCTGGAAGCGACAGTACTGGCACTTGTTTCTGCTCTTCTTCTGGATCTTACAGCTGCGCTCACAGCGCTCATAGTCCAGCTTCATACGGATGGTCCGCCGGAAAAACCCCTGAGAGAAACCGAGTCAGTGGGGGGGACGGGGGGACTGTGAGGAAGGGTTTATTAGGTAAAAAGAGCAGTAGACTTTGCAGTTTATAAATTATGCAAAGAGCTGCTCCAATACATTTTACGTAACACATTCTGGGAACCTCCTGGGATCTTCCCATCCCTTCAATCCCTGCTTTCTCACCTTGCAACCCTCACAGGCGTGTACTCCGTAGTGGAACCCTGAGGCCTTGTCTCCACAGATACGACATTCCACATTGATCAAGGCCCCCGTCCCATCCTCTCGACCCAGGAGGAGTTGGTCCGACAGCGATGGAGACGATGTCTGAGACAGATCTGGAGAAAGATAGACAAGGGAAGGTTCTGTTATTCTTGGGCCCTGAATCCCTGACTGACTTTACCTAGGGACAGGAGTTTCTCCTGATCACATTACCAGACAAGGAACATCTCCTCATCATATAAATGTACTTGTATTATATTTGGGATTACTGAACAGTTCAATTATTCATATAGTTAGCAATCCACATGGAAATGTGTGTAATATGAAAGCATTTCTCTGTAATACTGGAGTGACTGTAAAGAGATGGAAGTGAGATAAGGATGACACTGGAGTCAGACTAAACTTTTTAAAGTTAATGTTGGTGCCACCAGTCTGGACAGTATACTTATGGCTTTGCGTGTATCACTGGGCTATATGTACATTTACCAACACTCCCTCAACAATGTTATGTATATGTGCAGTGATTAAAGTACTTAAGTAAAAATACCTTAAAGTACTATTTCAGTGGTTTTTGGGGGTATCTGTACTTTACTATTGATATTTTTATTTCAATATATTTTTTATTTTACTCCATACGTTTTCCCTGACACCCAAAAGTACTCATTACATTTTGGATGCTTAGCAGGACAGAAATGTTTTCTAATTCACACACTTATCAAGAGAACATCCCTGGTCATCCCTACTTCCTCTGATCTGGCGGACTCACTAAACACAAATGCTTTGCTTGTAAATAATGTCAGTGTGGCCCTGGCTACTTTTGATACTTAAGTATATTTAAAACAAAATACTTAAGACTTTTAATCTAGTATTTTACTGGGTGACTCACCTTAATAGAAAATGACTCAAGTAAAAGTATCTTAACTTTTACTCAGGTATGACAATTGAGTACTTTTTCAACCACTGTGTAAATGTGTATGTGTCAAGGATCTGCCCAGTGCTGGTGAGTTCCAGCCTGCTCCCTACCCGAGGTGTAATCTCTGTCGCTGCCTGCCAAAGGGTTCTCCCAGTGGAGCCCAGGAGCTATGCTAGAAATGCCAGGGGTAGGAGACACCATAGAATAACACCGGCTAAGAGGGACAATCCGATTAAAGTGGCATTCCATTCCAACCATGTGTTCTGTTCTATCCGTTCTGTTGCTAGGGGGATTTCTCCAACACCCTGTTTAAAACTAGAATAGCAAGGAGGGACATTACGTTATAAGGCAACGTTCCATTTCAGAATTTGGAACCAAGTGCCTTCTGTTCTATCCACTCTGCTACACACCATAGAAACAGAATGGAGTAGAAGGGACAATCCACTTCAATGCAATGTTCCACTTGAGAATTTAGGACCATGTTACGGGTGTTCTATTCTATCCATTTAATTCTAGGCTTAACCTGATGGCAGGGCTACGTTGCTAGGCTAGGCCAGGATGAAAACATGGGAAACCCAGCACAGCAGGGCAGGTCGGGCAGCGGAGAGCCACACAGAGAGCGAGAGAGAGAAGGAAGAGGGTCTGAGCTCCGCTGTGTGGAGCCGAGGCACCTGAGGAGAAGTAACTCCCCCAGAATGAGGACAGACTGACAGACCAGTCGAGGGGGTTCTCAATGCCTCATCCCTGACCACTTTCCTCTCTCTAAGAGCCTCTTTCCCAATTAATCTTTCCTCCATTCCTTGCATCTTATTTCCTTGCCTCCTTCTCAAAAAACATTGGAGAAGAGGGTCAGTGGGGAAAGACATTAAGTCTTCTCCTATATGGCTGAGAAGGAGGCGAGGAGAGAAGATGTTAAGAAAGATTAATTGAGAAAGCACCATAGTGTGCATCAATCAAATCTATTTATAAAGCCCTTCTTATAAAGCTCTTCTCAGCTGATGTCAAAGTGCTGTACAGAAACCTAGCCTAAAACCACAAACAGCAAGCAATGCAGGTGTAGATGCACCCGTATTAGTCCAACACTAGGTTTCAATGACAAGGAATTCAGTGAACTTGCTTTTCTATTTGTATAACGTAAACTCTGCTTTGCCACCTTAATGTGCCTCCTTGGGGTAAACTATCAAACTCAAACACTGAGTAGATATGGAGTTGTTTTCCATCTCCAGTATTTTTACCGTCAGTACGTAAACTGCCTGTTGTCCAGCGCCTGAGAAGAGTGGTATTATTAATACGTTTCAGTGGCATAGTTGCAATGACAAGAGTGTAGTCGTTTCGAGGGAAACACTAGATGTTACTTGTCTGTAGCGATACTGTTTACTTGAAACCCTAATAGTGTGTAGTGTAGTCTGACTCATTCTCAATGTTTTTACGAAAAAGAAAAAAAACTTCAGAGACCTCAACTGACCTGACCGCCGTACTAGACCACAGCCTAACACATTCGTTCCTTTGAGAAGGTGCCATCTCCCACCTGCCAAGACAAACACACACAGCTCGACTGACCAGACTGGAACATTTAGGTTGGCAGAGCTTGGAGAGAGGAGGCCAAATATGACCAGATTGTAGGAAACAGAGAAGTATCCTATACGGGAGAATAAAGGACAGTATGTCTACATGGTCTTGTAGAGAACAAGGTTTCTCATTCCATTACTCCCAGACCTCCACCTACAGTGCCTTGCGAAAGTATTCGGCCTCCTTGAACTTTGCGACCTTTTGCCACATTTCAGGCTTCAAACATAAAGATATAAAACTGTATTTTTTTGTGAAGAATCAACAACAAGTACGACACAATCATGAAGTGGAACGACATTTATTGGATATTTCAAACTTTTTTAACAAATCAAAAACTGAAAAATTGGGCATGCAAAATTATTCAGCCCCCTTAAGTTAATACTTTGTAGCGCCACCTTTTGCTGCGATTACAACTGTAAGTCGCTTGGGGTATGTCTATCAGTTTTGGACATCGAGAGTCTGACATTTTTTCCCATTCCTCCTTGCAAAACAGCTCGAGCTCAGTGAGGTTGGATGGAGAGCATTTGTGAACAGCAGTTTTCAGTTCTTTCCACAGATTCTCGATTGGATTCAGGTCTGGACTTTGACTTGGCCATTCTAACACCTGGATATGTTTATTTTTGAACCATTCCATTGTAGATTTTGCTTTATGTTTTGGATCATTGTCTTGTTGGAAGACAAATCTCCGTCCCAGTCTCAGGTCTTTTGCAGACTACATCAGGTTTTCTTCCAGAGTGGTCCTGTATTTGGCTCCATCCATCTTCCCATCAATTTTAACCATCTTCCCTGTCCCTGCTGAAGAAAAGCAGGCCCAAACCATGATGCTGCCACCACCATGTTTGACAGTGGGGATGGTGTGTTCAGCTGTGTTGCTTTTACGCCAAACATAACGTTTTGCATTGTTGCCAAAAAGTTCAATTTTGGTTTCATCTGACCAGAGCACCTTCTTCCACGTTTGGTGTGTCTCCCAGGTGGCTTGTGGCAAACTTTAAACGACACTTTATGGATATCTTTAAGAAATGGCTTTCTTCTTGCCACTCTTCCATAAAGGCCAGATTTGTGCAATATACGACTGATTGTTGTCCTCTGGACAGAGTCTCCCACCTCAGCTGTAGATCTCTGCAGTTCATCCAGAGTGATCATGGGCCTCTTGGCTGCATTTCTGATCACTCTTCTCCTTGTATGAGCTGAAAGTTTAGAGGGACGGCCAGGTCTTGGTAGATTTGCAGTGGTCTGATACTCCTTCCATTTCAATATTATCGCTTGCACAGTGCTCCTTGGGATGTTAAAAGCTTGGGAAATCTTTTTGTATCCAAATCCGTCTTTAAACTTCTTCACAACAGTATCTCGGACCTGCCTGGTGTGTTCCTTGTTCTTCATGATGCTCTCTGCGCTTTTAACGGACCTCTGAGACTATCACAGTGCAGGTGCATTTATACGGAGACTTGATTTACACACAGGTGGATTGTATTTATCATCATTAGTCATTTAGGTCAACATTGGATCATTCAGAGATCTTCACTGAACTTCTGGAGAGAGTTTGCTGCACTGAAAGTAAAGGGGCCGAATAATTTTGCACGCCCAATTTTTCAGTTTTTGATTTGTTAAAAAAGTTTGAAATATCCAATAAATGTCGTTCCACTTCATGATTGTGTCCCACTTGTTGATTCTTCACAAAAAAATACAGTTTTATATCTTTATGTTTGAAGCCTGAAACGTGGCAAAAGGTTGCAAAGTTCAAGGGGGCCAAATACTTTCGCAAGGCACTGTAGTTCTGTTGCACTACCTCATAGAATGTCTCCTATTGATTTTAATAGAACACCATGGAGGATGTCTCGGGAGCCACTGGTGGAGAAAACCGTGAGAGTAGTGTCCTCTTGGTACAGTAGCTATTTGGTCTGACTGTGGTTGGTGTAAATGCTCTGAGGGAGAGCAGCTCAGCGTTAACACCACCAGAGGCCTTTACCGGGACACATTGAACTGCTCCATGTACTGAGGGTGTGTGTAAGTTGGTGAGGGTGTGCATGCGTGTGTGAGTGAGTATGCACACATGAATGGCGGTGTGTGTGTGTGTGTGTGTGTAAGTGGACTGGAGATAATGATCTCTCGTTCGTAAAACACAAACAGAGAGGCAGTGATCCATATCAAAGGGTGTCTGTATCTGGAGAAGTCAATGGGCCTCTCGAGGACACAGGGCTAACCATTCTCAAAAGCCATTTGTCGGATGAGATCTAGGCCTGCAAATTAAGTTAAAGGCTAATTGCCGACTATTTGTTTACAAGGTACTAGGGCTGTCACCGACTAAAGAAATCTTGGATGACCGAAAGTCCTCTGTTCGTTCGACCAATTGATTGTATGTGGACACCTGCTCATAGAACATCTAATTCCAAAATCACAAGCATTAATATGGAGTTGGTCCCCGCTTTGCTGCTATAACAGCCTCCACTCTTGCGGGAAGGCTTTCTACTAGATGTTGGAACATTGCTGCGGGCCAGGGCTCTGAGCAGGACAGTCAAGTTCTTCCACACTGATTTCAACAAACCATTTCTGTATGGACCTCGCTTTGAACGAGGGCATTGTCATGCTGAAACAGGAAAGGGCCTTCCTCAAACTGTTGCCCCAAAGTTGGAAGTACAGAATCATCTAGAATGTTGTTGTATGCTGTTAAGGTTTGCCTTCACCAGAACTAAGGGGCCTAGCCCGAATGATGAAAAACAGCCCCAGACCATTATTCCTCCTCCAACAAACTTTACAGTTGGCAGTATGTACTGGGGAGGGTATCGTCCTCCTAGCATCCGCCTGCCCAGTGACGCGAGCCTACCAGACGAGCTAAATGCCTTTTCAGGTCAACATTCACAAAGCTGCGGGGCCAGATGGATTACCAGGAAGTGTACTCAAAGCATGCGTGGACCAACTGGAAAGGGTCTTGTCGGGTTCACCTAGGGGTCATGAAAAGGGTTGTACCAAAATGTTTGCTGTATTCGAATAATTTCTCTCTGCAGGGGAGTGTGGAAGATAAGAGACTACTCAGACATTCCACAATAAATCAACTTAGGGGAGGGGACATTTATTGCCTAGCTTTTAGATAAACACTGAAACTCTATGTTTGTATAGCTATGGATGCAGGGTTTTGGTCTCAGGAGTAAAAAGGACATGAGTAGTCAGTGACATCACTAAGGCGGGAATTAAGTTTAATAAAACAACTTGAGACCTTTTGTTTGATGCAGAACTTACTCAGCAACATTCATGCTATGTTCCTGTTTTGTCAACTTCTGTCTGCAATTGTATTAATAAAGGTTTTTGAATGATTTAATTAAAGATATTGTCATAATGCTTATTTTACCAATGAGTAACTGATTGATAAGGAAATAAGGAAAATAACCCTAACAGTCTTCACTGACATTGTCAACCTCTCCCTGACCAAGTCTGTAATACCTACATGTTTCAAGCAGACCAACATAGTCCCTGTGCCCAAGGAAGCAAAGGTAACTTGCTTAAATGATTAACCCCCTGTAGCACTCACGTCGGTAGCCATGAAGTGCTTTGAAAGGCTGGTTATAACTCACATCAACAGCATCCACCCAGACACCCTAGACCCACGCCAATTCGCATACCATCCCAACAGATCCACAGATGACGCAATATCAATCGCACTCCACACTGCCCTTCCCCACCTGGACAAAAGGAACACCTATGGGAGAATGCTGTTCATTGACTACAGCTCAGCATTCAACACCATAGTGCCCACAAAGCTCATCACTATGCTAAGGACCCTGGAACTAAACACATCCCTCTGCAACTGGATCCTTGACTTCCTGACAGGCCGCCCCCAGGTGGTAACAGTAGGCAAAAACACATCTGCCATGCTGATCATCAACACTGGGGCCCCTCAGGGGTAGGTACTTAGTCCCCTCCTGTACTCCCCCTTTTCACCCACGACTGCGTGGCCAAACACGACTCCAATACCATCATTACGTTTGCTGACGACACAACAGTGGTAGGCCTGATTACCGACAACGATGAGACAGCCTATACGGAGGAGGTCAAAGACCTGGCAGTGTGGTGCCAGGACAACAACCTCCTCTCCCTCAATGTGAGCAAGACAAAGGAGCAGATTGTGGACTACAGGAAAAATCCGGGCCGAACAGGCCCACATTAACATCGACGGGCTGTAGTGGAGCGGGTCGAGAGTATCAAGTTCCTTGGTGTCCACATCACCAACAAAACATCATGGTCCAAACACACCAAGATAGTCGTGAAGAGGGTACGACAACACCTTTTCCCCCTCAGGAGACTGAAAAGGGTTAGCATGGGTCCCCAGATCCTCAAAAAGGTATACAGCTGCACCAGCAAGAGCATCCTGACCGGTTGCATCACCGCCTGGACTGGTAACTGCTCTGCATCTCACCGTAAGGCTCTACAGAGGGTAATGCGTACAGCCCAGTACATCACTGTGGCCAAGCTTCCTGCCATTCAGGAACTATATACTAGGCAGTATCAGAGGAAAGCACAAAAAATTGTCAAAGACTCTAGTCACCCAAGTCATACTGTTTTTTCTGATAGTGCACGGCAAGCGGTATCAGAGCGCCAAATCTAGGACCAAAAGGCTCCTTAACAACTTCTAGCCCCAATCCATAAGAACGCTGAACAATTCATCAAATGGCCACCGGACTATTTATATTGACACCCCCCCCCCCCCCCCTCCATTTGTATTGTACACTGCTGCTACTCACTGTTTATTATCTATGCATAGTCACTTCACACCTACCTACATGTTTAAAAGAGCTCGACTAACCTGTACCCCCACACATTGACTCCGTACCGGTACACCCTGTATATAGCCTCGTTATTGTGTTATTTTTTACTTGAGGTTTATTTGGTTTATTATTCTCTTTCTTGAACTGCACTGTTGGTTAAGGGTTTGTAAGTAAGCATTTCACAGTAATATCTAGACATGTTATATTCGGCGCATGTGACAAATAAAGTTTGTTTTGAAACCCAGATTCGTCTGTCAGACTGCCAGATGGTAAAACGCCATTTATCACTCCAAAGAATGCATTTCCACTGCTCCAGAGTCCAATAGCGGCAAGCTTTACACCACTTCAGCTGACGCTTGGTATTGTGCATGGTGATCTTAGGTTTGTGTGCGCCTGCTTGGCCATGGAAACCCATTTCATGAAGCTCCCGGCAAACAGTTATTGTGCTGACGTTGCTTCCTGAGGCAGTTTGGAACTCGTAGTGAGTGTTGCACCCGAGGACAGACAATGTTTTACGTGCTACATGCTTCAGCACTCGCCGGTCCCGTTCTGTGAGGCCTACCCCTTCACAGCTGAGCCGTTGTTGCTCCTAGACATTTCCACTTCACAATAACAGCACTTACAGTTGTCAGGGGCAGCTCTAGCAGGGAAGCAATTTGATGAACTGACTTGACGATTTTATACACTTGTCAGATACGAGTGTGGCTGAAATAACCGAATCCACTCATTTGAAGGCGTGTCCACATAGTTCTGGCCATGTAGTGTATGTAATGGGTAATAGATAGACACTAACAATCAAACAAACAATTCACACAATGACGTTATGGAACAACGAATGTGCACAAATTGGCAGTGGTGGAAAAAGTACTCAATTATCATACTTGAGTAAAAGTAAAAGATACCTTAATAGAAAATGACTCAAGTAAAAGTCACGCAGTAAAATACTACTTGAGTAAAAGTCAAAAGGTACTTGGTTTTAAAAATACTTAAAATTAAGTTAAGTATCAAAAGTAAATGGAATTTCTAAAATGTAAGTAAAAGTATTAATAATTTCAAATTCCTTACATCAAGCAAACTAGACAGCACAATTGTACTTTCTTTTTTTATTTGACGTATAGCCACTCCAACACTCAGACATCATTTACAAACAAAGCATTTGTGTTTAGTAAGTCTGCCAGATCAGAGGCAGTAGGGATGACCAGGGATGTTGTCTTGATAAGTGAGTGAATTGGACCATTTTCCTCGAATCCCCGAGCTGACAAGGTACAAATCTGTCGTTCTGCCCTTGAACAAGGCAGTTTAACCCACTGTTCCTAGGCTGTCATTGAAAATAAGAATTTGTTCTTAATGGACTTGTCTAGTTAAATAAAGGTAAAATAAAAAAATTTAAAAAATGTACTATACACCACTGTAAATTGGCTGGAGAGTACGCAATCGAGAGAGACGTGCATTGTGCATCCACACTCCCCTTCTTCTTAGACTGTGCCATCTCTGCGGCCTCTGAAATCGATTAGTCTCGGCCTCCGCAATGGACTAGTTCACGGAGATGGGCGTGAATAAGACGGGTGTCTCGTGTGCCCTAAAAATAAAACGCACACACTCTACTGCTCAAAAAAAATAATCTTGGTCGACCAACAGCGTTACATACATAAAAATATGTAGACCCCCCCCCCCCCCCCCCCCCATCCCCAAAGTTCTAGGTCAACAGAGTTTTATGTCAGAACACTGAGTTCTAGGATAGAAGTTTAAATTATAGATCAGCACACAGTTCTAGATTGTAGAGGTCGGCCGATTAATCGGAACGGCCGATTAATTAGGACCGATTTCAAGTTTTCATAACAATCGGAAATTCCTAGGCCGTCATTGAAAATAAGAATTTGTTCTTAACCGACTTGCCTAGTTAAATAAAGATTAAAATAAATAAATAAATATATATATATATATATATAAAATAGTCCTATAATTCCTATAATAACTACAACCTATAACTTCTTACCTGGGAATATTGAAGACTCATGTTAAAAGGAACCACCAGCTTTCATGTTCTCATGTTCTGAGCAAGGAACTGAAACGTTAGGTGTTTTTACATGGCACATACTTTCTTCTCCAACACTTTGTTTTTGCATTATTTAAACCAAATTGAACAGGTTTAATTATTTATTTGAGTCTAAACTGATTTTATTGATGTATTATATTAAGTTAAAATAAGTGTTCATTCAGTATTGTTGTAATTGTCATTATTACAAAAAATACATTTTTTTAATTTGTTTTTATTTATTTTTAAAATCAGCCGATTAATCGGTACCAGTTCTCTCAAGTCAAATTGTATTTGTCACATACACATGGTTAGCAGATGTTAATGCGAGTGTAGCGAAATGCTTGTGCTTCTAGTTCCGACAATGCAGTAATAACCAACAAGTAATCTAGCTAACAATTCCAAAACTACTACCTTACAAGTGTAAGAGGGTAAAGAATATGTACATAAAGATATATGAATGAGTGATGGTACAGAGCGGCATAGGCAAGATACAGTAGATGGTATTGAGTACAGTATATACATATGAGATGAGTATGTAAACAAAGTGGCATAGTTAAAGTGGCTAGTGATACATGTATTACATAAAGATGCAGTAGATGATATAGAGTACAGTATATACGTATACATATGAGATGAATAATGTAGGGTATGTAAACATTATATTAGGTAGCATTGTTTAAAGTGGCTAGTGATATATTTTACATCATTTCCCATCAATTCCCATTATTAAAGTGGCTGGAGTTGAGTCAGTGTGTTGGCAGCAGCCACTCAATGTTAGTGGTGGCTGTTTAACAGTCTGATGGCCTTGAGATAGAAGCTGTTTTTCAGTCTCTCGGTCCCAGCTTTGATGCACCTGCACTGACCTTGCCTTCTGGATGATAGCGGGGTGAACAGGCAGTGGCTCGGGTGGTTGTTGTCCTTGATGATCTTTATGGCCTTCCTGTGACATCGGGTGGTGTAGGTGTCCTGGAGGGCAGGTAGTTTGCCCCCGGTGATGCATTGTGCAGACCTCACTACCCTCTGGAGAGCCTTACGGTTGTGGGCGGAGCAGTTGCCGTACCAGGCGGTGATACAGCCCGACAGGATGCTCTCGATTGTGCATCTGTAGAAGTTTGTGAGTGCTTTTGGTGACAAGCCAAATTTCTTCAGCCTCCTGAGGTTGAAGAGGCGCTGCTGCGCCTTCTTTACGATGCTATTTGTGTGGGTGGACCAATTCAGTTTGTCCGTGATGTGTACGCCGAGGAACTTAAAACTTACTACCCTCTCCACTACTGTTCCATCGATGTGGATAGGGGGGTGTTCCCTCTGCTGTTAACACTATGGTGTCTGTAGGCAGGGATCAACAAAATGGAATCGTGGTCAGCTTTTCCGAAAGGAGGGCGGGGCAGGGCCTTATATGCGTTGCGGAAGTTAGAATAGCAATGATCCAAGGTTTTTCCAGCCCTGGTTGCGCAATCGATATGCTGATACAATTTAGTGAGTCTTGTTTTCAGATTAGCCTTGTTAAAATCCCCAGCTACAATGAATGCAGCCACAGGATATATGGATTCCAGTTTGCAAAGAGTCAAATAAAGTTTGTTCAGAGCCATCGATGTGTCTGCTTGGGGGGGAATATATACGGCTGTGATTATAATCTAAGAGAATTCCCTTGGTAGATAATGCGGTCGACATTTGATTGTGAGGAATTCTAAATCAGGTGAACAGAAGGACTTGAGTTCCTGTATGTTGTTGTGGCCACACCACGTCTCGTTAACCATGAAGCATACGCCCCCGCCCCTCTTCTTACCAGAAAGATGTTTGTTTCTGTCGGCGCGATGCGTGGAGAAACCAGCTGGCTGCACCAACTCCGATAGCGTCTCTCCAGTGAGCCATGTTTCCGTGAAGCAAAGAACGTTACAGTCTCTGATGTCCCTCTGGAATGCTACCCTTGCTCGGATTTCATCAACCTTGTTGTCAAGAGACTGGACATTGGCGAGTAGAATGCTAGGGAGTGGCGCGCGATGTGCCTGTCTCCGGAGCCTGACCAGAAGACCGCTTCGTTTCCCCCTTTTACGAAGTCGTTTTTTTGGGTCGCCGGCTGGGATCCATTCCGTTGTCCTGGGTGAAAGGCAGAACACAGGATCCGCTTCGCGAAAGTCATATTCTTGGTCGTACTGATGGTGAGTTGACGCTGCTCTTATATTCAGTAGTTCTTCTCGACTGTATGTAATGAAACCTAAGATGACCTGGGGTACCAATGTAAGAAATAACACGTAAAAAAACAAAAAACTGCATAGTTTCCTAGGAACGCGAAGCGAGGCGGCCATCTCTGTCGGCGCCGGAAGTCACACGAGGGGACTGGGTTATAGGCGCTATGTCTAAAGGTAAACATCACAGGGACTTTACTTTGTGAGAATAAATAGAGTAAAAGGTGATGCTGTGTTTATGCTACAGGAACAACCACAATCAAAACAGATGTAGCACACAAGGTGGGCCACATCTCACTAATCATCAACAATTTTTTCTATCTATTTGAGTATTTTCAAATAATGTGGCCTGAATCAACTACTTCTATTGGAAGTAGGGCTAGCACAAATACTGTATAAATATCGTATAAAACACACCAAAAACATCAAAACCGTTTGTTGTTGTGTGGAACGACCAGCTAACTGAAGATGGAAGGACCTGGAATTTGCATGCTTGAGTCCGTTTCCGCAGTAACATGGACTCTTTAGAATGTGATGAAACTTTGTTGCTCCTCGCTGAAACAAGTAAGGTGTTGTAGTAAACAAGCCTGGGCAACACCTCCCCTCCCTGCAGCAGCAGCAGCACATGCAGTCAGGAGCAGAGGAGAGGGGAAACTGTGAATCTAAAAAATAATAATAATAAAAAAACATTCCAACGATTATAACGGTGACGTTGGTCATGTGGCTGGCCAATAACCGTAATACAACATTCCAGGACCGTCACAGCCCTAATTGGAAGTATTTGAAAGTATTTAAATAATTTCCTATAAATAGCCTACTATTTGAAAGTATTTTCAAATACATATTTCAAATACTATTTTCATGGGAGTGGGAGTGTATTTGAGTAAGTGTATTTTAGTATTTTCAAATACATGCCAATATTCAAATAATAAATATCTGAATACTTTCTATGAAATGTGTGTGAAAGTAATTGAGAAACTTGAAATAATATTTGAACCCAGGTCTTGTGAGTGTGTGTGTCTCAGGATGGTAAGTTGGTGGTTGAAGATATCCCTCTAGTGGTGTGGGGCCTGTGCTTTGGCAAAGTGGGTGGGGTTATATCCTTCCTGTTTGGCCCTGTCCGGGGGTGTCCTCGGATGGGGCCACAGTGTCTCTTGACCCCTCCTGTCTCAGCCTCCAGTATTTATGCTGCAGTAGTTTATGTGTCGGGGGGCTAGGGTCAGTTTGTTATATCTGGAGTACTTCTCCTGTCCTATTCGGTGTCCTGTGTGAATTTAAGTGTGCTCTCACTAATTCTCTCTTTCTTTCTCTCTCTCTCTCGGAGGACCTGAGCCCTAGGACCATGCCTCAGGACTACCTGACATGATGACTCCTTGCTGTCCCCAGTCCACCTGGCCGTGCTGCTGCTCCAGTTTCAACTGTTCTGCCTTATTATTATTGGACCATGCTGGTCATTTATGAACATTTGAACATCTTGGCCATGTTCTGTTATAATCTCCACCCGGCACAGCCAGAAGAGGACTGGCCACCCCACATAGCCTGGTTCCTCTCTAGGTTTCTTCCTAGGTTTTGGCCTTTCTAGGGAGTTTTTCCTAGCCACCGTGCTTCTACACCTGCATTGCTTGCTGTTTGGGGTTTTAGGCTGGGTTTCTGTACAGCACTTTGAGATATCAGCTGATGTACGAAGGGCTATATAAATACATTTGATTTGATTTGTGTGTCTCACCTGTGCAGCTACTGGAGAGGGCAGGGCTGTCCATATTGGAGGTGCTGTGGCTGTTACTACTCCCCTTCTCCTGCTGATCCTCTTGCTCCTGCTGCACAACCTCTTCGTCATGAGACTTCATGTCCCAGGAGCCAAGGCCCTCCTCCCTCACAGGTGACACCTCTGCTCCTCGCGCCCCCTCCTTCTCCCCCACTCTCTCTCTCAGCCCCTTCGACAGCAGGGATGGTTTCAGCACCTCCAAGGAGGACTCCAGCCCCATCACTCCCCCCGAGGTGTACTCCCCATGTGGGGAGGTGGTCCCGCTCTGGCAGACTCCCCCTTTCCTTACCAAAGCCCCGACACGCCGCCTCCGATCCCGTCGAGGGGCTTTGCTTTTGACCGGCGCTAAGACGGCGGCCCTGGTGCCCTCCATGGTGCTGCGTAGCTTCTCCCCTGACTCTCAGCCGCCCTCGGTCATGGCAACACCTTCGCCGCCCTGCTGGGGAGGAGGGGAACAGCCAGTTAGTACAGATCTTTTACAGAGGAATGATTTATTCCCAATCGGTGGTGTGTCATGAGGATAGGGTTGCAGCCAATCAGAGCTGCTATCACAGAATACAGTGACTGTCCAATCTAAATTTATTTTACAAAGTTAGACATCCAATCAGATCCATGAAACGCTTCACCCCAGTTAAAACAACACATTGAGAGACAATGCTTTCATTGTCTCTCAATGTGTTGTTTTAACTGGGGTGAAGCGTTTCATGGATCTGATTGGATGTCTAACTTTGTAAAATAAATTTAGATTGGACAGTCACTGTATTCTGTGATAGCAGCTCTGATTGGCTGCAACCCTATCCTCATGACACACCACCGATTGGGAATAAATCATTCCTTGAACATGGAACCGGCAGTCTCTTCTGGAAACACTTGTAATAACAGAGACTTTGATCTGGTCTCATTCAACAGATCCCTGTGCAGCTGAGAAAGCCTTAACCAGCACACCTCCAACCCAGAGAGACAGAAACAGCGTCCCCACAGAAACATAGCATATGGGCCAGGTTAGAGGTTTTTGATGCAGGCCTGGAGTTATTTTGTTGCTGAGGAGAGCCAGCTGTTAAGAAATTACTCTAAATCACTGAAATTCTATCAACTAATCACTAACAGAGAGAAGATAGAAAAGGGGGAGATAAAAAGAGTAGCGAGAGAAACAATAAGCTAACCCATTGGCATTAATGTGTAGGCCTTGTTGTTCAGAGAGAAACACATGCACACACAGTGAGTGGGCTAGCCTCCAAGCCCCAGCACATGTGAGCCCTGGGGTAGGCAAGACTGGTGTTTTTCAACAGACTCTTGTTGTTTGGACGGGAGAGCCCTGAGCTGAAGACGCTCTCTGTTTGTGTGTGTGTAGGGACGCTCTGCGGATCAGCTAGCACCACTGACCTTTTCCCACATTCCGTACTTCCTGCTGAACAGCCATGGACTTTCCCCCACTGGCCTTGGGTCGCTGTTCATGTGGGTGAGTGAGTGTGTGTGTGTGCATTTGCCAAGTGGAAATAGGGTTCATATGAACAGGCTATAGGGCTGATTTCATGGGGGATCACCAAGTCTTTGTCTGGTGAGTTTAAAAGAGGGAAGAGAGAATACCATAGACTAGGAATGTGACAAATGGAAAATTGTTCTTAAAAGGTCGATTTTGGGCACAAAACAGTCCAACTCCTCCTCTTTCTCAATTTTCTAACAGAAATGGGATGTGCCATTCTGGTCATGTGCGCCGCGACCGATGTAGCTAGTTCGTTAGTTAAGCTAGCCACTTGTACCTAGCCAGTAACTCCTCCAGTTTGACGTAATTTCATAGGATTTGATTTTGTTTACCATTAAATAACCTGCATTGATCAGTTATACAGTTTAAAGCCGTTAACTTAAAATAAGAAAAATTCCATGTGAATTCACAATGCAGATGGTCTACATTGCACTTCCTGCAGAGAGAGAAATGTTTTATAATTTATGCAGCTGGTGCTCTTGCTTTCCATGAGAGTGGCGCATGTAGCTTGTTGTTATCCAATCACAAGTCATCAAACTTGCAATATTATTAGGAGATAGTGCCTTCAGAAAGTATTCATTTTCCTTGACACATTTTGTTGCATTACATTTGTTGCATTACAGCCTGAATGCAGCAGTTAAAAGCGCTGGGCCAGTAACTGAAAGGTTGCTGGTTTGAATCACCCCCAACAACAACTGTTACCCTGTTGCACATGGTGTGGATGTTGATTAAGGCAGCCCCCCGCACCGCTCTGATTCAGAGGGGTTCGGTTAAACGGGGTAGACATTTCAGTTGAATGCATTCAGTTGTGCGACTGACTACAGTTGAAGGCGGAAGTTTACATACACTTAGGTTGGAGTCATTAAAACCTGTTTCTCAACCCCTCCACAAATTTATTGTTAACAAACTATAGTTTTGGCAAGTGGGTTAGGACATCTACTTTGTGCATGACACAAGTCAATTTTACAACAATTGTTTACAGGCAGATTTAACTTGTAATTCACTGTATCACAATTCCAGTGGGTCAGAAGTTTACATACACCAAGTTGACTGTGCTTTAAACAGCTTCTGAAAATTCCAGAAATTGATGTCATGGCTTTAGAAGCTTCTGATAGGCTAATTGACATAATTTGAGTCAATTGGAGGTGTACATGTGGAAGTATTTCAAGGCCTACCTTCAAACTCAGTGCCTCTTTGCTTGACATCATGGGAAAATCTAAAGAAATCAGACAAGATCTCAGAAAAACAATTGTAGACCTCCACAAGTCTGGTTCTTCCTTGGGAGCAATTTCCAAATGCCTGAAGGTACCACGTTCATCTGTACAAACAATAGTACGCAAGTATAAACACCATGGGACCACGCAGCCATCATACCACTCAGGAAGGAGACGCGTTCTGAGACGGGTTTGCAACTGCACATGGGGACAAAGATCATACTCTTTGGAGAAATGTCCTCTGGTCTGATGAAACAAAAATATAACTATCTTGCCATAATTACCATTGTTATGTTTGGAGGAAAAAGGGGGATGCTTGCAAGCCGAAGAACACCATCCCAACTGTGAAGCACAGGGGTTGCAGTTTCATGTTGTGGGGGTGCTTTGCTGCAGGAGGAACTGGTGCACTTCATAAAATGGATGGCATAATGAGGCAGGAAAATTATGCGGATATATTGAAGCATCATCAAGACATTAGTCAGGAAGTTAAAGCTTGGTCGCAAATGGGTCTTCCAAATGGACAATGCCCCAAGCATACTTCCAAAGTTGTGGCAAAATGGCTTAAGGACAATAAAGTCAAGGTATTGGAGTGGCCATCACAAAGCCATGACCTCAATCCTATAGAGTATTTCTGAGCAGAACTGAAAAAGGGTGTGCGAGCAAGGAGGCCTTACAAACCTGACTCAGTTACACCAGCTCTGTAGGGGGAATGGGCCAAAATTAACCCAACTTATTGTGGGAAGCTTGTGGAAGGCTACCCAAAACACTTGACCCAAGTTACACAATTTAAAGGCAATGCTACCAAATACTAATTGAGTGTATGTAAACTTGTGACCCACTGGGAATGTGATGAAAGAAATGAAAGATTAAATAAAATCACTCTCTCTACTATTATTCTGACATTTGACATTCTTAAAATAAAGTGGTGATCCTAACTGACCTAAGGGAATTTTTACTAGGATTAAATGTCAGGAATTGTGAAAAACTTAGTTTAAATGTATTTGGCTAAGGTGTATGTAAACTTCCGACTTCAACTGTAGGTATCACCTTTCCCACAAAATGACAAAGTGAAAACATGTTTTTAGAAATGTTTGCTAAATTGAAAATTAAAACAGAAATATCTTATCTTATCTTAGTATTCACACCCCTGAGTCAATACATGTTAGAATCAATTATTATTTATTTTTTTATTCTTCAAGCTTTATCAAGTTGATTGTTGATCATCGATAGACAACCATTTTAAAGTCTTGCCATAGATTTTCAAGCCGATTTAAGTCAAAACTAACTCGGCCACTCAGGAACATTCAATGTCATCTTGGTAATATTCGTCCTTGTGTTTTAAGTCATTGTCTTGGTGAAAGGTGAATTTGTCTCCGAGTGTCGGTTGGAAAGCAGACTGAACCAGGTTTCCTCTAGGATTTTGCCTGTACTTAACTTCATTCCGTTTTTTTATTTACATATTTTTACACTAGTCCATGGCGATGACTAGCATACCCATAACATGATGCAGCCACCACCATGCTTGAGAAAACCAAGCAGCATCGCGCCGACAGAGGATGGTCACGTCGCATTCTTAGAAAAATAAAATACTGCATAGTTTCCTATGTATTATTTCTTACATTGTTACCCCAGGAAATCTTAAGTCTTATTATATACAGCCGGGAAGAACTATTGGATATAAGAGCAACGTCAACTTTACCAACATCACGACCAGGAATACGACTTTCCCGAAGCGGATCCTCTGTTTGGACCACCACCCGGGACAATGGATTTAATCCCAGTAGCCGAACCAAAACAAAAGGCGCCGCAGAAGGGGCAGACGGAGCGCATCTCTCACGAGTATACTACTCGCCAATGTCCAGTCTCTTGACAACAAGGTAGATGAAATCCGAGCAAGGGCTGCCTTCCAGAGAGACATCAGAGATTGTAACGTTCTTTGTGTCACCGAAACATGGCTCACTCAGGATATGTTATCAGAGTCGGTACAGCCACCCGGTTTCTTCACGCATCGCACCAACAGAAACAAACATCTCTCTGGTAAGAAGAAGGGCGGGGGTGTATGCCTTATGATTAATGATTTGTGGTGTAATCATAACAACATACAGGAACTCAAGGCCTTTTGGTCACCTGACCAAGAATTCCTTACAATCAAATGCCGACAACATTATCTACCAAGAGAATTCGCTTCAATTCTAAATCACAGCAGTGTATATCCCCCCCAAGCAGACATCTCAGCGGCCCTGAAAGAACTTCACTGGACTCTGTGTAAACTGGAAACCATATATCCTGAGGCTGCATTTATTGTTTGAAAAAAGCTCATCTGAAAACAAGGATCCCTAACTTCCACAATGCATACAAAGCCCTCCCCCTGCCCTCCTTTTGGCAAATCTGACCGCGACTCCATTTTGTTGCTCCCTGCATATAGACAGAAACTAAAACAGGAAACGCCCGTGCTCAGGTCTGTTCAACGCTGGTCCGACCAATCGGGTTCCATGCTTCAAGATTGCTTCGATCACGTGGATTGGGATATGTTCCGGATAGCCTCAGTGCCCTATACCTGCGCCCAGAGGGGAGAAGTTCAAAGTCCGGGTACAACGGGGGCTTGGGTCTAAAAGGATTTTGTGAGCCTTGCGTAGGGCCCTGACCTTAAAGATCTCATCCAGGCCTGTCTGCTTGACTCCAAGTACCTTGCTTGCTGTGGTGAAGATCCTTCTCTGCATATTTCTCTGGCTGACAGTGGAATTGCCAAACCAACAGACAATACAAACAGTTAAACACTCAATGAAAGATTTGTAAAACAGAGTCAGTATAGTACAATTACAATAGACTATTTTTGTAGATCAGATCTGTACATTAACTCCACAGAAGCTTATTGTCCAAGAGGACACCTAGATATTTTTTATAGCTCTGCAATCTCTATATTCTAACCTCTGGTTGATGTTGCAGTGGTAGGTGTTGTATGCTTCCTGAAGTCTATGCACGTCTCTTTAGTCTTATTGGTATTGAGGACCAAGTGTGATTCGTCACACCACTCTACAAAGTCATCTAGGACGGGGTCACGATGTTCCTCGTCATCATGCAACAGGCTGATCAAGGCAGTGTCATCAACTTAAGGTGTCTGTCAGGATGGAAACTAGTACAACACATCCCTGAGGAGAGCCTTTGTTGGTGTGGCGTATGTCCGACATGTGGGGGCCCATTTTGACCCGCTGTGACCGTTGGCTCAGGAAGTCCAACAACCACAAAACCAGCCCCCCCCCCCCCCCCTTATTTTTCTTAGTGTGACATTTCACATACTGGTGGTATGTGTGCAGGACTTCGTGCAAAGTACAGTTGTTAAAATCCCCTAAAATAAATGTGGATGCAACGGGGAGATGGATTCCATTTTCTGTGACGGATTATATATTCTCTGACACCTTTGTTAGATTAGCTTTCGGTTGAATGTACACAACGGTAACAAACAATTGGGGGAACTCTCGGGGCAAATAGTAGGGTCGCAGTGACACAGAAAGCAGTTCAATGTCGGGGGTACAGAATCTCTCTCTTACCAAGATCCATTTACACCACTGGTCCCTGACAAGCAGGCAGACGCCCCCACCGTGATGTTTCCCTGTGACTGTCAGATCACAGTCCGCTCTGACCAGAGTGGCCGGCTCCACTTCCCTGTCCGGGACTCTGTCATCCAGCCAAGTCTCAGTATAGCCAGCAAACAGGCCTCCCAGTATTCGTGTTGGAGGAGCAGATTCGCTGACAGCTCATCCGCTTTCCCCCTTAGTGACTGGGCACTGATCAGCAAGGTGGTGGGTAAGTTTGTTCTTACATTTTTTAAGTCTGTGTGTGATTGCCCTGCGTTTTCCATGTTTGTCTGCGAGTGGATTACAAACCCAAATGAAAATCGGGGATTAGATGGATCATTGGGATATCCAGCACGTTTGTGTTTGAGTTGCATTGTAGTAGGAACTCTCCGCTGTATTCAATTCTGCTACCAGCATCGTTTTCATCATTTAGTCAGTTTGTAGAGGGTATGTACACGATCAACAAGATCAGTCCAACACCCCACCACCGTAAATTCATCATTGACAGATGGCAGATTGCTCCAGAGGGCTCAGGACCTCAGACTGGGGCGAAGGTTCACATTCCAACAGGACAACGATCCTAAGCACACAGCTAAGACAACGCAGGAGTGGCTTCGGGACAAGTCTCTGAACGTCCCTGAGTGGACCAGCCAGAGCCCGGACTTGAACCTGATCGAACATCTCTGGATGGACCTGAAAATAGCTGTGCAGTGACGCTCCCCATCCATCCTGACAGAGGTTGAGAGGATCTGCAGAGAATAATGGGAGTATCTCCCCAAATACAGGTGTGCCAAGCTTGTAGAGTCATACCCAAGAATACTCGATGCTGTAATCACTGTCAAAGGTGCTTCAACAAAGTACTGAGTAAAGGGTCTGAATCCTTACGTAAAATGTGATATATATAAACTCAGCAAAAAAAGAAACGTCCCTTTTTCAGGACCCTGTCTTTCAAAGATAAGTCGTAAAAATCCAAATAACTTCACAGATCTTCATTGTAATCTTCATTGTAATTGTAATCTAATAGCTTACGTTCAGAGACTTGTAGGCAATTATAAGGTCACAGTTATGAAAACTTAGGACACCAAAGAGGCCTTTCTACTGACACTGAAAAACACCAAAAGAAAGATGCCCAGGGTCCCTGCTCATCTGTGTGAATGTGCCTTAAGCATGCTGCAAAGAGGCATGAGGACTGCAGATGTGGCCAGGGCAATAAATTACAATGTCTGTACTGTGAGACACCTAAGACAGTACTACAGGGAGACAGGATGGACAGCTGATGGTCCTCGCAGTGGCAGACCACGTGTTACAATACCTGCACAGGAGCGATACATCTGAACACCACACATGCAGGACAGGTACAGGAAGGCAACAACAACTTCCCGAGTTGCACCAGGAATACACAATCCCTCCATCAGTGCTCAGACTGCAATAGGCTGAGAGAGGCTGGACTGAGTGCTTGTAGGCATGTTGTAAGGCAGGTCCTCACCACCAGACATCCCCGGCAACAGCGTCGCCTATGGGCACAAACCCACCATCGCTGGACCAGACAGGACTGGCAAAAAGTGCTCTTCACTGACGAGTCGCAGTTTTGTCTCACCAGGGGTGATGGTTGGATTCGCGTTTATCGTTGAAGGAATGAGTGTTACACCGAGGCTGTACTCTGGAGCGGGATTGATCTGGAGGTGGCGGGTCCGTCATGGTCTGGGGCGGTGTGTCACAGCATCGTCGGACTGAGCTTGTCGTCATTGCAGGCAATCTCAACGCTGTGCGTTACAGGGAAGACATCCTCCTCCCTCATGTGGTACCCTTCCTGGAGGCTCATCCTGACATGACCCTCCAGCATGACAATGCCACCAGCCATACTGCTCGTTCTGTGCGTGATTTCCTGCAAGACAGGAATGTCAGTGTTCTGCCATGGCCAGCGAAGAGCCCAGATCTCAATCCCATTGAGTACGTCTGGGACCTGTTGGATCGGAGGGAATGTCCGGGAACTTGCAGGTGCCATGGTGGAAGAGTGGGGTAACATCTCACAGCAAGAACTGGCAAATCTGGTGCAATCCATGAGGAGGAGATGCACTGCAGTACTTAATGCAGTTGGTGGCCACACCAGATACTGACTGTTACTTTTGATTTTGACCCCTCCCCCTTTGTTCAGGGACACATTATTCAATTTCTGTTCGTCACATGTCTGTGGAACTTGTTCAGTTCATGTCATCTGTTGAATCTTGTTATGTTCATACAAATATTTACACATGTTAAGTCTGCTAAAAATAAACGCAGTTGACAGTGAGAGGACGTTTCTTGTTTGGTCCTGACTAACGCCGAATAAACTATCAAAATAAAGAAAGTCGCACACTACATGTATAAACTCCCAGCAATTGAATGGGTATTTACCAACGTTTCAGCATCACTGTGCCATCCTCAGGGTAATGTCATGAATACTTGAACAAGGTTATGTAGACAAACTTTGCCATTAGTGCAACCAATGACAATAGTGAGGGGTGTGTCATAATGATTAAGTTAATTATAATTAACTAGTGAAACTGTTAAAAAAAATAGTATATGGCATATTAAATTTATTACGCTATTGTTATCTTATAGAAACATAATGGAATATTGTACATCATATTAGCATCAACATACATTATTGTTTCATTCAAATTCACATAATAATTCCATATTTCCTTTCATATTTGTTACATGCAATATTTTGGTTCAACCTTAATGTATAATGAGCATCATTAAGAGGGGGCATATGTGTATGCTAATAAGATGTAGAAAGAAAATATAAATGTATAAGACTTGTTTATAAAGGAAAAATGTGTTCATAAGAAGGGCATGAGATCAAAGTCATTAATCAGACCACTAGGGGTCAATGTTTTTAGGTAGGATATCCGGTAAGCCTTATACATGTAGTGTGCAACTTTATTTTGATAGTATGTAACTATAGTCCTAAAATATTTCGTGGTTAAATGTGAGGGGGGAAAAAGGTCACTTTCAGTGATCTAAAGGTTAAAAAAGTGATATCTCAAATCATAACTAAACTGTCAAACAATTATTCTGGCATGATTTTTTAAGGGTCTATTACACTATACGTCTGTATGGGTAAGACAGTTTAGGCTGAAAGGTTTTAAATACTTATGTCTGGATAAACAACCTTCATGACCGACATTAAGTCGCTATTTTGGATCAAATCACATGATGGTACTCATGTGACAGGGTGCGACATCACGAAGATGCCTGTGAGATAACCTTCGGTTAAGAAAAGGTTAGCGAGTCTCTCGTAAATTATTGATAAATTTACATTTCCACTTCCTGTCAGGTGTCAGCCAAAAAAATCTGATCATTCGGTGCGACCGCTAAAAACAAAATAAAATGTTGAATTATCTGAAAAGCTTATATTTTATTTCGATACTCAAGATACATACTTAATGTTAAAGTGAAGTGTTCACATGCGTCCATAAGCAGTTGCCTCTAAAACATGTTTATGTGAGAAAAGTCATACGGTGTAACCAAAAGGATCATTCGGAGTTACCAGAAATTCAACGGTTGTACTGAATGATGTCAATATGTTTGTCTGTCTTTGTAGTAAGTTATATATATATATTTTGTACACACAAATACACCATATTATCTCCTTGTATGTAAAAAAACAAGTTTTGTATGATGTGTTTTGTCAGTTTTTGGGGTTTTATAGTATAGCACATCAAGCAGCTAATACTGAAAAGAAGTTTACGTAAATAACTACTGTCCTATCTATCTATATTAAATCAGAGTCAATTTGCCGATGCCTTTATCAAGCAAATGCTTTATCGTCAGAACACAGATTACTGTTGACTCTTCAAATTGGCCACAGAAATTCAGGCATTCCACTTTGGGGGGAGTAGACAGCAGGCTACGATCCATACAAGTGTTGTGTACACATCAGAGGAAACCCAGTCCTACGCCACCATATTTGACTCCCTTAGACATGATGAGAGAGCAGTATGGGCTCACCTGGAGCCTGTCCTAAGAGATGTCAAGAACAGAATCCACAAATCACGACATTCCACATGAAGAGTGATGGTCCTGTCACCCAATACAGAAACAAGAAGAACACTCAGCCATATATTTACGAATTCAAACAAATCACCTGGAACTTCTCTGAAAAGGGTTACGGGAAGGGGGCACCAGATGGTATGGGTGGGGCTGACACACATTGTGCAGACAAATACATGCAACGGGGGAGGATGTGCAGATTCCCAAGGAGTTATTCGAACTACTCGAAGAGTGGATCGAGCATCAAGTTCTTTTGGATTACAGATGTCACAAAGCACAATGAAGCTGTGCCAAACAACTTTGCTGGAGTCAAAGGAACCATAAAGTTGCACCAGGTCACCTCCACAGTGTCAGGGAAAATAAAACACTGAAGTGTCTTCCTTCTGTAGCAGACTAAACATCTGCAACACCTGTTTCAGTGCTGTGGAAGTGAACTTCAATGAAGAACACCATCAGGAGAACACCATTACTGAGGAACAGCAAGATGAAGCTTCAACCAAGTCAACCCTTGCTAAAAATCTAGGCAGTTTTGTCAATGTCAGCTACAAAAGACCACCCCTTTGTAGGCCAGGTACTGAAGGTGATTGGGGAGAAAGTGCAAATCACTTGTATGCAGCAGCATGGAGTGAGGAATGTTTTTGTCTGGCCCTATGTGCCAGACATAACCTTCTACTATGAAGGAGATGTGAAGTCAATGATCAGTGAGCCCAAGCCCTTCAGCGCAAGAGCATCTCGGTTATCTGACACAAACCGGGCTGCTTTCTTGTCACACTAGTTAAACAACATCAAAAACACTGTTCTAAGAATGCAAGTTTGATTGTCAACTTCAATGAGTTCGTGTTACAACTTTTGCTACAAAGTGATAATTTCTTTGTGTTCAATGTTTGAATCCCATGAATTGTTTGCACAATCTTGCTGTTCCTCACCAACTTTAAACATCAACTATCTGAGCAGCTAACCGATCGCTGCAGCTGTACATAGTCCATCTGTAAATAGCCCACCCAATCTATCTACCTCATCCCTATACTGTTTTTATTTTATTTACTTTTCTGCTCTTTTGCACACCAGTATCTCTACTTGCACATCATCATCTGCTCATTTATCACTCCAGTGTAATCTGCTAAATTGTAATTATTCGCTCTTATCACCTATTTATTGCCTACCTCCTCATGCCTTCTGCACACACTGTCTATAGACTTTATTTTATCTACTGTGTCATTGGCTTGTTTATTGTTTACTCCATGTGTAACTCTGTGTTGTTGTCTGTGTCACACTGCTTTGCTTTATCTTGGCCAGGTCGCAGTTACAAATGAGAACTTGTTCTCAACTAGCCTACCTGGTTAAATAAAGGTGAAATAAAAAATGTCATAAAAAATTAAACTTAACTCTCAATTTTAATCTTGCAATGTTCTGTAGAAACTTAAATCACATAAGTTGATGTTTTAATATTAGGATCAGAAAAACTTGTCCACGCAATGAAGATTGCAGTCTCTTTTAAAAACAAAGAAACATGTAACTTTTTCTCAACATTGTAATGTAGAAAAACACTTTGTATTTTATATTTTAATGTTTGAAGGTTGAATTATTGTATTTCGTTAACTACTATTCATTTATTATTACAATGATTCTTAACACTGTTTTTAACATTGATCATAATGCATCAATTTAATCTTGTTTTTAGAAGTTCATTGTCATGAACTTGATGAAATGTTACTGCGTGATAATCATTCGAGTCACATTTTTGGTATTTTGTTAAGCATTGAAGGCTTCATTGTTGTTGAATAAGAAACCATGTTTACTCTTAATGTGTGTGTGTGTGTGTGTTTGATTAAGGATGAAAGAGTGAGATCTGCCCCAAAAAATGTGACCATAACAAAGTGGCCCTTGCAGAGCAAGGGGAATAACTACTCCAAGTCTCAGAGCGAGTGACGTTTGAAACGCTATTAGCGCACACCCAGCTAACTAGCTAGCCATTTCACATCGGTTACACCACCCATCAGGCTGATAGGCTTGAAGTCATAAACAGCGCTGTGCTTGCGAAGAGCTGCTGGCAAAACGCACGAAAGTGCTGTTTGAATGAATGCTTATGAGCCTGCTGCTGCCTATCATCGCTCAGTCAGACTGCTCTATCAAATCATAGACTTAATTATAATATAATAAACACACAGAAGTACGAGCCTTAGGTCATTAATATGGTCGAATCCGGAAACTATCATCATTTCGAAAACAAAACGTTTATTATTTCAGTGAAATACGAAACCGTTCTGTATTTTATCTGACGGGTGGCATCCCTATGTCTAAATATTCTTGTTACTTTGCACAACCTTCAATGTTACGTCATAATTACATAAAGTTCTGGCAAATTAGCTCGCAATGAGCCAGGCTGCCCAAACTGTTGCATATACCCTGACTCTGCGTGCAATGAATGAGAAATGACACAATTTCACCTGGTTAATATTGCCTGCTAACCTGGATTTCTTTTAGCTAAATATGCAGGTTAAAAAATATATACTTCTGTGTATTGATTTTAAGAAAAGCATTGATGTTTATGGTTAGGTACACATTGGAGCAACGATGCGCACCGCATCGATTATATGCAACGCAGGGCACGCTAGATAACGAGTAATATCATCAACCATGTGTAGTTAACTAGTGATTATGATGGATTGATTGTTTTTTATAAGATAAGTTTCATGCTAGTTAGCAACTTACCTTGGCTTCTACTGCATTCGCGTAACAGGCAGGCTCCTCGCGGAGTGCAATGAGAGGCAGGTGGTTAGAGCGTTGGACTAGTTAACTGTAAGGTTGCAAGATTGGATCCGTCGATCTGCCCCTGAACAAGGCAGTTAACCCACCATTCCTAGGCCGTCATTGATAATAAGACTGTGTTCTTAACTGACTTGCTTAGTTAAATAAAAGGTAAATCTTTTATTTTTTTAAATAAATACATTTATAAAGAAATCGGCAAAAATCGGCGCCCAAAAATAGATTTTTCCGATTGTTATGAAAACTTGAAAATCGGCCCTAATTAAATCGGCCATTCCGATTAATCGGTCGACCTCTAGCTGGAATAATACATTATGGCCGCTCTCTTGCATTTCAAAGATGGTACATCATCTTCTACCAGATCTATTGTGTTATATTCTCCTGCATTCCTTTCACATTTCCACAAACTTCAAAGTGTATCCTTTCAAATGGTACCAAGAATAAGCATATCCTTGCTTCAGGGCCTGAGCTACAGGCAGTTAGATTTGGATATGTTATTTTAGGCGAAAATGGGGGGAGCTAATCCAGAGCTAATCTACTGGCTAGAGGGTCGTTCCGTTTGATTTCAATCACTTTTGAGTTGAAAAAAACTTTCCATACATATTTGTATATGCCAAAACATTCAGAAGATAAGAGGTGCTCAAAGTGGACCCATTTTGTATACCCCACCAATTTTTTTTTATTCATAAAAGCGAAGGCCGTGAGGCCGATACGTAAGCTTATTAAAGATCAGTGATCCTATCAAGAGCAGTGTGCGGTTTCCTTTCTCCTTCATCTTGTTCAACTGTTGCCATGCACCTGCAAAGAGATTGCTCAGATGTTCCGAGTGCCTTTTGAATTTTGTATACCCCACCATACCATGAGACATCCATGTCTTCATCACTGGAAAAGATTAACAGTTGAGTTTGGTAACATTAAGTTATTTTCGGCTGTAGGTAATAATGCAATAAATGTTCTGAACAAATAAGGTAAGATTTTTTAAAAATAAAATAAACAAAATACTGCCAAGTTGGCTAGGAGATAGGAACAGGGTGACCATGTCTGTCAGAGCCATCTTGTTATCAAATTACACCTGCTAAGTAAAAGAGAGAACAATGTGCCATCGAGATGGATAGAGAGCAGTTGCTTCGCAAGGCATCTCTACCTGAAAATACATGATCTAAGTGATTGATAGTTAGTATTCAGCGGTCATAAAACTATGCCTTATTTACCCTGAAGAACTACTGAAATAGTGATTTTGTCAAGACAACATAGGAAGCAGATCTATACAGATGAGATGACTTGGGGAAAAAATGATAAATTCATCAAATAAAACAAATGTAATATACACAACTGAAATATTTGATCAAAGTAAAGTAATGTAAATAAATTATGGTTAATAAGTAGTAATGGAGTCACTACCATCATGGGAATTGTATTACTTGTTTGTTTTGTGTTGTTACAGCATTCAACCCACATAATACATGGTGCAATTAATAAAAATGTAAAAGTGATATTGTTTTTCCTAATTGAACCGACCTCAAAGCACTAATCGCTCAGCATTACAATAGAGCCAATCAATTGCCGAAGATTCCACCCAATTACTTTCACCAATATTGCTCTCAGAGATCTGTGATTGCTTCGAGGAAGGGCAGTAGGGTTGAATTGTACCAGTATTCCAACAGGTCTCTCTCTGTCTGGTCCCTGTTTGTGGAACTCTGCGTGGGTGATTGATGTTGTGAATTGTGAATTTCCTGAGTCCTCTCATGCTCCCAACCCCAGTCCCTTCTCTCCACCCTGCCCCCCCCCAAATCTCTCCTCTCATGTGAAACAGGGCAGATTAACTGCTGCTCCTCCCTCCGTATCCACTAAAACACACTGAATGGGACAACCTTTCCCCTCCGACACAGATCAGTGGTAAACACACATTGTGAAAGACCAGAAGGAGTCTTAAAAGGAGGGGAACATGGCGTAGGTAGATTCTATGGAGCTCATCAACTATTAGCTCTTCAACTGACCTAGATGAATTCTGCCTGTTCTTACTATCTCTTACCCCAAAGATATGAATGCCACCACAATGTTATACATCAGTCAAGTCTACACATTCTACACTGCTCAAAAAATAAAGGGAACACTAAAATAACACATCCTAGATCAGAATGAATTAAATATTCTTATTAAATACTTTTTTCTTTACATAGTTGAATATGCTGACATCAAAATCACACAAAAATTATCAATGGAAATCAAATTTATCAACCCATGGAGGTCTGGATTTGGAGTCACACTCAAAATTAAAGTGGAAAACCACACTACAGGCTGATCCAACTTTGATGTAATGTCCTTAAAACAAGTCAAAATGAGGCTCAGTAGTGTGTGTGGCCTCCACGTGCCTGTATGACCTCCCTACAAAGCCTGGGCATGCTCTTGATGAGGTGGCGGATGGTCTCCTGAGGGATCTCCTCCCAGACCTGGACTAAAGCATCCGCCAACTTCTGGACAGTCTGTGGTGCAGTCTGGTTGGTGGAGGGAGTGAGACATGATGTCCCAGATGTGCTCAATTGGATTCAGGTCTGGGGAATGGGCGGGCCAGTCCATACCATCAATGCCTTCCTCTTGCAGGAACTGCTGACACACTTCAGCCACATGAGGTCTAGCATTGTCTTGCATTAGGAGGAACCCAGGGCCAACCGCACCAGCATATGGTCTCACAAGGGGTCTGAGGATCTCATCTCGGTACCTTATGGCAGTCAGGCTACCTCTGGCGAGCACATGGAGGCACATGGAGGCCCAAAGAAATGCCACCCCACACCATGACTGACCCACCGCCAAACCGGTCATGCTGGAGGATGTTGCAGGCAGCAGAACGTTCTCCACGGCGTCTCCAGACTCTGTCACCTCTGTCACATGTGCTCAGTGTGAACCTGCTTTCATCTGTGAAGAGCACAGGGCGCCAGTGGCGAATTTGCCAATCTTGGTGTTCTCTGGCAAATGCCAAACGTCCTGCACGGTGTTGGGCTGTAAGCACAACCCCCACTTTTGGACGTCGGGCCCTCATACCACCCTCATGGAGTCTGTTTCTGACCGTTTGAGCAGACACATGCACATTTGTGGCCTGCTGGAGGTCATTTTGCAGGGCTCTGGCAGTGCTCCTCCTTGCACAAAGGCGGAGGTAGCGGTCCTGCTGCTGGGTTGTTGCCCTCCTACGGCCTCCTCCACGTCTCCTGATGTACTGGCCTGTCTCCTGGTAGCGCCTCCATGCTCTGGACACTACGCTGACAGACACAGCAAACCTTCTTGCCACAGCTCGCATTGATGTGCCATCCTGGATGAGCTGCACTACCTGAGTCACTTGTGTGGGTTGTAGACTCCGTCTCATGCTACCACTAGAGTGAAAGAACCGCAAGCATTCAAAAGTGACCAAAACATCAGCCAGGAAGCATAGGAACTGAGAAGTGGTCTATGGTCACCACCTGCAGAACCACTCCTTTATTGGGGGTGTCTTGCTAATTGCCTATAATTTTCACCTGTTGTCTATTCCATTTGCACAACAGCATGTGAAATGTATTGTCAATCAGTGTTGCTTCCTAAGTGGACAGTTTGATTTCACAGAAGTGTGATTGACTTGGAGTTACATTGTGTTGTTTAAGTGTTCCCTTTATTTTTTTGAGCAGTGTATATTCATAACGTATATGGGTGCATTTGCAATCTAGGTTACGGGTTTCTGTCGTATACTGAAAGCATGAATGGACTGGTTTCCATTATCACAGTCATAAGAGACCAAATGACCCCTTTCAAACATGCTTCTACTAGGGCAAACCAATATGACAGGTTGTGTGTGGGTGGACAAGTCTAAACTCACCCGGGTGGAAACTTAACCCCAAGTCATGATTGACTGAAGGCAGCAGATATAGACCTAGTAACTGAGTTTTGTGACTGTAGTGTGTTTCTTTCATAAGCAACCAGGCTTAGTGTCAATGTAGACAGATTAATCTTCTTCCACACAAAACACAAACGTTTTGGAAGGTCTTGCAACATCCTTGCGAAATACAAAATACTAGCCGATAAACTTCAACTAGGTCTATGCTTATGGCTACCACAGGTAGCCTTGCTCCTGGTTTTCTAAACAATGAAAGAACATTGTATAAATATTACTCCACACCTCAACATTTTAAGGTAATATATAGCCCAAAGCCCAACTGTTACTCTATAAGGATTTAAAGCAAATTACTTAGAAGGAACATGGACAGACCATTATAGTCCTGACATTACATTCTCCTAGGGTTGCAAAATTATGGTAAAACTTTCCTTAAAACTGGGGAATTTTGAGAATGTTACTGGAATTTTGCAACCCTGACTACATCCTCCTAAAATACACACACAACACCGACCATAAACAAACTACAATGACTTGTATAGGACATTTCTAAATCACCAATTGGCACTAACAAGTGCCTGCTGCACCTCCCACTGCAGCACGAATGAATCAACATCAGCAGACATACCCAAGCCAACCCACAAGTCTGTGTCCTTTCACACAGTGGTAACTAACTGCCTAGTCAGACCGATGAGGTGTGAAACCACACAACGCGTCCTCCACACAGCTCTAGTCGGGTGTGGTGCCACTACAACTAAAACTGCTGTTGTTCACTTCAATAATCACAGAAAATGCATTGTACATTAAATATTACCAATGACTACCCAAATGCCAAAGACGTGATCAAATGATAGGCTGAGGAGGACTTTTGTTTATAGAAAAAAAACAGAACATGACCCTGTGTTGTAGCGGTTCTTAGTAATAAAAGGGGAATCCAATGTGAGGAATATGTGAACCCTGGACTTGTTTATATACATTCTGCCCTGTACTCTTACATTTTAGGTTGGCTTTCTTCCTCCGGTTCTCTCTCCCTTAGTCCATAACTCTTGTGCTCTCTTAAAGGGACACAATCATTTAACATGATCATCACAGACGCCAAGATGCCAACTGTAGCATTGTATTCTGCTTCCACGAAAAGCGTGGCTAGATGCTTATAGCTAGGGTATTCAACCGGGGGTCCACAATTATAAAATAAAAAAAAATGTTTTATTATTATTATTTTTTTTTTTACAAATGTACCCACCCCAATGTTATGAATATTGCTAGCAACAACAATACACTTTTTTATTACATACCTAACGTAGAAAAGAGGATAACATTTTTTTTTAATGTTCTCTTTCTCAACTCCTATTATTGAGAAAATTACATACATTGGAGCCAATTACACAATCGGACATAGGCTTTGAAAAAGCACCTACGAATAGGCGACAAGATGGGTTGGGGTCAATTCCATATCAATTCAGAAAGTCAACTTCAGTTCAAATTTGTCCGAATTGAAAAGCATTGAAGACAATTGGAATTTCAGTGTACTTCCTGAATTTAAATAGAATTGACTCTAACCCTGGCGGCAAGTGCCGCTGGCTGCTGGTAAGCTTTCTTGACTTGGAAGTACATTTTTGCCAAGACATGGATAACCTTTGTTTAACTAGCTAAACAGCTGCTCTTAGTGAAAATGTGTTTTAAGTTACCTTTCTAGCTAATAAGCCATGTTAGAATTTACACTTCCTCATCCAATTATAATGTGGGGAGGTCAAAATAATGGAAAACTGTCTACCAAATCTATTAATCTTAAAATGTTGATTACTTCTCCTTGCCATCAAGGGGTTCCTGGGTCGCTGGTTTGCCTGGGAGGGTGTCCCTGGGCAAGAAAAGGTTGAAGACCCCTGGCTTGCTAACCTCTATAGTTATATTAACTACTAAGTTAAACTAAACAAATAGAGTAAAAAAGGCTTTGTCCAATAAGCTTGTTTGCCCACTGCAATGGGCCCATATCACTGAGATGCACCCCAGAGCTGGTAGCTTACCTTGCTTCATGACCACTAAACCCATAATAAGTTGAGTAATGCAATTAAGCATCTAATTGGATAGATCCACCCACTTTCTGAAGAGAGTGCTATTCACAGACCCCTTAAACCCTGCTTATAGACTCTGCTGGCAAACAACTGTTGCTTGTTAATTGCTACCTGGCTTGACAACGGGAAAATTTTCACCAAATTTTCACAAACAACTAGGGCAAAGACAATACCAGTATCGCGATACTCGGGAGTATAGTGGTAAGGAAACAAAACAAAGCGGATTTGACTTCTTTAGGAAAACAGCCAAAATGTTGGAAACAAACATCATTATGTTGTCATTCAGAGTCACGTTTATTTATTTTTCAAGCTATAGCACACAATATCTTATATACAGCTGGTTTTTAATGGACCAAAGAGTTGTGCTTCTTGTTTCCATTTTTGCCATGAAATAAAAGTGCTACTTATATCGTAACAGCCCTACAAACAATGGTAAACACATCCCTGACATTAGCTAGGCCTACCTCCCAGCTAGTCTAAAAAGACCCCCACAGCCAGACGTGTGTGTGTGTGTGTGTGTGTGTGTAACAGCTCACCACCAAGAGAGCTGAGCGAGAGACAGAGCATTAATGCACTGGGTACAAGGAAGGAAACTCAACTCTCCAGACAAACAGTGTTACCCCCTGCCATAAAGCCCCCCAAAGGGGGAAGCAGGGGTAAAAGAGGAAGAGAGAGAAAAGGAGGGGGGGGGCAGAAAGAGAGAGATTTAATGAGTAAGTGTTGGAGAGTTTGTGGGAGTTGAAGAGGTAGTAAAAGGTGGACTGATGGGGATGAACTGAAATAGGATTGAAGGAAAGAAAGTGAGGGAGTATATGTGAGAAACAGAGAAAAGACTAACCCACACACACAGAGGCTAGACAGTTGATGATAACACAACGGCATCATCATCATCGTTTCTACTCTGTATTCCGAGTACCCTTCGGCCCACAGTGTGGGCTGCTTCTCTCTGGTATCTACTGGGGGAACAAGAGTTTGGGAGAAACTCAAACACTAGCACAGCCATTACGCAACTGTTTCCACTAACGCTCTGCTGGATAGAAGGGCCGGGACGATACCAGTATCGCGATAGTAGTTAGTCTCATGTCAAGGAAACAAAACACGAAGTGGAATGAACTTATTCAGGAAAACAGCCCTAATGTTGGAAACAAACATCATTATGTTGTCATTCAGAGTCACGTTTCTTTATTTTTCAAGCTATAGCACGCAATATTTTACATACAGCAGGTTTTTAAAGGACCAAATAATTAAGTTTGCTTCGTGATTTCATTTTTTGTCATGGAAAATAATATTGCGACACTTGTATCATCACAGCCCTACAAACAACAGTAAACACATCCCAGACATTAGCCTTTAACACAAACACTAGTACAGCCATTACGCAACTGTTTCCACTAATGCTCTACTCGATAGACAAACAAACCACAACTAGGCCAACTCAAAACCTGATCAACTGCTAAAACAACCGAGGATTCACTATGGTTCAACCTTCAGTTGAACTGCTTCATTTTCTGTTTGCGAAGTAGGGACATGGTGGAATCAAGTATCAATGTAGCTATATCTGACATGTCCCTTTCTCCAAGTCGTATATTTCACTGGTATGATAAACTGGAAACCCGTCATCCTGCAGACTGAAGGAATGAATGGGTCCCTGGTGGAATCCATCACTCCCTACTGGATTAGATGAAACACTGAACAAAACGCTCAGTTGTAATGAAGTTGTAAATTGAGATGAAAAAAAAAACTATCTTTTCAGTTACAACTTTTTTGCATAATTATAGCTACATATAATTTAGCTATTATAATTTAGCAATTATGTTAGCTATTTATTTTTTTACAATACCATAATCAACTATTTTGATTATTGAAAAGGGAAGCAGATGGTAGCTAACACTCACTGTCATAAAACTAGCTTTTTACTGTTTACTCTTGGGGTTATCATGTCTAGTACTAGTTATATCATATATCATAAATATTATGTCACCAAAGCAGACATGGTTTGCGATAAAATGGGAACTTCTGTTAGCTAACGTTTGTTACACTCACACAGACTGTTTTAGAGCTGGCTAGCCATACTAGCATCTAGTTATAATCATCTAGCTAGTAAAAATGAAAACTAGGTAAGTAGCCACACATTGCTAATGTTAGTTAGATAAGTTTGTAAATGTTGAAATATGTACAGTATTCAAAATGATGACCCAAGGGAGTTTGTCAGCAAACTAAACATACTGGATTTTGATAGCTAGCAGTTAACTGGATAGCTAAAATAGCTTACTTGCTAGCTAACTGATTAGCATGTCATCTGATTCTAATGCTTGGCGTGATGTTTCATATATCCACAACACAAAAACAAATGTATTTGTCCCATGCCGAGACATTTGACCCACAGTTTAACTAGCTTGTTGTCATTTTACTCTAAGTTACCGTTAGCTATTTAACTTAGCTAGCTAATTTGATGTGAGATGGTTACAGTACTAACGTTAGCTATGTGTGTGGTTGAAGCTCAGCAGTTTAGGCAAGCTTTACGATATGCTAACTTTGGTTAAGGTCAAGTTGATATAATTTTACCTTTGCTGCATGAAAACAATTGTTCAAAGCAGTAGGCAGTTGAATCCTGGACAGTCTGAATTTCGCCTGGCGATGTGTTCCCCGACTCTTATTCCACGTTCATTAACGAACACACGGAACGTTATTTCTGTTTTCCCAGCATCTTCTAATGTTACCTGACAAACTCGAATTGCGACTTTTTTAAACGTAAATATAATACGCTTGTCGCCTATTAGTTCATTCGTTGCATATCTCGTACGTTAATAGACAGAGAATGTTGGTCGAACTGTAGAAGGACATGTCATTCCCAAAGTTTTTTGTTTTTCTTCAGTCTAGCGCCGCTCCACGATCTGTCACACGCACTTCTGTCGTCGTGGTTTGACGTCACACCATCCGATAAACGCGTACATCGTAGTGTCGAGTGTCAGTGTGGTCACTGTATCGATTTTACGGTACTTTGCTTTTCAGAATGAAAAGGCAAATAACAACAAGAGCAAAGTTTACGTTTATCCTACAAATGATTTACTTAGACTTTAGGAATGAACGTGCACAGCGCGTTATCCATTTTTTGTACCCAGTCTGACCTACTCATTGTGGAAAGAAAAAACATGTTAAAAGTGTAAAATCACCTTTAATATGTTTGAGAACTCCTGTACGTTTGCAGCAATATGATATAACCGGTGAAAAATAGTATACTATAATATACTATAGTCCCATCATCAGTAATAATAATAATAATAATACTAATAATAAATACACCACTCCCTATGTTTCTGTGGCTGTCAGTAACCCACAGAAGGAACGTGTTATTATGCCACACCCTAAATTATAATTATTCATAATTGGATGGTGATTATTTAATCACCACCCCGATATATGTTTATATATACTTTTGAACGGTAGTGTATCTGCATATATAAAATGTTATTTTCTTTCAAGAACAAGGACATTTCTAAGTGACCTCAAACTTTTGAATGGTAGTGTATCTCACTTAGAAATGTCCTTGTTCTTGAAAGAAAATAACATTTTTTGTCCATTAAAATAACATAAAATTGATCAGAAATACAGTGTAGACATTGTTAATGTTGTAAATGACTATTGTAGCTGGAAACGGCAGATTTTTTAATAGAATATCTACATAGGCGTACAGAGGTCCATTATCAGCAACCATCACTCCTGTGTTCCAATGGCATGTTGTGTTAGCTAATCCAAATGTATAATTTTAAAAGGCTAATTGATCATTAAAAAACCTTTTTGCAATTATGTTAACACAGCTGAAAACAGTTGTTCTGATTAAAGAAGCAATAAAACTGGCCTTTAGACTAGTTGAGTATCTGGAGTGTCAGCATTTGTGGGTTCGATTACAGGCTCAAAATGGCCGGAAACAAATAACTTTCTTCTGAAACTCGTCAGTCTATTGTTGTTCTGAGAAATGAAGGCTGTTCCATGCGAGAAATTGCCAAGAAACTGAAGATCTCGTACAACGCTGTGTGCTACTCCCTTCACAGAACAGCGCAAATTGTCTCTAACCAGAATAGAAAGAGGAGTGGGAGGCCCCGGTGCACAACTGAGCAAGAGGACAAGTACATTCGTGTCTAGTTTGAGAAACAGACGCTTCAAAAGTCCTCAACTGACAGCTTCATTACATAGTACCCGCAAAACACCAGTCTCAACGTCAACAGTGAAGAGGCGACTCCGGGATGCTGGCCTTCTAGGCAGAGTTCCTCTGTCCAGTGTCTGTGTTCTTTTGCCAATCTTAATCTTTTCTTTTAATTGCCCAGTCTGAGATATGGCTTTTTCTTTGCAACTCTGTCTAGAAGGTCATTATCCCGGAGTCGCCTCTTCACTGTTGACGTTGAGACAGATTTCTACACTGTATTTCTGATCAATTTGATGTTATTATAATGGACAAAAAATGTGACATGTCCTAGCTTTTCTTTCAAAAACAATGTGACCCCAAACTTTTGAACGGTAGTGTACATGTAGGTAGTTATTTAAGTGACTATGCATAGATAATAACAAAGAGTAGCAGCAGTGTAAGGCGGGGGGGAGGGGGGGGGGGCAATGCAAATAGTCTGGGTAGCCATTTGATTAGATGTTCAGGAGTCTTATGGCTTGGGGGTAGAAGCTGTTTAGAAGCCTCTTGGACCTAGTCTTGGCGCTCCGGTACCGCTTGCCATGCGGTAGCAGAGAGAACAGTCTATGAATAGGTTGGCTGGAGTCTTTGACAATTTTTCTTCCTCTGACACCACCTGGTATACAGGTCCTGGATGGCAGGAAGCTTGGCCCCAGTGATGTTCCCATGCCCGAGCTGTTGCCATACCAGGCAGTGATGCAACCAGGATGCTCTCGATGGTGCAGCTGTAGAACCTTTTGAGGATGTGAGGACCCATGCCAAATCTTTTCAGTCTCCTGAGGGGGAATAGGTTTTGTCGTGCCCTCTTCACGACTGTCTTGTATTTATGTATTTGTTTAATGTATTTTGATGTGTTATATGCATGCCTGTAGTTTGTTGATAGCAAAGTTTCCTATGAGATATTACAGTATTCTATTCTATTATTTTCTACTGTACTGGTATTCTGTTCACTACCTTTCTATTTTGCTTTATTGCCATTGTTGTCAACTACACTGCCACTAGGTGTCTCTGTTGACCATATTTTCTGCAGAGGTAGAGGACAGCTTTTGCAGGGTTTTGCATGTCACCAGCATTGTTTGGTTGAGGATGTATATAAAAGCAGACTGCTTCAAGAGAAGGAGCAGGAAGGCGCAACCACAAAGGATATGATGTAACAATCATTATACATAATTTATTTCCATTTCAAACTCTTCATCCCACTGTACAAAATAATAAAATGCAGTACTACAGGATATTTCTTAACGTAGCTCTTTATTAGCTAGCTATAACTGGCATGTTCACATATCGCCAACCAGGATCAAACTGACCATGACCTAACCATTTGGGTGGTCTTAACCAATCATAGCACAGATATGGCGGTAAAATGCATCCAATTACAATTCAGTATGTTTACACATATGAATATTACATCCCCCTTCTGTTAAAACAAAAGAATAATGTTTACATATTCTAAGGGTTTCTTTTGAATACATGCTCTGTAGTTTGAACTCAAGGTAAGTAACCATTTATATTGCATTCTACACCAACTGAATCAACATAGACTCTGAAACAATGATCCAACATACTGTTACTTTTCAAACAAGGGATTCTCAGCAACTCAGCTTTCACTGTAGAAATAACATCTTAACATTTCAAACAAATACAATACGAAAGCATTTCAAGTGAACTTTCAATAACAAGTTTACAGTCTGGAACTCTTTTAGGGCAGCGATCCGTCTACACCCTTTGACATTTCACAGGTCTAGGACAGCCCTGGGCTTGACCTCTCTTCCTGACCTTGTGCAATATGATGCTGAGCATGCTTCTGTGTCAGTCAACAGTTCTTGTGGTGTTGCAGGTAAGTATGGTGTATGTTGTGCTGTGTGTGTGTTTAGTCCATCACGTTCTCTTTCAGGGGAACAGTTCATCTCATCAGTGTGTTGTTCTTTTGTGTTCAGTAGATGACTACGACTGCGGCGGTACACCGCTCCTTCTGCGGTGCGGAAGTGATATGAACGCTCAGTGTCAGCTGGCTGGATGACGACTGCTGGCTTCCAGAGGCCATGCTCCTGGATTCTAACTGACTCTCCATCGATCAGTGGTGGCAGTGGTCTAGCTGACCTGTCGTAGTTTCGCTTTTGTTGTTGTTGTCTCTGTGCACGTTTTCCATGCATTTCCTTGTAGCTGACGACCTCAGGTTGCAGCTGCTGGTTGGTGCTGGAAGGCATTGAGCGAAGTCTGCGGCTCTTCAAGAGCTGGGCTGGTGATTTGAAGTTGTCAACGGGAGTGTTGCGGTATTCAAGGAGACTGAGGTAGGGGTCTCTTGTCTGCTTTTGCTTTGTCCATGAGTGATTTAGCAATCTGCACTGATTTTTCAGCAAGGCCATTACTTTGAGGGTAATGTGGGCTTGTGGTGACATGTGTGAACTTCCATGCTTTTGTGAAGGATTCAAACTCATTTGATTTGTAACAGGGCCCATTGTCAGATATTAAAGTCTCTACAATGCCATGTGAAGCTTGTCAAGTTCGAAGTATCTGCTGTAGTAGTCCACTGTTACGATGTAGTCCTCGTTGTTCAGGTGAACAGATCGGTTGTCACGACCTGCCAGGGTCGGTCTGGGATACAGTGAGGTAACATTGGCTCTTTGGTGTTTGAGGGGCGTCGTTCAAGAAATATGGCGCATTTACCAACAATGTCCTCTATTTGTTTGCACATTCCGGGACAAAACAAAATGTCCCGTGCTCTCTGTTTGCACTTTTCCATGTCCAAAATCTCTTCTCTGAGACTGGTAGGAATAATGATTTTCTCTCCGTTGATCTGTGGTAGTTGATCACGATGGTTCCAGAATTCTGAGATGCTGTGAGGGCATTTTCTCCTCTCCTCAGGCCATCCGTCCTTTATGACTTTCCTCGGCTGTGCGAGTTGTGAGTCATTTTCTGTTTCTGCTTGGATGTCATTCAGTTTTGTGTCACTAACTGGTAAGTTGCTGTACACAGTGTGCACTTGCATGTCCATGCCTTCACTGAGGCTGCTGTCCTTATAGGTAAGAAACTTCCTGGAGAGTGTGTCTGCGACAGGGATGTCTTAGCCTGGACGGTGAGTGATTGTGAAGTCGTATTTTTGTAGTTGAAGGATCATTCTCTGTAGCCTTGGCGGGGCTGCGGCTAGTCGTTTCCTCATAATTGACTCAAGGAGCTTGAGGTCGGATTCCACAATGACTTGTCGTCCATATATGTACTGATGGAAAAGTTTACATCTGAACCAAATGGCGTAGAGCTCCTTTTCGATTTGAGGGTAGTTGATTTCACAGTCTGTGAGAGATTTGGAAACATAGCCGATGGGCTTTCCTTCTTGCAGTAGCACTGCACCTAGTCCATACTTCGACGCGTCCACTTGGAGTCTGAGCTCTTTGTCGGGGTCGTAGTAGGCAAGGATTGGTCCAGGTTCTCTCGTGATCAAGTTTTTCACATTCTGGAAAGCAATGTCGTGTTGCTTGTCCCAGAGAAACTCACTGGACTGCTTTAGCAGTTGACACAGGCGTGCATTAGCATTGGAGAGGCTGGGTGCAAACTTGGCTAAGTAGTTGACCATGCCAAGCACTGTTTCCAGCTCTGCACAGTTCTTTGGTGGCTCCATTTCTTTTATGGCTGAGATCTTCTGTGGATCTGGCTTGATGAGAAGATGTCCGAAGTAGCTGACCTCTGTAACGCCGACTGTGCTCTTCTCGGGGTTGAGCCGGACTCCTCTCTCGCGGGACCTTTGCAGCATTGCGCAGAGATTTCGGTTGTGCTCCTCTTTGGTTTGACCATAGACAAGTCCATTAGTCACAACTCCGTTGAGGCCTTCGTACACTTCGTCAATCTTTCGATGAAACTCGTCTTGGGCTGAGATAATCCCAAAAGGCAGGCGACGGAACCTGTAGCGTCCAAACGGTGTGTTGAATGTTTTGAGCTTAGATGACTCTTCTGTGAGCTTGATAGCCCAGTAGCCTGATCTAGCGTCCATGACACTGAAGTAGTGTGCTCCCGCTAGCTTGTGTGTGATGCCATCTAGCGTCGGTAAAGGATAATGGGATGTTTGATAGCCTTGTCCAAGTCTCTTGGGTCGAGACATACTCGGAGCTTGCCTGTGCATGGTTTCTCCACCATCACTAACGCGTTCACCCAGTCAGTCGGTTCTGTAACCTTGGTGACTATGTCAGATTGCTCCATGCTCGCCAACTCTTTCTTCAGACAGGCACTGGAGAGCAAGGGGAATCTTTCTCGGTGGTTAGACCACAGGGGTTGCGTCTGGGTCAAGGTGAATGGTACATTCTCCTGGGAATAATCCTATTCCTGTAAAAACATCAATAAACTCCTCCAGTACATTGTCTGTCTCTACTGGTGCTGTCTCTACTTGTGCACCAGTGTCTAGTTTGAACTTTAGCTTTGTGCCTTGTGTTCCTATCTCAATGTCAGCAAAGGCTTGCTCTGTCTCTGATATATGACTTTTCTGTGTCACTGAATCAATAAACATTTCATCAGCGTTTGACTCTTTGATTGACATTTCATCTTCACTCACTGAGTACTGTTTTTCCACGGTAAGCTCTGCACACTTTTGCAAAGTGATTCCATTTTCCACATTTAGTACACTGTTTGCCTTTCGCTGGGCAATTTCCTTGTTCGCCATTCACAATATCCACATGTTTTGGGGAGTTTTGAGTCTGTGTCGCTCTGTTTTGGAGTTATGTCTCTCTCCGTTCTAAAACACGCTCTCTGTGCATAGGAGGTGTGCTTTGATGTCTGCCTGACTGTGTGCACTGCTTGTTCACGTGATGCACTCCTGCTGCCGCACGAAATGGTTTTCATCTGAGCCTGTGCTAGCTCGTGAGATCTGGCTATGTCGATAGCTTTGTCCAGCGTTACCTCAGACTGCGAGGGTTGAAAATATGCTTGGCCTATCATGAGGGTGTCTGTGTGTGTTAGAAGTAACATTAGCGGAAAATGGCTAACCTTGGGTGTAGGCAGTTATCATGAGTTATGGGGACACATATAGAGCGTAGTGTAGCAAACAGACTGTCTTTTGTTAGAACTCAAACTTAGCACTAACAGGAGCCAGGTGTGTGATAACTGTATCGAGAGTATGAGCGCATAGATATTCTACACAGCTACAACGCCTGACCGCTGAAGGGCCTAGAGGCCGGGACCAGTTTGTGCGCCAACAATCAACGATAGGCTGAGTGAGTTTAAACCACGCCCAGTCTCTACTCTGACAGGCCGGCTCGGAAGCAGGAACTACTTCTGTCAGAGTATATTATAATAACTTTGTCAGGAACAAGTCAGTTCTCTGTTTGCCCTGCGAGGTGTGACAGAGAGCCCGTATTTACGAAATCCGCATTTACCACTTATTGCTTAGCTAATAAAAAGTACATAGTATACAATCGGTGACTCAGTGTCATACTTGTTCTGATTCGAATTGACGCAACCCTTAATAAGACCCAACATTCAAAAGTTTCTCTCTCACTCGCGGTGAGTATATTCCAAATACAATACGGTCCCTGACCATCTCATCCTTGTTTGCATAATCACAGTCTTTCACAAGCAGACGCAGCTCAGTCACAAACTGTTCAGAAGACTCGCTAGCTCCCTGTACTTTCTCATGGAATTTGTACCTAGCGAAAATAGTATTGGTCTTCGGCGCAACATATACTTCAAAACGATTATAGTATGTTGTTAGTACCTTTGATTCAGCCTCGGTAAGTGTCCATGTGTTGTTTATATCTCTCCCTTTTTCACCGATCCAGAGGAGCAAGTAGCTGCACTTTTCATCTTCTCCTTTATCCTTCAGAGGACCTGTGAACATTAGCTCCACATGCTGTTTGTACTTACGCCATGCGTCGGGTAAGTTTGTAGACTCCCAGTCCATTCGAGCTGAAGGAACTCCAGAAAAATCCATCTTGTAAGACCTTTACTCTGACACCATGTCTTGTTTTGCACACATTGTACAAAATAATAAAATGCAGTACTACAGGATATTTCTTAACGTAGCTCTTTATTAGCTAGCTATAACTGGCATGTTCACGTATCGCCAACCAGGATCAAACTGACCATGACCTAACCATTTGGGAGGTCTTAACCAATCATAGCACAGTATGATATGGCGGTAAAATGCATCCAATTACAATTCAGTATGTTTACACATATGAATATTACAAATCATTGTACATCATTTATTTCAATTTCAAACTCTTCCTCCCACATGTCAAAAACAATCATCAGCCAAGTTGTCCAGTGCTGTTTTTGTTAATGAGCTTTGGTTTTCAATTACAATTAAAAAGAGGTTACAGAATAAACACATTTATGGTTCAAATTTGAAGACTTTCCTGCCATGAAAGCACCAAGAATATTAGCATTATTTTGCTAATATTATTACCGTCATAGTAATTGACCAAGTAAGGACGGGGAGAGAGAGAAAAGAAAGGTGAAAATACTCACATAAAAATACATCCTCTTAAGTAAACAAAAGATGATATCAAATGATCTGATAGTACAATCCCAGTGGTATGTATTTACATTAACATTAGCTTGGGGGTGTTGGGCCTCAGGCACAGTCCATGTCCCCATTGGAGGCTTGAGACAGACGCCTCTCCTCTCTCCCTATGATGCTCACACTCTCCTCACACTCCTTCTCCTCTATGTTCTCCTGCTCATTCTCTCTCTCCCTCTCCTTCTCCCTCTCTCCCTCGCTCCTCTGATGGTACAGGTGTAGGCTTGAGCCTCGTAAGGAGGGCCCACGCACAACCGGATCCCCTGAGCCTCCAAGTGAGAGTCTTCTCTCTGGGATAGAGAGAGGGATGGGAGGAGAGAATCAGAGCGAAAGCAAGAAAGAGAATGCAGGAAGGACAAGGAGTTTGACAGAGGCACCTGTTCAACACTTAGCTTTACACACCATAATACTTCACTCACAACTCAGCTCACCTCCCGGTCCAATAGGATGCATCAGTCTGTTCATCTGGACATTCCAGTGTTTGACACTAGTGCTGGCCTGCCGCAGCTTCCTCTGAGCAGTCTGAGGGAGACCATGGAGAGGAAGGGGGATGAGAGGTTGTGAGAAAAATAATGTGAAAGGGTGAAGGGGAAGAAAATGAGAGATGGAGTGAAAGCGAAGACAATGGGGGAGTCAATTAATAAATTATTGTGTTTTATGCTGAATCCAGAGGCCACTGTGCTTCATTTTGAGATGTTTATCGGATAAGAAGGACAAAACATAGCGTGCACACTGACACACATACAACAACTACTAAATAGTCATCATAGTGGGGGAAAGTACTGCATAACATCTAACTACACTACCGGTCAACAGTTTTAGAACACCTACTCATTCAAAGGTTTTTCTTCATTTTTACTATTTACTACATTGTAGAACTATGAAATAACACATATGGCATCATGTAGTAACCCAAAAAGTGTTAAACAAATACAAATATATTTTATAGTTTTGATTCTTCAAATAGCCACCCTTTGCCTTGAAGACAGCTTTGCACACTCTTGGCATTCTCTCAACCAGCTTCACCTGGAATGCTTTTCCAACAGTCTTGAAGGAGTTCCCATATATGCTGAGAACTTGTTGGCTGCTTTTCCTTCACTCTGCGGTCCGACTCATCCCAAACCATCTCAATTTGGTTGAGGTCGGGGGATTGTGGAGGCCAGGTCATCTGATGCAGCACTCCATCACTCTACTTCTTGGTCAAATAGCCCTTACACAGCCTGGAGGTGTGTTGGGTCATTGTCCTGTTAAAAAATAAATGATAGTCCCACTAAGCGCAAACCAGATGAGATGGCGTATCGCTGCAGAATGCTATGGTAGACATGTTGGTTAAATGTCCCTTGAATTCAAAATAAATCACAGACAGTGTCAACAGCAAAGCACTCCCACACCATAACACCTCTTCCTCCATGCTTTATGGTGGGAAATACACATGAGGAGATCATCCGTTCACCAACACCGCGTCTCACAAAAACACAGCGGTTGGAACCAAAAATCTCAAATTTGGACTCAAAATCAAAGGACAGATTTCCACTGGTCTAACGTCATTGCTCGTGTTTCTTGGCCCAAGAAAGTCTCTTCTTCCTTTAGTAGTGGTTTCTTTGCAGCAATTCACCATGAAGGCCTGATTCACACAGTCTCCTCTGAACAGTTGATGTTGTAGCATTTATTTGGGCTGCAATTTCTGAGACTGGTAACGCTAATGAACTGCAGCAGTGGTAACTCTGGGTCTTCCATTCTTGTGGCGGTCCTCATGAGAGCCAGTTTCATCATAGCACTTGATGGTTTTTGCGACTGCACTTGAAGAAACTTTCAAAGTTCTTGAAATGTTACATATTGACTGACCTTCATGTTTTAAAGTAGTGATGTACTGTTGTTTCTCTTTGCTTATTTGAGCTGTTCTGGCCATAATATGGACGTGGTCTTTTACCAAATAGGACCATCTTCTGTATACCCCCCTACCTTGTCACAACACAACTGATTGGCTCAAACGCATAAAGGAGGGAAGAAATTACACAATTTAACTTTTAACAAGGCACACCTGTTAATTGAAATGCATACCACCTCATGAAGCTGGTTGAGAGAATGCCAAGAGTGCGCAAAGCTGTCATCAAGGCAAAGGGTGGCTATTTGAAGAATCTCAAATATAAAATATATTTTGATTTGACAAACACTTTTTTGGTTACTACATTACTCAATATGTTATTTCATAGTTTTGATGTCTTTAGTGTTTTTCTACAATGTAGAAAAAAGTAAAAATAAATAAAAACCCTTGAATGAGTAGGTGTTCTGAATTTTTGACCAGTAGTCTAAGATCCTGAACGTTATCTTGCCGTCCCGTTATCTTGCCGTCCACATTATGCTCATTCACATGCATTCCCGATCACACAGAAACGGGACAGCAAAGGTAGTTAACCGGACTATAATTTCTTGATGAGTAGTTTCAAGTTTTATTAGTTGTATGTACAGGATACATATGGTATACCTTGTCTAACGAACTGCTTACTTGCAGGTTCCTTCTCGACAATGCAACAACAATAAGAAATAGTGAAAATAAAGTAAAAGGCAGTAGAATAGAGTAAAGATGTTAGCATAATTAAAATACAGAAAGGCACAATTTATGGTATAATATATCCATATGTATTGGGGAAGGGGGGGAAGGGGGCAAGTGTGTAAATTGAGTAGTATAGTAGAGTAGCTGTCGAGTAGCTATAGTTTTATGCAAAGTAGTTCCCAGATTTGTATTTAGCAGAAGATCTAGGGTCCGATACTGATTATTTTGCACTCACCGCAATGTCCTGGTCCATTCTGTGCCGGTTGGCCCGAACCTTCTCCAGCTGGTGTTGGGCCTCCTCTAAAGCCTGGGACTTGGTTACCATCTCCTGCCTGAGCTCCTGCTTCTCTCTCTGGGTCTTCAGGATGTACTGCTCCTGTTCCTCTTGGAGGGCCAGCAGGACCTTCATCTTCTCCTCCTCCTCCACCAGCAGACTGGTGGTGAAGAGAGAGAAGGAGAGAACCCTTATGCAGGGTTCTAATCACACTACACTTCAAGCCTTGTTGGAGCTCTAAAATGAGTTGGTTGGACCAATGTTAATAATGTTACAGTTACAGATTAGGGATGCCCACTTATTGTGTACTGTATTCTAAAACTTCTGTTGGTGTCCTGATTTCCTTATTATATTTGTTGTTGACATTATGAAGGGACCAATCAGAGAGCAGGGTTATGAAGATGTCCTTTTGAAGGACCAATCAGAGAGAAGTGTTATGATGATGTCATTATGATAAACTAATCAGAGAGAAGAGTTATGACCATGTCATTATGAAGGGACAAATAAGACAACACGGTTATGGGGATGAATCAGCGAACAGGGTTATGACAATGTCATTATCAAGGGACCAGTCAGAGGGCACAATTATGACAATGTCATAACGAAGGGACCAACCAGAGAGCAGGGTTATAGAAAAACTAAAGCTGAGCTCTCCTAGGGGTCAAAAAAAGAAAAAAAACAACTTAAGATGTTCAGTTCCTGAGAAAGCAGACAAACCACAAGTAATGAGCAGAGATAACAGGAAATCGTTGGTGTTTCTCTGAGAGCAAACACGTCTACCGACAAACACAGCTGTGTGTGTGTGTATGACTGAGGGTTCCTTGCATTTTAGATAAACTGAGGTACAACTTCAGATTAATACCAGTGTTCATTTTGGTTTGGCTAGTTTTTGATTTGGGTTAACTTATCTTTAAAAAGACGCAATTGTGGTTTGCAGATTTCACTAAATGAAGCACACACTGTAGCTTGCAGGTCAAGGCCATCAATTCCACTGTGAAACGTCCCCCTACCTTCATTTTTTGTGTGACTTTGCGGTAACAGACTGAAATGACAGGAAACTGTGAGCACAGAGTGAGCACTAAGAAGTGTAAGACATTTACAGAAGACATGTAAGTGTCAGGGGGTGTAAGATAGTATATAGTCCTTTTCCATGACGTTTGCTACCTGTGTGTACTTGTGTGTGCGTGTGTGTTTGTGCGTGCGTGTGTGTATACTGTACATACAGTATACGTGTATGTGTGTGTGTGTTACCTGGCCTGTGCGAGGCGGTAGGCCTCCTCATTCTGTCTAGCTCTAATCTCCTGGTGCAGGGCCTCCTCCAGTCGAAGCTGCATCTCCTCCAGCTCCCTGATCCTCTTCCTCTGGCGGTCCGTCTCCGCATCCTTCAGGGCCATCTCCGCCTGCATGTTGTCCCGCTCCTGGCCCACGACAAACACACACTTAAACCAGGACAAAGCCACAGTTAAATCCTTAAAGATCTTTAGAGTTAGACATGTATGTTGGGTCCTTCTTCTCATTGTCTCACACCTTCCTTCTCCTCTACTTATCCTTCTCACCTTCTCTTCTCCTTCCTCCTCTTACCTCTAACTTCTTTCCTTACCCAGCTAATCTCCTCCTCCTCATCTCCTTAGCTTCTCACCTCTTCAGCCTGCTGTAGCTGGTCCTGCAGGGTTCTCTGCAGCTCCTCATGTTTCTGTCTCCTCTTCTGTTCCTCCTGCAGCAGTGCTGCCTGAGAGTGCCTCTGCGCCTCCTGCACACCGATGAAACCAACAAATATGCTTTTGTCACATAGCTATCCAAAGTTCTGTTGTCTTCATAGTGATCTCTCTCTCTCTCCCGGTCTCGATCTCTCTCTCGCTCCCCCCCCCCCCCCCTACCTGTAGGAGCTCCAGCTCGGCCAGCTTGCTCTCCTTCTCCCCCTGGAGGAGGCACAGACGTTGTAGCTCCTCCTCCTTGGTGGTGCGCCTCCTCTCCCTCTCCTCCCTTAGCTCTCTGCGTCGCAGCTTCAGGTCCTTATGCAGGGAGTTCTTTCCCTCTACACACAGACGGATCGCTGTCTGGATCGCTGCAGGAACAAAGTTAAGCTTGGGCTAGTATTTTTAGACTGGGCTAGTAGAATATGTGCCAAAAGAGCTTTATGATTTATGTCTGTAAATGTAATTTATTATTATTATTATTATTATTAATAAACTACCCTAGTTTAATAAAATATCGCATGGCATAGATTTTACAACCGTTGGCTAGTAGAGTATCACCCTGGCTACTAGATATTGCCCAAAATCTACCCCTAAATGTTCTTGTGGCTTTAAAAACACAGTGTGTGTGTAGTGTACAGTAGAGAGTATGATCTCTGACCTGTGGTCCACTCCTGTCTCTGCTTGGTGTCGGGGGCGCTCATCTCGTAGGTCTTAGTGAGCGTCTTCACACAGAACATACACCTCTTCCCCTCCTTCTCTGGTAGCACCTGTCAGTGCAACCACAACACTGCAGAAAATAACCATCACAACAACAACAACTTGCACACTCCAACGTTCTTATTGTTATAAAGAATGGGGTCATATTCATTCTATACATGCTACCATGAAGCCTTGCTCTCTGAACAAATGTCTCAGCTCAGCTGTGCCTTCCATTCTACATAACCCAGCGTTGTGTACCTCCACACAACAGTTGTGGTCCAGCTCGATACAGCCTTTACACTCCTTGCGGTCCTCACTGACGTAGTAATGCAGAGTACTGGGCCGGAGAGAGAACCAGCGCTCGTTCCAGTTCCTCCGCAAGTGACCCTTCTTCCACAGATACCCCTGAGGACAGTTACATACACCCACACAAAGTTACACATGCCTAATTATATAAATACTGTTATACTTTATACGTTTATTACATGCATATTACATGCACACCAACACAAACATTTCTAATAATCTTTATGTTAAAAGCACCTCTTTTATGATATTGCCCACTATCTCCTGGTAGACCTTGTCTATCGCCATGGTGACAGAGTCATTCTCCACGCCTCTGGTCAGCCTCCCGGTGTTGACAAAGTCCAGGAAGGCCCACACTGTGATACCGCTCAGCTGCACAGGCTCCTGGGATATGAAATCCTCCATGTCCACACAGCTAAGCTCCACACTCATGGCTAAGCAGATCTTCTTCAGGAGGTATTCCACCTGAGAGGGGCCACATGGAATGAAAGGGACACATAATGGGAAAAATCTGAACTTGAGACAGAATCTCCCATTGACATTATTGCAAGATTTGCATGAAAGGTTGATGAACGCAAGGAAGAAAAGAGGAAAATTATTTTGGATTATACGTCCAGGGCTAAGAACTTACCTCCTCTGGGGCCAGGACCAGTGGATACTTGTCTTCAGACAGGAAGTTGAAGATGCACCAGAGATGGAAGGCGTCTTTATCAAGCAGAAAACCCATGCCATCTTTAGGCCGGTAGTTCTTTTTGGCACAGAGAGTCCAGCAGAACACATCTACATTCTCCTTATCAAATGTGCCCTCAACCACCTGGGGTCAGAAAGAGAGGATGTCAAGTGTGTGTGTATGTGTGTGTGTGTGTGTGTGTGTGTGTGTGTGTGTGTGTGTACAGTACCTTGTCCAGTATAAATTTGTTGAGGTAGGGCATGTACCCCTGGTTGGACACCGGCCCATCATCATCATCTCTGAAGTGGACCTCTAGAGCCACAGGGTCGTGGGGGATGTTCAGCGCAGTGTACAGGTTATGAGACAACACCTACAACTCATCAACACAGAGTACAGGTTATGAGACAACACCTACAACTCATCAACACAGAGTACAGGTTATGAGACAAAACCTACAACTCATCAACACAGAGTACAGGTTATGAGACAACACCTACAACTCATCAACACAGAGTACAGGTTATGAGACAAAACCTACAACTTATCAACACAGAGTACAGGTTATGAGACAACACCTACAACTCATCAACACAGAGTACAGGTTATGAGACAAAACCTACAACTCATCAACACAGAGTACAGGTTATGAGACAAAACCTACAACTCATCAACACAGAGTACAGGTTATGAGACAAAACCTACATCTCATCAACAGAGAGTACAGGTTATGAGATGAAACCTAAATCTCATCAACAGGATACAGGTTAAAAGACAAAACCTACAAGACATGGAGAGACAGACAGAAATACATGTATTTTTTTATTTAATAAAATCTAAAAAATGTTATGCCAGCAAAAAATGTCAATTTCAACTTCCATAATTCCAGTTTTGGAGCCTGTAGTCTTAGAGCAAGGAGATGGAGGTGGCAAGACACAGGAACTCTTTGACAATGTCGTTATAGCAACGACTGGGACACAGAGCCCAAGCCCCTCAGTGTGACTGGGATTAGAAACGCCACAATGCCTGATCCCACACACAAAGCAACACAACATCACTGACCCATAACACATAACAATACAGCACACACGTATTCACCCAAACACCAGTGCAATAACACACCACCAGCCCCCCAGAATCATGAGGGGGCTCATAGAGGGTCTGCCTCTGAACATAGAGATAGGCCTATCGCCATAGCAGATTATTGATGATTGTTTCTCCATAGTCTGGCCCATACATAATCCCAGAAATGAACCCAGTTACAGTCATGTGTTTGTTATTCTAGACTTGAGGAGGGCGGCCAAACGTCAAAACTAGGGCTGTACAATGATGAAATTAATTACGAATGTGATCAAATTCCATTAGAAGGGGTTTGATCAAGCAATAACATTATCTAAGACACCAATCAGTATACAGTGCTGTGCAGGTCATGCTAAAGGACATATCACACCCACGCATTGAGCTAACAGGAAAGAGATCAGATCTTGAAAATAAAGTGTCTCATCTAATGGGGTTGACCTGACTAGATCAATAAATAAACAAATAAAACAAGTTCTGATGCCAATTACATAAAAATATAATTTTCCTAAAAACAAGGAAAATATTCTGAAAAGATTAACAAAAACAGTTGTGTAAAAACATCAATAGCACACAAACCAACACATTGGAAGGGCAGAAAGACACTGAAGAAAATCAATCCCATCCTCCCTGCTCTTTGACCCCTATACTGCCCCCCGACTTGAACCCTGACCTCTCACCTTTAGCTGGGACTTGGACACCTTCCCACTCTTCTCCACGTCCAGAGAGGTGAAAGCATACCAGATGGACTTCAGCAGTTCAGCTCGCAACTCCATAACTGCTTCTGCTCAGCTCTGCTTACTTTACTGCATCGCTGTGCATGTGTATGTATGGCACACAGACCTGTGTGTGTCTCAGTAAACCCCCACATCCTGCTCTCTGATAAATGGCTGCCCTGAAGCTCACTGGCGCCACCTACAGTGCAGTATCTGTAGTGAACAGGAAGACTGTAAAGAGTCACCAAGGGCAACAGTGTGGGGTATAGTTGTAACTGGCCACCAGAGGACAGCATCTGACTGTACTCCACACTGAGGAACTCAACTGCAGTGAGTATGCATTGTTGGCCATTACACTACTCTCACAATTTAAATATGCAACTGTCCCAATACAATTAATTCTGGTTCAAGTCACAGTTTAAAACAGTTTGTTTGCATATCTAGCGCTCCTGGACCTGATTTTGAATCAACTCCAGCAAGCAGAATTTTGTATTTAATGTTTTTATTTCACCTTTATTTAACCAGGTAGGCCAGTTGAGAACAAGTTCTCATTTACAACTGCGACCTGGCAGAATAGCACAATGCAGAGAGATCAACCATCTCCTTTATTGTTTTTGTTCATGTCAACAGTTGGCTTTATTATCTCGAGTTGGTTTCCTGCTGATCTGATTGTTCTCTTGTTGTTGGAAAACCACTACAGGGTCCGATTTTTGTTTGTCACTTATAAACCTCCCCGACTTCACGCGCCGACTTTCGTCTACAGCCGGCTTCGTTAGCCTTCCGGCTCGAACACACACACTGCAACACCACAGGATAATTGCCGCTCCCGAATGCAGCTCCGTATGTATGAAGTGCTGCATGAGTTTTGGGATTTCGAGTGGTCACACCCATATTGATCAGACCACACCTCGCTGCTCCCACCAAACAGAAGTAAGTGTAGCTCCAAGGCTGTTTAAGAACAGTACGTACCGCTTTGGGGTAACGTATTGTTCAGTACAAACTGTCACGAAACCTAGCAAACGTTGAACCAAACTGAACGCATCTTTCTGGCACCCTTTGAATATCAGAAGGCTAAAGGACAGTTGGAGTTCGAGGTATATACAAATCTCCGCTGTTCAAAACATTTTAGTCTAAAAGAAATGTGACATAATGTCTAGATGCTTTTTATAGTGGAGATCAAGTTTATCAATTGCCTGGCTGGGCTGATGAGACAGTGGATTGCGCAGTCAGGTGGAACAGAGTAAATAGGCATTTTAAGGTCATAGATTTAGCCGGTGGTAATTTGTGGAATAGTCACCGGCTGGAATGCGGTTTTAACCAATCAGTATTCAGGATTAGAACCACCCTTTGTATAATACCAAAGAGAAATCCACTGGTTTCACAACCCGCTATGCCAAATAACCTCCCCCACCAGAACCACATTGCTTACATAAAATGTGGTTCTGGGTTGCCCAGATTATTATTCACTCAGACTATTGAGAAATACTTGAAGAAATTAGGAGATGGACATTTTAATGGCCAATAAATGGAGAAAGATTAAATTAACACCCAGTTGACTTCCATTAACTCCTTGAAGGAGTGCACACATTGTCCCAGAATCGCCCAGAATGCACCGTGCGGCCCATTGACAATTTTGTTTTAATTCCACCCTTTTTTAACCAGGTAGGCAAGTTGAGAACAAGTTCTCATTTACAATTGCGACCTGGCCAAGATAAAGCAAAGCAGTTTGACACATACAACGACACAGAGTTACACATGGAGTAAAACAAACATACAGTAGAAAAAATAAGTCTATATACAATGTGAGCAAATGAGAAGAGATAAGGGAGGTAATGGCAAAAAAAAGGCCATGGTGACGGAGGAAATACAATATAGCAAGGTAAACACTGGAATGGTAGATTTGCAGTGGAAGAAAGTGCGAAGTAGAGATAGAAATAATGGGGTGCAAAGGAGCAAAATAAATAAATACAGTAGGGGAAGGGGTAGTTGTTTGGGCTTATAGATGGGCTATGTACAGGTGCAGTCATCTGTGAGCTACTCTGACAGCTGGTGCTTAAAGCTAGTGAGGGAGATGTGTTTCCAGTTTCAGAGATTTTTGTAGTTCGTTCCAGTCATTGGCAGCAGAGAACTGGAAGGAGAGGCAGCCAAAGGAAGAGTTGGATTTGGGGGTGACCAGAGAGATATACCTGCTGAAGCGCGTGCTACAGGTGGGTGCTGCTATGGTGACCAGAGAGCTAAGGGGTGGACTTTACTTAGCAGGGTCTTGTAGATGACCTGGAGCCAGTGGGTTTGGCGACGATTATGAAGCGAGGGCCAGCCAATGAGAGCGTACAGGTCACAGTGGTGGGTAGTATATGGGGCTTTGGTGACAAAACGGATGGGACTGTGATAGACTGCATCCAATTTATTGAGTAGGGTATAGGAGGCTATTTTAAATGACATCGCCGAAGTCGAGGATTGGTAGGATGGTCAGTTTTACAAGGGTGTGTTTGGCAGCATGAGTGAAGGATGCTTTGTTGCGAAATAGGAAGCCAATTCTAGATTTAACTTTGGATTGGAGATGTTTGATATGAGTCTGGAGGGAGAGTTTACAGTCTAACCAGACACCTAGGTATTTGTAGTTGTCCACATATTCTAAGTCAGAACCATCCAGAATAGTGATGCTGGACGGGCGGGCAGGTGCAGGCAGTGATCGGTTGAAGAGCATGCATTTAGTTTTACTTGTATTTAAGTGCAGTTTGAGGCCACGGAAGGAGAGTTGTATGGCATTGAAGCTTGTCTGGAGGGTTGTTAACACAGTGTCCAAAGAAGGGCCAGAAGTATACAGAATGGTGTCATCTGCGTAGAGGTGGATCAGAGACTCACCAGCAGCAAGAGTGACATCATTGATGTATACAGAGAAGAGTCAGCCCAATAATTGAACACTGTGGCACCCCTCCAGGTGAGCTTCAATGCCATACAACTCCCCTTGTGGCACCCCCATAGACACTGCCAGAGGCCCGGACAACAGGCACTCTGATTTGACACACTATCAGAGAAGTAGTTGGTGAACCAGGCGAAGCAACCATTTGAGAAACCAAGGCTATCGAGTCTGCCGATGAGGATGTGGTGATTGACAGAGTCGAAAGCCTTGGCCAGGTCAATGAATACGGCTGTACAGTATTGTTTCTCATCGATGGCGGTTAAAATATAGTTTAGGACCTTGAGCGTGGCTGAGGTGCACCCATGACCAGCTCTGAAACCAGATTGCATAGCGGAGAAGGTATGGTGGGATTCAAAATGGTCGGTAATCTGTTTGTTGACTTGGCTTTCGAAGACCTTAGAAAGGCCGGGTAGGATAGATATAGGTCTGTAGCAGTTTGGGTCAAGAGTGTCCCCCCCTTTGAAGAGGGGAATAACCGCAGCTGCTTTCCAATCTTTGTGAATCTCAGACGACACGAAAGAGAGGTTGAACAGGCTAGTAATAGGGGTTGCAACAATTTTGGCAGATAATTTTAGAAAGAAAGGGTCCAGATTGTCTAGCCCGGCTGATTTGTAAGGGTCCAGATTTTGCAGCTCTTTCAGAACATCAGCTATCTGGATTTGGGAGAAGGAGAAATGGGGAAGGCTTGGGCGATGCATGGGTAACATACACAATGCCCGGTAATATGCATTGTATGGAGTTTCATAAAATGTTTCTTAAAAGGCCAGTGCAGAAGTTTTTATCTCAATATCAAATCATTTATAGGTAACAATTACAGTGGGGCAAAAAAGCATTTAGTCAGCCACCAATTGTGCAAGTTCTCCCACTTAAAAAGAGGAGAGAGGCCTGTAATTTTCATCATAGGTACACTTCAACTATGACAGACAAAATGAGAAGAAAAAAAATCCAGAAAATCACATTGTAGGATTTTTAATGAATTTATTTGCAAATTATGGTGGAAAATAAGTATTTGGTCACCTACAAACAAGCAATATTTCTGGCTCTCACAGACTTGTAACTTCTTCTTTAAGAGGCTCCTCTGTCCTCCACTCGTTACCTGTATTAATGGCACCTGTTTGAACTTGTTATCAGTATAAAAGACACCTGTCCACAACCTCAAACAGTCACACTCCAAACTCCACTATGGCCAAGACCAAAGAGTTGTCAAAGGACACCAGAAACAAAATTGTAGACCTGCACCAGGCTGGGAAGACTGAATCTGCAATAGGTAAGCAGCTTGGTTTGAAAAAATCAACTGTGGGAGCAATTATTAGGAAATGGAAGACATACAAGACCACTGATAATCTCCCTCGATCTGGGGCTCCACGCAAGATCTCACCCCGTGGGGTCAAAATGATCCCAAGAACGGTGAGCAAAAATCGCAGAACCACATGGGGGGACCTAGTGAATGACCTGCAGAGAGCTGGGACCAAAATAACAAAGCCTACCATCAGTAACACACTACGCCACCAGGGACTCAAATCCTGCAGTGCCAGACGTGTCCCCCTGCTTAAGCCAGTACATGTCCAGGCCCATCTGAAGTTTGCTAGAGAGCATTTGGATGGTCCAGAAGAAGATTGGGAGAATGTCATATGGTCAGATGAAACCAAAATATAACTTTTTGGTAAAAACTAAAATCGTCGTGTTTGGAGGACAAAGAATGCTGAGTTGCATCCAAAGAACACCGTACCTACTGTGAAGCATGGGGGTGGAAACATCATGCTTTGGGGCTGTTTTTCTGCAAAGGGACCAGGACGACTGATCCATGTAAAGGAAATAATGAATGGGGCCATGTATCGTGAGATTTTGAGTGAAAACCTCCTTCCATCAGCAAGGGCATTGAAGATGAAACGTGGCTGGGTCTTTCAGCATGACAATGATCCCAAACACACCGCCTGGGCAACGAAGGAGTGGCTTCGTAAGAAGCATTTCAAGGTCCTGGAGTGGCCTAGCCAGTCTCCAGATCTCAACCCCATAGAAAATCTTTGGAGGGAGTTGAAAGTCTGTGTTGCCCAGCAACAGCCCCAAAACATCACTGCTCTAGAGGAGATCTGCATGGAGGAATGGGCCAAAATGCCAGCAACAGTGTGTGAAAACCTTGTGAAGACTTACAGAAAATGTTTGACCTCTGTCATTGCCAACCAAGGGTATATAACAAAGTATTGAGATAAGCTTTTGTTATTGATCAAATACTTATTTTCCACCATAATTTGCAAATAAATTCATTAAAAATCCTACAATGTGATTTTCTGGATTTTTTTTCTCATTTTGTCTGTCATAGTTGAATCAAATCAAATCAAATGTATTTATATAGCCCTTCGTACATCAGCTGATATCTCAAAGTGCTGTACAGAAACCCAGCCTAAAACCCCAAACAGCAAGCAATGCAGATGTAGAAGCACGGTGGCTAGGAAAGGCCAAAACCTAGGAAGAAAGCTAGAGAGGAACCAGGCTATGTGGGGTGGCCAGTCCTCTTCTGGCTGTGCCGGATGGAGATTATAACAGAACATGGCCAAGATGTTCAAATGTTCATAAATGACCAGCATGGTCAAATAATAATAATCACAGGCAGAACAGTTGAAACTGGAGCAGCAGCACGGCCAGGTGGACTGGGGACAGCAAGGAGTCATCATGTCAGGTAGTCCTGAGGCATGGTCCTAGGGCTCAGGTCCTCCAAGAGAGAGAGAGAAAGAGAGAATTAGAGAGAGCATACTTAAATTCACACAGGACACCGGATAGGACAGGATAAGTACTCCAGATATAACAAACTGACCCTAGCCCCTGACACATAAACTACTGCAGCATAAATACTGGAGGCTGAGACAGGAGGGGTCAGGAGACACTGTGGCCCCATCCGATGACACCCCCGGACAGGGCCAAACAGGAAGGATATAACCCCACCCACTTTGCCAAAGCACAGCCCCCACACCACTAGTGGGATATCTTCAACCACCAACTTACCATCCTGAGACAAGGCCGAGTATAGCCCACAACGATCTCCGCCACGGCACAACCCAAGGGGGTGCGCCAACCCAGACAGGAAGATCACATCAGTGACTCAACCCACTGAAGTGACGCACCCCTCCTAGGGACTGTATGAAAGAGCCCAAGTAAGCCAGTGACTCAGCCCCTGTAATAGGGTTAGAGGCAGAGAATCGGAGTGGAAAGAGGGGAACCGGCCAGGCAGAGACAGCAAGGGCGGTTCGTTGCTCCAGAGCCTTTCCGTTCACCTTCCCACTCCTGGGCCAGACTACACTCAATCATATGACCCACTGAAGAGATGAGTCTTCAGTAAAGACTTAAAGGTTGAGACCAAGTTTGCGTCTCTCACATGGGTAGGTAGACCATTCCATAAAAATGGAGCTCTATAGGAGAAAGCCCTGCCTCCAGCTGTTTGTTTAGAAATTCTAGGGACAATTAGGAGGCCTGCGTCTTGTGACCGTAGCGTACGTGTAGGTATGCACGGCAGGACCAAATCAGAGAGATAGGTAGGAGCAAGACCATGTAATGCTTTGTAGGTTAGCAGTAAAACCTTGAAATCAGCCCTTGCCTTGACAGGAAGCCAGTGTAGGGAGGCTAGCACTGGAGTAATATGATCATTTTTTTTGGTTCTAGTCAGGATTCTAGCAGCCGTATTAGTTGAAGTGTACCTATGATGAAAATTACAGGCCTCTCTCATCTTTTTAAGTGGGAGAACTTGCACAATTGGTGGCTGACTAAATACTTTTTTGCCCCACTGTACCTGCTGGAGCGCATGCTACAGGTGGGTGCTGCTATGGTGACCAGCGAGCTAAGATAAGGGGGGACTTTACTTAGCAGAGTCTTGTAGATGACCTGGAGCCAGTGGTGAGGAAATTACTTTTAAAGAACGACCAGGCAGTTCTATTTGGTAGTTCTATCTTGACGGAAAATGTTGTAGTTGGGGATGGAAATCTCAGAATTTTTGGTGGGTACAGGAACACTGGTGGCCATCTTGAAACATGTGGGGAAAGCAAACTGGGATAGGGAGAGATTGAATATATCCATCAACACACCAGCGTAGTAGGTGTCCGTAACATGACTGGTTTTCCTTTTGTGATTGTCTGTATTCCCTGCCACATACTTCTCATGTCTGTGCCGTTGAATTGCGACTCCATTTTGTCTCTATATAGACATTTTGCTTGTTTGATTGCCTTGCGGAGGGAATAACTGCACTGTTTATATTCGGCCATATTCCCAGTCACCTTTCCATGGTTAAATCCGGTGGTTTGCGCTTTCAGTTTTGCGCGAATGCCGCCATCGATCCACGGTTTCTGGTTAGGGTAAGTTTTTAAAGCCACAGTGGGTACAACATCTCCTATAGACTTCCTTATAAACTCACTCACCGAATCAGCATATACGTCAATATTATTTTCTGAGGCTACCCGGAACATATATTATTAGTCCACGTGATCAAAACAGTCTTGAAACGTGGATTCCGATTGGTCAGACCAGCATTGAACAGTCATTTGCACGTGTACTTCCTGTTTGAGTTTCTACCTATAGGCTGTGTGCTTACGGTCATTGTCCTGTTGGAAGGTTAACCTTTGCCCCAGTCTGAGGTCCCTTAGCGCTCTGGAGTAGATTTTATGACTCTAATCAATTTCATACAATCATATGGTTTCAGGGTGGAATATTCTAATCATTAATTTAAACATTTAAATCCCATTGACAGCTGTAATGTAACCAAATGTGGAAAAAGTCAAGGGGTCTGAGTACTTTCTGAATGCACTGTATATTTATAAACTGATGACAGCTTTGCACACTCTTGGCATCCTTGTTTTCCCATACTTTTTTGATGGTGAGAGACGCTCTTCACATCTCCATCGCTCTTCAAAGTATTTATCCAAAACAGATGAGGTGTGTGTGTTATGGTTGGTCTGACACACTTAGATAGTGTGACATAGTTCTGTTCTTCTCTTTAAAGGGAATTACCTGTCCTATCTCATCTGTCACATTCCTTTTCCTGCACTTGTTGACTTCCAATCCCTACCAAGTCTCCCACAGATCCCTATGGTTAGTGAACAACATTTCCTGACATACTGTAAGTGCACAGTTGGATCATATAACCTCTGAACTATAGCGATGGGCTTACTTTGAGTCGCAAAACACAGTAGTCTATGTGGCATCAGACAGTTCATTTCAGACATTATCTCGCTATGATATTAATATTTGCTGTTTACTTTTTGGTTTTGTTCGCTAAATTGAATCTGTAATCACATTCACAGGACACTATATATGATATCCAACAATTTGCATGATGTTGCTGATAAAAATTGAGTTGATGAAGTTGTAGATGTTCCGTGGTTGTTATGGTAGATGTTTGCTAGTGGTGTGAGTGTGGAGTTGTTGTACTAGTATAGTGGCAGTATTTCAGTGATTGTATTTCCCTCTAGATGGTTGAGGATCTCAATCCAGCTCCATATTTGGAGGAGGAGCACGTCAAGCAGCAACGTAATGAGGGCATATTGATGTTGTTTTTACGGGCTGGCCATTCGAGTCCACACTAATCGTTATCTGGAGATGACTGATGTTTGGGGTCTTTAAAGTATGTCGTCTGCGTTTGATGTGAGTGTGTGTGTGTGTGCATACGTGTGTGATGTGTGTAATAGACAGACACGGCTGCAACTCAATCCCCCTCTCCCTGACTGTCTGTGACTCAGTCCCGGGCTCTTGTGTGAACCTTACTCGTCTCTAATCACAGAGAGCACACGCTCAGACCTGTCCCAGGCCACCCTGCAAATCACATCACATTTACATTTATTGTCATTTGAGTCATTTATAATTGTTTTAACTAAATAGAAAGAGTGAAGTCAAGAAATGGCTCTCTTTTTTTTTAAATGGCATGGTAAGAAACAAGTGGCACACAGAGTATCTTACATGTTCAACATACCACGATGAACACACAGAGTATCTTACATGTTCAACATACCACGATGAACACACAGAGTATCTTACATGTTCAACATACCACGATGAACACACAGAGTATCTTACATGTTCAACATACCACGATGAACACAGAGTATCTTACATGTTCAACATACCACGATGAACACACAGAGTATCTTACATGTTCAACATACCACGATGAACACACAGAGTATCTTACATGTTCAACATACCACAATGAACACACAGAGTATCTTACATGTTCAACATACCACGATGAACACACAGAGTATCGTACATGTTCAACATACCACGATGAACACACAGAGTATCTTACATGTTCAACATACCACGATGAACACACAGAGTATCTTACATGTTCAACATACCACGATGAACACACAGAGTATCTTACATGTTCAACATACCACGATGAACACACAGAGTATCTTACATGTTCAACATACCACGATGAACACACAGAGTATCTTACATGTTCAACATACCACGATGAACACACAGAGTATCTTACATGTTCAACATACCACGATGAACACACAGAGTATCTTACATGTTCAACATACCACGATGAACACACAGAGTATCTTACATGTTCAACATACCACGATGAACACAGAGTATCTTACATGTTCAACATACCACGATGAACACACAGAGTATCTTACATGTTCAACATACCACGATGAACACACAGAGTATCTTACATGTTCAACATACCACGATGAACACACAGAGTATCTTACATGTTCAACATACCACGATGAACACACAGAGTATCTTACATGTTCAACATACCACGATGAACACACAGAGTATCTTACATGTTCAACATACCACGATGAACACACAGAGTATCTTACATGTTCAACATACCACGATGAACACACAGAGTATCTTACATGTTCAACATACCACGATGAACACACAGAGTATCTTACATGTTCAACATACCACGATGAACACACAGAGTATCTTACATGTTCAACATACCACGATGAACACACAGAGTATCTTACATGTTCAACATACCACGATGAACACACAGAGTATCTTACATGTTCAACATACCACGATGAACACACAGAGTATCGTACATGTTCAACATACCACGATGAACACACAGAGTATCTTACATGTTCAACATACCACGATGAACACACAGAGTATCTTACATGTTCAACATACCACGATGAACACACAGAGTATCATACATGTTCAACATACCACGATGAACACACAGAGTATCTTACATGTTCAACATACCACGATGAACACACAGAGTATCTTACATGTTCAACATACCACGATGAACACACAGAGTATCTTACATGTTCAACATACCACGATGAACACACAGCAGCAAACACAGTGCAGTGCAATCAATGCCATATAGTAAACACAATCAGATGATGTTAAAGAACAATGTTGATTCAGACGATGGTTAATAGCAGAATCAGGTACTATAGCATTTACTGGTTCTGTGCATTTGCTCTGTTTAATTAATGGATCTACACTGAGTGTACAAAACATAAGAAACCCCTGCTCTTTCCATGACATAGACTGACCAGGTGAATCCAGGTGAAAGCTATGATCCCTTATCGATTTAACCTGTTAAATCCACTTTAATCAGTGTAGATGAAGGGGACAATTGAGACATGGATTGTGTATGTGTGTCATTCAGAGGGGGAATGGACAAGACAAAATATTTAAGTGCCTTTGAACGGGGTATGGTAGTAGGTACCAGGTGCACTGGTTTGTGTCAAGAACTGCAATGCTGCTGGGCTCAACAGTTTCCTGTGTTTATCAAGAATGGTCAACCACACAAAGGACATTCAGCCAATTTGACACAACTTTGGGAAGCATTGGAGTCAACATGGGCCAGCATCCCTGTGGAACGCTTTCAACACTCTGTAGAGTCCATGCCCCGTGTAAACTCAGTGTATATTTCACATTGTAGGAGAACAGGAAGAGTGTGCTTTCTAGAAAGGGGGTCCACCCAATGAGATTCTTTATTTATTAAATATTTTCAGTGATTTCTATGGTTCTACCTAAATGACTAGACTGTTTAATCAGTGTTGGAAGTAGAGGATTATGGATAGGAAACAGCAAACAGTCATTCTCAGGATGAAGCTCTGTGATTCTGCGCTGAACCAGTAAACCTGGCTATTACTGCAACTGACATTTAGCGGCAGTTTGAACAGTCCCTTCCTTTAAGACAATGAACAACAGGATGAAAAAGGAGATGATCCTTAGTTGTCAGAACAATGTAATTCTCGTTAAGACAATGCTTACTGCAGTTGACTCAATCAGCAATATGGAATTAAACACAAATCAATAGTGTAATGAGGTTTTTTTCATGCTCTGTCTCAGAGATCAGTGAGTCCTGTGTGGCTCAGTTGGTAGTTCATGGTGCTTGCAACGCCAGAGTAGTGGGTTTGATTCCCACTGGGTCCAGTCTGGAAAGGTACCAGAATGTGTGCCCTTGCTACTGTAAGTTGCTCTTGATAAGGACGTCTGCTAAATCTGTCTGACTCAACATTACTTACTGCAGTGTTGACAAGCTTGTCATTAATGTCAAACTATCATTACATTCTTGAATCAAACATTGGGAATGGGTGTGTTTATAAAATTCCACTTCTTTATGCTACAAACACTTTCTTCATCTCAGTTGATTTCCCAACCATCTCATTGTGGGCGGGGCCTCCAGGGGTGAGAGCAGGTAAGAGCTGGGATCCACCTTCAACGTGACACACAACTACAGAGAGACCACACCACCACGGAATACCTGAGAGGGACCGCACTGAGGTCCTGACTGCAGAGAGAGACTACCCCAGGCTGGCTAAGGACTTTCCCGTCTCCCCCCTGAGCACCTGGAGGCCTGGTACTCAATGTGGAGGAACCTGAGTCTCATCTGTTCATCTGAAGGTAAGATGGAGAGAGTAGAATGAACACATCTTAAATGGAGGAAACACATTTGACTTTTTGCATTATGTACGAGTCCATGCAAATAAATGCAATGAACTGTGTCATGTGACATGTAAATAATGCAGGATGAAGAGGTGTTAGTGTGGCCAAACAGTAAATATCCATTGTAGGCCTAAATATCTACAGTAAATATATATTATTTGTTCTGTCTTATATATCAGTAAGTTCGATTCAATGGACTGAAAAAGGATGCATTGTACATAATGCTTTAATATGATATCTTATGTTTGGTTCTATGATAATACGTAGAATGTAGATAGTATATAGATAGAGGTATATATAGATGGCGAGTATAGATAGATAATTCTTATTCATAATATAGTTTTAGATTATATGAATACCATTGTACTTATGAATTACAAGACATTGTAATTCTGCTTGTATTCCATCTATTCTATCTAAGTCCTAATACCTTGAGCAGCATCGCAATAGTGGAAACCAAGACTGTTCTCAGGGCAGACCTGGTTGTAGCTAGACATGTTTGAGTCACGTCAGGGACAATTTTAGCATTTTAGCTAACCCTATCCCTTTTTCTAACCTTAACCTAATTATCCTAACCTGCAACGATAATTCTCCTAACCGGCTGTGTAAGTTCTCCTAACCTGCTACGAAAAGTCACTTTTGCTCGTCAAAACCAGCCCAGCCCTGAGAACAGTCTTGGTTTCCACTAATGCGATACAGCAAACTGTGAATGCAAAGAAAGACTCAGCATACATGATTCCTCCTCTTGATGATTGGTTTTCCCCAGTACTTCAAGATACAGCGTTATCTGGTGGGGGTGGTGTGTGCTTGTGTGTGTCTCTGTGTGTGTGTTTAAAATTGTTACTTCAAAAGACATATACAACTGTCAATGTTGTATACAATAACCCTCTCTTTCAAATGCCAAAGTGGTTTTGGCAGAAGTTCCACTGTCTTTGGGAAACCCAACACTGGCTTAAAGAGAGGGGAATTCCTCTTCTCTCTCTCTCTCTCTGTCTCTCTCTGTCTCTCTCTCTCTCTGTCTCTCTCTCTCTCTCTCTCTCTCTCTCTCTCTCTCTCTCTCTCTCTCTCTCTCTCTCTGTCTCTCTCTTTCTGTCTCTCTCTTTCTGTCTCTCTCTCTCTGTCTCTCTCTCTCTTTCTCTCTCTCTCTCTCTGTCTCTCTCTCTCTCTCTCTCTCTTTCTGTCTCTCTCTCTCTGTCTCTCTCTCTCTCTCTCTCTCTCTTTCTGTCTCTCTCTCTCTGTCTCTCTCTCTCTTTCTCTCTCTCTCTCTCTCTCTCTGTCTCTCTCTCTCAATTCAATTCAATTCAATTCAATTCAAGGGCTTTATTGGCATGGGAAACATGTGTTAACATTGCCAAAGCAAGTGAGGTAGACAACATACAAAGTGAATATATAAAGTGAAAAACAACAAAAATGAACACTCTCTTTCTCTCTCTCTCTCTTTCTCTCTATCTGTGCAGAAGAGGGAGAGAAGAGAATGAAAGAAAGAGAGGAGAAGAAGAGGAGGGAGAGAGGGATTAGAAGATATTTTAAGATTATTGAGGGAAATTACAGTTCCGCCCACAATATTAACCCTTTCATGTGACGTTCATTGTTGCTTCTCAGAACAATTGACTTTTGATTTACAAAAAAGTCAAAGTAGATTAAAGCCAGAGTAGTCCAGAATTTGCATACTCTCATTGCAATAAAAAAATTAAGAATCTCAAGGAACCGAAAAGATCCTCAAGTGCAGCTACCTAATCCCTTACCTCTGAAGTTTATATAGCCTCACTTCATCTTTAAATACATGCAATAATCATCATTATCCTCAAAAAGTCCCCTGTTTGATGAAGGCGTCTCATTTAAATAAGCTCTAAACTTTCATCCTGTCTTAATTCACATCCACAGATCTACAAGAGGAGAGGAGAGCAGAGGAGAGTGTTTGATGATGAAGCTTCACCTGGTTTCTCCTTCCACTTGAGGGGAACAAGTTCCCCAGAAAACTGGATGTCACGAGCGGAGGAAACAACAAAACAAAGTGATTCACTAACTTGCCTCTTCGATTCCTAATCCATCAATTTGTCCACAGAGGATCTCTATCTCTGTTCCTTTACACCATCAACATGAGTGCTGCCTTCTCCCACCCATTCGTAGATCAGCGGCCCACTTACCTTAACAGAGGCAGCATCCTGCCATACAGACTGTCTCCCTCTAGTGGCCACTCGGAGAACCGCACCCACTCCCATTCCCACCACCTCCACTCTGACCCTCTGGCCCACACCGTGCCCTTACTCCTCTACCCCACCACCATGGATCCCCGAGGCCTCTATAATGCCTCATTCCGGGGCCCCCGAGGCCCCACCCTGCTCCCATACTTATCTCCCTTCCACCATGGGCGCTTCGGGGTGTATGAATGCCCCTTCGAGCCGGCGTTTCTACAGAAGAGGAACGAGCGGGAGCGTCAGAGGGTAAAGTGTGTGAACCAGGGCTATGCCAAGCTGAGGGACCATCTGCCAGGGGGCACCAGTGAGAAGAGGCTCAGTAAAGTGGAGACACTCAGGGCAGCGATTCGTCATATTAAATACCTGCAGGGTCTGGTGGAGGGGCAGGGGAAAGGGAGAGAGGGGCATGAAGAGGAACAGGCATGCCACAGCCCCAGTTCTGCTCCATGTAGGACAGAGGACTCGGGACACAGAGATGGGGGGTCAACTCGCTCTCTCTCACACTCTTCCAGTATCTCCCCGGGGGTAGACTGTGGGGAGACAGAGGGCTCTGGGACCTAGGGGATTATGGGTAGTGTCGTTTGTGAGAGGGACTGTGGATGGACATTTGTAGAAAGGGTGTGAGTACCCCCTCTCCAAGGACTGCTCACCACAACATCACACCCTGAGCACAAAGATGAATAATGTAATACTTTTCCGCTTGATACTGTGTTATGTATTGGCAATGTGTATTGTTTTGTGACACTAAAATGTTGTACCAAACCATTTTGGAAATCTGATTATGTAAAAAAAAAAATACACTTCTGATTTTAAGATCAACACCTGAATCTCTGAGAGCAATTCATTCAATAATGCTTCTACACCTGCATTGCTTGCTGTTTGGGGTTTTAGGCTGGGTTTCTGTACAGCACTTTGTGACATCTGCTGATGTATGAAGGGCTATATATAAATACATTTGATTTGATTTAAATAAGTATGAAATGAGAAACTGATCACTGTAGCGACACATTACGGTTTGTTATCAAAATAAACATTTTATTACAGCGCATGACTTCTTTTGGAAATTTCAGTGTGATATTGAGTGAAAAAACTGGAAATAAAGACATTTGATTCCTTTTTTAACACACATAGTCTTGGAAAAGAAGCAGATTCTACAACGGGACAACTGATGCTGAAAGGAAAAAATAGTTTTGGTTAAACAGTATTTATAATAGTGTTCATCTAATTGTCTTATTAGTTGTAATAGTTTGGCATAATTGTGCTCATTCCTCAGACTTCGTTGACTGATGACTCAAACTAAATTTGTTTGCGAAACGTTCATAGGCATGGGGTTAGGCCGGAGCAATGAGTCTGGGTAGCCAGGCAACGGACTAAGGGCCTGTCACAAATGTTTGGTTGCTGTATTCGGGTTCTACATGTATATATACAGCACAAAGCCTTTCACATATATTGCACAAAGCATTAGACATGATAGAGCACAAACTGATACCATAAATAGTAGGAGTCATAAGAGTGGCAACTGTTGACTTACACTACCGTTCAAAAGTTTGGGGTCACTTAGAAATGTCCTTGTTTTTGAAAGAAAAGCACATTTTTGTCCATTAAAATTACATAAAATTGATCACAAATAGAGTGTAGAAATTGTTAATATTGTAAATGACTATTGTAAGATGGAAACAGCCTAGATGGCCAGCATCCCAGAGTCGCTTCTTCACTGTTGACGTTGAGACTGGTGTTTTGCGGGTACTATTTAATGAAGTTGCGAGTTGAGGACTTGTGAGGCATCTGTTTCTCAAACTAGACACTCTAATGTACTTGTCCCCTTGCTCAGTTGTGCACCGGGGCCTCTCACTGCTCTTTCTATTCTGCTTAGAGCCAGTTTGCGATGTTCTATGAAGGGAGTAGTACACAGCATTGTATGAGATCTTCAGTTTCTTGGCAATTTCTCACATGGAATAACTTTAATTTCTCAGAACAACAATAGACTGACGAGTTTCAGAAGAAAGTTATTTGTTTCTGGCCATTTTGAGCCTGTAATCCACAAATACTGATGCTCCAGATACTCAACTAGTCTAAAGAAGGCCAGTTTTAGTGCTTCTTTAATCAGAACAACAGTTTTCAGCTGTGCTAACATAATTGCAAAAAGGTTTTCTAATGATCAATTAGCCTTTTAAAATGATCAACTTGGATTAGCTAACACAATGTGCCATTGGAACACAGGAGTGATGGTTGCTGATAATGGACCTCTGTACGCCTATAGATATTCCATAAAAAATCAGCCGTTTCCAGCTACAATGGTCATTTACAACATTAACAATGTCTACACTGAATTTTTGATCAATTTGATGTTTTTTTAATGTACAAAAAATGTGCTTTTCTTTCAAAAACAAGGACATTTCTAATTGACCCCAAACTTTTGAATAGTAGTGTAGATCTCACTGGCAATAATTCCAACAAGATCTCATGGTTTGACATAGTCAATATTTGACATTTGTCCGGGGGGATAAACGTTGAGTTTTGATGGTTAAGTATAGGCATTAGTTATGATTGGTGAAGTTAAAGGAGCAGTGCAGTCAAAACTTGATTTTCCAGTTTTTTTTAAATACCAGTCAAAAGATTGGACACACCTACTTATTCAAGGGTTTTTCTTTATTTGTAGTATTTCCTACATTGTATAATAATAGTGAAGACATCAACACTATGAAATAACACATATGGAATCATGTCCTAACCAAAAATAGTTACTAGATCAAAATATATATTATATTATGTCTACATTCAACTGGTAAATGTTGATTCTGATATGATAAAGATTTTTTTTTAAATCCTTAATAGGGTGTGGTGCCTGGCCTTAAACTAGAGATATCCTTTTCTTTGTATGGGCTGTGTCTCAATCCAACACATCCGCTTATGTTGGCCTTCAGCATCTGCGGTGGAAAGTGTCAGAGCTACAATGCTGTTTGTCAGAGCAGGAGACATCCCGAAAATTGGTCTTCTCATGAAAATGGTTTGCCTACATACTAACCACTCTATGGAAAGATGACGAACACGATCGTGCTCTCTGTTTTGCTCTACGACCCCTACAAGTGTCACAGGACTCGTCTGAAGTTGGTACTGCCGATATGTTAACTTATGTCTATAGCGTTCAAACGGTTTGTTCTACAATCTAACCACTCTATGTAAAGATGAGACTCTGATGAACACAATGGTGTTCTCCGAAAGAATGCATTTTTATCCTTTTAGGGGCAATCTGGGAGGAAACCAAGACTATTATCCCCCTACTATTTGGTAGTAGTTGGGGAAAGACCAGAGAAGTGACCACTAATGGATGACAGTGAAAGTATGCTTGAATAAAACACACTACAGGTAAGTGCCCAGACGTCCAACGTTTTTGGGTGTAGAGGCTAAGGCCAGTGCATTGACGGGGCAATAGTGGAACAACAAAGCATTAGTAAATACATCACAATAATCTCATGTTTGCTCTTACCAGCGGTACAAGCAACACGCCATGACAACTATGTGCAATGTTTTATAAATAACAAAGCTAATACTTGACTGAGTCTTTTAGGTGCCCTTTGGCAAACTCCAAGCGGGCTGTCATGTGCCTTTTCCTGGGGAGTGGCTTCCGTCTGGCCACTCTACCATAAAGGTCTGATTGGTGGAGTGCTGCAGAGATTGTTGTCCTTCTGGAACAATCCTGTCTCTGGGCTCTACAGACAATTCCTTCGAACTCTTGGCTTGGTTTTTGCTCTGACATGCACTGTCAACTGTGGGACCTTATATAGACAGGTGTGTGCTTTTCCAAATCATGTCCAATCAATTTAATTTACTACAGGTGGAAACAGACTGCACCTGAGCTCAATTTCGAGTCTCATAGCAAAGGGTCTGAATACTTATGTAAATGAGTTATCTCTGTTTTTTATTTTCATTTATTTTGCACAACAAAACAGTTTTTGCTTTGTAGGGATTAATTACCGATTTTAGAATAAGGCTGTCAAGGGGTCTGAATACTTTCCGAATGCTCTGTACATTCCATCCAGCCACTGGTCTCACTCAGCAATAACCACAGTAATAATCAAGATGATCAGAAATCATCATCACCTGTCTGAAAATAGGCCACAAGAGCCTTACCCACTCTCTCACCACTAGCTAGGCCTTAACCACTCTCTCACCACTAGTTAGGCCTTAACCACTCCCTCACCACTAGCTAGGCCTTACCCACTCTCTCACCACTAGCTAGGCCTTAACCACTCTCTCACCACTAGTTAGGCCTTAACCACTCTCTCACCACTAGCTAGGCCTTAACCACTCTCTCACCACTAGTTAGGCCTTAACCACTCTCTCACCACTACCTAGGCCTTACCCACTCTCTCACCACTAGCTAGGCCTTAACCACTCTCTCACCACTAGCTAGGCCTTAACCACTCTCTCACCACTAGCTAGGCCTTAACCACTCTCTCACCACTAGCTAGGCCTTAACCACTCTCTCACCACTAGCTAGGCCTTAACCACTCTCTCACCACTAGCTAGGCCTTAACCACTCTCTCACCACTAGCTAGGCCTTACCCACTCTCTCACCACTAGCTAGGCCTTACCCACTCTCTCACCACTAGCTAGGCCTTACCTACTCTCTCACCACTAGCTAGGCCTTACCCACTCTCTCACCACTAGCTAGGCCTTAACCACTCTCTCACCACTAGCTAGACCTTAACCACTCTCTCACCACTAGCTAGGCCTTACCTACTCTCTCACCACTAGCTAGGCCTTACCCACTCTCTCACCACTAGCTAGGCCTTACCCACTCTCTCACCACTAGCTAGGCCATAACCACTCTCTCACCACTAGCTAGGCCTTAACCACTCTCTCACCACTAGCTAGGCCTTAACCACTCTCTCACCACTAGCTAGGCCTTAACCACTCTCTCACCACTAGCTAGACCTGAACCACTCTCTCACCACTAGCTAGGCCTTAACCACTCTCTTCATAAAATAGGAAAGCACAACACAGTTGATGTCCCAACTGTCCAGCAACAGAAACCACAGTTCACGTCATCCTTCACTGTCATGGATGCATCAAAGGCAGACTCAGAAGAAACACATTCATGGGAATGGGATAATTTATTTCCTCCGTTCATCATGTATGAACTAGCACTGCGCTTGATTCCCAAACATACATCAGAGGTCATGGAGGGTTCAGTCAGCCAATGAGGAGAATCCTCAACTCCAGTGGTAGAAGTCATGTCTGTCAAGGCAGCTAAAAAGTCATTGAAAGTCATACAGTAAAGCCAATGTCTGCTACGACCAATGACAGGACACCCCTCCAACCCTTTTAGCCAATGACACAATATTACTGTAGGGGCAAGAACGACATAGTACGTGTCTTACCCTGCCATACGTTTCAGTCTTGGTAAATGTACACACACACACACACACACACACACACACACACACACACACACACACACACACACACCATACCTCCAGCCATGCCCAATCGCCCCTCTCATATATCTTTGCCCATGTCACCCCTCCACAGCAGAATGACAATGATTGTCTATATTTATTATTCCGCTGACCAACTGTTCCTCCAACCAATACTCTCACAGAGAGGCACAGTCCTGTCGTATCAGAAAGGGAGAGAGAGAGAGGGGGGGGGGGGGGGGGGGGGACCGGAGAGAGAGGGGAACAGGAGAGAGACAGTCAGACACTGTCAGTCATAGAGTGTATGACCAAGAAAGAGGACAGGGAGATATAGACAGCAGAGAGGAGAGAGGAGAGCAGACCCAGCAGGTTATGAAGTGAACTAGTAGGATTACCTTGTCAGAGCAGACCTAGATTAGCTGAGCCAGCTGACCTGGTGGAATACAGCACCGAAGGCAACCATCTTCACTTGGGCCAACTTGGGCCAATATCTGGAGGACCAGATCCGTTTGGGAGTACAGTAGGTGTCTGGCTGAGGAGGCCATTTTAGCGACCGACTTCACTTCATCCAAACTTTCCAGGTAGAGTCAAGATGGGGGACAGTGGTGGCGAACCGAACCTGCAGTCCTACATTATGGACGAGGAAACTCTGAAGAGAAAGCAGAAGGAGAAGCTAAAGAAGCTCCTGGCCACTGGAGGAAACCCTCGGCCTGCGCGCTCTCTCTTCTTCCTCACGCTGAAGAACCCTTTCCGCAAGGCTGCCATTAACATTGTGGAATGGAAGTATCCTTTAGTGGTCAGGGGCCAGGGGTCAGGGGTCAGGGGACAGGAGTGTGTGGGAAAATTGGACGGGTTGTCACTTGATAGCCATGCTCAGAGTCATGTAGATATGATGTAGCCTGGTCCCAGATCTGTTTGTGCTGTCTTGTCAACACAGCACAAACAGACTAGGTATCAAAAGGTTTTAACCATGAAGCAGGGTCATGCTCTTGGGCATTCATGGTTTGAAAGCACTGCACTTCTATTGTTTCTTACATGGCCAGATAGTGAAGCCTGTCTTTGGACTTGCAGGATAGCAAATGACTGTTGATGACACTGATAATGCACCTTTAGTTTGGTCTTGTATTGATGACCAATTCAACCCAGTAGTGTTTTCCACATGGTGGTCTGGATAACCCAGTAGTGTTTTCCACATGGTGTTCTGGATAACCCAGTAGTGTTTTCCACATGGTGTTCTGGATAACCCAGTAGTGTTTTCCACATGGTGTTCTGGATAACCCAGTAGTGTTTTCCACATGGTGTTCTGGATAACCCAGTAGTGTTTTCCACATGGTGTTCTGGATAACCCAGTAGTGTTTTCCACATGGTGGTCTGGATAACCCAGTAGTGTTTTCCACATGGTGTTCTGGATAACCCAGTAGTGTTTTCCACATGGTGTTCTGGATAACCCAGTAGTGTTTTCCACATGGTGTTCTGGATAACCCAGTAGTGTTTTCCACATGGTGTTCTGGATAACCCAGTAGTGTTTTCCACATGGTGTTCTGGATAACCCAGTAGTGTTTTCCACATGGTGTTCTGGATAACCCAGTAGTGTTTTCCACATGGTGTTCTGGATAACCCAGTAGTGTTTTCCACATGGTGTTCTGGATAACCCAGTAGTGTTTTCCACATGGTGGTCTGGATAACCCAGTAGTGTTTTCCACATGGTGGTCTGGATAAAGCCGTTGATGGACGTTTTTGGACATGTAAAATATGAGCTTGTTAAAGCGGCGGCGTAATGATATTCCTGGGGTTGTACGGACACCTGTCCTCCCTCGTCACAGCCTAAAAACAGACACGCTAAGCTGTGAGAACGCTGCCTCAAATACAGACTGGTGGCGGGACTGGGTACTGCAGTCTGAGAGGGCACAGCATGATTTGTATTTATTTGATTTATTTATCCTTTATTTAACTAGGCAAGTCAGTTAAGAAGAAATTCTTATTTACAATGACGGCCTAGCAAAAGGCAAAAGGCCTCCTGCGGGGACGGGGGCCTGGGCTTTAAAAACATTTTTTAAATACAAAATAAATATATGACTAAAAACACATCACAACAAGAGAGACAACACAACACTACATAAAGAGAGACTTAAGACAACAGCGTAGCAAAGCAGCAACACATGAAAACACAGGATGGTAGCAACACAACATGACAACAACATGGTAGCAACACAACCAAACAACAACATGGTAGCAACACAAAGTGGTAGCAGCACAAAACATGGTACAAACATTATTGGGCACAGACAACAACACAAAGGGCAAGAAGGTAGAGACAACAATACATCACACAAAGCAGCCACAACTGTCAGTAAGAGTGTCAATGATTGAGTCTTTGAATGAAGAGATTGAGATAAAACTGTCCAGTTTGAGTGTTTGTTGCAGCTCGTTCCAGTCTCTAGCTGAAGCGAACTGAAAAGAGGAGCGACCCAGGAATGTGTGTGCTTAGGGGACCTTTAACAGAATGTGACTGGCAGAATGGGTGTTGTATGTGGAGGATGAGGGCTGCAGTAGATATCTCAGATAGGGGGTAGTGAGGCCTAAGAGGGTTTTATAAGTAAGCATCAACCAGTGGGTCTTGCGACGGGTATATAGAGATGACCAGTTTACAGAGGAGTATAGAGTGCAGTGATGTGTCCTATAAGGAGCATTGGTGGCAAATCTGATGGCGGAATGATAAAGATCATCTAGCTGTTCGAGAGCACCCTTTCCTTCCGATCTATAAATTATATAAATTAATCTAGCATGGGTAGGATAGTCATCTGAATCAGGGTTAGTTTGGCAGCTGGGGTGAAAGAGGAGCAATTACGATAGAGGAAACCAAGTCTAGATTTAACTTTAGCCTGCAGCTTTGTTATGTGTCGAGAGAAGTGCAGTGCACCGTCTAGCCATACTCCCAAGTACTTGTATGCGATGACTACTTCAAGCTCTAAACCCTCAGAGGTAGTAATCACACTGGTGGGGATAGGGGCATTCTTCTTACCAAACCACATGGCCTTTGTTTTGGAGGTGTTCAGAACAAGGTTAAGGGCAGAGAAAGCTTGTTGGACACTAAGAAAGCTTTGTTGTAGAGCATTGAACGCAAAATCCGGGTAGTGGCCAGCTGAGCATAAGACTGTATCATCTGCATATAAATGGATGAGAGAGCTTCATACTGCCTGAGTTAAGTTGTTGATGTAAATTGAGAAGAGTGTGGGGCAAAGGATTGAGCCTTGGGGTACTACCTTGGTGACAGGCAATGGCTGAGACAGCAGATTTTCTGACTATATACACTGCACTCTTTGAGAGAGGTAGTTAGCAAACCAGGCCAAAGATCCCTCAGAGACACTAATATTCCTTAGCCGGCCCACAAGAATGGAATGGTGATGATAATGTAGTTGTGGTATATCATCCATGATAGTACCCTGATTATGGCTTTGTATTTATTACACATCCAGGAGTGTAATACTACACAAGATTGACCATTTGAATGTGCTGTACTGAAGGGAGCCAGATATTTGAACTCTCCACCATCTTCACCCGGTACAGCCAGAAGAGGCCTGGCCACCTCTCAGAACCTGGTTCCTCTCTAGGTTTCTTCCTAGGTTCCTGCCTTTATAGGGAGTTTTTCCTAGCCACCGTGCCTCTATATCTGAATATCTTGCTGTTTGGGGTTTAAGGCTGGGTTTCTGTATTAGCACGTTGTGACATCTGCTGATGTAAAAAGGGCTTTATAAATACATTTGATTGATTGATTGGTCTTTACCACAGGTGGCAATGTAAATAGGTCAGATTTTCTTGTAACTGACCCATTGTGTTGGCCTCAAACGTCTTCCAGTGTTTTAGATATGGGGATGTCCCTATTGAGGGGTTGGGTGGCACTAACATGCACATATAGCAGACTCACTTTATTGATGACTCACATTTTTATGATTCAGATTGCCAAGATTGCAATGGTTACGCTGTTAATAGTTATCCAGTAACCTAGTGATTCTCAGCTCCTCCAATACCCCTGAACAGCACACATTGTTGTTGTAGCCCTGGACAAACAACTGACACAAAACTAGCTAGAGCACGAGTTCACTGTAATATGAGGCCTGTTAAACCATACTGTACACCTTAAGGCTGTTTAGATCAGTCATCTGATAGTTGGGTGAGGTAAGATCTCATCGAGATGCATGTGTGCTACCCGAAGGCCTCGAACAGTGGAATAGCTATCCATATCCATCCATACTGCTTGGTTAGGTAATATCAGTGTGTTCCTGTGTGTTTGAAAATAAATGAGCATACCCCACACACCGTTTAGATACTCTGTGAGCATCTCACTGTCTTTTGAAATGATATTAATACTATACATCTTGCATCCAGTGGTGTAAAGTACTTAGTTAAGTAAAAATACTTGAAAGTACTGCTTAAGTCGTTTTTTTGGGGTATCTGTACTTTACTTTACTATTTATCATTTTGACAACTTCTACTTTTACTCCACTACATTCCTAAAGAAAATAATGTACTTTCTACTCCATACATTTTCCCTGACACCCAAAAGTACTCATTAACATGCTTAGCAGGACAGGAAAATTGTCTAATTCACACACTTAAAAAGAAAATCTCTGGTCATCCCTACTGCATCGGATCTGGCGGACTCACTAAACACACATGCTTTGTTTGTAAATGATGTATGAGTGTTGGAATGTGCCCCTGGCTATCCGTAAATTTAAAAAACAAGGTTTTGCTTGATATAAGGAATTTGAAATAATTTTAGCAATTACATTTATTTTTGATACTTAAGTACATTTAAAACCAAATACTTTTTGAATTTTGCTCAAGTAAGATTTTACTGGGTGACTTTCACTTTTACTTGAGTAATTTTCTATTAAGGTATCTTTACTTTTACTCAAGTATGACAATTGGGTAATTTTTCCGCTAGTACTTGCATCTCTGTAATCCACTGGATGTGTGTAAACAGTGTAAGTTGAACCTTTCCTAAGTGTTTGCCTTCAGACCTTTCGAGATCATTATCCTGCTGACCATCTTTGCCAACTGCGTGGCCCTGGCTGTGTTTCTTCCCATGCCTGAGGAGGACAGCAACAACACCAACAGTAACCTGGTGAGTATGGACCCGTATGGACCTAGTACCCATCTCACATCTCATATGATGCAGAGCATCTTATTCTACTAGTTGTGGTTGAATGAATTGAGGTTGGGAAGCAGGGTTTTCACAGGAAGCCTCCCTGTCTGACATGAATACACAGAACATGTATGTCTGAATGTGTAGTGAGCACCTCTTTCATACCTCGATCATGGAGGTGAATGAGCTGGTTATTTCGTGGCCCTGCTGCAAATTGGTCACCGTTCTGTTGTAGGAGCACAGTTCATAAATCAATCAGACTGGGATCTGGAGTCTAGTGTGGCCATCTTGGCTCCACTTCTCATGACTTATAACAGGCACGAAGGCCTGGATGTTTGGTGTAATCCAGTTTCAGTGCAATTTGATCTAGCAGCAAAGGATTGAAATGTTGTGGGCCTGATGCCAGACTGGAACTAACTGCTATCCAACTATGATAGTTCTACTCATTTTGAGTTTAGTCTGAAAAATATAATGAATTCAACCACAAAATGCCCATTTAAGAAATGGTTAGACCGAGATGTCTATTTCTGAGTGACCCAGTCAGGAGATAAATATAGAGGTTGTCAAAACAGACGTGAAGAAGCCCTGCACCCTATCATCTCTGTATGTCATCATCAGTGGACATGTGTGAGTGTGGACTGCTGTACAATATGAGTATATTTGTGTGTCAGAGAAACCTGATGATGCATCAATATACTGTACTATGTCCATGTCCTCTGGGATGATAGTGACCTGTTGCTTGGTGTATGAATCCAGCCGTGTTGAAGCAGGGTGAGGACAGGAATGAACAGGGATACTTTTCGGCCCACTACACCCTATTACTGAGAATCATGTAGTGAGGGGGTGTGCAGTTTTCTTAACCAGCCACATGAGAAGCAGTTGCCATATGCTTTGACTGGGGTGGAACCACTGACCTGATGCCTGCAGTATCTCAGTCATCCGTCACTTACAGTTACAGAGACACAGATCCAGGCTCAGTTTCATCTGCCTGTAGGTGGAAGGGATGGGGTGTTCTGTAACTGTAATGACCTGTGCTATTTGGGGTCTGGCTTTTTGAATGATCTAAGATACGGTTCACCTTTCGCCATGGCTGAATGTGCACTTTTCAAATCTTCTGTGTACTGAAAAGAAAAATATGTTTTTTTTAATGTAACATCAGTGCAAGATTTACAAGTGCTGTTATAGTGTTGTTATACTGTGGTGTACTAGTTGGAATACTGTTATGGATAATTATAGTGGTCTCAGTTATTATAGGCTGTGAAATGCTGGGTCAGATTGTACTAGAGCTACCCATCAAAGGCCATCTCCAAGAGGATATTTTTTGCATCCCTAATAAAGGCTGGTCATTTTTTTTAGCTCACAGACATCCACTAGAGAGTAGGCATAAGAACAGTATCATGAAGGAAATACAGACTGATGCTGTGCTGCGTCTTCTCTTTTGATAAGCTACAGCTGTACAGTAGCATGGCAACATTTCATTCTCTTCTTCTTCTTCTTTTTAAGGAGTGGGGCTGTCCCACTCCTCTCGTATGTTTTTGCTTTATTTTTTGGATAGGATAGATAGAGAGGAAAGAGAGTTTCATAGAGTTGCTGAAATAGCAGTGATCCAGATTCAAACTTTACATGTTTGCAATTGCAGCTTAGGCTACAGTAGGGTAAAAATGTATAGCTGTGAGCTTGATGCAACCGATTCCAAAATTGTCCTTTGCTTAAAAAATGTGTTCCTTCTAGTCATGATGTCTGTTCTACGGATCTTAACCTGGGCCACATTGTGATGTCAGAGACAGAGGGACTCTGTTCACACCAGAGCAGTGGCCATCAGGTTACAAAAGCTTTTGTACCTGTAAAGCACAGACCCATAGAGAGACTGGCCCTGTCCCTGCAGCATAATGTCCTCAATCCAGCTGACTGAGAGGGACAGGTGCTCCCTCTCCCCCTCCTGGTCCCCTCCCCCTGGTCCCCTCCCTTCAGCTGGGTGTGTAAAGGCTATATATATAGACCGCCCCTCTTCAGTCCATCTACCACACCACATGGACTCAGTGGGGCACCAGAGGAATGTGTGACGCCACTGTTGAGCCGCATCATGTAATCAATATGTGTGTGTGTGTGTGTGTGTGTGTGTGTGTGTGTGTGTGTGTGTGTGTGTGTGTGTGTGTGTGTGTGTGTGTGTGTGTGTGTGCGCGTGGGTTAGTATGTGAAACCCAAAGACACATTCTATAAATGCCCCTATAGGAATGTTCATGACTTGACAGAATCTAACCCCAGTGTAATTTAGGTTCTCTGTGCTACATACAGTATTAAAGGTATTGTTTTTACGCTGTGAAACTGCTTACACATGCCCTTACCCTGGTGGGATGAATAGTCAGGCCCTATTAAGAAATCATACCTCAAATAGAACATGTTACCCATGGCCACTTGCTGGTGTATCTGTCATCACAGGTGTATTTATCGCTTGCCCACGCTCAAGATCCCGTTTCAAGTTCAACTTTAAGTTAATTTGCCAAGTTATGATACAGGCACAAAAGTATATACAAATTAGATGTTTTGTAAGTCAAGAGCCCCTATGTAACAGACCGTAAAAATATAAATAAGCCTGAGTAGCCTGATTAATTGATATACTGCTTTGTAGATTTTAAAAAATGAAGGCAGATAATTGTGTATACTAATAACCATTATCTCTAAACAATAAGTCCCACTGAGATAAGGAAGATCTTTCTGGAGGGAGACCTGGGTGCTGTCTGAGTATTATGTGAGGGATGTGAAGGGTTAATAAAATCAGACAGGGCAGTGAGTGAGTAGGTGCCATTTTAGGGATCTTAGCTCTGAAGTGTTCAGTTGTTAGTCAGCGGGGCCATTCCCTGTATGCCTGGCCTGTAATGGGAGAGGAGAGACACAAATACACAGACCAGGGAGCTATACTGGGGGATTTTTACCAAGCAGGATCAATGACTTAGTCAGATTAACTCTTGTAAATACTACAAAATGACTCAATATTCCCTGTGTAGTGTAAAAAGAATATACTAGAAATGGTTGTTATCAGTTATAGCATGTTTGGAGCATTTGCTACCAAGCAGAATCAATGAATTGTAGTCCATTACACATAGAAATATGGGAACTGTAGTTAGTACTTCATGATACCCTAACAAGCCGTCATTGATGTTTTACAGGAAAGTCTGGAGTACATCTTCCTCATCGTCTTCTCCATAGAGTGCTTTCTAAAGATAGTATCCTATGGATTTCTATTTCACGAGAATGCATATCTACGGAACTGTTGGAACATACTGGACTTTGTCTGTGTGTCTGTTGGGTAAGTAGGGACAACGGATATGGAGATGGAAATGTACTGCCATGTTATAACTTTTCTTTCTGTGAACCCATATGATGTTGTTTATCTCCCTTTGTGCTCCTCTGTCTTTGAACTTCTTCCCTCTCCCTGTGTCTCTCCTCTCCCCTCTCTTCTCCCCCTCTCCTTATTCTCCCCCCATTCTCTCCCTCTCCAGGCTGTTCGCAGTCATCGGTGACTCCATCACCTATATCAGTGGTGTGGAGGCTCAACCAGGGGAGAAGGGAGGAGGCTTCGATATGAAGGCCCTCAGGGCGTTCAGGGTGCTCCGGCCCCTCAGGCTGGTCTCTGGAGTCCCCAGTAAGGATCACTGTAAAATAGAGACCTTGTAGCAGTCATAAGGGCAGGAAATCAGCAGAAGGCAAGGCAGGTTAAAGTATAGATTTATTTACAAGTCTTGGTGATCCATATAATACAACATATTCAAACAAAAAGTAATCATAGTTTTACAATATAGATACAATGGCAACAGTCAAAATAAATAGCCTCTGAATCTGGCTTAACCAGTCCTGAATGGACACAGGTATATAGGGCAAGACAGCCTCCCCTTGAGAAACCAAAATGAATCTGCCTTTAAGGACCTCAAACACAAGGCCTATTGTATGCACTGGGCACAACCAAATGGGCAATTACCAAGAAACTGGTTCATTTAGGGCAATTTCCATATCAATCATTACTTAATTATACTTAATTATGATATAACATCACAGTTCCTAAACTGAACACTTTTATCTCAACTCACAGTAGGCATAGGATACTGACTCTGAGGAGTCACGTGACACCACTTATTTGTTGCGTTCTATCTCAGTATTTGGTGCCTTGGCGTGACGGAGAAACCAGACAAACACGGAGCGATCCAAACAAAAGACATCAGAGAAATAAAATAACCAAACACTTTTTTCTCACTAGTGTAGCCTAGTTTGTAAACTCTGCAAACAATATGTCTAAATTCTAAGTATGAGAACGGTAAATTAACGCGATAGCCCTAGCCTAATACATTTAATGAATTAACAGAAATGGTTGATATAAGCAAACACTAACATTCTAAATTACTGGGAAATTACGAGAATTAAGGAGTAAATTATTTGCGGAGAATTCGGGCGCATTCAAAACAATGATCGCCCTATTGTCACGGGAAGCAGTGAGCCCGTTGCCCCCGTTACAGGAAGCAGAGAGCACGTTGCCCCCGTTACAGGAAGCAGAGAGCCCGTTGCCCCCGTTACAGGAAGCAGAGAGCACGTTGTGTCTGTTACAGGAAGCAGAGAGCACGTTGCGTCCGTTACAGGAAGCAGAGAGCACGTTGCGTCCGTTACAGGAAGCAGAGAGCACGTTGCCCCTGTTACAGGAAGCAGAGAGCACATTGTTTCCGTTACAGGAGGCAGATAGCACATTGCCCCCGTCCGTTACAGGAAGCAGAGAGCACGTTGCATCCGTTACAGGAAGCAGAGAGCACGTTGTGTCCGTTACAGGAAGCAGAGAGCACGTTGTGTCCGTTACAGGAAGCAGAGAGCACATTGCGTCCGTTACAGGAAGCAGAGAGCACGTTGCGTCCGTTACAGGAAGCAGAGAGCACGTTGTGTCCGTTACAGGAAGCAGAGAGCACGTTGTGTCCGTTACAGGAAGCAGAGAGCACGTTGTGTCCGTTACAGGAAGCAGAGAGCACGTTGTGTCCATTACAGGAAGCAGAGAGCACGTTGGTGGTGAGAGGAGCCTAGTGCTCACCACAACCACATTCCGAAAAAACTTTCCTTCAGCGACAGTGCTAGTGTCAAATACAACTTGATTTGGATAATTCCAGTGAGTTTGCAGTCTGATTAAGTTAACTTAACATTGGTCGACTACAAGGCCTATGACGTTTATAATGTGTGGTCACCCTCCAGGCCTGCAGGTGGTGATGAATTCCATCCTGAAGTCCATGTTACCTCTGTTCCATATCTCCCTGCTGGTATTCTTCATGGTCACTATCTATGCCATCGTGGGACTGGAGCTCTTCAAGTGCAAGATGCACAAAACCTGCTACTACACAGGCACAAGTAAGGAACAGAACACACATTTATGCATATACATGCACAAGCACACACACTCACCATGCCTATATATTTTCCCCAATTATCCTTCAGATATCATAGCCACGGTGGAGAATGAGAAGCCATCTCCTTGTGCCCAAGCCGGGAACGGGCGGCGCTGCACCATCAACGGGACAGACTGTAGGGCAGGTTGGGCCGGACCCAACAACGGCATCACACACTTTGACAACCTGGGCTTCGCTATGCTCACTGTTTACCAGTGCATCACTACCCAGGGCTGGACCGACGTGTTATACTGGGTACTGTATTACATCCCCCCCTATACCCATATACTGTATATTACTACTGTATTGTATATCTCTGATTTACCCCACTTAATGAAGTTCAAATTTCAAAAAGGCACTTGCATATTTGAGCTATCTGGTTGTAAGAGCATGGTAACAACGACGTCACTTAAAAGAAAAGAGAAACCCGCACACTGCTCTTGCTAGTATCACTCTTTTTTTTATTGACTGTTACCCATCGGCCTCATGGCATTCGTCAAAAGCTCTGAAGAAATCCAAGAGGCCAACACATAAGCTTAAATAAAAAACAGTGATACTAGCAAGAGCAGTATGCAGGTTTATCGTTTCTTTTAAGTTGCCTCAATTAATGTAGCCCATATCTGTACTATCACTCTGTCTCATGTCTGTCTCTCCATCTCTCTTTCTTTCGCTCTCTCTCTCTCTCTCTCTCTCTCTCTTTCAGTGCATGCTGGGAGTGGTTTGTAGTTGAGAGGCTGTGTGGAGGGCTCTGTCCTTACTTATTTTCTTGATTCTTTCCTTAGTCTTCTCTTCAAATGTTTATTTTCTATGGTGTAAGTTCAACACACTGTTAGTTTAGCGGTACCCACAGTTTTTTTTTCAAAGTTAGGGAACAGGAAGAGGACAGAGTTTTAGTTTCCTGGGGATTTGAATGGTGTGGTATGCGCGATGGCTTCGCAGCCTAAAGCGGAGGAAACACTGTCGTTACGTCGTAGATTCAGGTGTGTCCTGATATGGTGGAGGAGGTTCAGCTCGCGGTCTGCGAACAGGCAGGAGCTGAATTCATACATTCCGCATCCAGAATGAACAAAGATGTGGTTGTGTTCATGAAAATAGTACATTTGGTAGGTAGTGCCAATTTCTCCTCTTTCGACTAGGGTGGTAGTTGCAAATCTGTGGGGTTTCCTAGCACAGTGTGTGGGGATTTGCCAGTGTTTTGAGTGTGGGGATTTTGGGCATAAAGGTACATAAAGGCTGTAGACAAGGTGAGGGCACAAGCGCCAGTTGGGGAAATCAAGGTCAACGTGCAGGTGAAGCTGGGTCTAGTCAGGCTATAGATGGTGGTGTAGATGAGGCTGGGTCTAGTCAGGCTATGGATGGTGGTGTAGATGAAGCTGGGTCTAGTCAGGCTATAGATGGTGGTGTAGATGAGGCTGGGTCTAGTCAGGCTATGGATGGGGGTGTAGATGAAGCTGGGTTTAGTCAGGCTATGGATGGTGGTGTAGATGAGGCTGGGTCTAGTCAGGCTATGGATGGGGGTGTAGATGAAGCTGGGTTTAGTCAGGCTATGGATGGTGGTGTAGATGAGGATGGGCCTAGTCAGGTTCTGCTAGTGGATGAGGAGAGTATAGTGGGGAAGGGCAAGCAACTAGGGGTGGTGGAGGAGGGTGTCAGGCGGAAGAGGAAAAAGAGGGAGAAGAAAGGAGGTGGGAGGGGAGAGACTGGTGTGGTCAAAGGCACTAAGGAACCTTTGCCTGGTGCTGGGGGGGAGGTTCCGACTAGAGAGAAAGGGCAGGTGGTCAGAATGGGAGATGCAGATGAGGAGGTCGAAGGTGAGTCTGAGGAATAGGACAATGAGGAGGCTTTATTTTCAGACTCTTCCCCAATGGGTCCAGAGCTGTCAGCCTGTCAGGCAGAGGTGTCAAAGTACACGATGAGGGAACTGTCAAGGTTCCTGAATGAGACTGAAGGGAAAAAGGTTAATCTTGAAGCTTTTTTTGAAAGTTTGTAAGGTCAGTACAACACGCAATGAAAAATGAGGGGCATGGTATCCTCTTACCAAGGAAACGTTTTAGGTTGAGGAAGTGGGTCACAAACGTGCGTAAGGGTCGACCTTCAGATGCTGTTTAGATGAATCGTTTTTTTTCTGGCACTGGGGCTTTTTGAGCTTTGTTATTGGTCTCTTTCATTGCGGGCCTTTCTCCCACTTATGGAGACTCTTCAGGTAGGCTCACTTAATATAAATGGTGCCAGAGATGCAGGAAAGAGGAGTGTGTTGGGTGAATATGTAAAACCCCAAAAAGTACAGGTGTTGTGTCTGCAGAAGACTCATAGTGATGCGATGAATGAAGTCAATTGGGGGCTCTGGTGGAAAAGGGTAAGTGTGCTGAGTTGTGGAACAAATGTTAGTGCAGGGGTGGCAGTCCTTTTTGCACCGGGTATGGTGGTAAGAATTTGCTCCGTAAAAAGGAGGTGTGTAGGGGTAGACTGCTTGTAGTAAAAGCAGACATTAACAACAAAGGTTTTGTCCTTATAAATGTGTATGCACCTAACACAGGGAGAGAGGGGGGGGGGGGGGGGTGTCTTAGACAGGAAATCTCACAGGTAGCGCCTGAGGAGACGCTGGTGGTAGGCGTGGACTGGAACTGTATGATGGATTTTAGGAAAGATAGAAATGGGGAGGAGTCTCATTCAGGCTCAGTGTGGTGTTTAGAGACATCATTAAAAACATCTACAGGATCGGTGTCCTTCTCGTGGGACTGTTGAGCTAACGTAGGCTAATGTGAGTAGCATGAGGTTGTAAGAAACAAACAAAAAAATCTTAGAACATAGACATATCTGATGTGGGCAGAAAGCTTAAATTCTTGTTAATCTAACTGCACTGTCCAATTTACAGTAGCTATTACAGTGAAATAATACCATGATATTGTTTGAGGAGAATGCACAATTATGAACTTCAAAATGTATTAATAAATAATTTAGGCGCATTTGGGCAGTCTTGATACAACATTTTGAACAGATATGCAATGGTTCATTAGATCAGTCTAAAACTTTGCACATACACTGCTGCCATCTAGTGGCCAAAGTCTAAATTGCGCCTGGTCTGGAATAACACATTATGGCTTTTCTCTTGCATTTCAAAGATGATGGTACAAAAAACCCTCATGTTTTTTCTTTGTATTATCTTTTACCAGATCTAATGTGTCATATTCTCCTACATTCATTTCACATTTCCACAAACGTCAAAGTGTTTCCTTTCAAATGGTATCAATAATATGCATATCCTTGCTTCTGGTCCTGAGCTACAGGCTGTTAGATTTGGGTATGTCATATTAGGTGAAAATTGAAAAAAAAGGGTCAGAATCTTTAGAGGTTGCAGTTTGACCTAGTGGATGTTTGGAGAACTAAACATCCCAACACATGACAGTATACATGGGTGAAGGTCTTTGGGGCTAGGGTGAGTGCAGCCTGACTAGAGCTGTTTTACATGTCCAGGAATCAGAGCAATAGGCTGTTGGGCGCTACCATTCTCCCGGTGGGTTTTATGGATCGCCACATGAACATGGCTTGGCTGTCTATTTCACCAGGGCCTCAGCAGGAATCTAATTGGAAGTTTAATGTAAATCTCTTACAAGATGCCACGTTTTTTTTGCTCAGGTTTCCAGACTTTTTGGGAAAGGTGGGGGCAGCGAAGAGAGGAGTATGAGTCTTTGAGTCAATGGTCGGATGTGAAAAAAGTCAAAATTCTGCTTTTCTGTTAACAGTATACAGCTCTCTCATCCTCAGAGGCTAGGAGAGTATTGGGGGAACTCGAGCGTAGTATCAGTGAAGTGGAGGTAGAGCTGGTGGGGCAAGGCAATGTAGGCCTCCAAGGCTAATTTAGCTGAATCACGTAGGGACCTGGGCAGTTTTTTCCAGGCATATTGTGAACCGGGACACTCAATCACGGACAACTTGTTCTTAATCATCAGCGTGTTGGACTTGTCGAAAGTTTCTAATGTGAACTTTGGACTGGTCTCTTTAGATCAAGAGAAGGATTTTGATAGAGTGGACCATGAGTATCTGTTCAATGTGATGTCTGTGTTTGGGGAAAGGTTTTTGGCTTGTGTGAAGATGTTGTATGCTGGGGCATCATGTATGGTCAAGGTGGGAGGGGGGCTCAGTAGGCCGGTCTGGATGAGGCGGGGCATTAGACAAGGATGCCCTCTATCGGGCCAGTGCCGCTGACGTTTCTGGGATGGTCAGTGATGGGCAGGATATGCAGGCACTAGAGACTAGTCTGAAGGTGTACGAGAGAGCTTCTTCAGCTAAGATGAACTGGGGCAAGAACAAAGCCCCCGCTACAACCCTCCCCCCACCAGTTTGCAACACATGATGGATTTTTTTCTGGTTGGGTCATCTCTGGCTGAGGGAGGCAGTGTTGTACATGTCCGTCCACAAAGGAGATAGCAGATATTTTACCTATGTCAAATATTGTGATTCATTGGGCTGCAGAATGTTACAACATGTCTGCTAATTAATTGATATAAATGTTGAAAAGGTTTGGATTCAAACTGCAGCCTTGTCTCACACCTCGACATTGCAAAAATAATAATGTTCTTTGGTTTTGGATTTTTATTGCACACACGTTTTCTGTGTACATACATTTGATTAAGTCATACACTTTACCGCCAAGCCCACTTTGGAGAATTTTGAAGAATAGAACTTCGTGCCAAATAGAATCGAATGCTTTTTTATAGTCAATATTGTAAGCAAAGAGTGTACTTTGTATATCTGGAAAGTAGCGCGATTTTTTATTTGACCTTTATTTAACTAGGCAAGTCAGTTAAGAACCAATTCTTGTTTTCAATGACTAGGAACAGTGGGTTAACTGCTTGTTCATGGGCAGAATGACAGATTAGTACCTTGTCAGCTCAAGGGTTTGAACTTGCAACCTTCTGGTTACTAGTCCAAAGCTATAACCACTAGGCCCCACTAGGCTACCCTGCTGCGATGGTTGGGGAGAAAGTCAATCTGACATTTACTTATTACATTTTTTCTTGAAGAAAAGTTTTAATTCATAACTTCAAAATGCTTTCCCAAGTTGCTGTTTATGCAAATTCCTGTGTAATTATCGAGGTCTGATTTGTCTCCAATTTTGTGGACAGGGCAGATGAGCCTCTGGTTTCAGAAATCAGGGAAGCAGCAAGAAGTTAGTACCATGTTGAACAATTTAAGCACAGCATTTTGCAACTCACATATGCTGTTTTTCAGCATTTCATTTCTGATGTTATTTTGACAACAGGCCTTCTTTGGTTTTATAGATTTTAGCTTTTCATTTAGTTATTGTTGGGTTATTGAGTAATCTAATGGATTTTGGTTGTTTTTAAATGACTGATTGAAGGATGTTAAACTTTGCTCAAATGTCTAATTGGGTATGCTGTAAGTCTTTTTGTGGGATGTTTTTGTATAGATTATCAAAATAGGTTTTCCAAATTCATTAATCTTGTATGGCTAATTCTTGTAGCTTTGTTCTGCTTAAATTGTTCCACATGTCCCACAACTGATGTTGTTCAATTGCGTTTTCAATTTCAACAAGTGTCTTGCTGTTATAATTCAATGTTTTGCATTTCAGTGTATGTTTATACTGTTTCAGAGTTTCAAACTATTCCTAGCTTAGCTCTGGGTTGTTTTGTAACTTATGTTTTTCATTTGACATTTGTTTTAGATTGTTTTACATTCGTTATCAAAATGTTTTTTGCTTCTAATGTTTTCTTTGGTTTTCTCTCTCTCTCTCTCCATCTATCTCTCTCTCTTTCTCTCTCTCTCTCCCTCTTCCCCTGTCTCTCCACCTCTCTTTCTCTCTCCCCCCATCTCTCTATCTCCATCTCCTAGGTGAATGATGCTATTGGTATGGAGTGGCCATGGATGTATTTTCTGACTCTCATCTTGGTTGGCTCCTTCTTTGTGCTCAACCTGGTCCTGGGCGTGCTCAGTGGGTAAGTGGAGACACACACACACATCGCCTGGTATGTCTCTCTTTCTCCTCCATTTCTCTCATTTTTATATTTTCTCTATCTCTCTTTTACCTCCGTCAGTGAATTCACTAAGGAGCGAGAGAAGGGCAAGGCGCGCGGAGAGTACACAGAGATGAGGGAGACCCAGCAGCTGGATGAGGATGTGAAGGGCTACATGGAGTGGATCACACAGGCCGAAGTCATGGACGCCGACGGGGAGGGACAGGGTACTTATAGCTTCCTAACCCAATCACCAACACACAACAGGATCAATTAGAATATAATAGAAGAGTACAATATGAGTCAGCCCTTATCAAACAACATGCAGTGACAACAGTGTCTCTTGTCCCAAGGCCTGCTACCCCTGGAAGATGGAGAATCTGAGGCAGGGAGTCTAAAGGACATGGACACAATGCAAAAAATCATGTACTACTAGTAAGTACACCAACACCTGCCTCTGACTGGGACAACACTCAGGTGTCTTAATGAAAGGAAAACAGACCTCATGAGTCTGACACATCTCCTAACATGACATTTCTTCATCTCCTCCTCTCCCTCATCTCTCACTGTTCAGCAAGCTTGCTCGTAAATGGAACATTTTCTTCCGGCGTAAGTGTCTTGTGTATGTGAAATCCCGTATGTTCTACTGGTGGGTGATCTTTCTGGTGTTTCTGAACACGCTGGCCATCGCTACTGAACACCACAAGCAGTCCCAGCAACTCACTGAGTGGCAAGGTCAGTATCTACACATATCTATAGCATATCTACACACATTTTTTTATTTTATATTTTACCTTTATTTAACGAGGCAAGTCAGTTATAACAAATTCTTAATTTCAATGATGGCCTAGGAACAGTGTGTTAACTGCCTTGTTTAGGGACAGAATGACAGATTTTTACCTTGTCAGCTCAGGGATTTGATCTTAAACGAACTGGTGGCAAGGTCACTATCTACACATATCAATAGCATATCTACACATATCTACAGTATGTATATAGAATAAACCGATATATATATGTAACTGAGTTAGGAGTGTGCCATAAGCTTACTCTACAACTAGCTTAAAATGTTGCCAATGTAGCTAGCGAATTGGATCCTTTTCTATAGCTCAATTGCTTGGTTGTCAAGGAAGGTGGTCCCGGGTGTTTGCAATTAGATGATCACTAGTTCAAGCCTGGTACGGGACAGGGACATTGGAGGAAGCAATACTGTCTCACTGCCTCTCCTTCTCTCTCCCTGCCTCCCCTCCTCTCTCACTGCCTCTCCTTCTCTCTCCCTGCCTCTTCTCCTCTCTCACTGCCTCTTCTTCTCTCTCCCTGCCTCTCCTTCTCTCTCCCTGCCTATCCTTCTCTCTCCCTGCCTCTTCTCCTCTCTCACTGCCTCTCCTTCTCTCTCCCTGCCTCTCCTTCTCTCTCCCTGCCTCTTCTACTCTCTCACTGCCTCTCCTTCTCTCTCCCTGCCTCTTCTTCTCTCTCCCTGCCTCTCCTCTCCTCTCCTTCTCTCTCCCTGCCTCTCCTCTCTCTCTGCCTCTCCTCTCTCCCTGCCTCTCCTTCCCTCTCCCTGCCTCTTCTCCTCTCCCACTGCCTCTCCTTCTCTCTCCCTGCCTCTTCTTCTCTCTCCCTGCCTCTCCTTCTCTCTCCCTGCCTCTCCTTCTCTCTCCCTGCCACTCCTTCTCTCTCCCCCCTCCCAGACACTGCCAACAAGGTTCTGCTGTCTCTGTTTGCCATTGAGATGATAATAAAGATGTATGCTCTGGGCCTCCAGCAATACTTCATGTCTCTGTTCAACCGCTTCGACTGCTTCGTGGTCTCCACCGGCATTCTGGAACTCATCCTGGTCCGCATGGACGTCATGACCGTCATGGGCATCTCTGTGCTGCGCTGCATACGACTGCTAAGGCTGCTCAAAGTCACCAAGTAAGACTTTTACAATAGGCTGCATTAGGATTGCAGGTGTGTTAGTGATGGACTGGACCAAAAGCCTGCACACACCATGGCTCTCCAGATTGGTCCAGTTAATTTATTGATACGTTGATTGATTGTGTCTTACATCCTCATCCCCCAGAGGGCAATAGCTAATCAGGAAGTAGGTAACAGTCCCCCCCTCCTCTCTCTCTCTCTCTCTCTCTCTCTCTCTCTCTCTCTTTTTCTCTGTGTGTGTGTGTGTCAGGTACTGGACATCTCTCAGTAACCTGGTGGTATCCCTGCTGAACTCCACAAAGTCCATTGCCTGCCTGCTCCTCCTCCTCTTCCTCTTCATCGTCATCTTCTCTCTGCTGGGCATGCAGGTGTTCGGGGGAAAATTCAACTTCCCCAACCAGCCCAAACCCCGCAGCACATTTGACAGCTTCCCCCAGGCCCTCATCAGTGTCTTCCAGGTAGGGAGGAATACACAACCAATCATCATTATAACACAATTAGCACACAATGTGGGAAAGATGATATGACCATCTGGAGGTGCATATGAAGCTGTATGATATGTAGATGTTGGAAATTAGAGCTTGCTTTTTGTTTGATTCCCTCTGGAAAAGGCTAATAATTTCCCTCTCTCTCTCTCTCTCTCTCTCTCTCTCTCTCTCTCTCTCTCTCTCTCTCACTCTGTCTCTCTGATAGATCCTGACGGGGGAGGACTGGAACGCTGTGATGTATGATGGCATCATGGCGCATGGCGGTCCCACAATGCCCGGGATCCTCGTCAGCATCTACTTCATCATCCTCTTTGTCTGCGGAAACTGTATCCTCTCTGTGTGTGTGTATGTGTGTGTGTGTGTGTGTGCGTGTGTGCGCGTGTGTGTGTGTGTGTGTGTGTGTGTGTGTGTGTGTGTGTGTGTGTGTGTGTGTGTGTGTGTGTGTGTGTGTGTGTGCTGTGTGTCTGTGTTGAGTCTGCACACATGAATTGCTAGTCTAAACTAAAACCAACCAAACTCAGTCCAACCCCTCTATCAGACAGAAATCTGACGGTCCTACTGTCCTTGGGTAAATAAGTGTCTCTCTTACATTGCCGACCGTAATTACCTTTGACCCTTAGCCCTCAGACATCCTGCTGAATGTGTTCCTGGCCATCGCCGTGGACAACCTGGCGGAGGCCGAGAGTCTGACCATGGCCCAGAAGGAGAAGTCTGAGGAGAAGAAACGCAAGAAGCTGCTCAGGGCTAACATGCCTGACAAGGCAACAGAGGAGAAGGCACTCCTGGCCAAGAAGTTGGCAGCAGAGAGGGCTAAAATAGAGGGCATCCCTACTACTGCCAAGGTCAGGGCCCATGCGATCATAATAGAATGATTATTATAAGGACATGGAGAACCTGATCCTAGATCAGAGCTCCTACTCTGAGATGCTTTATGAAAACAGGTCCAGATATTTCACACGGTCAACTATTGTCCACAGACAGACCTGCCCCACAGTGGACATCAGTGTAGCCGGTGGGATACAACCCATGCTCCCTCTAATAAAAATGTTGTTTATGTCACAGCTGAAAGTAGACGAGTTTGAGTCCAACGTGAATGAGATCAAGGACCCCTTCCCCCCTGCTGACTTCCCTGGTATATCCCACTATCTCACACACCTCTGGGCACATCCATGCAATGGAATCTGGATCTAACAGAATTCAGAATTTAGAACGTGTCACGTTCTTCTGTTCTTTCTGTCGTCCAGGCGATGATGAGGAGGAAGAGCCTGATATCCCTGACGCCCCGAGGCCCCGACCAATGGCAGACCTGCAGCTGAAGGAGGAGGTGGTACCGATTCCAGAGGCCAGCTCCTTCTACATCTTCAGCCCTGAGAACAAGTAATGATCATGATGTTGATGATGATGGTGATGATGATTATGATGATGGTGATGGTGATGATGTTGATGATGATTGTGATGATGATTCTGTTGATAATGATGATTATGTTGATGATGATGATGATGATGATGTTGATGATGATGGTGATGATGATGGTGATGATGATTATGATGATGGTGATGGTGATGATGTTGATGATGATTCTGTTGATAATGATGATTATGTTGATGATGATGGTGATGATGTTGATGATGATGGTGATGATGATTCTGTTGATAATGATGATTATGTTGATGATGATGGTGATGATGATGTTGATGATGATGATTATGTTGATGATGATGGTGATGATGATGGTGATGATGTTGATGATGTTGATGATGTTGATGTTGATGGTGATGATGATTATGTTGTTGATGATGGTGATGATGATGATGATGATGATGATGATGATGATGATGATGATGATGGTGATGGAGATGATGATGATTATGATGGTGATGGAGATGATGGTGATGATGATGGTGATGGTGATGGTGATGGTGATGATGATGATGATGATGGTGATGATGATGATTATGATGGTGATGGAGATGATGTTGATGTTGATGATGATGATTATGATAGTGATGGTGATGATGGTGATGATGATGGTGATGATGATGAATGAATTAGGATGGTGATGATGGTGGTGATGATGATGATGAATGAAATAGGATGGTGATGATGATGATGAACGAATTAGGATGGTGAAGATGGTGATGATGACGATGACGACGATGATGATGATGATGATGATGAATGAATGAATTAGGATGATGATGATGGTGATCATGACAATGATGATGATGAATGAATTAGGATGGTGATGATGATGATGATGATGATGAATGAAATAGAATGGTGATGATGACGATGATGACGATGATGAATGAATTAGGAGGGTGATGATGATGATGATGATGAATGAATTAGGATGGTGATGATGATGATGATGAATGAATTAGGATTGTGATGATGACAATGATGATGATGATGATGAATGAATTAGGATGTGATGATGATGAATGAATTAGAATGGTGATGATGATGATGAATGAATTAGGATGGTGATGATGACAATGATAATGATGATGATGATGAATGAATGAGGATGTGATGATGATGATGAATGAATTAGGATGGTGATGATGGTGATGATGACGATGATGATGATGAATGAATGAATAAGGATGGTGATGATGATGATGGTGAATGAATTAGGATGGTGACGATGATGATGATGATGATGTTGATGATGAATGAATTTGGATGGTGATGATGATGAATGAATTAGGATGGTGATGATGATGAATGAATTAGGATGGTGATGATGATGAATGACTTAGGATGGTGACGATGATGAATGAATTAGGATGGTGACGATGATGATGATGATGATGATGATGATGATGGTGATGATGATGGTGATGATGAATGAATTAGGATGGTGATGATGATGATGAATGAATTAGGATGGTGATGATGATGATGATGATGATGATGGTGAATGAATTAGGATGGTGATGATGATGATGATGACGGTGAATGAATTAGGATGGTGATGATGATGATGATGATGGTGAATGAATTAGGATGGTGATGATGGTGATGATGATGGTGAATGAATTAGGATGGTGATGATGATGATGATGATGATGATGATGATGATGATGATGATGATGATGATGATGACGATGATGATGATGGTGAATGAATTAGGATGGTGATGAGGATGATGATGATGATGGTAAATGAATTAGGATGGTGATGATGGTGAGGATGACGATGATGATGATCATGAATTAATTAAGATGGTGATGATGATGATGAATGAATTAGGATGGTGATGATGATGATGAATGAATTAGGATGGTGATGATGATGATGATGATGATGATGATGATGAATGAATTAGGATGGATATGATGTGATCATGACGATGATGATGATGAATGAATTAGGATGATGATGATGATGATGATGATGAATGAAATAGGATGGTGATGATGATGATGATGATGATGATGAATGAATTAGGATGGTGATGATGACAATGATGATGATGATGATGATCAATGAATTAGAATGGTGATGATGATGATGAATTAAATTGGATGGTGATGATGACAATGATGATGATGATGATGAATGAATGAGGATGGTGATGATGGTGATGATGATGAATGAATGAATCAGGATGGTGATGATGGTGATGATGACGATGATGATGATGAATTAATGAATTAGGATGGTGATGATGGTGATGATGATGATGATGAATGAATGAATTAGGATGGTGATGATGATGGTGAATGAATTAGGATGGTGATGATGATGATGAATGAAATTGGATGGTGATGATGACAATGATGATGATGATGATGAATGACTTAGGATGGTGGTGATGATGATGGTGAATGAATTAAGATTTTGATGATGATGAATGAATTAGGATGGTGATGATGATGATGAATGAATTAAGATTGTGATGATGATGAATGAATTAGGATGGTGATGATGATGATGAATGAATTAGGATGGTGATGATGATGATGATGAATGAATTAGGATGGTGATGATGATGGTGAATAATTAGGATTGTGATGATGATGAATGAATTAGGATGGTGATGATGATGGTGAATAATTAGGATTGTGATGATGATGAATGAATTAGGATGGTGATGATGATGGTGAATGAATTAGGATGGTGATGATGATGATGAATGAATGAATTAGGATGATGATGATGGTGATCATGACAATGATGATGATGAATGAATTATGATGGTGATGATGATGATGATGATGGTGAAGGAATTAGGATGGTGATGATGGTGAGGATGACGATGATGATGATGAATGAATTAGGATGGTGATGATGATGATGATGATGATGATAATGAAACAATTAGGATGGTGATAGTGATGATGATGATGATGATGAATGAATTAGGATGGTGATGATGATGATGAATGAAATTGGATGGTGATGATGACAATGATGATGATGATGATGAATGACTTAGGATGGTGGTGATGATGATGAATGAATAAGGATCGTGATGAAGATGATGGTGAATGAATTAGGATTGTGATGATGATGGTGAATGAATTAGGATGATGAATTACTTAGGATGGTGGTGATGATGATGAATGAATAAGGATGGTGATGAAGATGATGGTGAATGAATTAGGATTGTGATGATGATGAATGAATTAGGATGGTGATGATGATGATGAATGAATTAGGATGGTGATGATGATGATCAATGAATTAGGATGGTGATGATGATGATGGTGAATCAATTAGGATGATGATGATGAATGAATTAGGATGGTGATGATGATGGTGAATAATTAGGATTGTGATGATGATGAATGAATTAGGATGATGATTATGATTGTGAATGAAGTAGGATGGTGATGATGGTGAGGATGACGATGATGATGATGAATGAATTAGGATGGTGATGATGATGATGATGATGATGATAATGAAACAATTAGGATGGTGATAGTGATGATGATGATGATGATGAATGAATTAGGATGGTGATGATGATGATGATGAATGAATTAGGATGGTGATGATGATGATGAATGAATTAGGATGGTGATGATGACGATGATGAATGAATTAGGATGGTGATGATGATGATGATGAATGAATTAGGATAGTGATGATGATGATGATGATGAATGAATTAGGATGGTGATGATGATGATGAATGAATTAGGATGGTGATGGTGATGATAATGAAACAATTAGGATGATGATGATGATGATGATGAATGTATTAGGATGGTGATGATGATGATGAATTAGGATGGTAAAGATGATGATGAATGAATTAGGATGGTGATGATGATGATAATGAATGAATTAGGATGATGATGATGATGATGAATTTATTTATTTTTTTATTTTTATTTTACCTTTATTTAACCAGGCAAGTCAGTTAAGAACAAATTCTTATTTTCAATGACGGCCTGGGAACAGTGGGTTAACTGCCTGTTCAGGGGCAGAACGACAGATTTGTACCTTGTCAGCTCGGGGGTTTGAACTCGCAACCTTCCGGTTACTAGTCCAACGCTCTAACCACTAGGCTACCCTGCCGCCCCATGAATGTATTAGAATGGTGATGATGATGATGATGATGATGATGATGATGAATGAATTAGGATGATGATGATGATGAATGAATTAGGATGATGATGATGATGATGATGATGATGATAATGAATGAATTAGGATGATGATGATGATGATGAATGTATTAGAATGGTGATGATGATGATGATGATGAATGAATTAGGATGATGATGATGATGAATGAATTAGGATGATGATGATGATGAATGTATTAGAATGGTGATGATGATGATGATGATGATGATGAATGAATTAGGATGGTGATGATGATGGTGATGATGATGATGTTGATGATGATGATGGTGATGATGAATGAATTAAGATGGTGATGATGATGATGATGATGAATGAAACAGGATTGTGATGATGATGGTGATGATGATGATGAATGAATTAAGATGGTGATGATGATGATGATGATGATGAATGAAATAGGATTGTGATGATGATGATGGTGAATGAATTAGGATGATGATGATGATGATGAATGTATTAGAATGGTGATGATGATGATGATGATGATGATGATGATGAATGAATTAGGATGATGATGATGATGAATGAAATAGGATGGTGATGATGATGATGAATGAATTAAGATGGTGATGATGATGATGATGATGAATGAATTAGGATGATGATGATGATGAATGAAATAGGATGGTGATGATGATGATGATGGTGAATGAATTAGGATGATGATGATGATGAATGGATTATGATGTTGGTGTTGTGTGGTTATTTTAGCCTCCTTATTTGACTGCCAGTTACTCAGTATAGAAGTCTGCAGCCTGTGATGTAAGCTGTGTCCCCCTCCAGGTTCCGTAAGCTGTGCCACCGCATCATCAACGCAACCACTTTCACCAACACCATCCTCCTCTTCATCCTCCTCAGCAGCATCTCCCTAGCCGCCGAGGACCCCATCGACCCCATGTCCTTCAGGAACCAGGTGCCCACAGATATGCCTGCTGTATCATTCACCCCCTTATCTCAAAGGGAAAATCACTTTTTTCAGTAAAGTTTTTAAATTTTGACAACATAACTGACACAAGGGGGTTTCTCTACTTTATTGCTCTGTAGTGTATGAGCAAAGTAAATAAAGCATCACTGTCTTAGTGTACACAGACTGCCTTACCTAGACTATGAGGAGGTCTACACTGGAGATTCTGCTAAAGGACTCTGGTGCACTGATACTGCTCTGAGATGATGTTGCCCTGTCTCTGCTGTGTAGGTGCTGGCCTCCGCTGACGTCGTCTTCACGTCAGTATTCACCGTGGAAGTTGTCCTCAAGGTAACCAGGCACGGCTTGTCTTTTCCACTACTAGTAGAGTTGTACTGGTTGAATGGGATATTTGTCTTACATGAAAAGTACATTTACATTACCAAGTACATTAATGGGTTAACCTTTTACTGCAGTGGGCTAAATCAGGGTCACACAGAGTGTTTCTTGGTAGTCTTAAACACATCCACTGAAACAAAAATATACACATGGTTAAGGGCTTTAAAGAAAGACGACACCTTTACCATGTCAGATATAGAGTTTAAATGTATCCAATGTTGAGTTTGCATCCCAATGTTACACTTTATATACATAGACTGTTTGGCATACAAATACCGGATTTTCATCATAAAAAATAAATACATCACTAATTATGAAATTATGAAAAATATGAATAACATTCCTCCCATGAGGCCAAAGAGGGTGCTTTCGGTCATTGACCCCAGGAAAGGGCTACACACTTAAATTGTTAATGTGACAAACTCTCTCGACAATATGTTACATCCACTTTTGCAGCACTTAATTTATTTTTTATTGTGCACTGCAGAAGAGTTCTACAGTATATGTTTTCACATGAGCAGCTGTGGTTCATGTGGGTTCATGGTTTGTTGCTTTGAGAGGGTTTATGTGTCAACCAATCTCATCATGTCAGAATCCATCCTCCTCTCCCCTAGATGACCGTATATGGAGCCATAATGCACCCTGGCTCCTTCTGCCGGAACTCCTTTAATATTTTGGATCTGATAGTTGTCACCGTATCCCTCCTCTCCATGCTCATGGAGTAAGTAGTCCCTGGGAATGTAAAATGTCATTGCACTCCTGTGACAACTGAATCTAACGTGCTCGATATATCATTCAGTTATGAGTGTGTGTCTTTGTCCAGGTAGAAATACAGATTATAGACAAGCAAATGTTGTGCCTGCCCTATCTAGGTCCAGTGCTATCTCTGTGGTGAAGATCCTCAGGGTGTTAAGAGTGCTGAGGCCCCTAAGGGCCATCAACAGGGCTGAGGGTCTCAAGGTGAGCTTACCAGTGCAATCCACCTGTCCCCCTGTCCTCCTGTCCTACTGTCTACCCCTCACCTATCCCCATCACAACTCTACTCCTCCACACATCTACTCCTTTACACCTCTACACCTCTAATCCTCTACTCCTCTATACCTATACTCCTCTACACTTCTACTCCTCTATACCTATACTCCTCTACACTTCTACTCCTCTATACCTATACTCCTCTACACCTCTACTCCTCTACTCTTCTACACCTCTACTCCTCTACACTTCTACTCCTCTATACCTATACTCCTCTAATCCTCTACTCCTCTAATCCTCTACTCCTCTACACTTCTACTCCTCTATACCTATACTCCTCTACACCTATACTCCTCTACACTTCTACTCCTCTACACCTATACTCCTCTACACTTCTACTCCTCTACACCTATACTCCTCTACACTTCTACTCCTCTATACCTATACTCCTCTAATCCTCTACACCTCTACACCTATACTCCTCTACACTTCTACTCCTCTACACCTATACTCCTCTACTCCTCTACACCTCTAATCCTCTACACCTATACTCCTCTACACTTCTACTCCTCTATACCTATACTCCTCTACTCCTCTACACCTCTACACTTCTACTCGTCTACACCTATACTCCTCTACTCCTCTACACCTCTACTCCTCTACACCTATACTCCTCTACACTTCTACTCCTCTACACTTCTACTCCTCTACACCTATACTCCTCTACACTTCTACTCCTCTACACCTATACTCCTCTACGCTTCTACTCCTCTATACCTATACTCCTCTACTCCTCTACACTTCTACTCCTCTACACCTCTACTCCTCTACTCCTCTAATCCTCTACTCCTCTACACTTCTACTCCTCTACACCTATACTCCTCTACACTTCTACTCCTCTACACCTATACTCCTCTACACTTCTACTCCTCTATACCTATACTCCTCTACTCCTCTACACTTCTACTCCTCTACACCTCTACTCCTCTACACCTATACTCCTCTACACCTCTACTCCTCTACACTTCTACTCCTCTATACCTATACTCCTTTACACCTCTACTCCTCTACACTTCTACTCCTCTACACTTCTACTCCTCTACACCTCTACCCCTCTACACTTCTACTCCTCTATACCTATACTCCTCTACACTTCTACTCCTCTACACTTCTACTCCTCTACACCTATACTCCTCTACACTTCTACTCCTCTACACCTATACTCCTCTACCCTTCTACTCCTCTATACCTATACTCCTCTACTCCTCTACACTTCTACTCCTCTACACCTCTACTCCTCTACACCTATACTCCTCTACACTTCTACTCCTCTACACTTCTACTCCTCTACACCTATACTCCTCTACACTTCTACTCCTCTACACCTATACTCCTCTACACTTCTACTCCTCTATACCTATACTCCTCTACTCCTCTACACTTCTACTCCTCTACACCTCTACTCCTCTACACCTATACTCCTCTACACCTCTACTCCTCTACACCTCTACCCCTCTACACTTCTACTCCTCTATACCTATACTCCTCTACACTTCTACTCCTCTACACTTCTACTCGTCTACACCTATACTCCTCTACTCCTCTACACCTCTACTCCTCTACACCTCTACTCCTCTACTCCTCTACTCCTCTACTCCTCTACTCCTCTACACTTCTACTCCTCTACACTTCTACTCGTCTACACCTATACTCCTCTACTCCTCTACACCTCTACTCCTCTACACCTCTACTCCTCTACTCCTCTACACCTCTACTCCTCTACACCTATACTCCTCTACTCCTCTACTCCTCTACACTTCTACTCCTCTACACTTCTACTCCTCTACACCTATACTCCTCTACACTTCTACTCCTCTACACCTATACTCCTCTACACTTCTACTCCTCTATACCTATACTCCTCTACACCTCTACTCCTCTACACTTCTACTCCTCTATACCTATACTCCTTTACACCTCTACTCCTCTACACTTCTACTCCTCTACACTTCTACTCCTCTACACCTCTACCCCTCTACACTTCTACTCCTCTATACCTATACTCCTCTACACTTCTACTCCTCTATAACTATACTCCTCTACACCTATACTCCTCTACACTTCTACTCCTCTACACCTATACTCCTCTACTCCTCTAATCCTCTACTCCTCTAATCCTCTACTCCTCTACACTTCTACTCCTCTATACCTATACTCCTCTACACCTATACTCCTCTACACTTCTACTCCTCTACACCTATACTCCTCTACTCCTCTATACCTCTACTCCTCTACTCCTCTACTCCTCTACACCTATACTCCTCTACACCTATACTCCTCTACACTTCTACTCCTCTATACCTATACTCCTCTACACCTACACTCCTCTACACTTCTACTCCTCTACACCTATACTCCTCTACACTTCTACACCTCTACTCCTCTACACTTCTACACCTCTACTCCTCTACACTTCTACTCCTCTATACCTATACTCCTCTACACTTCTACTCCTCTATACCTATACTCCTCTACACCTATACTCCTCTACACTTCTACACCTCTACACCTATACTCCTCTACTCCTCTAATCCTCTACTCCTCTAATCCTCTACTCCTCTACACTTCTACTCCTCTATACCTATACTCCTCTACACCTATACTCCTCTACACTTCTACTCCTCTATTCCCCTACTCCTCTATACTTATACTCCTCTACACCTATACTCCTCTACCCTTCTACTCCTCTACACCTATACTCCTCTACACTTCTACTCCTCTACACCTCTACTCCTCTATACCTATACTCCTCTACACCTATACTCCTCTACACTTCTACTCCTCTACACCTATACTCCTCTACTCCTCTATACCTATACTCCTCTACACCTATACTCCTCTACACTTCTACTCCTCTACACCTCTACTCCTCTATACCTATACTCCTCTACACCTATACTCCTCTACACTTCTACTCCTCTACACCTATACTCCTCTACTCCTCTACACCTCTACACCTATACTCCTCTACACTTCTACTCCTCTACACCTATACTCCTCTACTCCTCTACTCCTCTACACTTCTATTCCTCTACACCTATACTCCTCTACTCCTCTACTCCTCTACACCTATACTCCTCTACTCCTCTACTCCTCTACACCTATACTCCTCTACACTTCTATTCCTCTACACCTATACTCCTCTACTCCTCTACTCCTCTACTCCTCTACTCCTCTACACCTATACTCCTCTACACTTCTATTCCTCTACACCTATACTCCTCTACACTTCTACTCCTCTACACCTATACTCCTCTACTCCTCTACACCTATACTCCTCTACACTTCTACTCCTCTACACCTATACTCCTCTACACTTCTACTCCTCTATACCTATACTCCTCTACTCCTCTACACCTCTACACCTATACTCCTCTACACTTCTACTCCTCTACACCTCTACTCCTCTACACCTATACTCCTCTACACCTATACTCCTCTACTCCTCTACACCTATACTCCTCTACACTTCTAATCCTCTACACCTCTACTCCTCTACTCCTCTACTCCTCTACACCTATACTCCTCTACTCCTCTACACCTCTACTCCTCTACACCTCTACACCTATACTCCTCTACACTTCTAATCCTCTAAACCTCTACTCCTCTACTCCTCTACTACTCTACTCCTCTACACCTATACTCCTCTACACCTATACTCCTCTACTCCTCTACACCTATACTCCTCTACTCCTCTACACCTATACTCATCTACTCCTCTACTCCTATACACCTATACTCCTCTACACTTCTACTCCTCTACTCCTCTACTCCTCTACACCTATACTCCTCTACACTTCTACTCCTCTACACCTCTACTCCTCTATACCTATACTCCTCTACACCTATACTCCTCTACACTTCTACTCCTCTACACCTATACTCCTCTACTCCTCTACACCTCTACACCTATACTCCTCTACACTTCTATTCCTCTACACCTATACTCCTCTACTCCTCTACTCCTCTACACCTATACTCCTCTACACTTCTATTCCTCTACACCTATACTCCTCTACTCCTCTACTCCTCTACACCTATACTCCTCTACTCCTCTACTCCTCTACACCTATACTCCTCTACACTTCTATTCCTCTACACCTATACTCCTCTACTCCTCTACTCCTCTACTCCTCTACACCTATACTCCTCTACACTTCTATTCCTCTACACCTATACTCCACTACACTTCTACTCCTCTACACCTATACTCCTCTACTCCTCTACACCTATACTCCTCTACACTTCTACTCCTCTACACCTATACTCCTCTACACTTCTACTCCTCTATACCTATACTCCTCTACTCCTCTACACCTCTACACCTATACTCCTCTACACTTCTACTCCTCTACACCTCTACTCCTCTACTCCTCTACTCCTCTACACCTATACTCCTCTACACCTATACTCCTCTACTCCTCTACACCTATACTCCTCTACACTTCTAATCCTCTACACCTCTACTCCTCTACTCCTCTACTCCTCTACACCTATACTCCTCTACTCCTCTACACCTCTACTCCTCTACACCTCTACACCTATACTCCTCTACACTTCTAATCCTCTAAACCTCTACTCCTCTACTCCTCTACTACTCTACTCCTCTACACCTATACTCCTCTACACCTATACTCCTCTACTCCTCTACACCTATACTCCTCTACTCCTCTACACCTATACTCATCTACTCCTCTACTCCTATACACCTATACTCCTCTACACTTCTACTCCTCTACTCCTCTACTCCTCTACACCTATACTCCTCTACTCCTCTACTCCTCTACACCTATACTCCTCTACTCCTCTACTCCTCTACACCTATACTCCTCTACTCCTCTACACCTATACTCCTCTACTCCTCTACACCTCTACTCCTCTACACCTATACACCTATACTCCTCTACACTTCTACTCCTCTACTCCTCTACACCTATACTCCTCTACTCCTCTACACCTATACTCCTCTACTCCTCTACTCCTCTACACCTATACTCCTCTACTCCTCTACACCTATACTCCTCTACTCCTCTACACCTCTACTCCTCTACACCTGTACACCTATACTCCTCTACACTTCTACACCTCTACTCCTCTACACCTATACTCCTCTACTCCTCTACTCCTCTACACCTATACTCCTCTACACCTATACTCCTCTACTTCTATACTCCTCTACTCCTCTACACCTATACACCTATACTCCTCTACACTTCTACTCCTCTACTCCTCTACTCCTCTACACCTATACTCCTCTACTCCTCTACTCCTCTACACCTATACTCCTCTACTCCTCTACTCCTCTACACCTATACTCCTCTACTCCTCTACACCTATACTCCTCTACTCCTCTACACCTCTACTCCTCTACACCTATACACCTATACTCCTCTACACTTCTACTCCTCTACTCCTCTACACCTATACTCCTCTACTCCTCTACACCTCTACTCCTCTACACCTATACACCTCTACTCCTATACTCCTCTACACTTCTACTCCTCTACTCCTCTACTCCTCTACACCTATACTCCTCTACACCTCTACTCCTCTACACCTATACACCTATACTCCTCTACACTTCTACTCCTCTACTCCTCTACTCCTCTACTCCTATACACCTATACTCCTCTACACTTCTACTCCTCTACTCCTCTACTCCTCTACACCTATACTCCTCTACTCCTCTACACCTATACTCCTCTACTCCTCTACACCTATACTCCTCTACTCCTCTACACCTCTACTGCTCTACACCTATACACCTATACTCCTCTACTCCTCTACTCCTCTACACCTATACTCCTCTACTCCTCTACACTTCTACTCCTCTACTCCTCTACTCCTCTACTCCTCTACACCTATACTCCTCTACTCCTCTACTCCTCTACACCTCTAATCCTCTACACCGATACACCTATACGCCTCTACTCCTCTACTCCTCTACACCTATACTCCTCTACTCCTCTACACCTCTACTCCTCTACTCCTCTACACCTCTACTCCTCTACTCCTATACACCTATACTCCTCTACACTTCTACTCCTCTACACCTATACTCCTCTACACCTATACTCCTCTACTCCTCTACTCCTCTACACCTATACTCCTCTACTCCTCTACTCCTCTACACCTATACTCCTCTACACCTATACTCCTCTACTCCTCTACACCTATACACCTATACTCCTCTACTCCTCTACTCCTCTACTCCTCTACACCTATACACCTCTACTCCTCTACTCCTCTACTCCTCTACTCCTCTACTCATCTACACCTATACTCCTCTACACCTCTACTCCTCTACTCCTCTACTCCTCTACACCTCTACTCCTCTACACCTCTACTCCTCTTCTCCTTTACACCTCTATTTCTCTACACTTCTACACCTATACTCCTCTTCTCCTCCACTCCTTTACACCTCTACTCCTCTACTCCTTTACACCTCTACTCCTCTACACTTCTACTCCTCTATACCTATACTCCTCTACACCTATACTCCTCTACACTTCTACTCCTCTACACCTATACTCCTCTACTCCTCTACACCTATACTCCTCTACTCCTCTACACCTATACACCTATACTCCTCTACTCCTCTACTACTCTACTCCTCTACACCTATACTCCTCTACACCTCTACTCCTCTACTCCTCTACTCCTCTACACCTATACTCCTCTACACCTATACTCCTCTACTCCTCTACACCTATACTCCTCTACACCTCTACTCCTCTACTCCTCTACTCCTCTACACCTATACTCCTCTACACCTATACTCCTCTACTCCTCTACACCTATACTCCTCTACTCCTCTACACTTCTACTCCTCTACTCCTCTACTCCTCTACTCCTCTACACCTATACTCCTCTACTCCTCTACACCTCTAATCCTCTACACCGATACACCTATACGCCTCTACTCCTCTACTCCTCTACACCTATACTCCTCTACTCCTCTACACCTCTACTCCTCTACTCCTCTACACCTCTACTCCTCTACTCCTATACACCTATACTCCTCTACACTTCTACTCCTCTACACCTATACTCCTCTACACCTATACTCCTCTACTCCTCTACTCCTCTACACCTATACTCCTCTACTCCTCTACTCCTCTACACCTATACTCCTCTACACCTATACTCCTCTACTCCTCTACACCTATACACCTATACTCCTCTACTCCTCTACTCCTCTACTCCTCTACACCTATACACCTCTACTCCTCTACTCCTCTACTCCTCTACTCCTCTACTCATCTACACCTATACTCCTCTACACCTCTACTCCTCTACTCCTCTACTCCTCTACACCTCTACTCCTCTACACCTCTACTCCTCTTCTCCTTTACACCTCTATTTCTCTACACTTCTACACCTATACTCCTCTTCTCCTCCACTCCTTTACACCTCTACTCCTCTACTCCTTTACACCTCTACTCCTCTACACTTCTACTCCTCTATACCTATACTCCTCTACACCTATACTCCTCTACACTTCTACTCCTCTACACCTATACTCCTCTACTCCTCTACACCTATACTCCTCTACTCCTCTACACCTATACACCTATACTCCTCTACTCCTCTACTACTCTACTCCTCTACACCTATACTCCTCTACACCTCTACTCCTCTACTCCTCTACTCCTCTACACCTATACTCCTCTACACCTATACTCCTCTACTCCTCTACACCTATACTCCTCTACACCTCTACTCCTCTACTCCTCTACTCCTCTACTCCTCTACTCCTCTACACCTCTACTCCTCTTCTCCTTTACACCTCTATTTCTCTACACTTCTACTCCTCTACACCTATACTCCTCTTCTCCTCCACTCCTTTACACCTCTACTCCTCTACTCCTCTACACCTCTACTCCTCTACTCCTTTACACCTCTACTCCTCTACACTTCTACTCCTCTATACCTATACTCCTCTACACCTATACTCCTCTACACTTCTACTCCTCTACACCTATACTCCTCTACACCTCTACTCCTCTACACCTCTACTCCTCTACACTTCTACTCCTCTACACCTATACTCCTCTACACCTCTACTCCTCTACTCCTCTACTCCTCTACACCTCTACTCCTCTACTCCTTTACACCTCTACTCCTCTACTCCTCTACACCTATACTCCTCTACACCTATACTCCTCTACACCTCTACTCCTCTACTCCTCTACTCCTCTACTCCTCTACACCTCTACTCCTTTACACCTCTACTCCTCTACACCTCTACTCCTCTACTCCTTTACACCTCTACTCCTCTACTCCTCTACTCCTCTACACCTCTACTCCTCTACTCCTCTTCTCCTCTACACCTCTACTCCTCTACTCCTTTACACCTCTACTCCTCTACTCCTCTACACCTCTACTCCTCTACTCCTTTACACCTCTACTCCTCTACACTTCTACTCCTCTATACCTATACTCCTCTACACCTATACTCCTCTACACTTCTACTCCTCTACACCTATACTCCTCTACACCTCTACTCCTCTATACCTATACTCCTCTACACTTCTACTCCTCTATACCTATACTCCTCTACACCTATACTCCTCTACACTTCTACTCCTCTACACCTATACTCCTCTACTCCTCTACTCCTTTACACCTCTACTCCTCTACACTTCTACTCCTCTATATCTATACTCCTCTACACCTATACTCCTCTACACTTCTACTCCTCTACACTTCTACTCCTCTACACCTATACTCCTCTACACCTCTACTCCTCTACACTTCTAGTCCTCTATACCTATACTCCTCTACACCTATACTCTACACTTCTACTCCTCTACACTTCTACTCCTCTATACCTATACTCCTCTACACCTATACTCCTCTACACTTCTACTCCTCTACACCTATACTCCTCTACACCTCTACTCCTCTACTCCTCTACTCCTCTACTCCTATACACCTCTACTCCTCTACACCTATACTCCTCTACACCTCTACTCCTCTACTCCTATACTCCTCTACACTTCTACTCCTCTACACTTCTACTCCTCTATACCTGTACTCCTCTACACCTCTACTCCTTTACACTTCTACTCCTCTACACCTATACTCCTCTACACTTCTACTCCTCTACACCTATACTCCTCTACACTTCTACTCCTCTACACCTATACTCCTCTACACCTCTACTCCTCTACTCCTCTACTCCTCTACACCTCTACTCCTCTACACCTATACTCCTCTTCTCCTCCACTCATTTACACCTCTACTCCTCTACTCCTCTACACCTCTACTCCTCTACTCCTTTACACCTCTACTTCTCTACACTTCTACTCCTCTACACCTCTTCTCCTTCACTCCTTTACACCTCTACTCCTCTACTCTTTTAAACCTCTACCCCTCTTCACCTCTACTCCTCTACTCCTTTACACCTCTATTCCTCTCCACCTCTACTCCTCTACTCCTTTACACCTCTACACATCTACTCCTCTACTCCTCTACACCTCTTCTCATCTACTCCTTTACACCTCTACTCCTCTACTCCTCTACACCTCTACTCCTTTACACCTCTACTCCTCTACTCCTCTACTCCTCTACTCCTTTACACCTCTACACCTCTACTCCTTTACACCTCTACACCTCTACTACTCTACTCCTTTACACCTCTACTCCTCTACTCCTATACACCTCTACTCCTCTACACCTCTTCTCATCTACTCCTTTACACCTCTACTCCTCTACTCCTTTACACCTCTACATCTCTACTCCTCTACTCCTCTACACCTCTACTCCTCTACACCTCTACTCCTCTACTCCTATACTCCTCTACACTTCTACTCCTCTACACTTCTACTCCTCTATACCTATACTCCTCTACACCTATACTCCTCTACACCTATACTCCTCTACACCTATACTCCTCTACACTTCTACTCCTCTACACCTATACTCCTCTACACTTCTACTCCTCTACACCTATACTCCTCTACACCTCTACTCCTCTACTCCTCTACTCCTCTACTCCTCTACACCTCTACTCCTCTACACCTATACTCCTCTTCTCCTCCACTCATTTACACCTCTACTCCTCTACTCCTCTACACCTCTACTCCTCTACTCCTTTACACCTCTACTTCTCTACACTTCTACTCCTCTACACCTCTTCTCCTTCACTCCTTTACACCTCTACTCCTCTACTCTTTTAAACCTCTACCCCTCTTCACCTCTACTCCTCTACTCCTTTACACCTCTATTCCTCTCCACCTCTACTCCTCTACTCCTTTACACCTCTACACATCTACTCCTCTACTCCTCTACACCTCTTCTCATCTACTCCTTTACACCTCTACTCCTCTACTCCTCTACACCTCTACTCCTTTACACCTCTACTCCTCTACTCCTCTACTCCTCTACTCCTTTACACCTCTACACCTCTACTCCTTTACACCTCTACACCTCTACTACTCTACTCCTTTACACCTCTACTCCTCTACTCCTATACACCTCTACTCCTCTACACCTCTTCTCATCTACTCCTTTACACCTCTACTCCTCTACTCCTTTACACCTCTACATCTCTACTCCTCTACTCCTCTACACCTCTACTCCTCTACACCTCTACTCCTCTACTCCTCTACTCCTTTACACCTCTACTCCTCTACACCTCTACTCCTCTACTCCTCTACACCTCTACTCCTCTACACCTCTACTCCTCTACACCTCTACTCCTCTACTCATTTTCCCCTCTACTCCTCTACATCTCTACTCCTATACTATTTTACACCTCTACTCTTCCACTCCTCTACTCCTCTACACCTCTACACCTCTACTCCTCTACTCCTTTACACCTCTACTCCTCTACTCCTCTACTGCACTGACACTGTAGTCACATTCATAATGGTCTTTTACATGTTCCCATTACCTAATGCAATAGTTAGACCAACCCAGCCGCCCCATGTTTTTCTAGTTCTGGTCATGGAGATCCGATCTGACATGCTGGTTTCTGCTGTCTCTTATGATCTAGCATGTTGTCCAGTGTGTTTTTGTGGCCATCAAAACCATTGGCAACATCGTGCTGGTCACCATGCTGCTAGACTTCATGTTTGCCTGCATTGGAGTCCAGCTCTTCAAGGTGAGCTCTAGATAGTTCTGTACATGGTGGCCTTTGAACCATATGATGAAAACAGAATTCCACCCAAGCTTTTATTATCACTCATGTATTCACACATGTATTCATGTGTGTTCATTCCTGAAGGGACAATTCTACTCCTGCACAGATCCTGACAAAATGACAGAGGAGGAGTGTAGGTAAGAGACCGGTGATATTGTCCTCGCACACAACATTACATGACAGTACAGAATGGGACATTACATGACAGTACAGAACGGGACATTACATGACAGTACAGCATGGGACATTACATGACAGTACAGAACGGGACATTACATGACAGTACAGAACGGGACATGACATGACAGTACAGAACGGGACATTACATGACAGTACAGAATGGGACATTACATGACAGTACAGAATGGGACATTACATGACAGTACAGAATGGGACATTACATGACAGTACAGAACGGGACATTACATTTGTTCTGTTTTCTTTCTCTCTACCACACTCTCACCTCTCCCATGCCCTCTCTTTCACTGATTAATCTCGCTCTCTCCCCTCTTCTCAGGGGTAACTATATTAGGTACCAGGAAGGTGCCATCCATCCAATGACGATCCATAAGAGAGAGTGGATCAACTCAGAGCTCAACTTTGACAACATCCTTGAGGGCATGCTGGCTCTCTTCACTGTCTCCACCTTTGAGGGCTGGCCAAAGTGAGCCTCACATACAAGCCTGGGAGTTTGTATACTGTACATCATGGCATGCCTAATACAGTACTATGGAACACATGAAGGTGTATGTATTTCACACTTGCTAACATGCCTTTGTGTGTATGTGTGCAGACTGCTGTACAAGGCCATAGACTCTAACATGGAAGATGTTGGTCCCATCTACAACAACCGCGTTGCCATCTCCATCTTCTTCATCATTTACCTCATCCTCATCGCCTTCTTCATGATGAACATCTTCGTCGGCTTCGTCATCGTTACATTTCAGGAGCAAGGAGAGCAGGAGTACAAGAACTGTGAGCTGGACAAGAACCAGGTGTGTGTGTGTGTGTGTGTGTGTGTGTGTGTGTGTGTGTGTGTGTGTGTGTGTGTGTGTGTGTGTGTGTGTGTGTGTGTGTGTGTGTGTGTGTGTGTGTGTGTGTGTGTGTGTGTGTGTGTGTGTGTGTGTGTGTGTGTGTGTGTGTGTGTGTGTGTGTGTGTGTGTGTGTGTGTGTGTGTGTGTGTGTGTGTGTATGTTTTGTGTGTGTCTTTTTTGTTAGTTGTTTAAACACCCTCTTTCCAACAGCAGTGTGTAACTCCTGTGTGTGCTGTCCTCCCTCTGACAGCGGGCGTGTGTTGAGTACGCCCTGAAAGCCCGGCCGCTGCGCTGCTACATTCCTAAGAACCAGTATCAGTACAACGTGTGGTACATCGTCACCTCCTGCTACTTTGAGTACCTGATGTTCCTGCTCATCATGCTGAACACCATGTGTCTGGGGATGCAGGTAACGCTATTGGAGGTGGTTCAGGGAACTGCGTTGGGGTGATGAGTATCTTTGACAAACATCATTTGAAATACAAAACGTGAAACTTTAAAAGTACTTCTCCTGCATCACATCAATGTAATGCTGCTGCCAGAGGTTCCTACTAGAAGCATCCCTTCTTCATATCAAGGAGTTTTTTACGTTTATTTTTTATTTGGACACTTGAAATGAGATGAGCATCTCAAGAGATTCCATCATTGAGGCGGCAGGGTAGCCTAGTGGTTAGAGCATTGGACTAGTAACCAGAAGGTTGCAAGTTCAAACCACCAAGCTGACAAGGTACAAATATGTCGTTCTGCCCCTGAACAGGCAGTTAACCCACTGTTCCTAGGCCGTCATTGAAAATAAGAATTTGTTCTTTAACTGACTTGCCTAGTTAAATAAAGGTTACAATTTTGGGGAAAATGTAAAATAAAATCAATATCTTCCATTTGTCTTTTCCTTCTTCTCTCCTTCTCCCCCAGCACTGTAACCAGTCAACCCATGTGACCGACCTGTCTGACATGCTGAACGTGATCTTCACTGTGCTCTTCACTGTGGAGATGGTCCTCAAACTCATGGCCTACAAAGCTAAGGTCAGTTGTCCATAGGGATGTCCTGTATGCACTACATTGCTCAAGATGCAGTGCAACTCAACGTAAGATCAGAATGATTCCAGAATAATAGGACTGTGGTTATGTAGAACAGTTACTTCATACCTCTTCATTGTGCACAACCCTCTTGTCAAAGTTCAGAGCTGGAGTGTGTAGATGAAGTTCAGAGCTGGAGTGTGTAGATGAAGTTCAGAGCTGGAGTGTGTAGATGAAGTTCAGAGCTGGAGTGTGTAGATGAAGTTCAGAGCTGGAGTGTGTAGATGAAGTTCAGAGCTGGAGTGTGTAGATGAAGTTCAGAGTTGGAGTGTGTAGATGAAGTTCAGAGCTGGAGTGTGTAGATGAAGTTCAGAGCTGGAGTGTGTAGATGAAGTTCAGAGCTGGAGTGTGTAGATGAAGTTCAGAGCTGGAGTGTGTAGATGAAGTTCAGAGCTGGAGTGTGTAGATGAAGTTCAGAGCTGGAGTGTGTAGATGAAGTTCAGAGCTGGAGTGTGTAGATGAAGTTCAGAGCTGGAGTGTGTAGATGAAGTTCAGAGCTGGAGTGTGTAGATGAAGTTCAGAGCTGGAGTGTGTAGATGAAGTTCAGAGCTGGAGTGTGTAGGTGAAGTTCAGAGCTGGAGTGTGTAGATGAAGTTCAGAGCTGGAGTGTGTAGATGAAGTTCAGAGCTGGAGTGTGTAGATGAAGTTCAGAGCTGGAGTGTGTAGATGAAGTTCAGAGCTGGAGTGTGTAGATGAAGTTCAGAGCTGGAGTGTGTAGATGAAGTTCAGAGCTGGAGTGTGTAGATGAAGTTCAGAGCTGGAGTGTGTAGATGAAGTTCAGAGCTGGAGTGTGTAGATGAAGAAACCTTTTATACACACACTTCTGACAGATGCCCTTCCCTCTCCCTCCCTAGGGTTACTTTGGGGACCCATGGAACGTCTTTGACTTTGTCATCGTCATCGGCAGCGTTGTTGACGTCATCCTGAGTGAGGTCGATGTGAGTATTGTCATTGCGTAATGTTCACCAGAAATATGTAGGTATTGTCCCTGATATGTACTATAATACACAGTTCCCACTGTTCCTAAAAAGTTTATATAACAGTTCAGGCATTCCCACTTGACATTTTTATCCTCGCATTTTCATTTTTTTCATTTTTTCTCCCATTGGTTTCGGTTATTGTTTATAAGAAGCAGATAGTCATGTTGGGGAACAGCTACAGACATTTCACAATAAGAGCTCTGTCCTGTCATCTGACTGTCTGGACTGTGTTTACACCCCTGTCTGACACCCCACCCACCCATCCATCCACCCACCCACCCACCCACCCATCCATCCATCCACTTAGAGACATACAGGCCAGGCTCCCCTGTCAGCACTTGGCCCCAACAATAGCACTGAGGATGTGGTCAGTATTCGTCATTGGAGTGACCCTCACACCAGCCACGCCTGCACCCTCACCCCCCCGAATACTAGTCTCAAAAACCCGACCCTAGTCACTGTGTTGCCCCCCAAAGCCCTGCAGCACCTGGCTGCAGCTTGCCTCACCCACCTTCCACGCCTTGAAAGCCAAACCACAACCTGTCTGCTTGGTTACTTTATGCCCCTAACATAACACCTGGTCCCAGACCTGGTCATTTCCCTCATTGGTGTCACTGTTTAAAACTGGGATTTTTTTTGTTTTGTATTTTTATTTAACCTTTATTTAAGAGAGGGCTGATTCCAAATCAGTTGTTAAGGGCAGAAAACAACCAATGTCTTCTTGTTTCACCTCCCACCACCATATATTCAGTGATCTCCAGCACTCCTGCAAGTAAGTAAGAAAGTGACATCCTTCTGTAGTTTTTACTGTGATTCCTGTACAAGGGACTGAGCCAACAGGTTTGGCATCAGGTTCTAGATTTAAAGCAGCGTTTCACACTATCTTGCTTCAGAAAAGTAAAGGTCATTTTTTGAAATGAAAAGAGAGCTCAAGTTGCCACTACAGTAAACCTTCAGAGACCCCATCAACCATTTTCACCTCTTCACCCCTCAGCCGTCATCCAGTCATTTATTACAACGTTGTCCTTGGTTGTTTTTGTGCTCACATGCCTTCTCTCCCTCCCTCTCCCTCCATACTGCAGTCTTTCATCCTACATTTTCTCTTCCAACTTTGCTCCATGCATACCTCCATGGCTGACTCCGCTCCCTTCGCCACTTCCTGTTCCACCACCGGTGTCTGATGATGTTGCTTCCTGTCTGACTTCACTTGGTGTGTCTCTGTCTTTCCCCCTCACAGGCAGCCCTGGCCTCCTCTGGAGGACTGTACTGTCTCCACGGCTGCGCTGTAATTATTCGCCTGTAGACACTGCAAGAACATTGCATGAAATCATATGGAACATTGCATGAGCATGGTATACTAATTCTACGAGGCATTGCATGAGCATGGTATACTAATTCTACGAGACATTGCATGAGCATGGTATACTAATTCTACGAGGCATTGCATGAGCATGGTATACTAATTCTACGAGGCATTGCATGAGCATGGTATACTAATTCTACGAAACATTGCATGAGCATGGTATACTAATTCTACGAGACATTGCATGAGCATGGTATACTAATTCTATGAGACATTGCATGAGCATGGTATACTAATTCTACGAGACATTGCATGAGCATGGTATACTAATTCTACGAGACATTGCATGAGCATGGTATACTAATTCTACGAGACATTGCATGAACATGCATAAAACATAGGAGGAAACTTTGCAACAACACATTGCGTGAGCGTTGCAAGTTCTTGCCTGATCATCCATGTTTTCCTTAAACCCGTTCCGCTAGCGGAACCCCTCGCCAACAGCCAATGAAATTGCAGGGCGCCAAATACAAATCAACAGAAATCTCATAAATCAAATTTCTCAAACATACAAGTATTAGGCACCATTTTAAAGATACAATTCTCGTTAATCCAGCCACAGTGTCTGATTTCAAAAATGCTTTACAGCGAAAGCTCCACAAATGATTATGGTAGGTCACCACCAAGCCACAGAAAAACCCAGCCATTTTTCCAGCCAAAGAGAGGAGTCACAAAAAGCACAAATAGAGATCAAATTCATCACTAACCTTTGATGATCTTTATCAGATGACACTCATAGGACTTCATGTTACACAATACATGTGTGTTTTGTTCAATAAAGTGCATATTTATATAAAAAAATCTAATTTAACATTGGCACGTTACGTTCAGTAGTTGTAAAACATGCGGTGATTATGCTGGGAGCCACATGAATTCACAGAAATACTCATTATAAATGTTGATGACAATTCTAGTCTTATGCATGGGACATTAGATACACTTCTCCTTAATGCAACTGCTGCGTCAGATTTCGGAAAAAGCATAATCTGAGAACGGCGCTCAGAGGCCAAACCAGCCAGAGAAATATCCGCCATGTTGGGTAGTCAACATTATTCATAAATAGCATTATAAACATTCACTTACCTTTGATGATCTTCATCAGAATGCACTCCCAGGAATCGCAGTTCCACAATAAATGCTTGTTTTGTTCAATAATGTCCATAATTTATGTCCATTTATGTCCAATAGCTTCTTTTGTTAGGACGTTTGGTTAACAAATCCAAAAGCACAATCTGGTCCAGTCGGACGAAACAAAAAGTATATTACAGGTTGAAGAAACTTGTCAAACTAAGTATAGAATCAATCTTTAGGATGTTTTTATCATAAAAGTTCAATAATGTTCCAACCAGAGAATTCCATTGTCTGTAGAAAAGCCATGGAACGAGAGCTAACTCTCTCGTGACCGCGCGTCATGAGGCTGTGACACTCTGCCAGACCACTGATTCAAAGAGCTCTCATCCGGTCCCACCTCACAGTAGAAGCCTCATTCAAGTTTCTAAAGATGGTTGACATCTAGTGGAAGTCTTAGGAAGTGCATATTGACCCATATCCCACTGTGTATTCGATAGGGCTGAGTTCAAAAAACGACAAAACTCAGATTTCCCACTTCCTGTTTGGATGTCTTCTCAGGTTTTTGCCTGCCATATGAGTTCTGTTATACTCACAGACATCATTCAAACAGTTTTAGAAACTTCAGAGTGTTTTCTACCCAATACTAATAATAATATGCATATATTAGCATCTGGGACTGAGTAGGAGGTAGTTCACTCTGGGCATGCTATTCATCCAAAAGTGATAATGCTGCCCCCTATCCCAAATAAGTTAAATGTCTGTATTTATAGCATGCTGACAATTAAGGTGTTTTTACAATCTTAGGAACCACTTCAACATGAAATGGTTCTATAATTCTCTGAAGAAAATGCACCCATTGCTTGGCTCCTTCTGACACTAACCAGACTCCTCCAGTACATGACTGCTCAGATACTCTGTGAGAGGTGAGACCTGTGTCCTGACAGACTGCTAGGTTTTGCTGGCATGTTGCCCCTATTGAACTAAAACTGTGCTAATTAGAGTAACAACATCTTCAATTTTAGTTTGAGCTGAAGCCAAGACTAGCAGCATTTTCAGTGACTGTTTATTTCATTTGTGCTTTCAGGAGGTGAACCCAATGCAAGCCATAGCGGCTTCGGAAAATGCCCGTGTGTCAATCACCTTCTTTAGACTGTTCCGTGTGATGCGTCTGGTTAAACTGCTGAACCGTTCTGAGGGGATCCGGAATCTTCTGTGGACCTTCATCAAGTCCTTCCAGGTCAAAGTTCATTCCAATTCTGTGCCTTCCATTCTGTGAGATACAAAATTCCCAGGTTTTGATTGGTCAGTGTGCGTGAGTCTGACGATGTGATTGGTTGCTGTGTTGCAGGCTCTGCCCTACGTCGCCCTGCTCATCCTCATGCTATTCTTCATCTACGCTGTTGTTGGGATGCAGGTACTGCACACACAAACACACACACAAACATACACACACAGCACTCTCTGATGAGTTGTGTGTATGTCTCCTGTAGATATTTGGTAAGATAGCGCTGATAGATGGGACACACATCAACAGGAACAACAACTTCCAGACATTCCCCCATGCTGTGCTGCTGCTCTTCAGGTGGGTGATCTGATTTATCAGTCGCTCAGTCAGTTTCCATTATCTTCCATGGACTTTGCGGTCCCTTTACACAGCAGACTTGTATAGCAAGAGACCCTTACACTCAGTGATTACATTGACAACACAAAAGGGCTGAAACAAGTTGTAATCTCTCTCTCTGCCCCACTCCCCTCTCTCCCACTTCCTCCCTCTCTCTATCCCTCTTTCCCTCTCTCTCCAGGTGTGCGACAGGTGAGGCGTGGCAGGAAGTGATGTTGGCATGTCTGTATGGGAAGAGGTGTGACCCTAAGTCAGACTACCTGCCTGGAGAGGAGATGACCTGTGGAGCCAGCTTCGCTATCATCTACTTCATGAGCTTCTACATGCTCTGTGCCTTCCTGGTAAATGATGCACAAACATGCATACACACATACATTAACAAACATACATGCATACACACATATACACACACACATTCGCATGCGCGCACACACACAGTCACACAGTCACACACATGCATATGATTCTGTTGTCCTCTACAGATCATCAACCTGTTTGTGGCGGTCATCATGGACAACTTTGACTACCTGACCCGTGATTGGTCCATCCTGGGTCCTCATCACCTGGATGAGTTTAAGAAGATCTGGGCAGAATACGACCCAGAGGCCACGTAAGTCTGTTTTTCTGTTTCTTTTTTATACCCCCCCTATAAGAATATATGATCAGTCTTTTCAATTCGTTTTTTATCCTCTCAATGTCTTACTGCTGTTAGCTGTTGTTTCCCGTTCTGTCCTGCAGGGGTCGTATTAAGCACCTGGACGTGGTGACTCTGCTGCGTAGGATCCAGCCTCCTCTGGGCTTTGGAAAGTTCTGTCCCCATAGAGTGGCCTGCAAGGTGAGAAACTAAAAGGAAGGGATCTGTTTAATTATTTTGTGGGTTCATCTGACTTGTCTATTAATGCAGCAAACATATTTTGTAATGATATCTTTATTCATTCTGACTGCAGAGACTGGTGTCCATGAACATGCCACTCAACAGTGATGGAACGGTCACCTTTAATGCTACGCTGTTCTCGCTGGTCAGGACCGCATTGAAGATTAAGACCGAAGGTGTGTGTGTGTGTGTCATTCAATTGCAGAGTACTGTATTTGGGCCAATTGAACGTTAAGCATCTATATTCCCACCTCACTGTCGTTATCTCATTGGTCAGGTAACTTTGAGCAGGCCAATGAGGAGTTGAGGGCCATCATCAAGAAGATCTGGAAACGCACCAGTATGAAGCTGCTGGACCAGGTTATCCCACCAATCGGAGGTGAGTTAAAACATTCTATTGTAATCCTCAACTTTATGGTCCCAAAACAAGCTGCCCATTCTAATTTGCTGGCATGTTTGATTGGTGTGTGTGTCAGATGATGAGGTAACCGTGGGGAAGTTCTATGCCACCTTCCTGATCCAGGACTACTTCAGGAAGTTAAAGAAGAGACAGGAAGAGTATTATGGCTTCCGCCCCACCAAGAAGAACGCCTCCAACGAGATACAGGTGAGCCCACACCAACCTCATAATGGGAAACCTGTAGGGCAATACGCCATTAAATGTGATTGGCAACTCTTCTAGTGATGTTACTGATGTTTCACGTAATAATCCTGTACACGATCTAACAATTCTTAATTTTCATCACAATCTCATTCTTTCTCTAACCCCTCCTTTCCCCTCTGTCTCTCCCTCCACCCCAGGCGGGTCTGAGAAGCATTGAGGAGGAGGTGGCTCCAGAGTTGCAGAGAGCCATCTCGGGAGACCTGATGAACGAGGAGGAGATGGACAGAGCCATGGAGGATGCAGCGGAGGAAGGCATCTTCAGGGTGAGAGGAGAGAGAGAGGGAAGATGGGGAGGGGGATACAGGGAGGCTGCGGAACGAGAGGAGGGAGGACAAGTTCAGAGTGAGAAGACAGAATAAAACTCCTGTCTCTGAATGTTGTACCTTTCTGTGTGTTCCTGTGGTCAGCGGGCGGGCGGTCTGTTTGGGAACCATGTTGATTCCTTCACCATGGAGGAAGGAACCCATAACCCTAATGCTACACAGGTAATCATTTCAATCATTTCAGTGCCATCACCTCTAGTATGTAACCTTCTTCAGACTCAAAGTGCTTCACATAGTATTGTATGGACCTGGAGTTTTTTCACATCACATAGTCAGGAAAATCTCCTGTCCCCGTGGCGGTAACTCAGCCGTCTGTGTCTCTGTATAGGTGACCAGCCAGCGGCCCCTGCAAATGAGCAAGTCAGATGAGGGGGAGGCGACCAGCTCACCTGCCTACCATGCAAACGAGGAATTCTTCCCCACAATGCCTAACAAAACCAACAACAACAATGTCAACAGCAATGCCGGGGAGAGGTGAGTTTGCGTGTGCTTGCTAACATTTGTGTTTTTGTTTTCCTTACTTGAGAGGTCAAATTACACAGTAATAAAGCAGTTATAACAATCTGACTGACTATTTGTCCTTCTGTAGTTTTCCCTATGAGACAGATGACAGGGTGCAGGTCTATACCATCTCAACCAGCAGAATTCCCCGAGACACCACAGACTGGCAGCTGCAGACAGTACCTGGACCCAGCCAGGACCATGAGACTCCCAGAGAGACCCCTAGCCCCCAGCAGGCCGAGACCCAGACCCCAGACAGCACCTTCGACACACTCATAAAGGAGGTGACTGGAGAGACCAGGCGTATATTCCATTATGGAATTATTATATTCCATTATTCCATAAATACAGATACTTAGTCATCCCCTCTCTGTCCTCTATCTCTTCTCATGTCTTTCACCTCTACCAGGTCCTGATAAATGGGGGGTTGGAGAGCTTGGCCAGGGACTCTTGTTTTGTGTCGGTGACGAAACAGGAAATGGCCGAAGCTTTGAACTTTGACCCGGTGGACATGGAGAGTTCCGCTACTGACCTTATGAATGGTCGTAGAGGGAGGGTCACCACACCTCCAATCAGGCCCCCTCGCAGATCACAGAGAAAGGCCAACAAATTAACAAAACCCACCGATCATGTTTAGGCCAATAGGCCTGTCCTGCAATGCAGCATGTCATCGACCTTGTTAAGGCCAATAGGCCCGTCCCGCAAAGCAGCATGTCATGGAGTGACTTCACGTGCTGAGGCATTAAATGCCACATTCTACAAATAGAACAGTCCTTTTTTGGTGCCTTTATAGCGAGTAATATCATCTGATTGGTTAAGCAGGCTTTATGGCACCTGTGACTTCATTGTTGTGGTGTCATTCAGACTGGATGATTTCTCTCTTGGTTCATTTAAAGAGGAAATACTCTTCCTGCTAGAGAGCAGACTTTCTTTACCATGTTTATTTTGTTCACAGTACAGACTACTGTTCGGACTTATGTTGACTTCAGGCGAACATCATGTTGTCCCGACTAACATGTTCTTGAGTCTCAACTTGAGGAATTTTTGCTGGCATTAAAGTTTGGCCCTGTTTGAAAACTAGTGTCCTTCCCTGTTCCCTCCCATCCTTGAAGTAATCACTGATCCACCGATAGCTGCATAGGTGTTGAACATGGTTGCGCCAGTGACTGGCTGATGGAGGAAGAGAAGGGTGTTACTTGTCAGGGGGCATTTTCTGAGTTCTATCATGATGACAAGGCAAGACATGGCTGGACCAGGATGTTTCTGGGCTGGATCATGTCTACACTGTCCATATAAGGACAATCTCTGTAGGCTATATGGAGAAAGCTAACGTGCATGTTCAAGATACACAGATTCTGCCCAGGTCTCCACACATCAACATATCTTCACAATACCTAGATATTTCTTTCACTTTAAATATCCTATATCTGAAACATGTACATCATCTCAAGTATAGACAGGATGGATGACCCTGTGGTGTAACATAAGGGAAAATATTTCTGGTGTAGGGTAGCCACTAGCTGGCCATGCTACAGTAGAATGCAAAAAAAGTGTAGATAAGAGGATGTGGTTTAAGATGAAGATGAATGGTAAGTTTAGGTACCGTGGTTGGAATCGTATATTTGTGACTAGAAAGCTGTGTGTAAGGGTCAGATATGGACACCTTATGGTGTAGAATACCAGGGGTGAAAGGTCTGATGATGCCATTTTGTCTATTATTCTATTTTCAACAATATCGTTCATTTTCTTTTTGATGTAAGCCTTTTGGTTGAAACAGACTCTTTTTATGAACATTTCCTTTTTTGATTCTTCATCATTTTTTCAGTCTAAAAGAGATGAGGTTGTATTTTGAGAGACAGTGGCATGTCACTGTTATTTGGTTTAATAAAGGCTAAATAAAATAGCTTTAATGTGATGAAGGCCAAATAGAAGGCAAAGTAAAAACGTGAATCCCAAAAGGTTTTGAATAATAAAATCAGTTGTTCCCATTGAGCTTTTTAAACAGAGGTGTTTTGCATTCATCTAGAGTATGTACTACTGCCATTAACTTTTGTCATGGTCATTTTGATAACGTTATTTGAGACATTTTATTGCTTTCTCTCTGTTTCTGAGATCTGTTTCAATATTGTTTCTCTAAAGTTTAAACTATATGATCACAATAAAAAATATTTTATAAAGTGAGAATTCTTACATTTTCCCAGTCAAATTTTTGGAGATTTTTATGGTTAGGTCTCGTGAGCGGGAGGTAGCCTAGGGTTTAGACTAGACCGTTGGGCCTTAACCGAACGGTCGCTGGAAGACAAGGTGAAAAATCTGTTGACGTGTCCCTGAGCAAGGCGGGTCCATCGTTCTGGTTGTGACAGACCGGGTATAGAGAACAGCGGTCAACACTAGACATTCTTGTGAGTCTGGTGGTTAGTCATTGTCTCCGCCGAGATTAGTTTATGTTTTGGTAATATAATATGTCTGCAACTGTCTGAATGTTTATATGGTATTTTATAATACCGCTCTGTATTTCGGTTATTACGTATGCAGACGGTGATGCGGCCACTTAAAACCTCTTGAACCTCTGGGGGCAGTATTTCATTTTTGGATGAAAAACGTTCCCGTTTTAAGCGCAATATTTTGTCACGAAAAGATGCTCGACTATGCATATAATTGACAGCTTTGGAAAGAAAACACTCTGACGCTTCAGAACTGATGCTTCAGGCGAAACCAAGATGAAACTTCAAACAGGAAATGAGCAAAATTTCTGAGGCGCTGTTTTCCATTGTCTCCTTATATGGCTGTGAATGCGACAGGAATGAGCTTACACTTTCTGCCGTTTCCCCAAGGTGTCGGCAGCATTGTGACGTATTCGTATTTGCATCATTGGAAGATTGACCATAAAAGACTACATTTGCCTGGTGTCCTGTGTCGAAATTGGTGTGCAAACGCCAGGTGCAACTATTTTTCCATTTGATAGAGAGGAGAAACCAGACTTCCACGAACGTTATATCATCGAAGAGATATGTGAAAAACACCTTGAGGATTGATTCTAAACAACGTTTGCCATGTTTCAGTCGATATTATGGAGTTAATTTGGAAAAAAGTTTGGCGTTTTGATTACTGAATTTTCGTTTTTTTTCACCCTGTAACAGACCACCCTGACACCATGCCGGGCCAGACCCCACCCTGTAACAGACCACCCTGACACCATGCCGGGCCAGACCCCACCCTGTAACAGACCACCCTGACACCATGCCGGGCCAGACCCCACCCTGTAACAGACCACCCTGACACCATGCCGGGCCAGACCCCACCCTGTAACAGACCACCCTGACACCATGCCGGGCCAGACCCCACCCTGTAACAGACCACCCTGACACCATGCCGGGCCAGACCCCACCCTGTAACAGACCACCCTGACACCATGCCGGGCCAGACCCCACCCTGTAACAGACCACCCTGACACCATGCCGGGCCAGACCCCACCCTGTAACAGACCACCCTGACACCATGCCGGGCCAGACCCCACCCTGTAACAGACCACCCTGACACCATGCCGGGCCAGACCCCACCCTGTAACAGACCACCCTGACACCATGCCGGGCCAGACCCCACCCTGTAACAGACCACCCTGACACCATGCCGGGCCAGACCCCACCCTGTAACAGACCACCCTGACACCATGCCGGGCCAGACCCCACCCTGTAACAGACCACCCTGACACCATGCCGGGCCAGACCCCACCCTGTAACAGACCACCCTGACACCATGCCGGGCCAGACCCCACCCTGTAACAGACCACCCTGACACCATGCCGGGCCAGACCCCACCCTGTAACAGACCACCCTGACACCATGCCGGGCCAGACCTCACCCTGTAACAGACCACCCTGACACCATGCCGGGCCAGACCCCACCCTGTAACAGACCACCCTGACACCATGCCGGGCCAGACCCCACCCTGTAACAGACCACCCTGACACCATGCCGGGCCAGACCCCACCCTGTAACAGACCACCCTGACACCATGCCGGGCCAGACCCCACCCTGTAACAGACCACCCTGACACCATGCCGGGCCAGACCCCACCCTGTAACAGACCACCCTGACACCATGCCGGGCCAGACCCCACCAGGCCAGACCCCTCAGCAGCAATCATACTCTTTTACTATAGTGTAACAGACTGGGCTAGCCCACTGAGCTAAATCTTCAGGTCTCAGGGAAGGTTACTAATCACTCAAGTGTGGTTCATCACCAAGTCAAATACAATAGTATAGTCTATTATTAGCCTATTATTATTAGAAAGATATACAAGAAACACAAAGCCCTAAACCCTCAGCAAACATTTTAGAGTGCTTTGTTTCTAATCTCAAGAGAGTGATGTTTTTTCATCTGACCCGGTAGCCATTTGGGTTCGTCTAGGCTAATAATCTGAGGTTGAGAGGAAAAGTTGTCTCATTAACACCTTCACACACACACACATTGGAAGCATTGTTATGATTCTGACAAGTTACACTGTACTAACAAAGGAAAGACTGGAATGGTAAATGTACATCGAACACAGACAAGGCTTTCAACAAGCACTGAACTCAGAAATGAATGTCGTGAGGACATTTAGTAGTACGTTGCATACAAATGTCATATTGTCCATAGACTTTAGAAGAGAACATGATTAAATAACACATTTTAAATCTCATGGTGTTTGGTGCTGCCCATCACGTTACATGGCCGAACCCAAAGGGAGAGTAGGAGATCGCTGAGAGAATCGGAGCCAGCATCTTCAGTCATCCTGGTGAGTTACTCTTAAAATGCAATCTTAGAAAAATAGGAGCAATCTAGAACCAAACAGGGTCCTTCGGCTGCCCCCATAGGATAACCCTTAGAAGAACCCTTTTTGCTTCCAGGTAGAACCCTTTTTGGTTCCATGTAGAACCCTTTCCACAGATGGTTCTACAAAAACCAAAAGAGTTCTACCGGGAACCAGAAAGGGTTCTCCTATTAGAACAGCCAAATAACCCTTTTGGAACCCGTTTTCTGAGTGTAGTACACCTGAATTATTAAATGACATATATTCCTTTACCTTACCTACTCTAAATCAGACAAGGATAAGTTTATTTTTATAAGGCTTTGTTTCGTACCTTCACCCCCTCTCTCTTTCTCTTTCTCTCTCTCAGGACTTTTACAAAGGGGGTATCCTGAAGTGTCCAGAGGGGGTGTCAGTGTCTGAGCTCAGGGAAGCGTGTGACTACCTCTGTATTAACTTCACTACACTACACTAACTTCACTACAGCACCTTCAGGTGCCAAGACCTCAGTGAGTAACACAGTCACACCTGGTCTGACCAGGACTCTGTTCAAGACCGAAACGTTGAGTAATGTTTTGCAACGTTGCATGTACAACTAAATAACGCTACGGTAATCTGTTTTTAATTGCTTATTCTTCTTCATCTTGAATGTTCCGTATTGAGATATATACTTTGCCATGCACAAGAGTACGTGAACTATGACAACAAATCAGAGGTCCTAGTTAAAATAATGTGACCTCTGTCTGTTCCTGTCCCAGGTGCGTTACTGCATGAGCTGTCTAATGATGGAGCTAAGCTTGAGTTTGAGGTGTTCCTTGGGGAGCTTGTAGTCCCTGTGATGATGTCCAGTGCTCAAGAGGGGAAGAGGGAGTGTCACATTGTGGTTCTCACAGATGATGACATAGTGGATTGGGAGCGTGACAGAGTAGGTGCCATAGTACTACGCCCCTCTCAGAGTAATTAGAATGAATAATAAATGACTGATAAAACGGATCATTTAAATGTATATTTTGGACAGTTCTGTTCATCAAATGTTTATACTTTATATTCTTGAGGATCTAGCAACCCAACCTAATTTTGGAGTGAGCACGTTGTTTTATATTACTTCCTGTTTGATATTATTTCCTGTTTGCTCTTTAATGTGTCCAGTTCTGTACAGCACCAAGCTCTACTGCTTCTTCAAGTACATTGACAACAGAAACATGGCCAAAGTCCGACTGAAGGAGAGAGGACTGAAAAACATGCATTGGCATCTAGGGTGAGTCACTTCCCATGCCCCAAATCAACCCCTTGGCCCTTAGCCGCTTCTCCTAGCCCCTTCCCCTTTGGTGTTTATCCTAAGGAAATAACCAGGTAAAGCAATCCAAGTGTTCCAATGCTATAGGCTACATAGACTCGGAACACTTTCTTACATCTATCCAGTATCCCTCAGATCTACAAACCCTACAGAGATACTGAACAGTATGTGTGTGTGTGGTCCTGCTGTATCCCAGGGTACCCCACCTGTAAGGAGAAAGTGAAGTGGCGCCCGGTCATCTATAAATACGTGCAGCAACCGTTCATCCAGCTGTCCTGGGAGAAGAAGGAAGGAAAGAGTCAATTCAAATCAAATGTATTTATAAATCCCTTCTTACATCACCTGATATCTCAAAGTGCTGTACAGAAACCCAGCCTAAAACCCCAAACAGCAAGCAATGCAGGTGTAGAAGCACGGTGGCTAGGAAAAACTCCCTAGAAAGGCCAAAACCCAGGAAGAAACTTAGAGAGGAACCAGGCTATGAGGGGTGGCCAGTCCTCTTCTGGCTGTGCTGGGTGGAGAGTATAACAGAACATGGCCAAGATGTTCAAATGTTCATAAATGACCAGCATGGTCAAATAATAATAATCACAGTAGTTGTCGAGGGTGCAACAGGTCAGCATCTCAGGAATAAATGTCAGTTGGCTTTTCATAGCCGATCATTGAGAGTATCTCTACCGCTCCTGCTGTCTCTAGAGAGTTGAAAACAGCAGGTAGCATGTCCGGTGAACAGGTCAGGGTTCCATAGCCGCAGGCAGAACAGTTGAAACTGGAGCAGCAGCACAGCCAGGTGGACTGGGGACAGCAAGGAGTCATCATGCCAAGTAGCCCTGAGGCATGGTCCTAGGGCTCAGGTCCTCCGAAAGAGAGAGAGAAAGAAAGAGAGAATTAGTGAGAGCATACTTAAATTCACACAGGACAACGGATAAGACAGGAGAAATACTCCAGATACGACAGACTGACCCTAGCCCCCGGACACATAAACTACTGCAGCATATATACTGGAGGCTGAGACAGGAGGGGTCAGGAGACACTGAGGCCCCATCCGATGATACCCCCGGACAGGGCCAAACAGGCAGGATATAACCCCACGCACTTTGCCAAAGCACAGCCCCACACCACTAGAGGGATATCTTCAACCTCCAACTTACCATCCTGAGACAAGGCCGAGTATAGCCCACAAAGATCTTCGCCACGGCACAACCCGGGGGGGGGGGGGGGGGGGGGGGGGGGGCGCCAACCCAGACAGGAAGACCACGTCAGTGACTCAACCCTCTCAAGTGACGCACCCCTCCTAGGGACGGCGCCAACCCAGACAGGAAGACCACGTCAGTGACTCAACCCTCTCAAGTGACGCACCCCTCCTAGGGACGGCATGGAAGAGCACCAGTAAGCCAGTGACTCAGCCCCTGTAATAGGGTTAGAGGCAGAGAATCCCAGTGGAGAGAGGGGAACCGGACAGGCAGAGACAGCAAGGGCGGTTCGTTGCTCCAGTGCCTTTCCGTTAACCTTCACACTCCTGGGCCAGACTACACTCAATCATAGGACCTACTGAAGAGACTTAAAGGTTGAGACCGAGTCTGTATCTCTCACATGGGTAGACAGACCATTCCATAAAAATGGAGCTCTATAGGAGAAAGCCCTGCCTCCAGCTGTTTGCTTAGAAATTCTAGAGACAATTAGGAGTTCTGCGTCTTGTGTCCGTAGCGTACGTGTAGGTATGTACGGAAGGACCAAATTGGAAACATAGGTATGAGCAAGCCCATGTAATGCTTTGTAGGTTAGCAGTAAAACCTTGAAATCAGCCCTTGCCTTAACAGGAAGCCAGTGTAGGGAGGCTAGCACATTTTTTGGTTCTAGTCAGGATTCTAGCAGCCGTATTTAGCACTAACTGAAGTTTATTTTGTGCTTTATCCGGGTAGCCAGAAAGTAGAGCATTGCAGTAGTCTAACCTAGAAGTGACAAAAGCATGGATACATTTTTCTGCATCATTTTTGGACAGAAAATGTCAGAGTTTTGCAATGTTACGTAGATGGAAAAAAGCTGTCATTGAAACAGTCTTGATATGTTCTTCAAAAGAGAGATCAGGGTCCAGAGTAACGTCGAGGTCCTTCATAGTTTAATTTGAGACGACTGTACAACCATCAAGATTGTCAGATTCAGATTTGGGTTTGGGATGTCAGATTTGGGTTTCCAATCTCTCCAAAAGAATGTGATGATCGATGGTATCAAAAGCAGCACTAAGGTCTAGGAGCACGAGGACAGATGCAGAGCCTCAGTCTGACGCCAGTAAAAGGTAATTTACCACCTTCACAAGTGCAGTCTCGGTGTTATGATGGGGTCTAAAACCAGACTGAAGCATTTCGTATACATTGTTTGTTTTCAGGAAGGCAGTGAGTTGCTAGTTTTTTATATTTTCTGGGTCAAGTTTGGGCTTTTTCAAGAGAGGCTTTATTACTGCCACTTTTAGTGAGTTTGGTACACATCCTGTGGATAGAGAGCTGTTTATTATGTTCAACATAGGAGGGCCAAGACGGACTTCCAGTGTGTCCCCAACATCATCGACTCTCTGGGGGAGCCACCACGACCCGCAACCACACCCACAGGTTGACGAGCTGGATAGGCTGATCAGCACCGATCCCCACCCTCCAATGACAGTTGAAGGCATAGAAGTTGACCTTGTATAGGATCATTTATTCCCCATATTGGTTAAGGTCAGGGTTTGGCAAGGTTGAGCTGATCCTAGATGTGTGTTTTGGGGCAACTTCTACCCAAGGCCCTCATCTGTTAGCCTGTCTCCCACTCAGGATATGTACATTTACAGACACACGCAAACAAATCTCAATGATTGTACAGTCCAAACCCATATACACATACCGAGACAGAGGAGCATGCAACACAGACATGTATACAGATGTTAGATCTTAATTTGGTCACTGAATAAAATCAATTCACTGGGAATCCACACTAATGCACAGTTGTATGAACCGTTTTGTACTTTTAATGTAGCTTAATTTTGGCCAGGTAATAGCCTAACCACCGATCAAGCAACATTACATCGGCAGAAAAGTGTGTATGTTCAAATTCTGTTGCTGCAGGATCATTTTGCTGCAACAATACCGGTCAAATTAAGATCCTACATCTGTACATGTACGCACACATACAAACACAGATTTGGACAAGGAGGATGTTTACAGCATATAACCAGACCTACTAGTGTGTATCTGTTCAGTTGTCTTATTAATACTTTACCCCCCCCCCCCCCCCACCCAAGTGTGTGTGTGTGCTGTTCTCTTTCTTTTTACGGCTGATGACATTTTATACTATGGGAATTGTTTATATGAAGGTTGCCGTTCAGTATTATTGTTTAAGGTTATGTACATAGTTTTTCTTTGAAGAATTCGTTCCAAGAATTTCACAGCTGCAGAGGAAATTTGAATAAATATATTGACGACTGAACTAACTTTATGATTTTGTGTGTTTTGCCTAATAGAACCTAATGTTGACATCTTATATAAGGGATGGCTGTCCTGACAAAGACATACAAATGAAGCCACAGACAGTATGCCACAGAGTTGTAAAAAACTTTTATTGAATGATATCATTTTAGCATTTAAAGCTTTTTTCTTTGCAAAGAAATGTGGTTGAGCTGAAAACATTCAAAACCTCATAGAAGTATTCAATAAGACACACACTCACGTCTATGCAGAGTATACTGTATGTGTCATCCAGCAGAGAGAAATGATTGCGGTTTATACATGCAGTCATTTGCATATGGATATCTGTTAAACACATCAGCAGACATAATGGAAAGTGTTGTACCGCCTGTTTGTCACGTGTACCTTTTCAAACAGCACTACAGTAGTAAGGCTGCGTTTACACAGGCAGCCCAATTGGTATCCACTTATTGGTCTTTTGACCAATCACATCAGATTATTTTCACATCAAATCAATATCAGAGCTGATCTAATTGGTCAAAAGACCAATTAGTGAAAAAAATACCAGAATTGGGCTGCCTGTGTAAACGCAGCCTGTGTGTCTATCATTCTAAGCAGCTGCTCAGGGCTTACTTCTCCGGCAATAAAAACACCTTAAAGCACTCGAGTGAAAACTAGAATGAGTAGAAAACTACACTTCAACGTCATTCAGTCGTCCATCTGGAAAGGACACTTTACAAAGGTATTACTAAAGGGTAACTATATGGGAATTACCTTTAAGCATAAGAAGTTACATAGCACTCAGCATTGTATTCTCTTGAAAATTCTAAGACTTTGAACAAAGGGTTAGTGTTCCATAGCTGTACTACTACCAGATGGCATAGTAATTAGATGATTTACTAGTTACTCTAGTAAAGTCTCCTGTAGTTACTCCAGTAAAGTGAGAACAAGTTCACACACACACACACACACACACACACACACACACACACACGAAAGTTGAAATTCCATATTTAGGGAAGTTCTAAAATGTACACGAAATTCATGAATAACCAGCGTTATTCATAAAACAGTGGTACCTTTGTGAGTTAAAAATACTATTTGGAAAAAAACTGAAGACTAAAATAAGAATCCTTTCTTTAAATACCAGCTTTAGAAAGTCCGGCTGTAAAAAAAATCAAGTAAGTAAGTTGTGAGAGCGAAAGTCCAGATCTTTCCACCATGCAATGAAACAACTTGACATTAAAGAAGGGGGGATTCAAATGTTAAACTACTGTACAGCTCCTGTAGTTCTTTGGGTAAAGGCAGATTCAGACAGCTCAACATACACACACAACCAGCATTAGTTATATCCCTGAAAACTAATACTATTTCAATACAATAGCATTTAGAATCAACCTTATTGAAAATGTCTGTATTATACAAAATTACAGAAGAAAAATAACTGGGCACAACAAAGGCAGTAAAGGAGAAGTGGTTCTTGCTTATATTTCTAGAGGAGTAGCAAGACCACGATGGAATGTTCTGTCCTTTGTTGAAAATTCTCACTCACTAACTGGTGACATCACAAAAATCCCCAAAATAGAACCCTAAAATAGCAATCGTCTAACTCCTCCCTTGAAGGCAAGCAGTGATCTGATGACATCACAGGGGAAGTGATACAGACTGCTGGGAACCTGCCAGCTCCCAGAGAACAGTAGAGACGTTTTCCTATGAACAGTCTGACTGGTTGAGGAGAGGAATAGGGAGAAGGTTCTGGAGGGGCACAAAGGGGGCGGCTCTACGGCTGTTCAGTGCTGCTGGGAAGGTTAGAGTCATTTCAACCACCTGGGAAGGTTAGGATTTATTGGGTCCTACTCAATCAAAGCTGCTATCCCAGTTTCTAAGATCAAGTTTTACATTCGCAGAAAGGTCAAACAGTGGTCACAACCGTTTATTCACCGGGTATAATGAATCCTGGTTCAGGAGGCCTGCAGGGAATATACTTACCCCATTAACACAGTTTAACTGAACTGGCGAAATAAACTGATATTTAGCTTTTTTCATATTTGTGGTAATATGAAATAGAACAGTGAAGTGAAGACATCTGGGTGTTGCTGGGAGGTGAGGGGTTCAGGGGGCCATTGCAGCAAAAGTTATTGGGTCACAGTTCATCTCTTACTTCCCTTCGTGTAGGAAGGGATGGCTCCCCTGGCTGTCAGACCCTCAAAGCGCTTGTAGGTGTAGTTGATAAAGACCCAGTCCTTATTCTTATAGTCAGCCTCCGCTGCAGCTGCTGCTGCTGGGGACTTGGTGGGAGCTGCTGCAGCTTGGGAGAGAGAAGAGGGAGAGGAAGGAGGGAGTGGAAATAGATAAGGAGAAAGGGAGAGAGCTTTATAGTTGATAGTCACAGGGTATACTGTGCAACCACACACACACAGAGTCAAAATAATAATCAACTGAGACACAGGAAAATAGGTTCTGCTGAAACTGTCTGTCTTTCTCTCACCTGTGGGTGAAAGGATGTCTGACTCAGGGAACTCATCGAAGTTTGACGTGTCGTCGATGCTTTTAATCTCAATGGGGATCGCTGCAGGTCTCTCCCTGCGATGGGTGACAAAACGCAAAACTGTAGTGAGGCCTGGACATTTGGACCACTGAGGTATAAAAACCTTATTGATTTAGATATAAACTGTTCCTTGTAAGTAGTCCCTGTGTACCTGATGTGGTCATAATCGACTCCCTCAAAAAACAGGTTTCTCTTGATCTCCTCCACTCCTGTCGCCCCGATCCGATGGTCTCCCTCACAGCAGAACCTAAGCAGTAAAATAGACGTGTTTAGATCCTGAGAACAACCATAGAGGGATATAGAAGTGTGCTTGCCATAGATACAGAACTAGCTTGAAATTACATTGTAACCATTTAGTTGATGTTCATTCTTCTCAAGAGCAACATGCTATGAGTAAGCTACAGAATGTTTATTCATCTCGCTCTATTTTTCAACATGTTGATATGTAGTACTGGTGTTGACCTGAGGATGAGATCCTTGGCCCTCTCTGAGATAGGTACTTCTGGAGGGAACACCAGAGTCTCCTTCCAGTTCATCACTTTCTTATAGGTTTCCTGGGGCGTCTCTGAACAGAAAGGGGGGTAGCCTGGAGAGAGAGAGGGACATTTAGACAGCAATCCTAATTCAATCATAACTTGCTTCAAACTGACATCAATGCGTGATTTACACAAAGGTTTCAGTTACTAATGCCACTCTTAAGTTAGGGCCTGTGTTTCCAATCAACAGATATCCCTCCTACCAATCAACATCTCATACATGATGACCCCCAGGCTCCACCAATCACAGAGCTTGTTGTATCCAGTCTGCATGAACACTTCTGGGGCAATGTAGTCTGGAGTTCCCACAGTGGAGAATGCCTGAGAAATGGTGAGAGGAGAGGACAGGGGGGAAAGGAGAGAGGGAGAGGAGAGGACAGGGGGGAAAGGAGAGAGGGAGAGGAGAGGACAGGGGGGAGAGGGAGAGGAGAAGACAGGGGGGAAAGGAGAGAGGGAGATGAGTAGAGAGGAGAGGGTTAAGGTGCCTGCAGACTAGGTTCTTACTGCAATATTACTGTATGACCCTCTTGAGACACCATAGCAACAACATAGCCAGTAACACTGCTTCAAAATAGTCCGAATTAATCTAAGATAAATCAAGAAATCTGTAATAGATGTTGACGTTTTTGCAGAGGAGGTCTTAGTCGGGAAAAAACCTTCAGAACATCAAAATGTCACAAAATAGGACTTTATCTCCATAGCCCAGACAGTAGAACAACCTCCATAGCCCAGACAGTAGAACAACCTCCATAGCCCAGACAGTAAAACAACCTCCATAGCCCAGACCGTAAAACAACCTCCATAGCCCAGACAGTAGAACAACCTCCATAGCCCAGACAGTAAAACAACCTCCATAGCCCAGACAGTAGAACAACCTCCATAGCCCAGACAGTAGAACAACCTCCATAGCCCAGACAGTAGAACAACCTCCATAGCCCAGACAGTAGAACAACCTCCATAGCCCAGACAGTAGAACAACCTCCATAGCCCAGACAGTAGAACAACCTCCATAGCCCAGACCGTAAAACAACCTCCATAGCCCAGACAGTAGAACAACCTCCATAGCCCAGACCGTAGAACAACCTCCATAGCCCAGACAGTAGAACAACCTCCATAGCCCAGACAGTAGAACAACCTCCATAGCCCAGACAGTAGAACAACCTCCATAGCCCAGACAGTAGAACAACCTCCATAGCCCAGACAGTAGAACAACCTCCATAGCCCAGACCGTAAAACAACCTCCATAGCCCAGACCGTAAAACAACCTCCATAGCCCAGACAGTAGAACAACCTCCATAGCCCAGACAGTAAAACAACCTCCATAGCCCAGACATTAGAACAACCTCCATAGCCCAGACAGTAGAACAACCTCCATAGCCCAGACAGTAGAACAACCTCCATAGCCCAGACAGTAGAACAACCTCCATAGCCCAGACAGTAGAACAACCTCCATAGCCCAGACATTAGAACAACCTCCATAGCCCAGACAGTAGAACAACCTCCATAGCCCAGACAGTAGAACAACCTCCATAGCCCAGACAGTAGAACAACCTCCATAGCCCAGACAGTAGAACAACCTCCATAGCCCAGACAGTAGAACAACCTCCATAGCCCAGACCGTAAAACAACCTCCATAGCCCAGACAGTAGAACAACCTCCATAGCCCAGACAGTAAAACAACCTCCATAGCCCAGACAGTAGAACAACCTCCATAGCCCAGACAGTAGAACAACCTCCATAGCCCAGACAGTAGAACAACCTCCATAGCCCAGACCGTAAAACAACCTCCATAGCCCAGACAGTAGAACAACCTCCATAGCCCAGACAGTAAAACAACCTCCATAGCCCAGACAGTAGAACAACCTCCATAGCCCAGACAGTAAAACAACCTCCATAGCCCAGACAGTAGAACAACCTCCATAGCCCAGACCGTAGAACAACCTCCATAGCCCAGACCGTAAAACAACCTGTAGCTCACAAGTTCAATTTGCATTACCAGAAAAGTCCTGAATTGACCAAATCGACCTCAGACGTTTCCCTAACGATGCCATACACTTGCTGCGGAAATGTAACTGACGTAACAGTGAGTGTGCTGTATATCTCCTTACAGGGACAGGACTCCAACCACCTGCACACCAGATGTGTACTGTACTGTGTCTGTGCTCCTACGCTGCCCTTCCTCACTTCATCCAGAGACAGTCTCTACCGACCAACAGGCTCTCTAGTGTGACAAAATGTATTTTCTTTGGAGCTGCTATACTCTTTCACATGAGAGAACACTTTTTCCTATGAGTAAATAAACACAACCAACACGTCTAAAAAACAGAGGTCATTGCGAAACCGTATACTACAGTCATCCCTGTCGTGTTTATGAGGAGGTTTAAGATAAGCTGAGTAGTAATTGAAGGTAGCCAGAGCTCCATGACACCCACCAGCTGGCGTCTGTTCCTCTTCCAGGTCTCTGCTTTCCTCTTGGAGTTCATGTACTGAGATGCTGTAAAGAAAACATTATTTGTCACAGGCACAACTCAATTACAACTACACACATCGGTGGAAAATGTACGACAGATCATGACAAATAAGTGCCTTCAGAAAGGATTCATACTCCTTGACTTATTACACATTTTGATGTGTCACAGCCTGAATTCTAGATGGTTTTTCTCACTCATTTACACACAATTTCCCATAAGGAAAATGTGAACAAAATGTTTTTAGAAATGTTTGTAGATTTATTGAAAATTAAATACAGAAATGTATAATTCACTTAAGTCAATACATGTTAGAATCAACTTTGACGGCGATTACAGCTGTGAGTCTTTCTGGGTAAGTCTCTAAGAGCTTTGCACACCTGTACAATATTTTCCCCATTATCCTTTTCAAAATGAATTGTTAGATAAACATTTTCAAAACTGTAACTCAGCCGCTCAGGATCATTCACTGTCGGTAAGCAACTCCAGTGTAGATTTGGCCTTGTGTTAGGAAAGCAGCCTGAAACATTGCAATATTCATTGTGAGGCATTGGAAAACCTCCCTGGTCTTTATTTGAATCTGTGTCTGAAATTCACTGCTCAACTGAGGGACCTACAGATAATTGTATGTGTGGGTACAGAGATGAGGTAGTCATTCAAAAATCATGGGGTATTGTGTGTTTAGGCCAGCGAAAAGAAAAAAAAAGATTCAATCAATTTTATATTCAGGCTGGGAAAAGTCAAGGGGTGTGAATACTTTCTGAAGGAATTGTATACTGTAAGTTGTATAGTTTTATCAACTGAAATGAATCACGTATGGCTTTATGGTTGTACTCACTGAAGTCATTGGAGATGCTGTGGTTGAGGTTCCTGTAGAACTCTGTACGATGGGCTTTCTTCAACCCTGTACACAGGCCAAAGTCTGACAGCTTCACATGGCCCTGGAAAACACACACGGTTAGCTGTACTACACAACTTCCTGGGGATGTTTCAGTCATACTGTGCGACAACACCAGAGAGTGTCTCTGAAATCACACTTCCTGGGGATGTTTCAGTCATACTGTGCGACAACACCAGAGAGTGTTTCTGAAATCACACTTCCTGTGGATGTTTCAGTAATACTGTGTGACAACACCAGAGAGTGTTTCTGAAATCACACTTCCTGGGGATGTTTCAGTAATACTGTGTGACAACACCAGAGAGTGTCTCTGAAATCACACTTCCTGGGGATGTTTCAGTCATACTGTGCGACAACACCAGAGAGTGTTTCTGAAATCACACTTCCTGGGGATGTTTCAGTCATACTGTGTGACAACACCAGAGAGTGTTTCTGAAATCACACTTCCTGGGGATGTTTCAGTCATACTGTGTGACAACACCAGAGAGTGTTTCTGAAATCACACTTCCTGGGGATGTTTCAGTCATACTGTGCGACAACACCAGAGAGTGTTTCTGAAATCACACTTCCTGTGGTGACTGTGAAACTGTGTGTGGATTTATTAATCTAGACAGGGTCGACAGACAGATCACCACATTATAATGCTGATGTCACTCTCCTGTCTGTGTGTGTGTAATGATGTCATTTCAACCATATTTAAACTTGTGTGTAAATGATGTCATTTCAACCATATTTAAACTTGTGTGTAATGATGTCATTTCAACCATATTTAAACCTGTTTGTAATTATGTAATTTCAACCATATTTAAACCTGTTTGTAATTATGTAATTTCAACCATATTTAAACCTGTTTGTAATTATGTAATTTCAACCATATTTAAACCTGTTTGTAATTATGTAATTTCAACCAGGTAGTGTGTATGTGTACCTTAGAGTCCAGCAGTACATTGTCAGGTTTGATGTCTCTGTGTATGAAGCCCATCTGGTGTATAGAGTCTATGGCCAGTACCGTCTCAGCCACATAGAACTGAGTCTCCTCCTCTGACAGAGTATCCTTCTTCATCAGCAATGTCATCATGTCACCTGCAGGGGATGCAACACAGACCATCAGCATCACACACACACACACACACACACACACACACACACACACACACACACACGACTGCAAACATGCACATGGACATGGACAAACATAACACCCACATCTCCAGCAGTGGAGGCTGGTGGAAGGAGCTATAGGAGAATGAGCTCATTGTAATGGCTAGAATGTAATGCATGGAACAGAGTCAAACATGTGGTTTCATATGCGTGATACCTTCCATATATTACATTCCAGCCATTACAATGAGCCCATCCTCCTATAGCTCCTCCCACCAGCCTCCACTGACCTCCAGGTAGGAACTCCATGAGTAGGTAGAGGTTAATCTTGTCCTGGAAGCTGTAGAACATCTTGACCACCCACAGACTGTCTGCCTGCACCAGGATGTCCCTCTCAGCCCGGATATGGCCCACCTAACATAAAAATACAACACAGATCATGCAGAATTAACAGACATATTCTCTCTACACTCATTAGCACTGAGCGAATAGTGCTTTTTGAGGTTGGGCGTTTTCGGTTCGATTATTTAAAAAAATAGTTTTGGTTACGATTACAGTGCCTTGCGAAAGTATTCGGCCCCCTTGAACTTTGCGACCTTTTGCCACATTTCAGGCTTCAAACATAAAGATATAAAACTGTATTTTTTTGTGAAGAATCAACAACAAGTGGGACACAATCATGAAGTGGAACAACATTTATTGGATATTTCAAACTTTTTTAACAAATCAAAAACTGAAAAATTGGGCGTGAAAAATTATTCAGCCCCTTTACTTTCAGTGCAGCAAACTCTCTCCATAAGTTCAGTGAGGATCTCTGAATGATCCAATGTTGACCTAAATGACTAATGATGATAAATACAATCCACCTGTGTGTAATCAAGTCTCCGTATAAATGCACCTGCACTGTGATAGTCTCAGAGGTCCGTTAAAAGCGCAGAGAGCATCATGAAGAACAAGGAACACACCAGGCAGGTCCGAGATACTGTTGTGAAGAAGTTTAAAGCCGGATTTGGATACAAAAATATTTCCCAAGCTTTAAACATCCCAAGGAGCACTGTGCAAGCGATAATATTGAAATGGAAGGAGTATCAGACCACTGCAAATCTACCAAGACCTGGCCGTCCCTCTAAACTTTCAGCTCATACAAGGAGAAGACTGATCAGAGATGCAGCCAAGAGGCCCATGATCACTCTGGATGAACTGCAGAGATCTACAGCTGAGGTGGGAGACTCTGTCCATAGGACAACAATCAGTCGTATATTGCACAAATCTGGCCTTTATGGAAGAGTGGCAAGAAGAAAGCCATTTCTTAAAGATATCCATAAAAAGTGTTGTTTAAAGTTTGCCACAAGCCACCTGGGAGACACACCAAACATGTGGAAGAAGGTGCTCTGGTCAGATGAAACCAAAATTTAACTTTTTGGCAACAATGCAAAACGTTATGTTTGGCGTAAAAGCAACACAGCTGAACACACCATCCCCACTGTCAAACATGGTGGTGGCAGCATCATGGTTTGGGCCTGCTTTTCTTCAGCAGGGACAGGGAAGATGGTTAAAATTGATGGGAAGATGGATGGAGCCAAATACAGGACCATTCTGGAAGAAAACCTGATGGAGTCTGCAAAAGACCTGAGACTGGGACGGAGATTTGTCTTCCAACAAGACAATGATCCAAAACATAAAGCAAAATCTACAATGGAATGGTTCAAAAATAAACATATCCAGGTGTTAGAAAGTCAAAGTCCAGACCTGAATCCAATCGAGAATCTGTGGAAAGAACTGAAAACTGCTGTTCACAAATGCTCTCCATCCAACCTCACTGAGCTCGAGCTGTTTTGCAAGGAGGAATGGGAAAAAATGTCAGTCTCTCGATGTGCAAAACTGATAGAGACATACCCCAAGCGACTTACAGCTGTAATCGCAGCAAAAGGTGGCGCTACAAAGTATTAACTTAAGGGGGCTGAATAATTTTGCACGCCCAATTTTTCAGTTTTTGATTTAAAAAAGTTTGAAATATCCAATAAATGTCATTCCACTTCATGATTGTGTCCCACTTGTTGTTGATTCTTCACAAAAAAATACAGTTTTTTATCTTTATGTTTGAAGCCTGAAATGTGGCAAAAGGTCGCAAAGTTCAAGGGGGCCGAATACTTTCGCAAGGCACTGTATTTTTAAACATTAAATTAATTAAGAAATAATAACATTAAAACTATTTCAGATTTGATTCATGGAAATTCCAAAGGAAAAAATATTGAACATTCAACTGTCAAAACATTGACAATTTTCCATTGTCTCTGTCAGGTCCATATTGAGCAGACATCAATAAATACAATATTTCAGTTGTGTGTATAACTTCCTTTTTTATTTCATTACTTTATTATTTTCCATTCCAAGTCATCATCTCTGCTCCGGCAGTAGCAACCAGCCAGCCAGGCAACGCTATCTCTGCTCGGGCAGTAGCAACCAGCCAGCCAGGCAACGCCATCTCTGCTCGGGCAGTAGCAACCAGCCAGCCAGGCAACGCTATCTCTGCTCGGGCAGTAGCAACCAGCCAGCCAGGCAACGCTATCTCTGCTCGGACGGTAGCAACCAGCCAGCCAGGCAACGCTATCTCTGCTCGGGCAGTAGCAACCAGCCAGCCAGGCAACGCTATCTCTGCTCGGGCAGTAGCAACCAGCCAGCCAGACAACGCTCTCTCTGCTCGGGCAGTAGCAACCAGCAAGCCAGACAACGCTATCTCTGCTCAGGCAGTAGCAACCAGCCAGCCAGGCAACGCTATCTCTGCTCGGACGGTAGCAACCAGCCAGCCAGGCAACGCTATCTCTGCTCGGGCAGTAGCAACCAGCCAGCCAGGCAACGCTATCTCTGCTCGGGCAGTAGCAACCAGCCAGCCAGGCAACGCTCTCTCTGCTCGGGCAGTAGCAACCAGCAAGCCAGACAACGCTATCTCTGCTCGGGCAGTAGCAACCAGCCAGCCAGACAACGCTATCTCTGCTCCGGCAGTAGCAACGAGCCAGTCAGACAACGCTATCTCTGCTCAGGCAGTAGCAACCAGCCAGCCAGACAACGCTATCTCTGCTCCGGCAGTAGCAACGAGCCAGTCAGACAACGCTATCTCTGCTCAGGCAGTAGCAACGAGCCAGTCAGACAACGCTCTCTGCTCAGGCAGTAGCAACACACACACACAGCTATCTCTGCTCAGGCAGTAGCAACACACACACACGCACACACGCACACACGCAGTACTAAAAGTTTACTTGTTCAATGAATCGGAAGAAGAAAAAGAGTTAGATGTTTTCTGTTATCCATTATCTCACTAGGAACAACTTAGTAGTAACTGTAGTTCTGACTGCGCTATTCTTTATTTTTGCAACATGAAATCACTATCAGTTAGCATGTGGAACATTCAGAGCCTAAACTCATCAACCTTTGGACTGAAGAGTTTAGCACTGGAGTTAAATCTTAAAGATGTTGACGTCATCATTCTGCAGGAGACATGGTGTAAGGCTGACATTGTCACTCACTGTCCCACAGGCTACAGAGAGGTAATCATTCTGCAGGAGACATGGTGTAAGGCTGACATTGTCACTCACTGTCCCACAGGCTACAGAGAGGTAATCATTCTGCAGGAGACATGGTGTAAGGCTGACATTGTCACTCACTGTCCCACAGGCTACAGAGAGGTAATCATTCTGCAGGAGACATGGTGTAAGGCTGACATCGTCACTCACTGCCCCACAGACTACAGAGAGGTAATCATTCTGCAGGAGACATGGTGTAAGGCTGACATTGTCACTCACTGTCCCACAGGCTACAGAGAGGTAATTGTGCCGTCACAGAAACACAGCTCTGTCAACAGAGGCAGAGACTCTGGAGGACTGATCATTTGGTACAAACCCGAACTACAACATCTAATTGATCCCCTCAAAATTTGTAAATATCACATTCGGTTAAAACTGAAAAACATGAGATATTCCCCACCCTTGAGGAACAGACGTGCCATTTCCAGGCTCAGGGAAATGTGCTCATCTGTGGGGATACAAATGTGCACACAGGACCCCTACCTGATCTAACGACCACAAGGGGGGACAGCTTTATTACAGGCCATACTGTTTCTAACTGTCTTCATCTCCCCATAGAAACAACAGTGACAGCACCATCAACAAAAACAGAAGGTATCTGTTGAAGCTCTGTAGAAGCCTGGGTCTGTACTTTGTCAATGGTATGGGGGGACTCTTTGGGGAGATTCACCTACTGCTCACCTCTTGGCCACAGTACAGTAGACTATATGATCACAGACATTGACCCTTTCTCTCTCAGCTCATTCACTGTCAAGCCACTAACACCTCTGTCTGATCACAGCCAAATTACGATGTTCCACAAAACCACACATTCACAGCCCAGACGAATACCAGAAAGCAACCAGTAACCAACAAATCCAAACACTTAGATAACTTTCTGGATACCACACCAACTCAGAGTAAAACTTTTTTTTAAATGATATATTCAGGAAAACTGCAAAAGAAGCACAACTGAAATTGATTTTTAAAAAAGAAAGAAAAAAAAGACACAGATGACAACTGGTTTGATGCAGATTGTAAAATTATAAGGAAAAAACTTAGAACACTATCCAACCAAAAGCACAGAACCCAAATAATGATGAATTACACCTTCATTACTGTGAGACTTTAAAACTCTATAAACGTACACTCGTAACCAAAAAAGCACAGTACAACAGCAAACAGCTGACACTAATGGAGGAGTCCATAAACACATCAACTTCTGGCAAAATTGGAAAAACCTAAATAAGAATCGAAACTAGAGGAATTAGAGATACAAAATGGACAACCCATTTTAAAACACTACAACACTGTTCAAAAAAGACACAAACGCAGAACAACGGCAAATTCATGAGAAGTTGAATTACTGACCAGATGCTCAATAAGAAACTTCAGGCCCTCACATTTAAAAAACCATGAGGACCTGATGGCATCCTAAACGAGATGCTCAAATTAACTAGTGCAACATTTCAATTGGCTATATTGAAACTGTTTCATTTGATACTGAGTGTAGGTTATTTTCCTGACATCTGGAATCAAGGACTCATAACCCCAATCTTCAAGAACGGAGACAAATTTGACCCTAACAATTCCAGAGGCATTTGTGTGAACAGCAACCTGGGGAAGGTTTTCTGTAGTATTATAAATGTAAGAGTTCTAAACTTCCTTAATAAGCACAATGTCTTGAGTAAAAGCCAAATTGAATTTATACCAAAACATTGCATGATGATATTTACACCCTAGACACCCTGATAGATAAACATGTCCACCAAAATAATACCGAAATATACGCTTGCTTTATCGACTTCCAAAAAGCATTTGACTCTATTTGGCATACAGGACTGTTCTACAAAAGTATTGAAAATGGTGTAGGGGGTAAAATATATGACATAATTAAATCAATGTATACTGTCAATACATGCAGCATTAAAATGGGCAAGAAAACAACAGAATTCTTTAACCAGGGGCGGGGCCTTCGCCAGGGTTGCAATCTGAGCCCTGCACTCTCTAATATTTACATCAACGAATTGGCCACTATTCTAGAAAATCCACGTGTGTTCTGGTGTTAGTCTCCACAATTCAGAGGTTAAATGCCTACTCGTCGCAGATGACCTGTGCCTGCTGTCACCCACAGCACATGGCCTACAGCAGAGCCTAGACCTGTGAGAGCAGTACTGGCAGTAAACCCCAAAAATACAAAAATAATGATTTTCCAGAGAAGATCCAGATCTCAGGGAATTAGTTCTCAATTGGTACAAAATATATAGAGTACTGCACACACTGCAATTACTTATGTTTAAAAATAAGCTAAATTGGACACCTTAATGAGGCAGTGAATGAATTGAGAGAGAAAGCACGCAGGGCATTCTACGCCATTAAAAAGCTAAGTCAGGCTTCCCGAGTGGCGCAGTGGTTTAAGTGTGAGATTCTGGGTTTGAGTCCAGGCTCTGTTGTAGCCAGCCCCAACCAGGAGACCCATGGGGCGGAGCACAATTGGCCCAGCATCGTCCGGGTTAGGGGGATACAAATGGGGGGGGTGTTCTTGTCCCACGGCGCACTGGCGACTCTTGTGGTGGGCCGGGCGCAGTGCAAGCTGACACGGTCGCCAGGTGTACAGTGTCCTCCGACACATTGGTGCAGCTGGTTTCTGGGTTAAGTGGGCATTGTGGCAAGAAGCAGTGCGGCTCGGTTGGGTCGTGCTTCAGAGGACGCACGGCTCTCGACCTTCGCCTCTCCCGAGTCTGTACGGGAGTTGCAGAGATGAGACACGACTGTAACTACCAATTGGATACCACGAAATTGGGGAGAAAAAGGGGTAAAAAGTTTGTAAAAAATAAAAAAGAAGCAAATTCTAATTGAAATACCTATTAATATTTGGCTACAACTAATTGAATGTGTCATTGAACCAATTTATGACAGCGAGGTGTGGGGTCCACTTGCAAAACAAGATTTCCCCCAATGGGACAAACACCCCATTAAAATCCTGCATGCAGTGTTCTGTAAGATTCTCCTACATGTCCAGGGGAAAACTACAAACAATTGCATGCAGGCCAGAATTAGGCCAACACTCACTAATAATAACAACTAAAAAGAGAGCAAATAAGTTTTAGAAAAATCTAAAATACAGTGACCCTCTCTCATATCATTACCAAGCCCTGCAATGCCAAGAGCTGAGCAAAGAAAATAGCCCCCTCATCCAGCTGGTCCTGCGGCTGTTCACAAACCTGTTCTACCAACACACTGAAGTCCCAGGACCAGAACATCCAGTCAATCAGAATAAACCAAATTACAATACAGTCAAAATAAAACTACACTGATTATTGGGAAACACAAGCACAAAGCAAAATGCAGTGCTATCTGGCACTAAATTGACAGAACACGGTGGCTAACTATTTACCCATGGTTACTGATCAAAACCTTGACAAAGTACAGGCTCAGTGAGCACAGCCTTGCCATTGAGAAGGGTAGACACAGGAAAACCAGGCTCCCTGTAGAGGAAAGGCTGTGCAACCACAGCAGAACCTGAGACAGAGCTGCATTTCCTGACAACATTTAAAAAATATATAAAACAATTAGAGAGTGTAATTTCCCCAAATTGGAAACCCTTATTCAAGGTTTCAAAGACATCTCTGATGAGAATAGGCTACCCATCCTGTCGGGGGAGGACACAGAGAGCTGTGGGTTGGCAGCGCACTACATTGCTGCCTGCCATAAGATGAGGAACAGTGTCTAGCAGACCAATCAACCTGCACATGTCCTTTATGCTTATTGTTATTGTTCAATGTGTTGGTTATTCTGACCCTTGATTATTGTTATTACTCTTGTCTCGTTGACAATATTGTAAATCTCCAAAGTAAGTTTGGCAATATGTACATTGTTACGTCATGCCAATAAAGCAAATTGTATTGAGAGACAGAGAGCAAGACGGAGAGAGAGCAAGACGGAGAGAGAGAGACAGAGAGAGACAAAAGGGAGAGACAGAGACAGAAGGGGGAGACAGAGGGAGAGACAAAATGAGACCGAGAGGGGGAGAGACACACACCTGTTCCTTCTCCAGCATGTCGGCCTTGCGCAGGATCTTCATGGCGTAGATGTGGCCTGTGTCCTTCTTCTGGACCAGACGCACCTGGAAGTCAGGGGACAAAGGTCAAAGTTGAGCCAACATGGCAGCAAGAAGTTCACGAGGTCATAGCCAATGCAAGGGCATTTACACTGCAGTCATCAATACATTTTCTGAAACAGTGGATTAGGCAGTTGTGCGGTTTTTGTGTTCAGACGTGTTCAGAATTCTAATAGCTCCATGTATGCTTACCTCTCCAAAAGCTCCTCGACCAATCACCTTGAGGGACTCAAAGTCATCCAATCCCAGCCTGGTTCTCTTCAGCCTCAGGAACTCTGTCTCCTTACGTGCGTGCTGGGAGCGCCGAATACGCTTCTGCAACACAGGTTGTGTGTAAGTGTGTGTGTGTGTGTGTGTGTGTGTGTGTGTGTGTGTGTGTGTGTGTGTGTGTGTGTGTGTGTGTGTGTGTGTGTGTGTGTGAGCACGTGCCACTGCTAGAACTATACTCACCTCTTCATCAGGCAGCCCCTCCTCCTCCATCACCATCTCCAGCTTCTGTTGCCTGGCAACGAAATAGGGGTTGAGGGTCAAGAGGCAAAGGTTATGGTCAAATATGCTGATTCAGGAAGACACCTCCCAACCTACTGATCACTACACTACCTGCTGTTTCATTTGTACAGGACAGTTATGGAGGAACGGTAACAGAATTGGAATGGCCCATTCATACATTCTCAAAGAGAAACAAACCATAAACATTGGTGGGTAGGTTGAGCTGTGACCAATGTTCCCTCCAAGCTGCATGCAAGCGCATAGCTCCCCCAGGACTGCCCCGCAGAAGAAATAGCAGCCCGCGTAGAGAAGCACGTGATTGAACTGCACTCAACTTTCTAGAGTTTTCCCCGTTAGTTAACACTATCAACGTTTCCCTTTACTGTGGGAATTAATAAATAATAAAAGCCACTTTCAATGCAACAAACCCGAAACAAAATAAACTATGTAAGACTTAGCATGCAAAACTAACTATGCAAGAGTTTTTGCTGTAAGCAGAACAGAGTAGGATTCTATTGCATTGACAGGCAAAACTGAGGCCTGTACTCTTCACAGACCGGTAAGCCATACCGCAGATGGCCTATATGCACATAGACCATTGCCATTTATGGATCTGTGCCATTCACTTTGAACTGGACTGTGTTTACAGCATGAGAAGTCGTGAGTTGATCCGCATGTTTTTAGATCAAAGCTAGAGCTACACGTAGCCAGGTGTGTACATTTGACCTTCACTAGTTAGGAACTTATTAACATAGTTATAGATCATTTGTAGTCAGCAATGGGGGAGTGGTTGCTCCCTACAAGATCACAAAACATGTGCATTTCCAGCCATCTTTGAAAAGCGAGTCAGGTAAAGAACAGTGTTGTATTTGAGACAGGCTTGAATACGCTATGTAGCCAATAGGCAGAGGGGATCATTATTTGTCTGATTCTCTGTAATAATGGTATGGGAATAATGATGCATTCTATTTTGTGGTTTCTTGCATCAAACAACACAACAACATTTTCAGTCACCTTGTCTGAAAGACAACTGGAATAAACAGGTTAATGTCAAGCCATGATGTTTTTTCAAAAGTCTCATGGAATGTAGGCCTACATTGAACACCACATAATGGCTGCAACTGTAGGCTGTAAAATTCAACAGCTATTTCCATGTTAAAAATGCTATGGGATGCATTTTCTCCATCGTTTTTGATGGTAGGCCACTCTGGTAGGTCTACATTATGATCAAATACCCACAGTAGCCAACTTGACCAAACGGGTACAGCTTCAGTGTTCACAGCAAACGCGCGCCAGAAGTTGCACAGAATTTTCACAACATTCAAGTTTGCGCTCAGCAGACCTTAAATTCGCTCAGTGCCTAATTTTTTTTGAGGGAACATTGGCTGTAACTGGGAGTTTGCTTTGGGAATAACTTCCTTTTCAGACGTCTGTAACGGCTTCTAGCCCCTGAGCTAACTGTATAAAACACTGTCTCTCTCTTCCTTCCTCTTTCTTTTTCTCAACCACACACATACTCTCTTCCTAATAAGGGGTTTCCATCAAGAAATGGTGTGATAAAGTTACAGTCCACCAACACTCTCTCACACACACACACACACACACACACTGGGGCTCTAAGCAGAGAGAGATCACGTGATGTGTCACACCTCTACTCTCTTCTCCTCGTTTGTGGCAAGCCACTGTGCTGCCTTCTTAGCTTCTGACATGTTTTCAGGAATCATCTTTGCTTTTCAGTTCCAGTTTGTGTGAGCATGGTACAGAACACCCACCTCATCTCTCTCTCCTCATGCTGGTCTATCAGGTTACAGTAGAAGTTCTCCAGGGTCACCATAGCCATGTTCACTCTCTCCTTGGTGTGGTTACTCATCGAGGAACATGAGGAATGACCCCTCGTTGCCATGGTTACCTACCCACACACACACACACACACACACAGTTAGTGTAAAGTGTCCTATGCCCTACTGTCTACAGATGTCCCCTATTATGTAGCCTCCAGCTGGTCACCACATGTCTCTGATGGATATGAGTGATAGATAGCATAACTGATGGCGCTAAATTGAACCACAAAATTCACAATAAAAATGAAACCAAATTGATTCATTCATTTTTGCGCCTTTCAAATATCATACCATGAAAAGATGCCCATATTATGCCAACTTAAAAGGTGGGGTAAAATAATTGGTTATTCTATATTACAGTGAACTTTGAGTGCATATAACAAAAGTTTTCCACAAACAAAATGGCAGGTAAGTACATCATTAATACGGTGTGATGACTATTGCCTAAGTCAATTCTAATTCAATTTTAACACAGTAAAAATGGATGGTAAATATTCTCACGTGTTCCACTGGTAGATCAACAATACAGTGTGATTAACGCGAGGGTGCAAAGCTGGCATCAAAGCAAAGGGTGACTACTTTGAAGAATCTCAAATATATTTTGATTTGTTAAACAATTTATTGGTTACTACATGATTCCATATGTGTTATTTCATAATGTTGATGTCTTCACTATTATTCTACAATGTAGAAAATAGTAAAAATAAAGACAAACCCTGGAATGAGTAGGTGTGTCCAAACTGACTGGTACTGAATATATATATGAATTAATATTTTTTAAGAACTCAGTCCAGCTTTCAACTTACTCTTGAAAGTTGTAATAATAGAATGCATAAGGTGCTATTTGGGTAGTGCATCAAGTTTTCCTCTTAGAGAGCTATTTATATCTTGTCATAAATGCCCAAGTCAACTATCTCATATCAGCTAATGTTTTTAGCTAGGTTTTGTTAGCCTATACAGTTTGCTCTAATGTTTGAGTCACTCAAATATCACATGAATAGACATTAGAAATTGCAAAATGTATAGAATTGCAAGAAAATGTACTTAAAAACTGCCAAATTGTCTCTGCACCCCCTGACAAAATGTGTAGAATTGCCAGAAATAAGCTTTAAACCTGCAACATTTTCTCTCCGCCAACAAGAGGGGTGTGAACAGCAGAATGTTCCCCAATGCTGGAAGAGGGTCCTGAGTGAAAAAGTTTGGTAACCCCTGCTGTAGAGTAGGAATGATGGAGGGGAAAACTAAATGGCATTTTTTCCCACCAGAAATTAGTATAGGGGATTTCTTAAGGCTTCTAATCTTATGCCTATATAACTCTGTGTATTATTGCACAAAAAAATGTATTTAAACTTTGTAAAAGTTAGGGCAGGGAGGAAGGGGTGGATTATAACCATAAATATTGCTTTATTCCAAATGGACACCTACTCCCTAGGCACTTCAAGTAGATCTTCTCCAGTCCACTCATGTACAATTATTCATGTACAACACACCTATACAATTATTGGCACCATTCACAAACCAATTGTTAATTCACCACAAAATCAACATTTTGCCATTTCCATCTCAGGCTCCTGACTTTATTCCCATTTCAAACCTGTGATTTCAATTAAAGAGGGGGGCCCATAAGCGCAGACGAAGGACATCAAGGATCTGGAAAGAACCTGTATGGAGGAATAGAGGAATACAGATCGCTCCTAATGTGTTCCCTGCCCGGCCAAACTGAGCAATTGGGGGAGAAAGGCCTTGGTCAGGGAGGTGACCACGAACCTGATGGTCACTCTCACAGAGCTACAGAGTTCCTCTGTGGACATGGGAGAACCTTACAGAAGGACAACCATCTCTGCAGCACTCCACCAATCAGGCCTTTATGGTAGAGTGACCAGACGGAAACCACTCCTCAATAAAAGGCACATGACAGACTCTCAGGCCATGAGAAACAAGATTCTCTGGTCTGATGAAACCAAGATTTAACTATTTGGCCTGTATGCCAAGCATCAAGTCTGGAGGAAACCTGGCACCATCCCTACGGTGATGTATGGTGGTGTTTTTCAGTGGCAGGGACTGGGAGACGAGTCAAGATCGAGGCAAAGATGAACGGAGCAAAGTACAGAGAGATCCTTGATGAAAACCTGCTCCAGCGCGCTCAGGACATTCAAGTGTCTGAATATCCTTGAGTGGCCCAGCCAGAGCCTGGACTTGAACCCGATCTAACATCTCTGGAGAGACCTGAAAATAGATGTGCAGCAACACTCCCCATCCAACCTGACAGAGCTTGAGAGAATCTGCTGGGAAGAATGTGAGAAACTCCCCAAATACATGTGTGCCAAGCTTGTTGCATCATACCTAAGAAGTCTCAAGGCTGTAAACGCTGCTAAAGGTGCTTCAACACAGTACTCAATAAAGTGTCTGAATACTTATGTAAATGTAATATTTCAGGTTTTTTTTTATTTATAAATTAGCAAAAATGTCAAAAACCTGTTTTTGCTTTGTCATTATGGGGTATTGTGTGAAGAGTGATGAGGGAAAAACTGTTTTCCTCAATTTTAGAATAAGGTTGTAACGTAGCAAAATGTGGAAAAAGTCAAGGGGTCTGAATACTTTCCGAATGCACTGTATATATTTTTTGCATATATATATATATATATATATATATATATATATCTTTATTATTTTCCCCTAACTCTACCTCCCCTAATTGGAGTAAACCTAGTGGGCAACAATACTTAGGCTTCTACTTCCAGCTTATACATACATTTTACAGACATGGTAAATGGTAGACTTTCCATTAGTTATCTATTTTGTTGTCTTTTTTTCTTTTCTAATCCCACCCTTCAGCTACCCTTAAGCCCGCCTATTTATCTCTAAAAACCATCCAGTCTTGACTTCTACTTGCCATATATTTTTCAACTCTGCTGTGATGTTTCACAAAAGTTCTGAACCTGTCTATACGCATAGTTCCACAGATTCCAAATTAAAGATGAACACCTTTACTAAAAGTACTATTATATTATTGATCGACTGACCATGGCTTTTCAAGACACCCAGCAGAGCAATTTGCAAAGACAGCTTTAAATTAATGTTGTGATTTTTCAACCGTTCCTGAATCTGCTACCAAAAACAAGCTACATATGGGCAGTACCAAAACAAGTGATCAAATGATTCTGTCTCTTCGCAGCTAAAGCTGCAGAGCTGGGATGGTTGTATCCAGCATATATATAAGATTATTATGGTTGCAAGAATTCTGTATAATTTAAATTGAAAAAAGTGTTTAAATCCAGCGTCGTTTTGTGTATCAGTTCATAAACCCTTTGAATCAGCACATCAAATATCTCTTCCCAACTATTTTGCAACCGGTCTGGCACAGCCGTCAATTATTTGGTCCTTAAATGGAACTGGTATGCTTTTATATATTTGCTATACTCAGTGTATGATATGCAGCTGCTTTGTAAAAATATGTATGGCTTTTTCCCAAATTAATTTATGATCAGATACTTCAGTTGTAACTGATTTTGCTGCTCTAAATGTTTACAATTGCTAGACAACTTTAGCACAGTCCCAAACTTAGACTATCCTCCTTTTTAACAACAGCCTGTATAGAAATCAAAATGTCTCCGGTGCTGCAGCATCTGCTCATTCGTTGTCATGCTCTGTTGTGGTATTTAAAAAACGTCTGCTTGTCTCCAGTCATGAGGTGTGTTTATAAAAGGCATTTTTTACTCAGACCGCAAATAAGATGATAGATTCATGCAGTGCATTTATTATAACGTAGTTATTTTCAACTCTACCCTTGTCCTCAGTGGTCTGCAAATCCACAACCGTCTGGCTACTTTGTAATGTAATGCTTACAAAACAAAGTACATTTTCTGAAGCTTCATATCTAAGGCTCTGTTCTGTCCTAGGAGTGAGGGTAAACGTAGGCATGTTCTCTGCTATCCACTTTATGTTTTTATTATAATTTGGGGTATGGCGGGGGGGGTTCACTTTCTTATTTTCAAGCGTTCAGGGATGGTTGGGTAAAAATATATTCCTATGCTGTCCCTTAAGACAACATAGTCACATTCATTTCTATAAAGCCCCACAGTGGAGTCACCTCTTCCTAGAGAGATTTAAACGGTTATGAAAACGTCATGCCAGGGTAAGCCTACACGAAACACAGTCCTTATTTTAAGTGTTTCTAAAATCCCCTATGGGGAAAATGAATGGTGAAAAAAATTTCCTTGTTTAACCGCTAGGTTTTATGGGTATTACAACTCACACTGTGTATTCTGTGGACAAAACACACACATATGTCCCCTGTCTCTTTCGCGAATGTTGAATATAATTCCATTTGAACTTGTTGTCCGCCGATTTTTTCATTTTGTGTGTAGAAATTTGAGACAAAGAATCGACAGTAAAGTACTTTCAAACCGAATCTAAAACGAGGGTCTCTGTGTGTGGCTATCACGATTTGTATCACACGCACAAGACGGAAGTACCGCGATGCATGAACAACTTCAGTTGTACAAAACGGAACTCAACAGTGTTTGGAGTAAACACCATAGAGCCTTTGTTTTACTATTAAAGACTAATGTGATTGTCAGTCAAGAGAGATGAGCCTTTGTTTTACTCTTACGGTATCATTATCACAACTTTCTAAAGTAGCCTAAATCTCCATATCTCCCACGCAAAGTATCAATAAAACAACGTTCATAAAGTAAGTTCGTATGGTACATCTACAACGTGTACATGATCATTGTCAAATTAAATGTTACTCTCACCTCCTCCGTTATGGTATTAATCGTTGAAATTCAATTCGGATCTGTTCCTCTCGTCTGATGACGGTCGGTATCCACTCGTAATTACGGGAAGTGAAGTGCCCCTCCCGCGGAGTTCCAAATTATCCCGGGCCATGTTCGGGTGGGCTACTCGGGTCATATTCAGGTAACGATGATGTTGTTAGTCTGACCCTTAGAATTCAAAGAGGAATGGCAGAATTATTTGGGTTTCAAATATTACTATAACATACCCTGATGATCATGTGATGAAACCTCAAAGATCAATTTAAATTGTATTTGTCACATGCGCCGAATACAACAGGTGTTGTAGACCTTACCGTGAAATGCTTACTAAAAAAAGTAAAGTGACTATGCATAGATAATAAACAGCAGAGTAAATCCCTCTAAAGATGAGGATTCCCGAGTGGCGCAATACAAGAGCCGTCTCTACAGTCCCTGGTTCGAATCCAGGCAGTATCCCATTGGGCTGCGGACAATTAAGCCCAGCATCGTCCAGGTTTGGCCGGGGTAGGCCATCATTGTAAATAAGAATTTGCTCTTAACTGACTTGCCTAGTTAAATAAATAAAAATATTCACAATCTGTCAAAACGTGTCCTATATACGATACTGGTTTTTATTTTTTATTATCCATTTGCTTATTTCATCCTTTGACATTCACGTGGTGTACAGGTCTGATCATCATATGATAATTTATTTTGAGTGATACTCTTGTATCTGTTTCCAACAATACTTATTCCTGCATACATGGACAGTAGGTGATGTGATATGTCTGCAATAAAGTAACCTTGAAAGCCCATTTTGTTTGAAGGCACGTCAGTAACTGTTCAATTATCATAAATCCGCTAAACAAATTTCAGAGGCACGCAACAATTAAATATCGAACAAGGTTATGACATTATTTGTAAATGCTGTCTTTTTTTCCTTTTTTTTTTTACACACAATGAAAAATGCAGGTTGACGTTCTTGAACACGCTGTGTTCTCGACTGCTACGGAAGTGCGGTGTTTTTCCGACAGTGTTATCATCAACCAAAGATTATGGATATGCTAACAAGATAGGTCTACATGTCTTTCAGCCCCAACAATGGGAACATAATAACAAATCATTTGTAGACTGCAAGAAACCTAAACATATAATATTTGACTAAAACATAATTTCAAACATTGCTTACATTTTTATATGATCATGTGTCTCTCTTATGCGTGTAAATACTTGGGAACAGATTTCCCAACTTAATCAATTGGAGTTGATTTCTTGGTGTTTTTACATTTGTTTTATCTCCAACAATGAACATGTAAAAAATCATTTGTATCATAATAATACAGCGTTTTTTGCTCAGTAAATTTGAGGGGCCAAATAAAACCAACCGTGGGCCAAATTTTGCACGCGGGCCGCCAGCTGGGGAACCTAGTGCTACGCTATAGTCTCATGCCATGAATAGCCATCTCGAGACAACTCTGACATAGGGTTTTTTCTCAAAGTTGCCGGGATATCATGTGTCCTACTTATATCAGTACACTCGTAAAAACGTATATTTGATCAAATAAACCTCACGTAGCAAATAATCCATTCATTTTATCGTTGACCAAATTTGACACTCTCTCATTGACCTCCATACCAAAACTCCTTGCTTGGTACGCCACCTGCTGGAGGGAGACAGATTTTCTGCTGAGTTGGGTCTCTCTCTTCTTCCTCCTCTCTGCATCAACTTTGCAATTGGGCTACTTTGAAAACGAATGTGCGGGTGAAAATGTATTGGGTTTTTGGGATACTTCTAAATTGCACCGCTACCGCCATTTAATTTCTCCTGTTTAAAAAAAAATATATTTTAATTTCACTGTGACCTGATACTTCTCACTATCAGGCAGTGATGAAGGCTATTGAGTACCAGGTGGACAAGGTGACTTTTATCAATATATTTACCTGTATTTACCCCCAAAATACATAACGTTAATTAGCTGCTAATTTGGCTATCATAAAGAACTACAAATACCATGATGATCTGGGCGAGACTGCCGAATCGAGATAAAGGTAAGATTTTCTGGATTAACGATCTAATATTAGCTAAATGTAGTAATGAATAAATTGGCTACATTTCTTTAAATTGACAATTCTGTGAACTGTCTTGTGAAAATGATAAATTCACACAATACCTGTTAGCAAAGGTGTCAGTTAGAAATGACATGCAGGAGCTTGCAGAGATTTATAGTTTTGCATGATGTCTATTTTGACGCTAATTGGCATTTTCGAATCTGAGAATAAATAGAGCCGAATATATTGATAAAAGTCACCTTGTCCGAGAGAGATTTACATGATTATCAAACCGTCATGCCAGGGTAACCTACACGAAACACAGCCCTTATTTTAAGAGTTTCTAAAATCCCCTATGGGAAAAATGAATGGTAGAAAAACGATTGGAACCATTTCCCTGTTTCACCGCTAGGTTTTATGGGTATTATGACACCTCCACTGTGGGGAGGGAGGCCCGGAGTCATTGGTGTTGAGAGAGCCGGAGTCATTGGTGTTGAGAGAGCGATGCAGCAGGCAGTAATGACAAGTGATGTGAGAACAACAAACTAATGAACTAGCACTAGCCAGCTACACTACCATTCGAAAGTTTGGGGTCAATTAGAAATGTCCTTGTTTTTGAAAGTAAAGCACATTTTTTGTCCATTAAAATAACATAAAATTGATCAGAAATACAGTGTAGACATTGTTAATGTTGTAAATGACTATTGTAGCTGGAAACGGCAGATTTTTTATGGAATATCTACATAGGCGTACCGAGGCCCATTATCAGCAACCATCACTCCTGTGTTCCAATGGCACGTTGTGTTAGCTAATCCAAGTTCATCATTTTAAAAGGCTAATTGATCATTAGAAAACCATTTTGCAATTATGTTAGCACAGCTGAAACTGTTGTTCTGATTAAAGAAGTAATAAAACTGGCCTTTAAACTAGTTGAGTATCTGGAGCATCTCAGCATTTGTGGGTTCGATTACAGGCTCAAAATGGGCAGAAACAAATAACTTTCTTCTGAAACTCCTCAGGTTATTCTTGTTCTGAGAAATGAAGGCTATTCCATGCGAGAAATTGGCAAGAAACTGAAGATCCCGTACAACGCTGTATACTACTCCCTTCACAGAACAGTGCAAACTGGTTCTAACCAGAATAGAAAGAGGAGTGGGAGGCCCCGGTGCACAACTGATCAAGAGGACAAGTACATTAGAGGGTCTAGTTTGAGAAACAGACGCCTCACAAGTCCTCAATTGGCAGCTTCATTTTATAGTACCCGCAAAACACCAGTCTCAACTTCAACAGTGAAGAGGCGACTCCGGGATGCTGGCCTTCTAGGCAATTCATTTTCTATATTTGCAGGTTAGGCTCGGGTGCGGGCCTCAGATTTTCACTTTATCACAGTGAAAAAGTCAGGCGTTTGTAGATGGGTTATTAGCAATTGCGGAAAGGTGCCGGTGAACAAACAACTGACCTGTGCATCACTACTGTATGCCTAGCAAGCTAGCTAGCTAACATTGTCCAGAAAATTGAAGTAGGAGAGAGCTGTGAGCATAGGTGAGGACTATCAAATTCAAGTAGTCTAGTAGTGATTGATTGATTAATAGTAAAATATAACTCCCTTTCGATTTTTATACTCCCGTTGAAAATAGGATTAATTTAGAGGAATGTGACTTGTAATAACACTACTGCACAATGTTTAACAATAATATTTTCTGAAAAAAAAACATGCTTCTTAACCATTCACTATCAATCACTTATATAGTTCAGATCAAATCATTTGGTGTGATGAACCAATAACAAAGGGAAAAATGCAGAGAACAAAGTAATACAATTTGACCCGTTGTATTTAGATTGTCATTATAGAGACACCTATTGGATAAATGTGGCAACTCCTCTCTTGCTGCAAAAAGTTTTCGGGGGGGAAATGTTCAGGTCTTGTGGGCGGGTTTTGAGTAGTCATTGGGCCATAAATATTTAGTAGACCTGGCTTCCCTGAGTGGAGCGAAGTCTTGTATGTTTTTCTGGAAGAAGAAAGTTGCTGACATATACAGTTGTTTCTGTATGGACAGCGTATGCAGAGCGTTTCTAAGTACAAATATTGGGGTATATGGTTCAATGAGCAATATACATGGAAAGATCATGTCATAAATGTTGGAACAAAATGTAAGAAGGTGGTGAATCTTATGCGCTCGGTCTCTGGGAATGAAGGGGGTGCTGACAGACAATCGTTGATGGATATTTATAGCTCTGATCAGAACGACAATTGATTATGGGTGTATAGTTTATGGAACAGCGGCCAAGACTTGGCTTCAAAAGATGGACAGACTCCAGTATATGGCTTTAAGTATATGTATTGGTGCATTTAAATCAACATCTGTATGTGCCTTACAAGTGGAGGCAGATGAGATGCCTTTGTATATATGGTGTAAAAAGTTGTCATTAGCTTCTTGGGTTGAAAAGCTGAGGTTGAGCATCCCACTGCTACTGTTCTAGATGACTGTTGGGAATATACTAGTAGACAAGGCAGTGCTTTTGGTTGGACAGTTGGAAAGCTTGCTGATGAGTGGTTTGAGGGAGTTGGAGGTTGGCTTTTCTGTGGTGAAGGGGATGTTCCTCCATGGTTACTCCCGAATCCTGTTGATTTTTAAATTGTTATTTTATTGAACCTTTATTTAACTAGGCAAGCCAGTTATGAAGAAATTCTTATTTACAATGCCGGCCTACCAAAAGGCAAAAGGACTTTTGATAGGACAAAACACACATCACGACAAGAAAGACAACACAACACTACATAAAGAGAGACCTAAGACAACATAGCAAGGCAGCAACACATGACAACACAGCATGGTAGTAACACAACATGGTAGCAACACAATATGACAACAACATGGTAGCATCACAAAACATGGTACAAACATTATTGGACACAGACAACAGCACAAAGGGCAAGAAGGTAGAGACAACAATACATCATGCAAAGCAGCCACAACTGTCAGTAGGAGTGTCCATGATTGAGTCTTTGAATGAAGAGATTGAGATAAAACTGTCCAGTTTGAGTGTTTGCTGCAGCTCGTTCCAGTCGCTAGCTGCAGCGAACTGAAAAGAGGAGCGACCCAGGGATGTGTGTGCTTAGGGGACCTTTAACAGAATTTGACTGGCAGAATGGGTGTTGTATGAGGAGGATGAGGGCTGTAATAGATATGTCAGATAGGGGGGAGTGAGGCCTAAGAGGGTTTTATAAGTAAGCATCAACCAGTGGGTGTTGCGACAGTTATACAGAGATGACCAGTTTACAGAAGAGTATAGAGTGCAGTGATGTGTCCTATAAGGAGCATTGGTGGCAAATCTGATGGCGGAATGATAAAGATCATCTAGCTGTTCGAGAGCACCCTTACCTGCCGATCTATAAATTATGTCACCGTAATCTAGCATGGGTAGGATGGTCATCTGAATCAGGGTTAGTTTGGCAGCTGGGGTGAAAGAGGAGCGATTACAATAGAGGAAACCAAGGCTAGATTTAACTTTAGCCTGCAGCTTTGTTATGTGCTGAGAGATGGGCAGTGTACCGTCTAGCCATACTCCCAAGTACTTGTATGAGGTTACTACCTCAAGCTCTAAACCCTCAGAGGTAGTAATCACGTGGGGAGAGGGGAATTCTTCTTACCAAAACACATTACCTTTGTTTTGGAGGTGTTCAGAACAAGGTTAAGGGTAGAGAAAGCTTGTTGGACACTAAGAAAGCTTTGTTGTAGAGCATTGAACACAAAATCAGAGGAGGGGCCTGCTGAGTACAAGACTATCATCTGAATATAAATGGATGAGAGAGCTTCCTACTGCCTGAGCTATGTTGTTGATGTAAATTGAGAAGAGCGTGGGGCCTAAGATCGAGCCTTGGGGTACTCCCTTGGTGATAGGCAGTGGCTGAGACAGCAGATGTTCTAACTTTATACACTGCACTCTTTGGGAGAGGTAGTTAGCAAACCAGGCAAAAGACCCCTCAAAGACACCGATTCTCCTTCGCCAGTCCACAAGAATGGAATGGTCTACCGTATCAAAAGCTTTGGCCAAGACAATAAAAATAGCAGCACAACATTGCTTAGAATCAAGGGCAATGGTGACATTATTGAGGACCTTTAAGGTTGCAGTAACACATCCATAACCTGAGCGGAATCCAGATTGCATACCAGAGAGAATACTATGAATATCAAGAAAGCCAGTCAGTTTATTATTGACAAGTTTTTCCAACACTTTTGATAAACAGGGCAAAATAGAAATAGGCCTGTAACAGTTAGGATCATCTTGAAGTCCCCTTTAAATAAAGGATGAACCGTGGCTGCCTTCCAGAAAGGAGGGACAGGTTAAAAAGGTCAGAGACGGCCTTGGCGATGATGGGGGCAGCAACCTTAAAAAATATAGGGTCTAAACCATCTGACCCAGATGTTTTTTTGGGGTCAAGTTTCAGAAGCTCCTTTTGCACCTCGGACTCAGTGACTGCCTGCAGGGAGACACTGTGGCATGGCAGGGGGAAAAGAGGGAGAAGCATCAGGGATAGTCACATTAGAAGGGGTGGGAGATGAGGAAATGTTGGACGGGCAAGGAGGTATGGCTGATTCAAATAGGAATCCTGACCTAACGATGTGATTAAAGAGCTTAGCCATGTGCTTCTTATCAGTAATAACCACATTAAGGGACATGGGCAGCTGTGAGGAGGAGGGTTTATTCTCCAGGTCTTTAACCATTTTCCAGAACTTCTTGAGGTTGGACACACAGAGAGAGAACTGCTCCTTAAAGTAACTAACTTTGGCCTTCCGGATAGCCTGAGTGCACTTATTTCTTATTTGCCTGAACGAGACCCTGAGTATGCGTGTGCCGAGCCTTTCACCAAGAGCAATTCTTGAGGTGGAGTAACTCTGCTAGATCACGGTCAAACCAGGGGCTGAACCTGTTTTTAATTCTCATTTTCTTTATGGGGGTGTGCTTGTTAACAATACCACTAAAAATATCAAAAAGAAGGTCCAAGCGTCTGTGACAGAGGGAATCAAGCCGATTCTATACCAATTTACAGAGGCCAGTTCATGAAGGAAGGCTTGATCATTAAAGTTTTTTAGCAAGCGTCCATGACAAATCAGGACAGGTTGTTTCAATGAGCAGCCATTACGAACACAGGCTGTTAAACAGTGATCACTAAGGTCATTACAGAAAACACCAGACTGATACCTATCAGGATTATCTGTGAGGATAACATCGAGGACAGTAGCCACAGGAGCAGGCGTTTACATTCCTGAATATGATTTGCAGATATGTAGAAGACTAACAGATGAACTGTCAATACACTCAGTTGAACTGTTGGTGATAATAGTTGCCCTCCAGTGGGTGGAGGACGTACAACCTGTTAGAATTATAGTAGACTCAGATTCTCTGTCTGTATTGAATAGTTTATCATCTGGTAAATCTAATAGGAGTGACATACTATTAGAGGTATTCATGTTATAATGGAGAATTGAGAAAATGGGTGTAGTAGTGAGATTCTGCTGGGTCCCAGCACATTCGTGTGTGGAAGGGAATGAAATTGTACACCAGTTAGCCAGAAAGGCTTTGAAACAAGATATATAATTTATATTAATGTTCCACTGGGTAGAATAGAAGTGAGGCCAAATCATTTAAAATCAGAGCCATTTTGATAGATGTGTGGCAGAAGAGATCCCAAGGGCTGGCATTTATTTGCCCTCCAAAGAAAGGTCGGTGGTGGACCAACATTCAAAGGTCAGATTAGAAAGGAAGAGGTGGTGTTTGCTCGATTGCGCTTAGAACATTGTACATTGAATTTGTCATTACGTCTGGCAAGCATGTGAATGGTTTGTGTCTGGGGTGTATGGTCGATGAAACAATGGAGCATGTGTTATATTGTTGTAAGTATGTTGAAGAGAGGGAAAGATTGAAGTATAGGGTCATTGCGGTTGGATGGGGTTGGGGGGATTTGGAAGGGATTTTGGGAAGGTCAATTAGAAGTTAATTGGGCTGGGCCTCCCAAGTAGTACAGCGGTCTAAGGAACTGCATTGTGCTAAAGGCGTCACTACAGACCTGGGTTCGATTCCAGGCTGTATCACAACCGGTCCCATAGGTTGGCGCACAATTGTTCCAACGTCGTCCGGGTTAGGTGAGGGCTTGGCCATGGGGGCTTTACTTGGCTCATCGCGCTCTAGCGACTCCTTGTGGCGAGCCGGGAGCCTGCAGGCTGACCTCGGTCACCAGTTGAACGGTGTTTCCTCCAACACATTGGTGCAGCTTGCTTCCGGGTTAAGAAGCGTTGTTTGTCGAGTTATGTTTCGGAGGACGTATGACTCGACCTTCACCTCTCGAGCCCGTTGGTGATTTGCAGCGATGAGACAATATCTAAATCACGTCACGTGAAACGTAAATACGTATGACAAGCAAACTGGGAACTTTTATAACATTTTACACTTTGTGAACGGAAAGTTATAAATTGTCAATGGAAGGGTTGGTAGAACATCTGTGAATTTAGTCAAATTGGATGCTGCCTTGACTATTCCAATAAGAGGGGGTGGGGGGGACTGAAACATGTAATAAAGCCATCAATGAGCATCATAATGCTTTTAAAACTTTGAAGAATAATTTGACATTTGATAGCATGATAGTCTTTCAGAGAGAGAGTGTTGTCTAGGACTCTCATTTTATTTATTTAACCAGGTAGGCTGCGACCTAGCCAAGATAAAGCAAAGCAGTTCGACACATACAACAACAGAGTTACACATGGGAATAAACAAACATACAATCAATAATACAGGAGAAAAATATATATACGGCATATGCAAATGAGGTAGGATAAGAGATAAGGTAGGATAAGGATAAACCGTTGGGTGGAGCGTGCAGAGATTGACAGGGAGTCTTTAGTCTGCAAAAACAACTTTACTAAGACAGAAAATAAATATATCAAAGAAATAACTTAAGTTTTGCTCGGTCTTTCTTAACTGGTGTCCGTCTCTCTCCCTTCTCACCCGTGGTGTGCCATCGTGCTCCTTTTATTTAGCCTCCATGGCTGGTTGGCACTTTCCTGTAATTACCTCCACTTAGCTGTCCGTGTCGGGGTGCCCAGCTCCCGTATTCCCAGCAGAGGGAGCCAACGTCGCCTCACGTACCTCCGCTCTATTACCATCCCCTGGGGTAGACCTCCTGGGATACCACAATAGGCTATGGTGGCAAATTAATTACAATATAGCAATTAAACACTGGAATGGTAGGATGTGCAGAAGATGAATGTGCAAGTTGAGATACTGGGGTGCAAAGGAGCAAGATAAATAAATAAATACAGTATGGGGATGAGGTAGATTGGATGGGATATTTACAGATTAACTATGTACAGGTGCAGTGATCTGTGAGCTGCTCTGGTGCTTAAAGCTAGTGAGGGAGGTAAGAGTTTCCAGCTTCAGAGATTTTTGAAGTTCGTTCCAGTCATTGGCAGCAGAGAACTGGAAGGAGAGGCGGCCTAAGGAAGAATTGGCTTTGGGGGTGACTAGTGAGATATACAGTGGGGCAAAAAAGTATTTAGTCAGCCACCAATTGTGCAAGTTCTCCCACTTAAAAAGATGAGAGAGGCCTGTAATTTTAAAACTTCAACTATGACAGACTAAATGAGAAAAAACATTCCAGAAAATCACATTGTAGGATTTATGAATTTATTTGCAAATTATGGTGGAAAATAAGTATTTGGTCACCTACAAACAAGCAATATTTTTGGCTCTCACAGACCTGTAACTTCTTCTTAGAGGCTCCTCTGTCCTCCACTCCTTACCTGTATTAATGGCACCTGTTTGAACTTGTTATCAGTATAAAAGACACCTGTCCACAACCTCAAACAGTCACACTCCAAACTCCACTATGGCCAAGACCAAAGAGCTGTCAAAGGACACCAGAAACAAAATTGTAGACCTGCACCAGGCTGGGAAGACTGAATCTGCAATAGGTAAGCAGCTTGCTTTGAAGAAATCAACTGTGGGAGCAATTATTAGGAAATGGAAGACATACAAGACCACTGATAATCTCCCTCGATCTGGGGCTCCACGCAAGATCTCAGCCCGTGGGGTCAAAATTATCACAAGGTGAGCAAAAATCCCAGAACCACACGGGGGGACCTAGTGAATGACCTGCAGAGAGCTGGGACCAAAGTAACAAAGCCTACCATCAGTAACACACTACGCCGCCAGGGATTCAAATCCTGCAGTGCCAGACGTGTCCCCCTGCTTAAGCCAGTACATGTCCAGGCCCGTCTGAAGTTTGCTAGAGAGCATTTGGATGATCCAGAAGAAGATTGGGAGAATGTCATATGGTCAGATGAAACCAAAATATAACTTTTTGGTAAAAACTCAACTCGTCGTGTTTGGAGGACAAAGAATGCTGAGTTGCATCCAAAGAACACCATACCTACTGTGAAGCATGGGGGTGGAAACATCATGCTTTGGGGCTGTTTTTCTGCAAAGGGACCAGGACGACTGATCCGTGTAAAGGAAAGAATGAATGGGGCCATTTATCATGAGATTTTGAGTGAAAACCTCCTTCCATCAGCAAGGGCATTGAAGATGAAACGTGGCTGGGTCTTTCAGCATGACAATGATCCCAAACACATCGTCCGGGCAACAGCCCAAAAACATCACTGCTCTAGAGGAGATCTGCATGGAGGAATGGGCCAAAATACCAGCAACAGTTTGTGAAAACCTTGTGAAGACTTACAGAAAATGTTTGACCTCTGTCATTGCCAACCAAGGGTATATAACAAAGTATTGAGATAAACTTTTGTTATTGACCAAATACTTATTTTCCACCATAATTTGCAAATAAATTCATTAAAAATCCTACAATGTGATTTTCTGGATTTTTTTTCTCATTTTGTCTGTCATAGTTGAAGTGCACCTATGATGAAAATTACAGGCCTCTCTCATCTTTTTAAGGAGAACTTGCACACTTGGTGGCTGACTCAACACTTTTTTGCCCCACTGTATGTCTGTGGAACTTGTTCAGTTTATGTCTCAGTTGTTGAATCTAATGTTCATACAAATATTTACACATGTTAAGTTTGCTGTTGCGCCTTGATAAGATGCAAGCGAGGGCACTCAGGATGTGTCATGGTGCATTAAAACTACACCGGTTGAAGCTTTACAAGTAGATACTGGGGAAGTGCCCTATCCCTTAGAGTTAAATAGGTCATGACTGGCCTCACACTCCAGTACAGTAGGTGGCGGTGTATGCACATGTCAGTTGGTTGCGATTCGACAATAAAACTTAAAGAAGAACCCTGAGTGGGACCCGACGTGTTGTTGATCCTACCTGCAGTAACGCTCGCTGAGGGCTGTTGCATCTTTACCCCCGCCGTGAACGGGAAGACTATTGCTGCAACCCTACCAAGGAGTCATTCGACGCACTGTGAAGTGCCCCGAACTTCGGACACCCTGCCCTCTTTACTAGCCAGGTCAGCGTCTCCTTGGCAAGCTGATATCTTACTGCTAACTAACTAGCAAGAAAGCTAGCTAGCTGTCATTTTGGTTCTGGAGAGAGAGAGAGAGAGAGAGAGAGAGAGAGGGGGGAGGACAAATCAACTGATGGATTTCTAGAGCTCGGTGAAGGAAACATTGGCAGTGAGCTACGTTGTCATTTCATCGAGGGATAGGTATCATTAGCTAACTATGTGTCGTGTTGTCATTTGCAAGTGCTGTTAGCTAACTAACTAGCTAGTTAGTTGTCCAGACTTTCTGTAATTTACAGTGAGACTGTTTAGACAGACAGGTTTCAGAGGCAGTGTCGCAGAACATTTGTATTGCATATGTTTGCTATCCATTCCCATTGATCTCCCCTTTGTCTTTGATATTCATTGATGTCAGTATCGAACTCAGTTACTTTGCAATACTTTTATGATGGTGCTACAAGTGGAAACGAGTTAACCCTGGAATGACTCGGGGGTCTGACTGACTGCATCATTGATACATTTGTTGCTTTGCTATAAACAAACAACAAGGTCTGCAACATTGGCCAAACATTGGTTTGGTCGGTGGGATCACAAGAAAGGGGTCTGACCAAGTTTAGACACCACTGTTGTAGAGGAATTTCTGTGGTTACTGTGTGCAGATTGTGACTCTCCAATGATACAGAATTCTCGGTGGCTAAGATTTGTTTGGGAAGCCACATGTTCAGTGGATTGTGAGGGCGGGGCCTGACGTATCCCGCCCCGTTGTATCTTTAGGGATGTGACTGAACAGTGTTTTATAACTCAGAACTGGGTGAACATGAGTGTGGGTGTCAATAGATAGCCTGGCTTGACTCTATGGTTCATTTTTATTCTCTTTCATTATCAACTCTTTTTCTAGCTATCCCACCCACCACATCCTGCCTCACTTTCACTCAAGTGAGTGAGAACTTGTATGAGATTAAATTATTTCAGTAAAACAGTTAAAGAAGCAGCTGGTGAGAGACCACTACTAGAGCCAACTGAACTCCAAGTCCCATTTCAGCACCTAGTCTTCATGTGAGCCAACCTTTCATCACATGACCTGTTCTCTCCTCTTCCACCCACCAGTGTGCAGCTCCATTGTGGAGCCCCAGCAAGTGGCGGGGGAGGCTGAGGCAGCCTGAAGTAGAGGGCACTGTGCTAGCAGGGCCATGAGCACCACTGGGTACCAGCAGCAGCAGGGGGGTGTTCGGACACGCCGAGGCCCAGTCAAGGAGAGGGATCCTGGGCAGGGTGTGGGCATGGAGGCGGCCTGCTGGCTGTCCCCTGGAGCCCTGCGCAGGCTGATTGAGCTGCCCACTCCCCCGCTCGACCGCCAACAGCTGAAGAGACTGGAGGAACACAGGTACTATCATTTGTAAAACCTAAGATCAATTATATCTTTATTTAGCTTTGATGTGATGATAACACAATGTGTTTTGTGCTTAGTGTTACATCAAGCACTTTGGGATGAAAATGTGTTCAATCTGGTTAATCGTTCTGGGGTCCTGGTTCCCCCTCTACAGGTACAGCAGTGCAGGTCACTCCCTGTTGGAGCCTCTGATGCAGTGCTACTGGGAGTGGCTGGTGGGCCATGTGCCCACCTGGATTGCCCCCAACCTCATCACCATCGTGGGCCTGGCCACCAATGTATTCACCACCCTGGTGCTGGTCTACTACTGCCCCACTGCCACTGAACAGGTAACAATGGCAACAATGTAGCACCTATTCAGGTAGGGTGTAAGTCAGCATTTCCCAAACTCAGTCCTCGGGACCCCAGGGGGTGTACGTTTTACTGTCCTGCCCCACTGAATAGGCTGGTTATACACTGCCTGGCTTCGTGCCATTGGACAGGTATGGTTGGAGGGCTCAAGTAAAGTGCTACCGTATTGTATTTGCCTGTCGGGCACAATGAAATAAAGTTTTCATCGCAGACTGTCAGATAATTGAACACTGTGTTGCTCAAATGTTTGAAAACACTTTTTTTAGGTTGATCTCTAAAGCTACAAACAAACATTCAATCCAACATTATCAGGGGTTCATACTTCATATAGCATTTGTATTGTTTTTTTACTCTCAAGCATTCAGCATTCAGTCAGTTATTTTGTCTCAAGGTTCTGTGAATGTGTTTTCTGTCAGCAATGGTTTTCATGGTACGTTTGTCTGGCTTTTGGTTTGTTTACCATCTCTGTGCTGTTGAGAGTTTGGCATAGCTCAGGCTTTCTGTTCTGGATGAACATCCCGTGCCCATAGCTCTCAGGTTACAGCTAGTCTGCACCTGATACCCGGACCCCTTCCCCGGCCAACACAGCACTGCAACGATGAGTGCACACTAAGGACCGGGAATAGAGAGGAGACAGCAAAACATACAAACTGTTAAGCTTAGTCGTTTCCCTCCAGAACTGAAAACCTAGGATAAATGTGTCTTTCCACAAGGGAATTTAATTTGTGATGTCAGACTTTAATGTACATAAAATTAGATTGCGTTCAAACTGAGGCATACAAAACAGCCTAATGCAATATAATGCATTTTGTTTGTCTGAGGTAAAGGAGTCTATGGAACGCGGACGTTCTATTGACCAGATTGTCGTGCATAAAACAAATATGATCTAACAAAGTGGATATTCTTCCAATCTGTCATGATTTATGTACTGTAACAGGCCCACAATGTGGTAACTTAACTCCGATGTTGTTTTCACAAAAACCAATGATTGCAAAGTTAAACATACCATGCAACTCAATGCACAAGGACTACTAGTAAACCATTTCCACTGAACATTTTACAAAACACATTTACTTGAAGAATAGTGCAGATGCAAAGTTTGGTAACAGAATAATGGTACATATCACATTTATTCTGTTACTGTGGAAATGCAAATGAGCCAAGTGTATGAGGCTCACAAAGACTTAGTCACTGTAAACATGAACTTATACAGTTGAAGTCGGAAGTTTACATACACCTTAGCCAACTACATTTAAACTCAGTTTTTTACAATTCCTGACATTTAATCCTAGTAAAAACTCTCTGTCTTAGGTCAGTTAGGATCACCGATTTTATTTTAAGAATGTGAAATGTCAGAATAATAGTAGAGAGTGATTTATTTCAGCTTGTATTTCTTTCATCACATTCCCAGTGGGTCAGAAGTTTACATACACTCAATTAGTATTTGGTAGCATTGCCTTTAAATTGTTTAACTTGGGTCAAACGTTTCAGGTAGCCTTCCACAAGCTTCATAAGTTGGGTGAATTTTGGCCCATTCCTCCTGACAGAGCTGGTGTAACTGCGTCAGGTTTGTCGGCCTCCTTGCTCCCACACGCTTTTTCAGTTCTGCCCAGAAATGTTCTATAGGATTGAGGTCAGGGCTTTGTGATGGCCACTCCAATAACTTGACTGTGTTGTCTTTAAGCCATTTTGCCACAACTTTGGAAGTATGCTTGGAGTCATTGTCCATTTGGAAGACCCATTTGTGTCCAAGCTTCAACTTCCTGTCTTGAGATGTTGCTTCAATATATCCACATAATTGTCCTGCCTCATGATGCCATCTATTTTGTGAAGTGCACCAGTCCCTCCTGCAGCAAAGCACCCCCACAACATGATGCTGCCAACCCCGTGCTTCACAGTTGGGATGGTGTTCTTTGGCTTGCAAACATAACAATGGTCATTATGGCCGAACAGTTATATTTTTGTTTCATCAGACCAGAAGACATTACTCCAAAAAGAACGATCTTTGTCCCCATGTGCAGTTGCAAACCGTAGTCTGGCTTTTTTATGTCGGTTTTGGAGCAGTGGCTTCTACCTTGCTGAGCGGCCTTTCAGGTTATGTTGATATAGGACTCGTTTTACTGTGGATATACACTGCTCAAAAAAATAAAGGGAACACTAAAATAACACATCCTAGATCTGAATGAATGAAATATTCTTTATAAATACTTTTTTCTTTACATAGTTGAATGTGCTGACAACAAAATCACAAAAATGATCAATGGAAATCAAATTTATCAACCCATTGTGATCTGGATTTGGAGTCGCACTCAAAATTAAAGTGGAAAACCACACTACAGGCTGATCCAACTTTGATGTAATGTCCTTAAAACAAGTCAAAATGAGGCTCAGTAGTGTGTGTGGCCTCCACGTGCCTGTATGACCTCCCTACATCGCCTGGGCATGCTCCTGATGAGGTGGCGGATGGTCTCCTGAGGGATCTCCTCCCAAACCTGGACTAAAGCCTCCGCCAACTCCTGGACAGTTTGTGGTGCAACGTGGCGTTGGTGGATGTCCCAGATGTGCTCAATTGGATTCAGGTCTGGGGAACTGGCGGGCCAGTCCATAGCATCAATGCCTTCCTCTTGCAGGAACTGCTGACACACTCCAGCCACATGAGGTCTAGCATTGTCTTGCATTAGGAGGAACCCAGGGCCAACCGCACCAGCATATGGTCTCACAAGGGGTCTGAGGATCTCATCTCGGTACCTAATGGCAGTCAGGCTACCTCTGGCGAGCACATGGAGGGCTGTGCGGCCCCCCAAAGAAATGCCACCCCACACCATGACTGACCCACCGCCAAACCGCTCATGCTGGAGGATGTTGCAGGCAGCAGAACGTTCTCCACGGCGTCTCCAGACTCGGTCACGTGCTCAGTGTGAACCTGCTTTCATCTGTGAAGAGCACAAGGCGCCAGTGGCAAATTTGCCAATCTTGGTGTTCTCTGAAAAATGCCAAACGTCCTGCACGGTATTGGGCTGTAAGCACAACCCCCACCTGTGGACGCCGGGCCCTCATACCACCCTCATGGAGTCTGTTTCTGACCGTTTGAGCAGACACATGCACATTTGTGGCCTGCTGGAGGTCATTTTGCAGGGCTCTGGCAGTGCTCCTCCTGCTCCTCCTTGCACAAAGGCGGAGGTAGCGGTCCTGCTGCTGGGTTGTTGCCCTCCTACGGCCTCCTCTTTGTCTCCTGATGTACTGGCCTGTCTCCTGGTAGCGCCTCCATGCTCTGGACACTACGCTGACAGACACAGCAATGCCATCCTTGATGAGCTGCACTACCTGAGCCACTTGTGTGGGTTGTAGACTCCGACTCATGCTACCACTAGAGTGAAAGCATCGCCAGCATTCAAAAGTGACCAAAACATCAGCCAGGAAGCATAGGAACTGATAAGTGGTCTTTGGTTACCACCTGCAGAACCACTCCTTTATTGGGGGTGTCTTGCTAATTGCCTATCATTTCCACCTGTTGTCTATCCCATTTGCACAACAGCATGTGAAATGTATTGTAAATCAGTGTTGCTTCCTAAGTGGACAGTTTGATTTCACAGAAGTGTGATTGAGTTGGAGTTACATTGTGTTGTTTAAGTATTCCTTTTATTTTTTGAGCAGTGTAGATACATTTGTACTTGTTTCCTCCAGCATCTTCACAAGGTCCTTTGCTGTTGTTCTGGGATTGATTTGCACTTTTCGCACAAAAGTACATTCATCTCTAGGAGACAGAATGCGTCTCCTTTCCTGAGCGGTATGACGGCTGCGTGGTCCCATGGTGTTTATACTTGCGTACTGTTTGTACAGATGAACGTGGTACCTTCAGGCGTTTGGAAATTGTTCCCAATGATGATCCAGACTTGTGGAGGTCTACTATTCTTTTTCTGAGGTCTTGGCTGATTTATTTTGATTTTCCCATGATGTCAAGCAAAAATGCACTGAGTTTGAAGGTTGGCCTTGAAATACATTCACACTTACACCTCCAATTGACTCAAATGATGTCAATTAGCCTATCAGAAGCTTCTAAAGCCATGACATCATTTTCTGGAATTTTCCAAGCTGTTTAAAGGCCCAGTCAACTTAGTGCATGTAAACTTCTGACCCACTAGAATTGTGATACAGTGAAATAATCTTTCTGTAAACAATTGTTGGAAAAATTACTTGTGTCATGCACAAAGTAGATGTCCTAACCGACTTGCCAAAACTATAGTTTGTTAACAAGAAATGTATGGAGTGATTGGAAAACGAGTTTTAATGACTCCAAACTGAGTGAATGTAAACTTCCAACTTCAACTGTATAATCTACTTATTTGTTATAGAAGCCAGTCTAACCATGGGAGAAAACAACATGTTTATTATCCCTACATTTCCAGCTTTCCCAGCTAGCAGCTGACTGCATATTTGACCAATTGAATTTAATCCACAAATAACCTTGAAACGTAGACCAAGCATTATCCGCAAGGCGAAACATGTTCTCATTTTAGGAGTCTTTTTAATGCAGATGTTCTTTCATCCTGGCCCTGACACCCACAGGGGGTGCAGGCTACTGTTCCGACCCAGCAGTATCACACTTGATTGATTGAATGAATCAAGGGCTTGATGATCGGAACAAAAGCCTGCACACCCTGTGGGTCTCCAGGAGGCAGGTTTGAAGATCACTGCTGTGTCACCTGACTTCCACTGTGCTGCTTAACAGGTCACTGCTTCAACAGTCGGCAACTAAAAGGTGGGTTAGAGTAGTTTTAATTCAGAAAAGTTACAGGATTTGATGACGAGCGTAACTTGTTTTCCCCCTCTGTAAATAGAGATCTCTCTCTGAAGTTATCCACCCCCTCCACTGTTTCCTTTTGTAGGACAATGGTTGAAAAATCACTGCATGCATATTTGCTCACAATGTGGAGCAACAAAGGAAGGCAAAACAGAATGTAATTTACTGGACTCGCTAGACTAGAGAATTGAGTTTATCCCAGAGAACAGGCTCGGTAGGGTACTACTTCTGGAGGGAGAATCTCAGTGACTGTGTACCTATGTCACAACACCTCTTATAATGTCCATGTTCATTGTTGTAAGAATGATTCAACACCTGACATAATAGGTGATAATTCTGTTAACAGGTTAGAGGTGTGATAGTTAAAGAGCTAAAACATTAGTGGCAGCACTGTTTCATAGCCCAGAGAAGTTGGTATTTACTTAACATGCTGTACTAGTCAGTGTCCTGTTTCTGATGACCCAGGTCAGGAGTATTTAAGACAACCTGCCCTGTGTGTGTGTGTGTGTGTGTGTGTGTGTGTGTGTCAGTGTTTTGAGTATACAGTGCAGCTGTTTTCCGGACTGAGTTTGTCACCGTGTCCTGTTTGAACAGAAAGTACACTTGCTCTAGGGCCTCTTAGTTTCACAGCCCTGTCATCTTGCCATTAAATTTATAATCATATGTTCACTGATAACACAGAGGCAGTCAGCAGATATTTCCACCCTGCTCTACTTTTCAATATCTCCATGCCAACCCCTTGGTACTGTCCTCTTTCATAACCCCTTACTTCTCTCCTGCTCCCCAAATCCCTGTTTCTGCCTGAGGACCTGAAAGAATCAAAAGCTTAATGTATGAGGCTATGAGCTGCTCTGCAGTAACAGGGAAGTGAAAGCCAAGTGGGAAGCCTCTAAATTGTAGGCCAGGATGTGTCATATTCCGGTTGGTTTTGGTCTCTGTGTAAACTGCTGTCAGCTCATCATAGACCCAGTAAAAACGGGACAGGAAATGAAGGCATGACACATTGATGACGCTGTGAAACTCTCCATGCTGGTTAACTAATGAAGGACAAAGCCCTGCTGTGTTCCAAATCTATTTAGAGGGAAACAAACCACACATCAACCTCTTTTACTCAAGTTCCAACATATCTTCTTTGTGTAGTCTACAGCTGCCAGAAGATCAAGTTTTATGTCAGATGATTCTCTATTGATGATAATACCCACCGATTCTCTGAGAACACAATTTATACATGTTTTGAGAGATTACACTATCATCACCCTCCAAAAAATCCATTGGGAGGAAGGCATTTTTTTATAGTATTCATTAAGTATTCTTTGGTGTCGTCTTTTTTCGTCAGGCACCGCTGTGGGCATACCTGCTGTGTGCGGTGGGCCTGTTTGTGTACCAATCACTGGATGCCATTGATGGGAAGCAGGCCAGACGAACTAATAGCAGCTCTCCGCTGGGTGAACTGTTTGACCACGGCTGTGACTCCCTCTCCACAGGTACAGCCGCCCCTCTGTGTGTGTGTTCCATATAACTTTGTTTGCCTTATTAGGATTTAATTGACTCTGTTTCCATTTCCTCTCTCTCTTTCAGTGTTTGTGGTCCTGGGCACCAGTATAGCAGTGCAGCTGGGCACCAACCCTGACTGGATGTTCTTCTGTTGTTTCGCTGGCATGTTCATGTTCTACTGTGCCCACTGGCAGACATACGTCTCCGGCACCCTGCGCTTCGGCATGTGAGTGTGTATGGGGAGGAGGGAGAAGAGTGGCTTTAGAGAAGTAGAGTGATGCTGGTAGTAGGTGAGGGAGTGGATATGGGGAATTAAGGGAGAGGTAAGTGATGGGTTAGAATGAAAAGTGAAAGATAGGATCTACACTGCAGTTCTAGTGTAGCGAAGAGCGTCAGGGGTTCTCAAAGGCATTCCCAGATTGTGGGTCAGAGTGGTCCCCCGTGGCCTCAGCTGGATAGTTTGGCTACTTACTAGTTTGCTACCTACTAAGCTTTTGTATAATTTCAGTCAGTAGTTTTGAAAGTAGTGCTCATGACCCAAAACGTGTCCTCAAATTGTGTACTACGTCAATTGTTGCGCAACATGAGCTCATGGGCTCTCATGAAGTGATTTTCGAATACATTAACGTTGATGTCAGAGTGATTAGAGGGACAATAGAGTGCTGAGTACCAGGCAGTTAGCAAGTTTGGTAGGCTACTAATGACCATCAGCAGCATCAGAGCTTGGAGAAGTCTAATTACCGTGACTAAACGGTCACATGGAATTTGACTGCCTTCATGACTCGTGACCGGCGGTAATACGGTCACAGTAACAGCCCTATGTGTGTGTAAGCATCCGTATGATCAAGTATTTATATCCTTTATTCTCAAAGTGGAGTGTATTTTGAAAAATGTTCTCTGTGTGTAGATTTGATATTACAGAGTTACAGATCTGTCTAGCGCTGTTACAGATGCTGACAGCCACTGTAGGCCCCTTCTTGTGGAACGTGACGGTAAATCTCTGACGGACAGCATCTTGGCCTGACAGATATGCAGTGAGCCTCAGCCAATTAGATCCCTGCTTCCCCACACACTGACCTCTAGCCACAAAATAATGGGAGGGAGGAAATCTTTGCACTTGCCCGGTCTGAAAACAAACCATTTCATGAGTAGAAACGGACTAGATCCATGCTACTGAAAGAATACCAAAACATACACTAAGTGTGCAAAACATTATGAACAGCTTCCTAATATTGAGTTGCACCCCCTTCACTTTGCCCTCGGAACAGCCTCAATTCATCAGAGCATGGACTCTGCAAGGTGTCGAATGCGTCCCACAGGGATGCTGGCCCATGTTGACTCCAATGCTTCCCAAAGTTGTATCAAGTTTGCTGGATGTCCTTTGAGTTGTGGACCATTCTTGATACACAAAGGGAAACTGTTGAGTGTGGAAAAAGCCAGCAGTGTTGCAGTTCTTGACACAAACCGGTGTGCCTGGCACCTACTACCATACCCTGTTCAAAGGCACTTCATTCTTTTGTCTTGCCCATTCACCCTCTGAATGATACACACACACAATCCATGTCTCAATTGTCTCAAGGCTTTAACATCCTTCTTTAACTTGTCTCCTCCCCTTCATTTACACTGATTGGAGTGGATTTAACAAGTGACCTCAATAAGAGATCATAGCTTCCACCTGGATTCACTTGATCAGTCTGTTGTATATATATTTTTTTACCTTTATCAGGGAATCATACGATGTCATGGAAAGAGCAGGTGTCCTTAATGTTTTGTAAACTCCGTGCATATGTTTGCTATAAGTGCATCATGATGTGCATCATGATTGACATCTGACTGGAAGAGCTGTGGTTAGTGTTTGGGTGAAGACTCACTAGTGCAGGCTTGTGCCGCTGTGCATATGGACAGAGTTGATGACTGTTCTGACTAACCTCTCCTCTCTACCTGCTCCTCTCAGCATTGACGTGACTGAGGTGCAAATCTTCATTATAATCATGTATTTGCTGGCCGCCGTGGGAGGATCCGCTTTTTGGCAGTCACTGGTAATTCTGAATGGCTCAACTTTCCACTGATTGGCTTTTGGCAACTGAAATGAATGGCATGACTAACTGAATGATGAAGCCGTAACACTGGTAATATAATGGTCGCGCTGCCCGCATCGGTATGTTCTAATTCTGTGTACAGTTTAATTCCTTACTATATTAAATGCAATTTCACTCAGTAATGAAACTGTTTTTTTGAACGAAATGAACCATCTTACTAACAATGTTTAGAGTTGTGAAATGTACTGAACACTGATGGTGTTGACTGGCTGTAATAAATGATATCTTGCTCCCTCACCTCCACAGATCCCAGTCATAAACATCCAGATGAAAATAGTTCCAGCCATCTGCACTTTCTTAGGGGCCATCTTTTCCTGTACTAATTACTTCCGGGTTATATTTACCGGAGGTGTGGGCAAAAATGGATCAACAATAGCAGTAAGTCTACAATTGACCTGTAACTTAGTCCCTGACCTTCATAAAGAACTGAATAAGCTTAAGCAAAATGGTAGTCCCCACCTTTCCCTTTGGCGGTCTGTGTTTTCTTTTGATGTATTGCTCACATCAATCCAGTCCTTTTTAACATGATTTTTTTTTCTCCCAAGATGGCGTAGCAGTGCAGACGTGGTTTGTCGTCCTCTCGTTTACTTTTTGTATTTTTCGTCTTTTTTTTGTATATATTTCCATTTATTTTCAATCTCTTTTCCATTTTTAAATTAAATATACCTTCCGGTAACCCGCCTCACCCAATGTGACACGGATCTGAATTTTTTTTTAGACCTTATAGCCAGAACCTCCATCAGAAGCTAGCCAGCTAATTAGCTACTAGCTATTTAGTCATTGTTGGCCACTGCTAGCGGCCTTTACCTTCTGCACAGACACCAGATGTTTTTTCTTTAGCTTGGATAATACTTGCCAGCCTGCCAGTATCAGACTGTTTTCTCCACTACAACGCCGGATTCCTGCCGTAAACCCTGGACCATTACTCCTGATCATCACAGCTAGCTAGCTGCCACCGAGTGACCCAGCCCCGAAGCTAGCCCTGTGCCAGGCCCACCTCCCGGCCTACTCTGTGATCACTCAGCCGATGCCTCCCGGACTCTACCCCAACATGGCTAGAATCCACTACTCCACCGGATCCTTGCCGTAAACTCTGGACCTTTGCATCGGATCATCGCTGCTACCGAGTGGCTATAGTGGCTAACGCCCCTGTCCCGAAGCTAACACCAGTTAGCCGCGAGCCAGGCGCATCTCCCGGCTAGCAAACGAAATTACTGCAACTACAATACCTCTTTCGCCATCTGGTCCGGACCCTTTGTCGACACAGCGCCCCGCCGTATCACCACGACTGGTCCGCCGATGTATCTCCATCCGCTGTGCCCTCAACCGGCCTTTGCCGGGCGTCGGAGCTGACGCTTCTACTTACCCCGGCCTGCTAACTTTAAACGCTGTGTCTCCCGCGTGCCAGCGTATTAACGACTACCCAGCGGCTTCCCTGTTCCATCTATTGCTCTTCACTAGACCCTATGATCACTTGGCTACATAGCTGATGCCTGCTGGACTGTTCATTAATCATGGTACACCATTTAGTTTATTTTTTGTTGGCCCCAGCCTCGAACTCAGGCCCTCTGTGTAGTTAACCGACCCTCTCTGCCCATTCATCGCCATTTTACCTGTTGTTGTTGTCTTAGCTGATTAGCTGTTGTTGTCTTACCCGTTGTTGTCTTAGCTATCTCTCCCAATCAACACCTGTGATTGCTTTATGCCTCGCTTTTTGTCTCTCTCAAATGTCAATATGCATTGTACACTGTTTTTTAGGATAGTTATCATTGTTTTAGTTTAATGCGGAGCCCCTAGTCCCACTCAACATGCCTCAGATACCTCCTTTGTCCCACCTCCCACACATGTGGTGACCTCACCGAGCATAACTAGCCTGTCCAGAGATGCAACCTCTCTCATCACTCGGTGCCTGGGTTTAGCTCCACTGTATCCGCACCCCACCATACCCTATACCATATCTTAAATAAGGATGCCCCTTTGAAAAAATGTAGAACTAAGAACAGATATAGCCCTTGCTTCACTCCAGACCTGACTGCCCCCGACCAGCACAAAAACATCCTGTGGTGGACTGCACTAGCATCGAATAGTCCCCGCGATATGCAACTTTTCAGGGAAGTCAAGTACCAATACGCAGTCAGTCAGGAAAACAAAGGCTAGCTTTTTCAAACAGAAATATGCATCCTGTAGCTAACTCCAAAAAGTTTTGGGACACTGTAAAGTCCATGGAGAATAAGAGCAGCACCTCCCAGCTGACCACTGCACTGAGGTTAGGTGACACTGTCACTGCCAATAAATCCACGATAATCGAGAATTTCAATAAGCATTTCTCTAGGCTGGCCATGCTTTCCTCCTGGCTACCCCAACCCCGGCCAAAAGCTCCGCAACCCTGCAGCTACTTGTCCAAGCCTCCCCAGCTTCTCCTTCACCCAAATCCAGATAGCAGATGTTCTGAAAGAGATGCAAAACCTGGACCCGTACAAATCAGCTGGGCTAGACAATCTGGACCCTCTCTTTCTAAAATTATCCGCCACCATTGTTGCAACCCCTATTAGCAGTCTGTTCAACCTCTCTTTCGTATCGTCCGAGATCCCTAAAGATTGGAAAGCTGCTGCGGTCATCCCCATCTTCAAAGGGAGTGACACACTAGACCCAAACTGTTACAGACCTATATCCATCCTGCCCTGCCTTTCTAAAGTCTTCGAAAGCCAAGTTAACAAACAGACCATTTCGAATCCCACCTGTGCAATCTGGTTTTCGAGCTGGTCACAGGTGCACCTCAGCCACTCTCAAGGTACTAAACGATATCATAACTGCCATCAATAAAAGATAGTACTGTGCAGCTGTCTTCATCCACCTGGCCAAGGCTTTTGACTCTGTCAATCACCGTATTCTTATCGGCAGACTCAACAGCCTTGGTTTCTCAAATGACTGTCTCGCCTGGTTCACCAACTACTTCTCAGACAGAGTTCAGTGTGTCAAATCGGGAGGGCCTGTTGTCCGGACCTCTGGCAGTCTCTATGGGGGTACCACAGGGTTCAATTCTCGGGCCGACTCTTTTCTCTGTATATATCAACGATGTTGCTCTTGCCCCGGGTGATTCCCTGACCCACCTCTACGCAGACACCATTCTGTATACATCTGGCCCTTCTTTGGACACTGTGCAAACAAACCTCCAAACGAGTTTCAATGCCATACAACACTCCTTCCGTGTCCTCCAACTGCTTTTAAACGCTAGTAAAACCAAATGCATGCTTTTCAACCGTTCGCTACTCGCCCGCCCGACTAGCATCAATACTCTGGACGGTTCTGACTTAGAATATGTGGACAATTACAAATACCTAGGTGTCTGGCTAGACTCTAAACTCTCCTTCCAGGCTCATATTAAACAGCTCCAATCCAAAATGAAATCTAGAATCGGCTTCCTATTTCACAAACATACCCTCGTCACACTGACTATCCTACCGATCGGCAATGTAATTTACAAAATAGCTTCCAATACTGGATGCAGTCTATCACAATGCCATCCGTTTTGTCACCAAAGCCCCTTATACCACCAACCACTGCAACCTGTATGCTCTAGTCGGCTGGCCCTCGCTACTTATTCATCGCCAAACCCACTGGCTCCAGGTCATCTATAAGTCTGTTAGGTAAAGCTCCGCCTTATCTCAGCTCACTGGTCACGACAACACCCACCCATAGCACGCGCTCCAGCAGGTATATCTCACTGGTCATCCCCAAAGCCAACACCTCCTTTGGCCGCCTTTCCTTCCAGTTCTCTGCTGCCAATGACTGGAACGAATTGCAAAAATCACTGAAGCTGGAGACTTATATTTCCCTCACTAACTTTAAACATCAGCTATCTGAGCAGCTAACCGATCTCTGCAGCTGTACATAGCCCATCTGTAAATAGCCCACCCAATCTACCTACCTCATCCCCATATTGTTTTTATTTTCTGCTCTTTTGCACACCAGTATTTCTACTTGCACATCACCATCTGCTCATCTATCACTCCAGTGTTAATTTGCCAAATTGTAATTACTTCACTACTATGGCCTATTTATTGCCTTACCACCTCATGCCATTTGCACACAGTTTCTTTTTTTCCCTATTGTATTATTGACTGTACGCTTGTTTATTTCATGTGTAACTCTGTTTGTGTCGCTTTGCTTTATCTTGGCCAGGTCGCAGTAGTAAATGAGAACTTGTTCTCAACTGGCCTACCTGGTTAAATAAAGGTGTAATAAAAAAATATTACAAAAATGCCTAGGGTGAATTCTCCCAAATACAGTTGAAGTTGGAAGTTTACATACACCTTAGCCAAATACATTTAAACTCAGTTTTTCACAATTTCTGACATTTAATCCTAGTAAAAATTCCCTGTCTTAGGTCAGTTAGATTCACCACTTTATTTTAAGAATGTGAAATGTCAGAATAATAGTAGAGAGAATGATTTATTTCAGCTTGTATTTCTTTCATCACATTCCCAGTGGGTCAGAAGTTTACATACACTCAATTAGTATTTGGTAGCATTACCTTTAAATTGTGTAACTTAGGTAAAACATTTTGGGTAGCCATCCACAAGCTTCCCACAATAAGTTGGGGGAATTTTGGCCCATTCCTCCAAACAGAGCTGGTGTGGTGTAACTGCGTCAGGTTTGTCGGCCTCCTTGCTCACACACTCTTTTTCAGTTCTGCCCACAAATTTTCTATAGGATTGAGGTCAGGGCTTTGATGGCAACTCCAATACCTTGACTTTGTTGTCCTTAAACCATTTTGCCACAACTTTGGAAGTATACTTGGGGTCATTGTCCATTTGGAAGACCCATTTGCGATCAAGCTTTAACTTCCTGACTGATGTCTTGAGATGTTGTTTCAATATATCCACATAATTGTCCTGCCTCATGATGCCATCTATTTTGTGAAGTGCACCAGTCCCTCAACATGATGCTGCCCACCCCCGTGCTTCACGGTTGGGATGGTGTACTTCGGCTTGCAAGCCTCCCCCTTTTTCCTCCAAATATAACGATGGTCATTATGGCCAAATAGTTCTATTTTTGTTTCATCAGACCAAAAAGTACGATCTTTGTCCCTATGTGCAGTTGCAAACTGTGGTCTGGCTTTTTTATGGCGGTTTTGGAGCAGTGGCTTCTTCCTTGCTGAGCGAGCGGCCTTTCAGGTTATGTCGATATAGAACTTGTTTTATTGTGGATATAGATACTCTTGTACCCGTTTCCTCAAGCATCTTCACAAGGTCCTTTGCTGTTGTTCTGGGATTGATTTGCACTTTTCGCACCAAAGTACGTTCATCTCTAGGAGAAAGAACGTGTCTCCTTCCTGAGCTGTGTTGTCCCATGGTGTTTATACTTGCGTACTATTGTTTGTACAGGTGAATGTGGTACCTTCAGGCGTTTGGAAATTGCTCTCAAGGATGAACCAGATTTTTTTTTTCTGAGATCTTGGTGGATTTCTTTTGATTTTCCCATGATGTCAAGCAAATAGGCACTGAGCTTGAAGATAGGCCTTGAAATACATCCACAGGTACACCTCCAATTGACTCAAATGATGTCAATTAGCTTTTCAGAAGCTTCTAAAGCCATGGCATACTTTTCTAAGCTTTTTAAAGGCACAGTCAACTTAGTTTATGTAAACTTCTGACCCACTGGAATTGTGATGTGAAATAATATAATATTGTTGGAAAAACTACTTGTCATGCACAAAGTAGATGTCCTAACTAACTTGCCATAACTAGTTTGTTAACAAGAAATGTATGGAGTGGTTGGAAAAAACGAGTTTTAATGACCCCAACCTAAGTGTATGTAAATCTCCGACTTCAACTGTAAATGTTTACCAACTTTGACACAATGTAGTTTACAATTAATATGAAGGATATGACAATGTACTTTTTAGAGGATGATGCTGGCTTGATGACTGTGCTTGTTTGTCAGTTTCATCCATTTGCCTGAGCTGTCTATTAGCTTCGGAGGAAATTAAGGATGTGTATTAAGACTGTTGGACCTGATCCCAGCTCAGTTCAGTTGGCTGAGCGATATGAGTGTTTGTTACTTGACAATATTTATTTTAGGCAGGGCCACCCATGTTTTCCTTCGGGGGAATTACTGTGTATTATGACTTAACACCTAGATGTGTCCACCAGCATTCCTTACTGTGTGTTTTCTTTCACCAAGCTGCACTCACATATCATCTAGGCCTATTAATAATGTCCACTGATTTGGACTCTTGTTTCTCTCTCTTCTCTCCAGGGAACCAGTGTCCTATCTCCCGTGTTACATATAGGCTCAGTAATAATACTGGCCATGATGATCTATAAGAAGTCCGCTATCCAGCTCTTTGAGAAGCACCCCTGTGTTTATATCCTGGCCTTTGGTTTTGTGTCAGCCAAGATCACCAACAAATTAGTTGTAAGTGTGGTGTGCTGCTTATTGGTGGAATTAAATTCCCGCCCACCCTGAACATTGTACTGTTGATGTAAATGTACTTGATGCAAGAATGTGTATGATGTAAATGAATATCATCCATGTAAATGTGCTTGCTGATTAAACCACGACTCTTGCCTGTGTCTTGTTTGTTTCAGGTAGCACATATGACAAAGAGTGAGATGCATCTACATGATATAGCATTCCTGGGGCCAGGCCTGCTGTTCCTGGACCAGTATTTCAACAGTTTTATTGATGAATACCTGGTGCTGTGGATTGCAGTGGTGAGTACACACACACTTCCATGGTATAGAGGTCCATAGTACCTGAGCAAGGCCAGGGTGGTCATTCCACAACAAAGTAAGAGGACATGCAATCTACAGCATGTGTTCACATGAGAACATTTTCTTTGAAATGAACCATCAGTCATTTCACATGCAACACTGATTTGCTGTACCTTTTTCAGAGGCACATGTTTTCAGTCTAATGCCACATTTATTTGTAACTAATAGCACAACCCTTTGATACTTCGGCATCATCCATCTACTCACAGGGTCCATTATCTACAGTTATGTCTATCATGTTTTCTGACTTAATTTTCTCTTCCGCTTTCCGTCTGCAGATCCTGTCTTTCGTTGACTTGGTGCGTTACTGTGTCAGTGTTTGCAACCAGATCGCCTCCCATCTTCACATCTTTGTCTTCAGAATCAAGCCATTGACCCCCTCCACCCTTCAGTGAGGACATAGAACTATTACTCTTTCTCCCCCCCCCCCCCCCACCTCTCTCCCTCTCTTCATGTTAGATTGCTAGTCGTCACTCTTTCTTTACCCTTTTTACATGTGTTGGGGTGGATCTATTACCGGTAGAGGTTCAGAGTGAATGAAGGGGATAGATGAAACATGAGGTGTTACGTTATTTTCCATCACTGCTTTGTGCTGATTTCATCTTGTTACAGTAGTCAGATTCCTATACAAAAATAATGATTTGTCCCTTTTTTCTGCAGTGAATGGTCACATATAGGAAATGTACTGAGTGGTCTCCACTGTGCCAGAGAGGGTAAATTAGTGCAAGAATGCAATGGGTTTGAATAGGTGCTACCTTATTCATTTACTAATTCTGTTATTGTACTTTAAAACAAACATTTCTTGTTGATGGTGTGTGTTTGTTCTCTACAAGAAAATGTAGAGCATAGGAAGTGATTTACTCAGGATGTCTGTCTGCTTTCAGTTTTGTTTTGTAATATTTGCATAACCTTTTCAGTTTCATAAATATATAACTATTAGTGTTGATAGTTGTGCTGTTCTATTATTTCAAAATGTCTCACCTGGCACATCTATCAATCTTGCATAAGTGGTATTATTAACCCTGCAATAATTATGATTGCATTTATTCTGTAAAACATTACATATGTAAACATGTTATTTTAGGGTGCCCCTGATCAATGGCTTACAAAAAAATATTGTGAAGTATTCAAATAGTATTGCACCTTTTGAAAAGATGGGTGTCTCGAGCCTCGTTTCCCCTCAAATGGCTCAAGCATTTGTCTCTAAAGCCACAAACATTACACAACACTTATAGCACCACATGCAGGATTGCTAATGGTTGTCTTGGGAATACTATTCTGTATATCCTGTCTAATATTGCTTTTAAAAAAGGAAAATAGTTTAATGTTTAACAAATCATTTTTAAAAAAACTTAGATTTTTGTACCCGTTTGTAATTTTCTTGGCCTGTTGCATTTCTGCCCTGTCAGATACTGAAGCATTGCAATTTGCTCAGAATGCTCAACGAAAATGCCAAGTGTTGATGCACCCTTAATTAATGAAGAAAAGTAATGATGTGATTTTCTCCTCAAAAAGTAGTCATTCTTATCATTTGAAGCTAAATATGTTGTCTGCGTTGTTTTTCTGCTAGCGTTTGTTCAATGGTGTGCCTGATACCACAGCTAAATTACAATTAGTAACTTTAGTCCTACAGCCTGTTTCTAAATGTTTTTTTTTTTTTTAAATTAGTCTACTTGTAAAAAAAAAAAAAAAAAAAAAAAAAGTATTTAAGTAGGAAAGTCAGTTAAGAACTAATTCTTATTTACAATGACAGCCTAGGAACAGTGGGTTAACTGCCTTGTTTAGGGGCAGAACGACAGATTTTTACCTTGTCAGCTTGGGAAACTAGCAACCTTTCGGTTACTGGCCCAACGCTCTAACTAGGCTACCTTCCGCCCCAACACAATGTGTTGAAAGGTGATTTTGATTGATAATGTAGGGCTAACCAAAGCTTGTTTATATCTACAATCTAAGGACATGTTTTCTGAGTCTACTTTTTTTTTATTTTTATGAATTTCCTTTAAAATGACCTAACACAATAACAACTTTCTTTATGTAGCATGATCTGCACTGTGCCAGGTCCACATACAGCAATTAAGTGTTTTGGGAGATTTGGGGAGCTTTCGTGTGAAACAAAAAGGATTATCTGACTGTGCCCTAATCATATTTGTCTGTACCATGTTTTTGCATCTACATACCTGGCAGTCTGATTATAATTCAGTCATCAGAATCAATAGAAACTGACTTTTATTTCTGTGTGTAATGTTGTTATGTAAGTTACTGAGCTCATACAACGTGTGTGTAGTTGCTGATGTCAGATCAGTGCTCTCATTGTACTAGTCATTCTCAGAAAGTAAAAGGATGCCTTAAACAGTTTGTTTAATTTTCTGTTGTATGGTAGTCAAGCCTCTTTAACATGCCCCTAATTTGTTTCCTTTGTGTGTTTGTACTGTGTTTTCACTCGTTACTGTTTTTTATTTTGGCCGGACTGTCAAGCTCAGGTATATTAGTTTTCAGACAAGTATGTTCATAGGTTGTGACAAAAGAACAACAAGATCAGTCTACAATCTCTCCCTCACTAACGCAAATAAAAATGTAATATTCACACATGTAAGTTGCTACCTAGTGTCATTTGTGATAAATGTTTATATACTTACAATAACAGATGGTCTTAATTCCTGACAACATTTTAGCAACTAAAGTCACATTTAATTTCTCCATCCCTGTCTCAATCAGGGTTTAATTAAGTAGATTTAACATAGAATGAAGCAGTTGATAACAGAAATGCAATGCTACATGTACACACCATACTTCCATAAATGTAAGATTTCAAAACTCCCATCTACCTGGAACCATTACTGGTATTTGCAGATTAAAGAATCAAGGTTAATATTGTTCCTGAGATGTTTAACACTTCTCTGGCCATTGTAAAGGTCTATCTGGAACACAGTCATAAACTAAAGCAGTACAAACAACCCAGCTCAGTGAAATGTACACACAAAAAGCCTTTGGATGGAGTTGATTCTTCTTGGCTCCCTTCAATCTAAATAATTTACATCAGCATCGTCTGCAGAGACTTGCGCACTGTAGCCATCTCTTGCTGTTGCTGTTAATAAAAATAAAAAAGTATTGTTTGTTGAAATCTGACCTAAATGATTTATGATGAATAGTGTCATTTTCTAAATACTATGCTCATGGTCCACGCTCATGGTCCACGCTCATGGTGCTCATGCTCATAATACACTCATTTTCAAAACTGCACATCAATTTGTATCATTATCAACGTTTCAGCTAAGCTAAGGGTGACATAAGGCATGTAAACAATGTGTTTAGTAAGTTGATCTGTCATGTTACTTACTGTGTCCATGAGGATCTTTTTCTGAAACAGTGCCATTTCCTGGCGCAGCTCGCCCTGTACAGCACCCTGCTGGCTGATATGGGTCTTCTCCATTGTATCAAGGCTCTACCAGCACGGCGAAACAAGGTGGTGTGAGAACCAGCTGGAACATATATTTAAAATCACAAAGTCTACTATGAGAGAATATACCTGGATGTACTGCTCTAGCAGCTGCTTGAGAGTCTTCAGTCTCTGGCTTTGGGAGGCCCTCATGTGCTGAAACATTTTCTGCTGGTGCTGGAACATGCTCTATGGCCAGGAACACACACACCTACGCTTAGATGCCTTAGTTACGCCAGTGTAACTGTATTAGGTAGAGAATAGAAATAGGTTGAAGATTTTTCAGAGGCCTGACAGAGCAATACCAGTAGTTTCTCCTCGTTATCCTTGGACTTCTGCACATCTGTGTCCCACTGGTTGAAGACTGCATTGAACTGGGTGCAGTAGTCTTCTGTTACTTTACTCCTGCAGAATTGATATCATGTAAATCAGGTTACACACACACACACACTTGCACCCTTCTTTCACTCTAGTCTAATCACCTGTCTCTTTGTTGGACCCTCCATAACTGCTCAATCTTCTGATGGCTGGTCTTCACAGAGGACTTGGTGAACGTTTCCAAGCGTTTGCGTTTTGCCAGGAAAGCTTTGTTGATGTCCGCTAGCAGTAAGAAGAAAAATAGGCTCATAGATGCAAAGCAAAATTCAGTGATGAGAAACAATCCCTATACCAATCAGTGTGCAAGGCCAGAGTATGGAATATAAGGACAGAGAGATTAGAGAAGATTCTAGTAGAGAAGAGTCATGAAAATTGGATTATACTTTGGAAAACCCAATACCTCCAAATCTGTCCAACATGGTCATCATATCCCCTCTGTGGATGAAGACATATTAATTGAATGACAACAATGTGAACCATAACTTAACTCACACAGGATAATACTGTATGTTCTACACCTCAGTCAAATTAATGTCATTTTGTCATTGGTGGAAAAAGTACCCAACTGTCACACTTGAGTAAAAGTAAATATACATTTACCTTCATAGAAAGTGAAAGTCACCCAGTAAAATACTACTTGAGTAAAGGTATTTGGTTTTCACTATACTTAAGTATCAAAAGTAAATGTAATTGCAAAAATATACTTAATATCAAAAGTAAAAGTATAAATCATAAAAAAATCCTTATTAAGGGATGGATCAACATTTACTGGGAGGGAGGGGCAATCCAAAATAGGGGAGGGTTGTCAAACTTTTTTTTGTAATTTGAGGAGAGTTGTTTTTTTTCTTCCTATAAACAATGACTTGACATAATTTTGATATTACCGTAATAAAGTTTAGAAACATTTGTGGAGGTTTGGTATGGTGTGTCTATTATTAAGCTTTAGCTACTGCAGGCCTATGATATGAAGGCAGTGCACCCCGGCGCTCCAACTGACTCTGACAATTGAACTTGAGGTGAGGAAGAATGTTTCAGGCCTACCAGTTACTCCTATAATCTAACAATATAATTATCTTCATACAAACTATTCTGATCGAACATTAACAAATTACCCTCCTTCTGTACGTCTATATCTGTAGCCATCTGACATAAAGAAATGTAAGTCGGTCTCGTACATTGCCACCGGCATATCTCTATCTCTCTGGGGCATATCTCTATCTCTCTGGCGTCACTTCCTGGGGCGAATGACCCTATACACAAAATGTGGAAAAAGTCTAGGGGTCTGAATACTTTCTATATATAAAGTATATATCCTGCTCCAGAGCGCTCAGGACCTCAGACTGGGGCGAATGACCCTAAGCACACAGCCAAGACAATGCAGGAGGGCCTCCCAGGTGGCGCAGTGGTTAAGGGCGCTGTACTGCAGCGCCAGCTGTTCCATCAGAGTCCCTGGGTTCGCGCCCAGGCTCTGTCGTAACCGGCCGCGACTGGGAGGTCCGTGGGGCGACACACAATTGGCCTAGCGTCGTCCGGGTTAGGGTAGGGATCTCCTTGTTTCATCGCGCACCAGCGACTCCTGTGGCGGGCCGGGCGCAGTGTGCGCTAGCCAAGGTTGCACGGTGTAGCCTCCGACACATTGGTGCGGCTGGCTGGCTTCCGGGTTGGAAGCGCGCTGTTGGGTACGGCTGGTTGGGTTGTGTATCGGAGGACGCATGACATTCAGCCTTCGTCTCTCCTGAGCCCGTACGGGAGTTGTAGCAATGGGACAAGATAGTAGCTACTACAACAATTGGATACCACGAAATTGGGGAGAAAAAGGGGTAAAAAAAAAGACAATGTGGGACAAAGTGGCTTCGGGACAAGTCTCTCTTGTCTTTGAGTGGCTTGAACCCGATCAAACATCTCTGGAGAGATCTGTAATGTCTGTGTCGGTACCATTTTTAACGTAGGGTCTGCAGACAGTTCTGATTGCAGTGTAATGAAACAAGCAGGGAGATCTGGTTTGAGCTCGTTGGTGGTTGGCCTTCTGGCCCGAAGCCCTGCGTGACATCAACTGTGCCACAAAAATCTATAACCACAGCATTGCTACAGTCATTGTTTGTTTGCGCTCGTAAACATTATTTTTAGTTAATTCTGAGGGGGAAGGTTGTTCAATTTATATTACAGTACAAGGGGAGGGTCATGTGAAAATAGTTTGAACTTTAGGGAGGGGGTGCATTTTTTAAAAAATGACACCTTGAGTTGAACCAGCCCCTTCCCCCAGTCAATTTCGGTCTGTCCCTAAGCAAACAACATGGCAAAATTTTCGTTTTTTAAATGTATTTATTGACAACCAGGTGCACACTCCAACACTCAGACATAATTTGCAAACAAAGCATTTGTGTTTAGTGAGTCCACCAGATCAGAGGATGACCAGGGATGCTCTCTTGATAAATGTGTCAATTGGACCATTTTCCTGTCCTGCTAAGCATCCAAAATGTAATGAGTACTTTTGGGTGTCAGGGAAAATGGATGAAGTAAAAAGTACATTATTTTATTTTGGAATGTAATGAAGTAAAAGTTGTCAAAAATATAAAGTAAAAAAAAAAAGTAAAGTACAGAGACCCCAAAAACTACTTAAGTAGTACTTTGAAGTATTTTTACTTAGGTACTTTACACCACTGCACTTTGTGACAAATGCTTGGCCTACCCTTTGGTGATGTCAATGTCAATGTCATCATCTGCCTCTGAGAGACGTTTCCTTCCTCTCAATGTCTCAGCCTCAACTACTGTAACAAAAAAGAGTAGACTATTAAGATAGTATGTCATGAAGAAAATAAAAAAAATATTTATAAGCTACCAACTTTCAGGAATAACGTTAACTACCTTGAAGGTTTTCTTTGTTGAAACTCCCATTGAAGTCCTCCATATGGGGTTTGCCTGAGGTGGTTTTAGTGCCTTTTGCTTTGCCTTTCAGAGCACATCCCTTGTGAGTTGCCATCTTTAGTTGGTTGACAATAAAGAAGATAAATGTACTACAGAACTGGTTCAACTGACAGCTTTAGCCTATCGCTAACGTTTTGCTAACCTCGAACCTAGCCAGCTAGCTACGTTAACTAGCTTGTGTGAAAGCAACCTGACCTATTTTGGCCGAAACAAAACAGGCTATCAAAGTAAAAATCCTTATTTTGCTAAAGACTTTTGTTTTAAACTTGTTGAAATATATGGTAATATAAAAGCGAGCTACCTTCACTGCCCAACCATTTCTTTGGTTAAAAGTAATTTACTAGGTTCGAGAGCTTACGCTGAAGTGAACATTAAAATCTGCGCGTGAGAAACGTTGACGCGCCAACTGAGCGCGGGAACAATTTACGTCACTGTTGGTGGACAGGGTATAGGATACAATGTTTTTCTTGGTAGAAACATTGTTACAATTTGAGACTGCTCTCTAGTGTAAAGTGTTGATATCTGGTTTTAATGTCTATGGATGATATTTATACCGTTTGTGACTTTTAGTTGATTCAATGGTCCATACTAAATTGTTCAGTAAATTGCACAGGGTAGTGCTATTACCGGTATGAATATAGGGATTTGTGTTTGACTTGACAGAAGCCCACGAGCTGAGAACAGGTGTTGTGCCAAAAAGCTTCCCCCTGCCAGAATCCCCCCCTTCGTGTGAACGCGCACGCACTCAATTCTTCATTACTGTGTTGGGAGAGGTAACGAATTTTGGCAAAGAGATGTATTTATAGACTAATACACTTGACACAAGTACAGACATTACTAGTGCTTCCCCGCGATCAAACAAACATACAAATAAAATGAAACGCAGCCTAGCATGATCAGCTTGCTAGTTGAGATTTCTGATCATGCTAGGCTGCGTTTCATTTTATTTGTATGTTTGTTTGATCGCGGGGAAGCACTAGTAATGTCTGTACTTGTGTCAAGTGTATTAGTCTATAAATAAATCTCTTTGCCAAAATTCGTTACCTCTCCCATGTCTTATTCGACTAGTAGTTGTTCTGAAATGTTTATTGCTTGACTACATTTTACTCCCTCCTCTATGTTTAATACAACACACATATATTCATTATTAATTGTGGTTGCCTATCCTGATATGAAGTTTGTTCTATAGAAAGTATTTGATTCTGATGTGTTCCACACATTTTGGTAGCTCATGTTGACCAGTAGTGTGTGCCACAGAAAGCAAAATTAGAGTATAAAGAAACATAAACATTTATTTTAGAAACATTTTGTAATGTTTAAGAAAATAATTATAATACGCAAATATTATCACACAATAACACAAAACATCACAGAAAGTTAAGTTTGTTAACAAACATTAAATAAGAAATACAAATTTCGATATTTGCATAATAAGATACAAAATAGCAATAAATCGAATATAAAAAGACAATAAATAACATAAACAAATATTGGAAAGCTGCAACAGATCGACTGAACATTTAGTCCAATTTCTATGGAAGTTGACCAGGGAATACCATTGCCTGGAAGTCAAGCCTAACCTAGTCCTGACAGGCAGCGCAGACATAATCTTCCAATGGTGGGATGGTTTTCACACAGGACTGGTGGAACCAATCACAACCAATCTATATTATATATTTAAAACATGAAATACATTCTCTGGAATTACAATGATTTAATTATCAGACCAAGCGGATGATGCTACCTCTAGAAATATTACTACTTATACAAATTCATACTCCTAAAAATGTGACTTTAAAATTTAACAAACAATTACCCAGTTAGTGTCTTCCTCATTATTGTCCACCTCCACACAGGAGAGGCACAGTTGGCTCAGATCATCTAGCAAAACATAATGTCAAGTAGTCTATACATCTTTACTTGTATTTTTTCTGAGCATACAGGGAACAAGAGAATATTATAGGTTTCTTGTAAGAGAGAGAGATGGTTGTTTCTCAGAAAGATATTTGGTATGTATTATGTTAGTTGTTGCTGAGGGATCCGATTGTTTATGTCTGTTGCGTGTCAATAGGATGCAGTGAAATTGTTTGTAATATTCTGTTTTGTTTGTTCCCAGGGGGGGAAGGGGAAGGCACCTAAGGGAGTGCTTAGGCAAGAGGCCCGCGGGCATATACCCGTAGTATATTCACTATCTAGGCACACTAGGTAAGACCTGGGCGGACCACCCCCTGTATTTTGGTTAGGGCACCAGGTGGTGCTAAATTAGATAAGTAGTGGGTAGGCAGGGTAGGTGGGAGAGGGGGCTTTGACATTTACGTTCTTTGCTTTTGGTTCCGTCCAGCCCCTTTTCCCCATATTACCGTGTGACGGAATAAATTCCTTGTAAACGGTACCACTCTCTGCCTTTGTCATCCTTACTCGCACCTACAGTCCCATACCGCTTTCACTTCACGGGGAGTTGAGTTGTAGTAGGGTGTTGCGTTCCCTCTTCACAGAGGCGTGCGTAACAGTGGCTTTCTAGTCCGAAGTTGGATCAAAGAACCTTGAAAGATCCATGTGTTTTTTTCGCCCAGAGTACAAATTGTATTATTTTATTACTACTGTACCTACATTCTTAAAAACTAAAACGGATAAAGTGTACAAAAAAAATGTAAGAAAAGCCATAAGAGGGAAAAGCACGATGGTATGGGGGATTGAGGAATGGGTAGAGAGAACAGAGGGCTCTGAAAACCTATTATTGCTGAAATAACCACTTCCTTTTGTGACTAGTCTAATACTTCCTGTGGCACACAACACCGGCACCTAAAATGTTGTACCCTTTGAGCTCACATTCCTCGTATAGAATAAGTAAGCATTTCACGGTAAGGTCTATGCTTCTTGTATTTAGCGCATGTGACAAAGTTTGATTTTATTTTCTCAAAAGTATTCTGGAGCTCCTGCACCTCAAATCAAATCAAATCAAATTTATTTTATATAGCCCTTCGTACATCAGCTGATATCTCAAAGTGCTGTACAGAAACCCAGCCTAAAACCCCAAACAGCAAGCAATGCAGGTGTAGAAGCACAGTGGCTAGGAAAAACTCCCTAGAAAGGCCAAAACCTAGGAAGAAACCTAGAGAGGAACCAGGCTATGTGGGGTGGCCAGTCCTCTTCTGGCTGTGCCGGGTGGAGATTATAACAGAACATGGCCAAGATGAAATGTTCATAAATGACCAGCATGGTCGAATAATAATAAGGCAGAACAGTTGAAACTGGAGCAGCAGCACGGTCAGGTGGACTGGGGACAGCAAGGAGTCATCATGTCAGGTATTCCTGGGGCATGGTCCTAGGGCTCAGGTCCTCCGAGAGAGAGAAAGAAAGAGAGAATTAGAGAGAGCATATGTGGGGTGGCCAGTCCTCTTCTGGCTGTGCCGGGTGGAGATCATAACAGAACATGGCCAAGATGTTCAAATGTTCATAAATGACCAGCATGGTCAAATAATAATAAGGCAGAACAGTTGAAACTGGAGCAGCAGCATGGCCAGGTGGACTGGGGACAGCAAGGAGTCATCATGTCAGGTAGTCCTGGGGCATGGTCCTAGGGCTCAGGTCCTCCGAGAGAGAGAAAGAAAGAGAGAAGGAGAGAATTAGAGAACGCACACTTAGATTCACACAGGACACCGAATAGGACAGGAGAAGTACTCCAGATATAACAAACTGACCCTAGCCCCCCGACACATAAACTACTGCAGCATAAATACTGGAGGCTGAGACAGGAGGGGTCAGGAGACACTGTGGCCCCATCCGAGGACACGCCCGGACAGGGCCAAACAGGAAGGATATAACCCCACCCACTTTGCCAAAGCACAGCCCCCACACCACCTAAATGTAAACAGTACCGGCAGACAAAATGACTACCAGAACCTATTTCAGTCCAAGTCAAGCACTGTTTGTAAATATATTTATCATTTAAGTAACAGACAGCATGCAAGCAACTTTTGTCTCTGCTGTCAGATTATTGACATGAAAATCCTCTGACGTTCGCTGAAAATCCGGGTATTTCAAGGCCACGCCTCTTCTGAAACACTAACAGGAAGTAAAGGGAATATGTTTTTGGTTGAGAGAGCATGACATAAACCCTAATCCGTGTCATGTACATTTAATTATAGCGATCAGAAGAGTAAACTACAACTTTGCTTTTCTGCGTTCTCGCTGTTAATTTTTTATTTTGTGAGACCAATTGACTTGTGATGAGGTGACAGCAAAGGAACCGCCGAAGGTACAATAGGGTCATATTGGCAGAGTTCCAGTTATTTTACACAAATCTGTTTGACTACGTGTTCTATGTAGCTTGTTCACTCTATTTATCCGATTAAACAGTATCATGTACGCATTGTGGCCTAGCAAATGTAACCGTAACGTTTCTGTATCTCTAAAGTTACTTGCTAGTACATCGAGGCACATAAACAGTAGTAGAGGAAATTAGATCCCGTGGGAGGAATGCATAGTCTTATTAATAATGTGATTTTATCCAGAATGATGAAACCAAAGTGTGCAGATTTATTTATTTAAGTGTGTGTGCCCACAGCGCACTCTGGCACCTTACTTAACCTCATGGTCTACAGGTGAAGACAACACACCAGCACAAGTGGTTTAACTTGGATAGGCTACTGGTGGATTGACACACACAGAACAGAGGACATGTGGTGGTTCCAGGAAGGTCTGTGTATTCTACCAGTAGCTCTGGTATTATGGATGACAGCCACGTTCATCATCGATTACATCACAGCTGTGGTGCTGAGACATGTGGACCCACTGGTGCCATACATCAGGTTTGATATAGGCTGATTCCCAATCACAAAATCACGTATGTTCATAAGTAGGCATTGCATTGTAATAGGAGGTGACTGACATTCTGCTTGTCATGTTTCTGTTCACAGTGACACAGGGACAGTTGCCCCAGAGAGATGTGTGTTTGGAATCATCCTGGATGTGTCAGCCTTCCTAGGTAACATCACCTTTACCTCCCTGAGTCCTCTTTTGAATCTAGCAATCAATTTGAAATTGTGTATATCGGACTGAATTTGTGACTGTTTTAATGTGTGATCATGTTTGTTGTGGCAGGTGTAGCCACCGTGTATGTACGCTACAAGCAGGTCCAAGCCTTGACAGACGAAGAGGAGTCAAAGCTCCATAAACTCAACGTCTTGGGCCTGGTGCTGGGATGGACCAGCTCCTTTGGCATGTGCATCGTCGCTAACTTCCAGGTACCCATTGAGTTGTGTCCTGTTGTGTATATCTGTCTCTCGATTTCTTTCGGTCTCTTCTGCAGTCCTTGTTCCAGTTTTTCCTATAATGACAATCATGTATGTAGCTGTGATACTGTAAATCAATACCTCTCCTCCCCCTCTACAGAAAACCACTCTGTTCTTCATGCACCTGGTGGGGGCGATATTGACGTTAGGTGTGGGGGCCCTGTACATCCTGGTGCAGACGCTGGTGTCGCTGTACATGCAGCCTCACGTTCACGGGAAGAGTATATTCTGGGTCCGACTCAGCGTTGGAGTCTGGACTTTTGCCAGCATTATCAGCAGTATCCTGCACTATATTTCTGCCAAACATGCAAATATGAAATCATGATTCATTGTTGCTTATAGATTGTTGTTGCTATTAGACAATTACAGTGAATTGAAGCTGATAACTTGCACAAATTGGAAGGACCTCTGACAACTGCAAGAGTTGCCCTCTGTTACATGGCTCTAGCTCCTGCCTGTTGTACTCCTTGACTTCTTCTCTTTGTTTGTTTCATCTGTCATCATGTACACCAGTCTGCTTGGAGTGGACGTGGCCCATAAACTGCACTGGATACCTGGAGAGACGGTTAGTAGCCTTATTCTCTGTGTGTGTGTGTAACAGTTATGTTTGTTGCAGGGCTACATCCCTCACATCATCAGCACCATCTCTGAGTGGTCTCTGGCTCTGTCCTTCGTCAGTTTCTTCCTCACCTACATCCGAGACTTCCAGGTACAACAGCTCTCTTCCTCATTTCCTCTATTCACTTACTTTATCACTACGGCCACATTTGCTATTGCTGGGCTGCAGTAAAATCATGCATACCCCATAGCTCTCCAGGGCAGAAGTTGAAGACCACTTTTCTAACAACTGTGCTCCATTTCCCATCTGTAGAAAATAACGCTGCGGGCAGAGGCGGACCTAAGGAATAATCACATGTATGATTCACCGCACTACAGAATTACCACACCTCTCAACCAATCAGTGACCTCTCCACTGCTGGTGGGGGGCATCTGAACAAGACCACTCCTAGTAGTGTGATTGAGTCGAGCTGTAAATGTCAACATACTGAATGGAATAAATTAGATTATAATGTGGATGGTTCGAGCCCTGAATGCTGAAAGCCGTGGTATATTAGACCGTATACCACGGGTATGACCCAAAAACATTTTGTGTTCTAATTTAGTTGGTAACCAGTTTATAATAGCAATAAGGCACCTCAGGGGTTTGTGGTATATGGCCAATATACCACAGCTAAGGGCTGTATCCAGGCACTCTACGTTGCATCACGCCTAAGAACAGCCCTTAGCCATAGTACATTCGCCATATACCACACCTCCTCTGGCCTTATTGCTTAAACATAGAATGCTGAGTGTGCAAGCACAAAGATACTGCTGATAAGCCTAATTCTTAGGTACAGTAGAAATGCCACACGCCATTTTTAAACTGACATGCCTTTTGATGTCAACTGCACTATTTTCACTGACATTTGGTTATTGTGTTATGAGCGGTACATATTTGTATTGGGCCTAAGGGCATCATCTGACAAATGTCATCTGTGGTGTGTTAAAGGTTTTTATACCTTGTACTTTTTTTTTGTACTCAGAACACAACTATGCTATTCTTATCAACCACTGGATGGTGCCAAAGAGCCAGCAACATGTTTGGTTCTGCTTTCTTACAAGTCTAGCAACCCCCTCAACAAAAAAATAGATATGAGCATTTGTTGCGTGAGCTTACGTTGATTGTCTTTCATGAGAATTTATATTATTAAGTGTTTTGAAGCAAGGCACTTGAACTAATTATCTAGAAGTATAATGATGCATTTACTCTACTTCACTTGTGCTTTGGAATGCTAAGTTATTGTGCTCTGGCTGTGAAGCCCTCGGTGTTAATGTAGGAGAATACGGAAATAAGTGTGTTTTAGATTTGATCATTACTGAATGGATTGTATTTTTTTTGTACTTTTCTATTTGGTTTTGTGCTTTTCTATTTCTTCCCCAATTATGATTTAAATGACTTCCATACAGACCCATGAAAAAGTAAGTAATCTCTTTAACATTGAATGGATAAAATATAGGGGATGTAAGCAGGTTTAACATTTTACTGAATCTCTATGATTCTCTGATTATTCATTTTGTTTCTACTAAAAGTGGATTTTGTTGTATTAAAAAAATGGCAGCTGGCTACTTGTATTTGCACAACAAACACTTGTCTCAAATACATAATTACAGTTGTTGGTTAGCTGGTGAATTTTAGCCATAATAGCATTGATATGAATTTAGTCAAAACAAAACATGGTATCAAGAACAAGATGAAACGAGTCACAATTCTCCACATTGTAGTTTCTTGTCATTGTTGGTGGCCATCTGGCCATCCAGAATTACAACTCATGGACTGCTGCCCCATTGAACTGTGAGGATCTTTTGTGTGACGTTGTCAGCTAACTCATCTATGATGCTCTGGTTATTCATTTGTTTTCTACTAAAAGGTTTATTTTGTTATATAAAAAATGACTACCTGTAGCCACCTGTTTCTATGACCACACTGGAGGTGTGTGGAGGAGGTATTGCCATCATTGCTATTAACTGACGGAAATATTTAGGCAAATCTGATGTTCCATGTTTCCTAATAAATGGTCACATCTGCAGTAAATACATAGGAGCTTTAATTGTCTTGTCTCCATTCTCAGGAATGGCATGTGTCATACGTTCACTGTTGTATATGAAGGCTTTATAACGGAATAAAAACCTTTTATTTGTATCTAGCTCTGTTACGGTGGCTACTGGCCATATTACCGCCACACCGGCGGTCACGAGTCATGATAGTAGTAAAATTCCATGTCACTGTAATTAGGCTTTTCCAAGCTCTGATGCTGCTGATGGTCATTTATAACCGACCAAACTTGGTAACTGCCTCTCTGTCCCTCTAATCACTCTGACATCAATGCAAATGTCATCAAAAATCTAATAGAACACTTCATAAGAGCCCATGAGCTCATGTTGCGCAACATTTCTATAGGCTATGCAATTGCATGAGAAAACAGTGATGGCCTCTTAAAAAGAGGAGGATCCTATCATCTTTCGATAGGCTAGGCCTACTATATTGATTTCTCAACTTTCCTAATATATCATGCGACTTATTTCAAATCATCATTAGAGTCGCATCATGCAGCTATAGAATATATTAAAAATCAAACCATATAGCCCAACATTTGTATCGCAACATAAATAACTCCACTTTGTTACATTACAGCCTTATTCCAAAATGGATTAAAAACAACAAAAACTGTGTCAGTAATCTGCACACAATACCCCATAATGACAAAGCGAAAACAGGTTTTTAGACATTTTAGCACATTTAAAAATTTAAAACAGAAATATCTTATTTACATAAATATTCAGACCCTTTGCTATGAGACTCGAAATTGAGCACAGGTGCATTCGGTTTCCATTGAACATCCTTGAGATGTTTCCACAACTTAATTGGAGTCCACTTGTGGTAAATTCAATTGATTGGACATGATTTGAAAAGGAACACACACACCTGTCTATATAAGGTTCCACAGTTGACAGTGCATGTCAAAGCAAAAACCAAGCCATGAGTTTGAAGGAATTTGCTGTAGAGCTCCGATACAGGATCTGGGGAAGAGTACCAAAAAATGTCTGCAGCATTGAAGGTTCCCAAGAACACAGTGGCCTCCATCATTCTTAAACGGAAGAAGTTTGGAACCAACAAGACTCTTCCTAGAGCTGGCCGCCCGACCAAACTGAGCAATCGGGGGAGAAAGGCCGTGGTCAGGAAGGTGACCAAGAACCAGATGGTCCCTCTGACAGAGATCCAGAGTTCCTCTGTGGAGTTGGGAGAACCTTCCAGAAGGACAACCATCTCTGCAGCACTCCACCAATCAGGCCTTTATGGTAGAGTGGCCAGACGGAAGCCACTCCTCAGTAAAAGGCACATGACAGCCCGCTTGGTTTGGTGGCAGAATCATGCAGTGGGGATGTTTTTCAGGGACTGAGAGACTAGTCCGGGCCGAGGGAAAGATGAGCGGAGCAATGTACAGAGAGATCCTTGATGAAAACCTGCTCCAGAGCACTCAGGACCTCAGACTGGGGCAAAGGTTCACCTTCAACAGGACAACCCTAAGCACACAACCAAGACAACGCAGGAATGGCTTCAGGACAAGTCTCTGAATGTCCTTGAGTGGCCCAGCCAGAGGCCGGACTTAAATCCGATCAAACTCTCCAATCTCTGGAGAGACCTGAAAATAGCTGTGCAGCAACACTCTCCAACCAACCTGACAGAGCTTGAGAGGATCTTCAGAGAAGAAACACCCAAAATGCAGGTGTTCCACGCTTGTAGCGTCATACCCAATAAGTCTCAAGGCTGTAATCGCTGCCAAAAGTGCATTGCTGTCTGCTCAATGAACTAGTGTAACCCACAGCCATATGGAATACCAGATCAGGGCCTAAAATAAAGACAACTCCGAGTATGCCCTTCTGTTACAAAATAGACTACATTTTTCTTCATATCAGGTTTCTTTAGACCAGCCTAAAATTATTTATGGATTTCTTATATTTTTTAAATGTAGATGTCCCAGAGGTCTGATTCAGTGGCTTGTAGGCTCTGGGTGGAAGCCAGGAGATGCTAAATGGTTTGTTAATTAATGGTCAATTACGGTGAGACCGACAGTTATTTGATTGACAATCCCCGGGTGACAAAATGTAATGACCGCGATAGCCCTACTTGTAACAGATGTTTTCATTATAAATTAATACATGAATAAGCAAAATCCAGGTCTGACATTTATTGGTATATTGAATCATATTTACATGATCGTACTATATTATACAGTATATATTTAGCCATGCTGTATGTTCTTCAGGTGCTTCATAAGAACGAGGAAAGTCATACACACATCTCATACTAGGATCTGACACTACATTACAAGGAACAGTGCAGACATTATAGGAACGAGAATACACCAGCAGCTAACACACAACTCTTACTCGAGCGATAAAGAGCTCTGCCGCAGCGTCCTCAAACTCCTTGGCGTCCATGTTTCCCCCGGCTGGCTCCGCTCCAGCCATAGCCTGGGCCAGCTTACCGGGTGAGATCTTAGCACTCGCCTCCAGGTAGCGGCTAACCTTAGCCTCTAGGTAGGGATTGGCCTTAGCGTTAGCATTAGAGTAGTGGTTAGCATCTGAGGAGCCACCATTAGACCGGGAGGTCTCCAGGGCTTCATGGAGGGTGCCCAGCACAGCCAGACATAGTGTCCGACCAGCAGGCCCCTCAGCTGGGCCGCAGACCTCCGCGTACAGCCTCTGCGCCCGCCGGATGTAGTCAGAAAACACAGCACACGTCAGCACACCGTGCCTGAAGATGTCGTAGGGCACGGCCTCATGGTCCTGGCAGTGGAGCCGGCGTAACAGAGGGGCTGAAGTGGAGACGGGGACGCCTCCCTCGCTGCAGAGACACTTTAGAGTAGAATATAGCAGAACAAAATACTTAGATGTCCATCTACAACAGAAATTGGTATTTTACTCTGCTCCCAAATACCTCACGCAAACACAGCACTTGAGAAGACCACACAGGGTTAGCTGCAGAGGTTACGGGCTAGATTCTATCCGATCTCCCCTTTTCGGCTATGCACCATATATATATAATATATATCATATTTATTTATTGTCACATGCACTGAATACAACAGGTGTAGACTTTACAGTGAAACTTAAAAGGCAATGTTTCCTCGTTCATGGAAACTACATTCACGGTAAATGCTGCATCTGTCAGCTCAATCAAAAATGATCTTAAATGTCAATCACGCTATAACGATGATCTAAGTGCCTTGCTCAAGGGCACAATGGAAATGAATGGTTTCTGAAACCAGCAGTGTTTACAGTATGACTTGTCAATTGTATACCCTACCTGGAGGGTGTGTGTGTAGAGGCGGCCCCTGACCCCCCCACCTGGGCTGTTAGAGCTGCATTGACCAGCAGGGCCACTGGGACCCACTGCTCCTCGCCGCTGGGGCCCTGTCTGCGTTAGCAGGTCGTAGGCCACACGGACGTTGTTACTGAAGGCAGATCTGAAGACATACACACGTGGACATACACATCACAGGAGGACGGGTTCGTGGTAACGGCCGGAGCGGTTGAATGATGCCAAATACATGGTTTCCATGTGTTTGATGCTATTCCGTTGGCGCCGTTCCAGCCATTATCATGAGCTGTCCTCCCCTCAGCAGCCTACACTGGTACACTTGCACAGGCACACATGGATCATTTCCACTGGGAACAGACGTCTAGTTATGATGAACATTTGGTTGAGCAGTTGTCAACTAACTTAATTCAACCAAAAATGTCACCTGGTCATTGGATTTAGGTTAAAAAGTTAGGTAAAAAAATATGACTTTTGCAAATCCAATCAGTTTTCCACGTTGATTCAACACCACATATTTGTTTTATTAACATCACATGGAAACACGGTTGCTTGAACCCGTTTTTGCACGGTGGGTTGTGTTATTTCATTGTGAGATAAAACGAGAACATAGAATTGAGCTTGGCAGTCGCAAAATGCATGTTCTTTCTGGTTTACCTCTGAGAGTGATGCGCTAGACGCAGGTGCCATAGGGCTCGGCTCAGCTGCTGCTGCTCGTGTGCGCCTGCGCCGAGGTTTAGCAAATCTCCATCGCTGCAGCATCCACCCGTCCCATTCTCAGCCTCGGAGGCCTGATTACAGAAATGGTCTGCCAAAAACCCCATTGGGTCCTCCGACCTGGCCTCTACCATCTTTAGCAGAGCCCCTCGGAGTAACTCCCCGACTCCCGCCTGCGATAGGAACTCCCGCTCGGTGTCGGTCTTGGTCGGTTTGGATTCGGACATCCCCGAAGTTCCTCCGGACCGACGTTTCTCCGCCATAGTCGTTCTAGGTGGTGACGGAAGTAATTCGTTCCTCAGGACAGCTCCGTTTGGAAAACGTAATCGTTGTGGATGCTCATCCTGCTCCACTGCACACCGCAGCAATGTAAAATCGCCTTGAATGTAAAATATGTGTGCTTAATCGTGATGATAGATAAAAACTCGACAAATTATTGATTTGTCTCTCGCTCTATGGCACTGGTTGCTAGGGACGCTATTTCATACCCCGGATGTGATGTGTGAGTGTCAAAGATCATCTCAATGGTTGCTAAAATGGGAAGAGGTCTGGCCATGTAGCGTTGCTCTGTCTTAACATCTCAGTCGACCAGACAGGTCGTACAGGCCCTAGTTTTGTCGCACCTGGACTACTGTATGGTCATGAGCGGCAAAGAAACAGAAACCCATTGGTAAATTGTAGTTGGTCCAGAACAACGCAGCACGTATCGCACTTAGAATGTATACAGAGGGGAAGTGTCAGTAACAAGCATGTAAGTCTCTCCTGGCTCAAAGTTTAGGAGAGATTTACTGCATCACTATTGGTTTTTGTGCAAGGTATTGATGTGTTGAAGGGAACTGTCTGTTCAAGCAGTTGGCACAGTTCGGACACAAGACATGCAACCAGAGGCCGCTTTTCACAGTCCCTAGGTTCAGAACAGAGGCAGGGAAAAGCACAATATTAAATAGAGCCATGACTACATGGAACTCTGCCACCCTACGTAACTCAAGCTACCAATACAACCAGTTTAAATTAACATAAAATAACACCTTACTGCACAAAGGGGACTGTGAAGAGAAAGCCATTTCATATATATTGAATTGTAATTTGCATTGTACCATGTATTAGACCTAGTTTGTGTGTATGTACTGATATTTAGGCTGTGTGTGACATTTTAAATGCATGTATTTCAGTCCTTGACTAATAATGTTCTGTACTATGTATTATGTCATGTTTCATGTGGACCCCAGGAAGAGTAGTTGATGCTTTTGCAGTGGCTAACGGGAATCCTAATATATACACCAATCTCGTGAATGCTAACTTAAAAGTAATGTTAAAACATCATTGGTCCAACTTTTATTCACCATTTTTAAAAAAGTGCTTATTCACATCCTAACTTCCACATTCATACCCACAGCTTAAATAAACAAAATAACAATTTATAAGGCACTCAGTAGGCATAAACACAAAATATTTAGAATACTATGAAATACTCATAGGTATGTTTAGTTATAAGAGCATATATAAGTAAGAGCATCTTGCAGCACAAAAGTACAATAAATAAACCTTTTGCCAAGTCATCACAACAGAAGTAACACATCCTTCAATAAACGTAGAAACATTGACAAAAACATGTTTGTGTTTCTTCATCTTTAGCACACATTCATTCAACATGACAGGGGAGTAGCCTACAATTTCTACAGGCAAGAGAAAATACTGCAGACTTAGATTGTCACCATCTTCGCTCCACAGACAGGAGCAACGTCCTGTAGCGTCACCCTTATCCAGCATCACAAATGTACACATGATCAGAATCTATTTGTCTGAGGACGCCTACATTTACACCACAAGTCCTCTCACCCAGCCTCTCTTTGCCTTCTCTTTCTTCTTACTTTGTTGGTACTCTGCAATTTTTTGGTGGAAGAATCCTACAAAAAAAAAAGGGAAAAACAAAATGATTCATTGCTAGGTAAGTGAATCTTGGTAAGTGAATATGCTCCTATGAAAAAGTTATTTTTTGTTGTGAACCACACATCTTCCTCCAGCTTTGGTCAGTGCTTGGCCCAAATCTGTTTGTTGTACATCAATGATCTACCATAGATCTGCCCAAGTGCCAGCCTTCAAATGTAGACCAATGACAATTGTCCATGTGTCTGGTAAAACCTGTGCTGATGTCTCTAAACAACTGACAGAACATCTGGACTCCTAGAGAGACAGCCAAGACCCCTAGAGAGAGTCACTGTTCCAATGCTTTGAAAATCCTGGACCAAAAGCTTATACAGTGCCATCACGGTCACATCTTAAAAAAGTAATGTACTGAGCTTTGAACACTTAAAATCAGATTTGCACATGTGAAGCTTGTGTTTAAATGTCTCAATGGTCTTGAGAGGTTCTAAAAAAAAAAGTAAAAAATTAAAACATGTCCCGAGCTACTTATTTTTTCCTAGCTTTCAAATAGGCACATTCTTCTAATCTCCTCTCCCCCGGGCCTTAGTGTACAAGAGAAAGTAGTGCACTATATTTTCTGTCAATATACACAAAAGTATGTGGACACCACTTCAAATGAGTGGATTTGGATATTTAAGCCACACCCATTGCTGACAGGTGTATTAAAAAATTAATTTAAAAAAGAGCACACAGCCATGCAATCTCCATAAACAAACATTGGCAGAAGAATGGCCTCACTGAAGAGCTCAGAGACTTTCCATGTGGCCCTGTTATAGGATTCCACCTTTCCAACAAGTCAGCTAGAGCTGCCCAGGTCAACTGTAAGTGCGGTTATTGTGAAAATGTCTAGGCGCAACAACGGCTCAGCCACGAAGTGGTAGGCTACACAAGCTCACAGAATGAGACCGCCGAGGGCTGAAGCAACACTCACTACCGAGTTCCAAACTGCCTCTGGAAGCAACGTCAGCTTAAGAACTGTGCGTCAGGAGCTTAATGAAATGGGTTTCCATGTCCGAGTAGCCACACACAAACCGAAGATCACCATGCGCAATGCCAAATGTCGGCTGGAGTGGTGTAAAGCTCGCCGCCATTGGACTCTGGAGCAGTGGAAATGCGCTCGAGTGATGATTCTCGCTTCGCCACTTGGCAGTCCGACACATGAATCTGGGTTTGGCGGATGCCAGGAGAACAGTACCAGCCCCAATGCATAGTGCCAACTGTAAAGTTTGGTGGAGGAATTATGGTCTAGGGCGTTTTTTTGTGGTTCGAGCTAGGCCCCTTAGTTCCAGTGAAGGGAAATATTAACGATACAGCATAAAATGACATTCTAGATGATTCTGTGCTTCTAACTTTGTGGCAACAATTTGGGGAAGGCCCTTCCCTGTTTCAGCATAACACTGCCCCTGCGCACAAAGCATAAAGAAAATGGTTTGTCGAGATCGGTGTGGTAGAAATTGACTGGCCTGCAAAGAGCCCTGACCTCAACTCCGTCGAACACCTTTGGGATGAATTGGAACGCCGACTGCGAGCCAGGCCTAATCACCCAACATCGGTACTCAACCTCACTAACGCTTGTGTCTAAATGGAAGAAAGTCCTCGCAGCAATTTCCCAACATCTTGTGAAAAGCCTTCCCAGAAGAGTGGAGGCTGTTATTGAGGCAAAGGGGGGGGACCAAGTCCATATTAAACGGCCATGATTTTGGAATGAAATGTCCGAATAGCAGGTGTCCAAACTTTCAGTCATGTAGTGTACCTTTTAAAATAATGATTCATAAACAACTAAGGGCGTGCCCTCTTAAATCTGTGAAGGCACCCCAAATTTTGTTTTATATTTTCACAAATTATGTTCAGTTAAATATTTGCTGGTTTTAGATTGTCGTTTTTCACTCGTAATTTGTTTTTACAGTTGTTCATTGAGAAACAAAGAAATTGGAATTTCTGAGTCCATGTCAATGCTTAAATCACATCAGAAGACAATAATTTTCTAGGTCTGGAAAAAACTGATTTCAGCGTAATAACCCTTTAATTGCGCATCTAGTGAATGAGGAATGTGCAGGTCTAGTGAGGTTTCAGATCTGCTGCTTCTCATTTCATGGCAAAGATAACAAATAACGTTAGACAAATTCTACAGTTGTGGCCAAAACTTTTGAGAATTACACAAATAGACATTTTCATAAAGTCTGCTGCATCAGTTTGAATGATGGCAATTTGCATATACTCCAGAATGTTAAGAGTGATCAGATGAATTGCAATTAATTGCAAAGTCCCTCTTTGCCATGCAAATGAACTGAATCCCCAAAACATTTCCACTGCATTTCAGCCACAAAAGGACCAGCTGACATCATGTCAGTGATTCTCTCGTTAACACAGGTGTGAGTGTTGACGAGGACAAGGCTGGAGATCACTCTGTCATGCTGATTGAATTCAAATAACAGACTGGAAGCTTCAAAAGGAGGGTGGTGCTTGGAATCATTGCTCATCCTCTGTCAACCATGGTTACCGGGAAGGCGTCAGCATTGCTTTGCACAAAAGGCTTCACAGGCAAGGATATTGCTGCCAGTAAGATTGCACCTAAATCAACCATTTATCGGATAATCAAGAACTTTAAGGAAAGCGGTTCAATTGTTGTGAAGAAGGCTTTGGGCCCCCAAAAAAGTCCAGCAAGCGCCAGGACCGTCTCCTAAAGTTGATTCAGCTGCAGGATCGGGGCACCACCAGTACAGAGCTTGCTCAGGAACGGCAGCAGGCAGGTGTGAGTGCATATGCACGCACAGTGAGGCAAAAACTTTTTGAGGATGGCCTGGTGAAGGGCAGCCAAGAAGGGCAGCAAAGAAGCCACTTCTCTCCAGGAAAAACATCAAGAACAGACTGATATTCTGCAAAAGGTACAGGGATTGGACTGCTGAGGACTGGGGTAAAGTCATTTTCTCTGATGAATCCCCTTTCCGATTGTTTGGGGCATCCGGAAAAAAACTTGTCCGGAGAAGACCAGGTGAGAGCTACCATCAGTCCTGTGTCATGCCAACAGTAAAGCATCCTGAGACCATTCATGTGTGGGGTTGCTTCTCAGCCAAGGGAGTGGGCTCACTCACAATTTTGCCTAAGAACACAGCCATGAATAAAGAATGGTACCAACACATCCTCCGAGAGCAACTTCTCCCAACCATCCAGGAACAGTTTGGTGACAAACAATGCCTTTTCCAGCATGATGGAGCACCTTGCCATAAGGCAAAAGTGATAACTAAGTGGCTCTGGGAACAAAACATCAATATTTTGGGTCCATGACCAGGAAATTCCACGGACCTTAATCCCATTGAAAACTTATGGTCAATCCTCAGGAGGCGGCTGGACAAACAAAAACCCACAAATTCTGACAAACTCCAAGCATTGATTATGCAAGAATGGGCTGCCATCAGTCAGGATGTGGCCCAGAAGTTAATTAACTGCATGCCAGGGCGGATTGCAGGTCTTGAAAAAGAAGGGTCAACACTGCAAATATTGACTCCTTGCATCAACTTCATGTAATTGTCAATAAAAGACTTTGACACTTATGAAATGCTTGTAATTATACTTCAGTATTCCATAGTAACATCTGACAAAAATATCTAGTCACTGAAGCAGCAAACTTTGTGAAAATTAATATTTGTGTCATTCTCAAAACTTTTGGCCACGACTGTATACTTACTCTTGATATATTTCTACCAGGTAAGCCTACTTTGCAGTTAAATGTTAATTGAGGTTTTGGGGAAAGTACTTCTGTCAACTCACAAGACAGTTATCACATCAACTGGCCACACACAAAGTGATAGACAAATGCACGCGCCACACAAATGGGGGCAATATTGCTGGAAATTAATTGGCAGATATTGTGTTAAGGTTGGCCTTTTAAACCAATAGTGGCTAACCAGGGGTGGGATAATGTTGCGTTGATTACATATTAGCTGGGAGCGTGCGGAGTCTGATAATTGTGAGATTTGTTTATGACTGTTTGCGGAGAAAATGGCCCAGAAGTGAAAATTGCATGTACTTTCAGAATTGTTTGGAGAGGTACTCATAGGTGGACTGCTAGCTACTGGTAGCTTATGATCAAACTGTTGGAGACCCCTGCTCTGTATAAAGCTTCTATAGGCCATTCTTTCTCCTACAGAGGAGCACATGCATGGAACACTTTATCAGAACAAACTATTTAACATTTGAATACATTAAAAATAAATACCGAAAACTTGTTGCTACAGCTCCACCAGTGCAATCATATATGAACTGATGGGCGTTATCCAACAGACCCATTAAGACCCTCCAAGTCATACATAGGCCTAATAGAGGTGGGTGGGTATGTTTGTACACACACACACAGTTGAAGTTGGAAGTTTACATACACCTTACATACACCTTAGCCTAGTGGTTAGAGCGTTGGACTAGTAACCGAAAGGTTGCAAGTTCAAATCCCCCAGCTGACAAGGTACAAAATCTGTCGTTCTGCCCCTGAACAGCCACTGTTCCTAGGCCGTCATTGAAAATAAGAATGTGTTCTTAACTGACTTGCCTAGTAAAATAAAGGTAAAATAAAATAAAAAGATCAGTTTCACAATTCCTGACATTTAATCTTAGTAAAAATTCCTCGTCTTAGGATCACCACTTAATTTTAAGAATGTTAAATGTCAGAATGAGAATTATTTCTTTCTTTCATCACATTCCCAGTGGGTCAGAAGTTTACATATACTCAATTAGCATTTGGTTGCACTGCCTTTAAATGGTTTAACTTGGGTCAAATGTTTCAGGTAGCCTTTCACAAGCTTCCCAGAATAAGTTGGGTGAATTTTGGCGCATTCCTCCTGTAACCGAGTCAGGTTTGTAGGCCTCCTTGCTCGCACACACTTAGTTCTGCCCACAAATGTTCTATAGGATTGAGTTAAGGGCTTTGTGATGGCCACTCCAATACCTTGACTTTGTTGTCCTTAAGCCATTTTGCCACACCTTTGGAAGTATGCTTGGGGTCAATGTCCATTTGGAAGACCTATTTGCGACCAAGCTTTAACTTCCTGAATGTTGTCTTGAGAGGTTGCTTCAATATATCCACATAATTTCCCTACCTCATGATGCCATCTATTTTGTGAAGTGCACCAGCCCTTCCTGCAGCACAGCACCACCACATGATGCTGCCACCCCCGTGCTTCACGGTTGGGATAGTTCTTCGGGCTTGCAAATCTCCCCTTTTTTCCTCCAAACATAAATGGTCATTATGGCCAAACAGTTCTATTTTTGTTTCATCAGACCAGAGGACATTTATCCAAAAAGTACAATCTTTGTCCCCATATCCAGTTGCAAACCATAGTCTGGCTTTTTTATGGCGGTTTTGGAGCAGTGGCTTCTTCCTTGCTGAGCGGCCTTTCAGATCATGTTGACATACATTTTCCAGCAGCATATCACCCTGCATACCACTGCTGACTTGCTTCTGAAGCTAAGCAGGGTTGGTCCTAGTCAGTCCCTAGATGGGATACCAGATGCTCCTGGAGGTGGTGTTGGAGGGCCAGGAGGAGGCACTCTTTCCTCTGGTCTAAAAAAATATCTCAATGCCCCAGGGCAGTGATTGGGGACACTGCCCTCTGTAGGGTGCCGTCTTTCAGATGGGACGTTAAATGGGTGTCCTGACTCTGAGGTCATTAAAGATCCCATGGCACTTATTGTAAGAGTAGGGGTGTTAACCCCGGTGTCCTGGCTAAATTCCCAATCTGGCCCTCAAACCATCACGGTCACCTAATAATCCCTAGTTTACAATTGGCTCATTCATCCCCCTCTTCTTCCCTGTAACTATTCCCCAGGTCGTTTCTGCAAATGAGAACGTGTTCTCAGTCAACTTACCTGGTAAAATAACGGATAAATAAAATATACGACTCGTTTTACTGTGGATATAGATACTTTTGTACCCGTTTCCTCCAGCATCTTCACAAGGTCCTTTGCTGTTGTTCTGGGATTGATTTGCACTTTTCGTACCAAAGTACGTTCATCTCTAGGAGACAGAACACATCTACTTCCTGAGCGGTATGACGGCTGCATGGTCCCATGGTGTTTATACTTGCTTACTATTGTTTGTACAGATGAACGTGGTACCTTCAGGCGGTTGGAAATTGCTCAAGGATGAACCAGACTTGGAGGTTTACAATTTTTTTCCTGAGGTCTTGGCTCATTTCTTTTGATTTTCCCATGTCGTCAAACAAAGAGGCTCCAATTGACTCAAATGATGTGGGGTAACTGTCCACCTGTAGCTCTGTCTTAAACATCTCACAGTACGGACATTGCAATGTATTGCCCTGGCCACATCTGCAGTCCTCATGCCTCCTTGCAGCATGCTTAATGCACGTTTGCGCAGATTAGCAGGGACACTGGGCATCTTTCTTTTGGTGTTTTTCAGAGTCAGTAGAAAGTCCTCTTTAGTGTCCTAAGTTTTCATAAATGTGACCTTAACGACCGTTCCACAGGTACATGTTCATTAATTGTTTATGGTTCGTTGGACAAGCATGGGAAACCGTGTTTAAACCCTTTACAATGAAGATGTGTGAAGTTATTTGGATTTTTACAGATTATTTTTGAAGGATAGGGTCCTGAAAACGGGACATTTCTTTTTTTGCTGAGTTTATATTTGTGGGTCTGTAACTTCCTCACTCATTATTTACGGCCAATTCAGGACTATCCATATCCCAATTATTTTGGTCCCCAAAAATGGGGGGACCATGTACAAGAAGTGCTGTAATTTCTGAACGGCTTACCCAATATCGATGAAAACACACTCAAATGCAAGCTGACAGTATGCACTTAACCTCAATCAATGTATCATTTCAAATCCAAAGTGCTGGAGTACAGAGCCAAAAAAAGGAACATGTTACTGTCCCAATTCTATCCAGGTCTGTACCCAAACAATTTGAACTTCTACTTTTAAAAATCCACCTCTCTAAAAACAAGTCTCTCACCATTGCCGCCTGCTATAGACCACCCTCTGCCCCCAGCTGTGCTCTGGACACCATATGTGAACTGATTGCCCCCCATCAATCTTCAGAGCTCGTGCTGCTAGGCGACCTAAACTGGAACATGCTTAACACCCCAGCCATCCTACAATCTAAGCTTGATGCCCTCAATCTCACACAAATGATCAATGAACCTACCAGGTACCACCCCAAAGCCGTAAACACGGGCACCCTCATAGATATCACCTCCACTCATCACTGTCAAACGCTCCCTGAAACACTTCAGCGAGCAGGCCTTTCTAATCGACCTGGCCGGGGTATCCTGGAAGGATATTGAGCTCATCCCATCAGTAGAGGATGCCTTGTTATTTTTAAAAAAATGCCTTCCTCACCATGTTAAATAAGCATGCCCCATTCAAGAAATTTAGAACCAGGAACAGATATAGCCCTTGGTTCTCTCCAGACCTGAATGCACTTAACCAACACAAAAACATCCTATGGCGTTCTGCATTAGCATCGAACAGCCCCCGTGATATGCAACTTCTCAGGGAAGCTAGAAACCAATATACACGGGCAGTTAGAAAAGCCAAGGCTAGCTTTTTCAAGCAGAAATTTGCTTTCTGCAACACAAATTCAAAAAAGTTCTGGGACATGGAGTCCATGGAGAATAAGAATACCTCCTCCCAGCTGCCCACTGCAAGGAGGATAGGAAACACTGTCACCGCCGATAAATCCACTATAATTGAGAATTTCAACAAGCATTTTTCTACAGCAGGCCATGCTTCCCACCTGGCTACCCCTACCCCGGTCAACAGCACTGCACCCCCCCACAGCAACTCGCCCAAGCCTTCCCCATTTCTCCTTCTCCCAAATCCAGTCAGCTGATGTTCTGAAAGAGCTGCAAAATCTGGACCCCTACAAATCAGACGGGCAAGACAATCTGGACCCTTTCTTTCTAAAATTATCTGCTGAAATTGTTGCAACCCCTATTACTAGCCTGTTCAACCTCTCGTGTCGTCTGAGATTCACAAAGATTGGAAAGCAGCTGCGGTCATCCCCCTCTTCAAAGGGGGGGACACTCTTGACCCAAACTGCTACAGACCTATATCTATCCTACCCTGCCTTTCTAAGGTCTTCGAAAGCCAAGTCAACAAAACAGATTACCGACCATTTTGAATCCCACCATACCTTCTCCGCTATGCAATCTGGTTTCAGAGCTGGTCATGGGTGCACCACAGCCACGCTCAAGGTCCTAATCGATATCTTAACCGCCATCGATAAGAAACAATACTGTGCAGCTGTATTCATTGACCTGGCCAAGGCTTTTGACTGTCAATCACCACATCCTCATCGGTTGACTCGACAGCCTTGGTTTCTCAAATGATTGCCTCGCCTGGTTCACCAACTACTTCTCTGATAGAGTTCAATTACAATTCTTCCTTTGGCCGCCTCTCCTTCCAGTTCCCTGCTGCCAATGACTGGAACGAACTACAAAAATCTCTGAAACTGGAAACACTTATCTCCCTCACTAGCTTTAAGCACCAGCTGTCAGAGCAGCTCACAGATTACTGCACCTGTACATAGCCCATCTATAATTTAGCCCAAACAACTACCTCTTCCCCTACTGTATTTATTTATTTTGCTCCTTTGCACCCCATTACTTCTCTCTACTTTGCACATTCTTCCACTGCAAATCAACCATTCCAGTGTTTTACTTGCTATATTGTATTTACTTCACTACCATGGCCTTTTTTTTTTGCCTTTACCTCCCTTATCTCACCTCACTTGCTCACATTGTATACAGACTTATTTTTCTATTGTATTATTGACTATGTTTGTTTTACTCCATGTTTAACTCTGTGTCGTATGTGTCGAACTGCTTTGCGTTATCTTGGCCAGGTCGCAATTGTAAATTAGAACTTGTTCTCAACTTGCCTACCAGGTTAAATAAAAGGGGAAATAAAAAAAATACTTTGAGCTCACTGTATGTATGATATTTACTTTGTGCATATAATTGCGTTAATGTAGTGATATGTGATTTAGTGATTATGCATTTCTTTCTTTTGTTTCTATTAGAACCTTAGAAAGACATTCACTGGACCATTGTTTATTCAATGTGTTTGTACTTGTCCCTATCCAAATAAACCAAATTAAATTCAAGTTGTAGTCTATTCTATTCCATACTATTGTTTCAGAAAGTGATGCAACCAGACCTTCCTGTGTGGGCTGTCTCTCCACTTCCTGGATGAAGAGGTCAAACATCTGTGTCTGGATGAAGCGTTTGACAAATTGGCGGCTGGCCTTCGGCTCGGAGGCCTTGCAGAAGCTGTTGATCTGGAATACTCCAGGCTGCCCGCCGCTTCTGCGTTTAACATGGGAGGGGAAGTGACCCACAGTCTTCACAAAGAAGGAGAGGAAGGCCTCCGAGACCACCTTATTCAACTCCTCCGAGGCTAGATAGAAAACACAGAGTACAGAGAATACAGGTGATACAGTCAGGATGCTGAGGTGTCTACAAACACTGGTTGAAAGGCCTCAGACAACACCCCTCATATATTCTGAGGCTGGACACAAAGTGTACAGAAGACTGTCAGTTTTTCAGTGGCGTCTTCTTTGAGATAGCCAATATGTTGTTGACACAATCATAGTTTGGAAAGCCTCCAAGACAACTTTGTTAAGCTGTATGGCAACCACAACACATGGTGGATTGGCATGTGTGTGGATGGGGGTTGGGTTTGTGTGTGAGCACTGAGGGATTTCAGAAGTGCATCTGTGTCTGAATCCACTTAGGCACCGTCAACAGTATCCAGAATAGAATTTCCAGGGTCGTGACTCTGGTCAAACCCTGGGTGTATGTTTCTACAGTATTTTCTCCAACATCACAACCCTCCCACACACACACTCAGACTAGCATAAACTTGGGACATTCCAGGGTTCATACTGTGTGGTATGTGAGAGGTTTATGTTCATATTACAGCAACCATCCAGAACATTTCTTTGCACATCCACCTCATTATTTCTCTCATTCTGCACAGAGGATCTCACTTCTATCATTGGGTTTGTATGGACTATGATAGAGGATCTCACTTCTATCATTGGGTTTTATAAACTACGATACTGCCTCATGTGGTTTGATTTGTTGCTGATGGAGTCCGTCTTATCTCAAATCGAATGAAAGCCGGAGTCACTGTGTTTACAGAATCCTCTTAAGCCCTATAAACAAGAGTAAAAATTCTAGTCAGTCATCAGAAAAAAAATGGAGAATGGGTTCACTCACTGGAGTTGTCTTTCCTGCAACACAAGGCCTGGAGAAGCTCCTCCTGTAGTTTCTCTGGTAGGATGGTGCTCTCGTCTCCTATCTGTGCCAAAGAGAGGACAGAGGAATCTGAGAGGTTGTTGCCAGACCAGCGAGAATGTTTTGGTATTTCTGAGTATACACACATTCAGCCAGACAGGGAAGAACATTTGAACTGAACTGGTCTGAACCACACACGATCAAGTTGGCTTTCAAAATTAGAATCATGGGAGTAGTGACGCTAGTTTACTAATCTGATTGTGAGATAAGCGTTTTAGTTTATTTATGTACTTTTGTTTATGAACTTGAGGGGAAATATGGGGCATGCAATACTTACACAAGTGATGAAGGTGTTCTCTGCTCCCTCTGTCAGATCTACAATGAGCATCTGTTTATAAGACAGAAATACACACACAAAATCTTCAGGTCGGAGATAATACGCACACTGGCTGGATTCCATAGGCTGTAATTGTTTTAGTGGTAGCTTAATGAGTGTCACTGGATATATATTCTCCCATCTGCAGTCAGTCACAGTGTAGAGACAGGAATGCCTGATCCCAAACATAACAGTAAAACATTGTTTACAGCAATCAGCAACTGCCCTTAACTTTCTTTAAAAATCAGTCTTTGTCCCCAAAACATTTCATCAAATAGTATTTTCTGAAGCCAACGTGTACAGTACGTATACAAAACACATTTCCCTCTGCCATACACACTCACGTCGCTCTGGTCAATGACATCATCCAGTTTGTTCTTTTGCACACCAAGCAGGTAGGGAGTGGGTGCCATGACGACATCAATCAGCACTGAAGGAACGATGGAGATGAAGGTGTGTTGCCATGTGAACGGATAGAGCAGCGCCGCAACCGCATGCAACACCTGGGACAGGGTACTGTAGGAGGGGAAGCAGGTACAAACTTTACACCCATTCAACATGCAGACAACAGGCCTGCCCTTGTCCCAGACAACCCAGGCTCAGTGATGTCCTTTTGGCGTTAGGATTAGGGTTGGTACTGCACCTGAGTTCGTCAGCCATGAAGATGATTCGTCGTTCGAGAACGGTGGAGGCAAACACCCGCAGCACCTCCTCGTCTGTGAGACAGCGGAACAGTGTCCGGAAATCCACATGCTCCAACCACGAGTCCAACGGCCTTGTCAAACTGATGACCTGGAGACACACAGGCCAGGAACAGAGAGACAAAAGGTCTTCAGGAAGAGAGAGAGAGCGAGAGAGATCTGAGAGCTCTCTTTCAGTGTTGGACTCTAGGATGAAGGTCTTGATCCTCATCGTGATGCCAAGGGCTTTGTGTGTGTCTCCAAACTCCAAGTGTCCTCAAGAGCTGCGGGTTTTTGCTCCTTCTCTGTACTCGATTGATCGATGAAGGTTATTGATTAATTAGGAACTCCCCTCACCTGGTTCACTAGGTTTTAATTGGCCATGAATTTAAAGGAATTAACAAAAAACAGAAGACACACAATCCTCTAGGAATTGAGTTAAATACCCGTTATTGATAACTTTGACACCTTCTGGAAACAGAAGATACTCTACAGGAATGACGGAGTCCATCCAAATCATCTTGGCTCCTGGACTCTGTCCAGGCATTTCAAGGCTGCGTTGAAACAATGACTGGTAAATGATCCAAGACCAGCTCAATTAATCCCTACCATTGTGACAATGAGTCGTCATAATGCATGATCTTAGGGGCATTGGCAAACAATGCAAGTCATTTAATTTATGTATCCCTAATTGCGTCAAATACATCCGTTTATCCTACAGCTAATGTAAGCAGTAATCATGAGCATATAAGCCAGAGTTAGAGTTACATTGTTAGCACTGAGGCGGTGTGCAATAGTAGGAGGACCACTTCATGCAGTTCACCCTGCACTATCAGCTCCTATGTAAATAACATGAGTAATTCTACCTCTGTTTTTAATGCTTTACTGGGACGCTTATCAATCAAGCAACCCAGAAAATCACCACTTTATTTTAAGAATGTGAAATGCCAGAATAATAGTAGAGAGAATTATTTATTTATTTCAGCTTGTATTTCTTTCATCACATTCCCAGTGGGTCAGAAGTTTACATACACCCAATTAGTATTTGGTAGCATTGCCTTTAAAGTGTTTAACTTGGGTCAAACGTGTTGGGTAGCACACAAGCTTCCCACAATAAGTTGCGTGAATTTTGGCACATTTCTCCTGACAGAGCTGGTGTAACGGAGTCAGGTTTCTAGGCCTCCTTGCTCACACACGCTTCTTCAGTTCTGCACAGAAATGTTCTATAGGATTGAGGTCAGGGCTTTGTGATGGCCACTCCAATACCTCGACTTTGTTGTCCTTAAGCCATTTTGCCACACCTTCGGAAGTATGCTTGGGGTCATTGTCCATTTGGAAGACATTTGCAACCAAGCTTTAACTTCCTGACTGATGTCTTGAGATGTTGCTTCAATATATCCACATAATTTTCCTGCCTCATGATGCCATCTATTTTGTGAAGTGCTCCACAGCTAACAGTCAGTATCTGTGTGTGAAATCAACAGAGGTATATTTTCTGGGTGACCTAAAAACCGACTGGCTTTCATCAAGCTGCTCACTCAAGAAAAAGCTTCAAACTGTAACCAGTGTCTGCAACCTGGATCAGGTTGTCAGTCAACCTACCAGCGTAGTTACAAACAGCACAGGAATGAATTCATCAACATGTATTGATCACATCTTTACTAATGCTGCAGATATTTGCTTTAAAGCAGTATCCAAATGATGTAGCGATCACTTCAGATATTTAATTCGATTTTTCTTCTTTCCTCGAAGCCAACTGGCTAGTACTTTAGTTAGCTAATCTAGCTAACGTACATGCAGGCACAAGTCCCAGTGCCCTCCCATTAATTATATACTAATGGTAGCCTCAAATATAATCCAGTTAGAATCAGGAATTCCCCAGCTTAGAAGTTTAGGCCCCTTGCTTTATTACAATTTTTACTAACAACATGCCACTGACTGAGTAAAGCCAGCGTGTCTATGTATGTGAATGACTCACTATGAATGTCAGCTACCGAATTGACTGCAAAACTCAACAAAAAGCTGCAGTTAGTTTCAGAGTGGATGGCAGGGAATAAGTTAGCCCTAACGATTTCTAAAACTAAAAGCATTGTATTTGGAACAAAACACTCACTAAACCTCAACTAAATCTTGTAATAAATAATGTGGAAATTGAGCAAGTTGAGATGACTAAACTGCTTGGAGTAACCCTAGATTGTAAACTGTCATGGTCAAAACATATCGATGCCGTAATAGCTAAGATGGGGAGAAGTCTGTCCATAATAAAGCGTTACTCTGCCTTCTTAACAACATTATCAACAAGGCAGGTCCTACAGGCCCGAGTTTTGTCGCACCTTGACTACTGTTCAGTCGTGTGGTCAGGTGCCACAAAAAAAAGAAAATCGCAATTGGTTCAGAACAGGGCAGCCCGGCTGGCCCTTGGATGTACACAGAGAGCTAATATTAATCATGTGCATGTCAATCTCTCCTGGCTGAAAGTGGAAAAGAGATTGACTTCATCACTACTTTTATTTATGAGAGGTATTGGCATGTTGAAAGCACCGATCTGTCTGTCTAAACTACTGGCACACAGCTCAGACACCCCCATCCATACCCCACAAGACATGCCACAAGAGGTCTCTTCACAGTCCAAAAGTCCAGAACAGACTATGGGAGGCACACAGTACTACATAGAGCCATGACGACATGGAACTATTACACATCAAGTAACTGATGCAAGCATTAAAATTACATTTTAAAAAACCACAAAAAAACTTACGGAACAGCGGGGACTGTGAAGCAACAAACATTGGCACAGACACACACGATAACATACATACACGTGGATTTAGTACTGTAGGTGTGGTAGTGGTGGAGTAGGGGCCTGAGGGCACACAGTGTGTTGTGAAATCTGTGAATGTATTGTAATGTTTTGAAAATTGTATAAACTGCCTTAATTTAGCTGGAGCCCAGGAAGAGTAGCTGCTGCATTGGCAGGAACTAATGGGGATTCATTATAAATACTCCATACCTCTGTTCCAGACTCTGGTATGAAGCTCTTGATCTTGACAGTGTTTCCAGGAGCAGGGAACGGCGCCTCCCTCAGGCTCTGCATGAATGGATAGATCATCGCCATGGAGATCTGCCTGCGCTTCTCCACCTCATCAAAGATCTGAAAAACACATTTAGAATTATATAAATTGTGAGCACCAATCACACTGTAATAAAGCTCTGTTATGGGTAGACCAGCCTCCATATTAGGCCTACCATTTAGAATGTGTCATCAGCCCTATGTATATGTATTGCAACCTGACTTTTGATGAATGCTATACTCATCTAGTTAACACTTATCCCAACTAGTCAGTGTATGTAGAAGAGTGGCTCTCAGGTTCTAAATATAGTTGTTCATAAACAGTTTGACTCATCCTGGAATTTTGGCCTAATGAAGTAGTAGGGAATGTCATTACTAGACCAGCCCGTTTTTCTCTTCGTCTGACTCACCACTACTTGCCTGCCGCAGCATAGATCATCTACTGTAAGGGTTAGAAGTCACCCTACAACAGGGCATGGAGCTGAAGAACACCCCATTCTCTGTTAATGAACAATTTCCCCATTCAATAGCGGAGAGAAGACATGCCCTGTACCCCACTTTCAAGTCTCAGAGCAGAGAAGCAGAATGTCTACTGGTCGATAAATTGTACATAAACAACCAAGAGTTCAAGGACTCGAAGATTACAACGTGGCTGTGAGTGATAGCTACCTCCTGCTGAAATCGTCCCTGATACATGATTGTAATGTGGTGCAATGTGTATTAAGTGTTTAAATATTTTGATTCATGCAGTGCAGAACCGTGTGGACTTAAAATAAAGTTGGATTTAGGGGAAGGAGAAATGGGTATGATGAATTAATTTTTTTAACTTATGCAATATGGAACTTTGGACTTAAAATCAGGTTTGGATCTAGGGGAAGACTAAGGAGGGTAAGGCTGATCTTTTTCCTTTTTTTTGTTTGTTTATTTAAATTTGAAGACTGCACAGGTAGTAAAATACAAAACCAAGGTTGTTTTTTTGAGTTTGACATAATAATGGCACAATTGTAAGAATCAGGGTATACTAGGACTTAAAAGCGGTTATATAGTGCGGCGCATTTTGGGGATGTGAATCGGAACGAATAGAATTTAAGCTATACGATCCTAATGTGCCATTATCTTTTTTCCATTTAAAAAATAGAGATCTTAAAAATGTAAACGGAATATTGTTCCGATACACACCGGCAGATGGATTGGTTATTGTCAACAGGTTTGTTGTCTATATTAGTGTGCTGCTGGATTGGTTAACACTGGGTTAAACTGACTAAAGTTAAATGGTAGAGCCAGCACAATAACTGGCTTATGGAAGCACTTCTAAGTGAGAAGTGTATTATGTTTTTACATGAGCTACCGCTGAAGTCGAAAGTTTACATACACCTTGGCCAAATATATTTAAACTCAGTTTCCCAATTCCTGACATTTAATCCAAGTACACATTCCTTGTCATAGGTCAGTTAGGATTGCCACTTTATTTTAAGAATGTGAAATGTCAGAATACTAGTAGAGAGATGACTTATTTCAGTTTTTATTTCTTTCATCACATTCCCAGTGGTTCAGAAGTTTACATACACTCAATTAGTATTTGGTAGCACTGCCTTTAAATGGTTTAACTTGGGTCAAACATTTTGGGTAGCCTCCCACAATAAGTTGTGAACTTTGACCCATTCCTCCTGACAGAGCTGGTGCAACTGAGTCAGGTTTGTAGGCCTCCTTGATCGCACACGCATTATCAGTTCTGCCCAGAAATGTTCTATAGGATTGAGGTCAGGGCTTTGTGATGGCCACTCCAATACCTTGAGTTTGTTGTCCTTAAGCCATTTTGCCACAAATTTGGAAGTATGCTTGGGGTCATTGTCCATTTGGAAGACCTATTTTCAACCAAGCTTTAACTTCCTGACTGATGTCTTGAGATGTTGCTTCAATATATCCACAATTTCCCCTCATAATGCCATCTATTTTGTGAAGAGCACCAGTCCCTCTTGCAGCTAAGCAACCCTACGTTGCCACCCCTGTGCTTCACGGTTGGGATGGTGGTTTTCGGCTTGTTATCCTCCCCCTTTTTCCTCCAAACATAACGATGGTCATTATGGCCAAACAGTTCTATTTTCGTTTCATCAGACCAGAGGATATTTCTCCAAAAAGTACACACTTTGCCCCCATGTGCAGTTGCAAACTGTAGTCTGGCTTTTTAATGGCAGTTTTGGAGCAGTGACTTCATCCTTGCTGAGCGGCCTTTCAGGTTGTCGATATAGGACTCATTTTTACTGGATATAGATACTTTTGTACCCGTTTCCTCCAGCATCTTCACAAGGTCCTTTGCTGTTGTTCTGGGATTGATTTGCACTTTTTGCACCAAAGTACGTTCATCTCTTCTTCCTGAGCGGTATGACGGCTGCGTGGTCCCATGGTGTTTATACTTGCGTACTATTGTTTGTACAGATGAACGTGGTACCTTCAGGCGTTTGGAAATTGCTCCCAAGGATGAACCAGACTTGGAGGTCAACAATTTGTTTTCTGAGGTCTTGGCTGATGTCTTTTGATTTTCCCATGATGTCAAGTAAAGAAGCACTGAGTTTGAACGTAGGCCTTGAAATACATCCACAGGTACACCTCCAATTGACTCAAATGATGTTAATTAGCCTATCAGAAGCTTCTAAAGCCATGACATCATTTTCTGGAATTTCCCAATTTGTTTAAAGGCACAGTCAACTTAGTGCATGTAAACTTCTGACCCACTGGAATTGTGATACAGTGAAAAGTGAAATAATCTATCTGTAAACAATTGTTGGAAAAATGACTTGTGTCATGCAAAGTACAGTCATGGCCAAAAGTTGAGAATGACACAAAATATTAATTTCCACAAAGTTTGCTGCTTCAGTGTCTAGATATTTTTGTCATATGTTACTATGGAATACTGAAGTATAATTACAAGCATTTCATAAGTGTCAAACGATTTTATTGACAATTACATGAAGTTGATGCAAAGTCAATATTTGCAGAGTTGACCCTTCTTTTTCAAGACCCCTGCAATCCACCCTGGCATGCTGTCAATTAACTTCTGGGCAGCCCATTCTTGCATAATCAATGCTTGGAGTTTGTCAGAATTTGCTGGGTTTTGTTTGTCCACCTGCCTCTTGAGGATTGACCACAAGTTCTCAATGGGATTAAGGCCTGGGGAGTTTCCTGGCCATGGACCCAGAATATCAATGTTTTGTTCCCCGAGCCACTTAGTTATCACTTTTGCCTTACGGCAAGGTGCTCCATCATGCTGGAAAAGCCATTGTTCGTCACCAAACTGTTCCTGGATGGTTGAGAGAAGTTGCTCTCGGAGGATGTGTTGGTACTATTCTTTATTCATGGCTGTGTTTAGGCAAAAGTGTGAGTGAGCCCACTCCCTTGGCTGAAAAGAAACCCCACACATGAATGGTCTCAGGATGCTTTACTGTTGGCATGACACAGGACTGATGGTAGCGCTCACCTTGTCTTCTCCGGACAAGTTTTTTTCCGGATGCCCCAAACAATCGGAAAGGGGATTCATCAGAGAAAATGACTTTACCCCAGTCCTCAGCAGTCCAATCCCTGTACCTTTTGCAGAATATCAGTCTGTTCTTGATGTTTTTCCTGGAGAGAAGTGGCTTCTTTGCTGCCCTTCTTTACACCAGGCTATCCTCCAAAAGTTTTTGCCTCACTGTGCGTGCATATGCACTCACACCTGCCTGCTGCCGTTCCTGAGCAAGCTCTGTACTGGTGGTGCCCCGATCCTGCAGCTGAATCAACTTTAGGAGACGGTCCTGGCGCTTGCTGGACTTTCTCGGGCGCCCTGAAGCCTTCTTCACAACAATTGAACCGCTCTCCTTGAAGTTCTTGATTATCCGATAAATGGTTGATTTATGTGCAATCTTACTGGCAGCAATATCCTTGCCTGTGAAGCCCTTTTTGAGCAAAGCAATGATGACGCCACGTGTTTCCTTCCAGGTAACCATGGTTGACAGAGGATGAACAATGATTCCAACCACCACCGATTCACCAAATTACATAATTGATAGAGGAAGCAAAATATTTTAAGAATACAGTGTCTTCGGAAAGTATTCAGACCTAGACTTTTTCCACATTTTGTTACGTTACAGCCTTATTCTAAAATTGATTAAATATTTTTCCTCAGCAATCTACACACAATATCCCATAATGACAAAATGAAAACAGGTTTTCAGAAATGTTCGCAAATGTATTTACTTAAAAACAGAAATGCCTTATTTACATAAGTCTTCAGACCCTTTGCTATGACACTCCAAATGAAACTCCGGTGCATCCTGTTTCCATTGAAAATCCTTGAGATGTTTCTACAACTTGGAACCCACCGGTGGTAAATTCAATTGATTGGACATGATTTGGTAAGGCATACACTGGTCTATATAAAAAGGTCCCACAGTTGACAGTGCATGTCAGAGCAAAAACCAAGCCATTAGGTTGAAGGAATTGTTCGTAGAGCTCCGAGACAGGACCGTGTTGAGGCACAGATCTGGGGAACTGCATGCCAAAGTTCTTTCTAAAGTCCGCAATCTGGATCCCTACAGTCCCATTGAGAGCTTGATCACTTTTCTAGCCTCTCTGGACTAAAACCCAATTATGACAAGTATTACCATATTATGTATTGATCGTTAAAAGACAATGTCACACTACCTTGTAGTTTACCAATACTATGAGCGGATGGTGAAGTAGACATACTTGGTATTCATCTAAAAAGATAAATGAACGTAAATTTCAATAGAAAAATCCCATTGATTAACTATTTGGTCTGATCAGTTTACTTAATCATATGAGCAACTTCACTTTATTTGGAATGCCAACCCAGAAAAATTAAATGTGCCTATTTATATAATGAATAGAAGTTTGGGGGCTAAAATTATTAAAAGTAGTAAACCTCACTAAAAGCTATACTTAACCTACTGGAGAACCAGCTGGGTTTAAGGCAGGCTCATCCTTTGTTAAATTGCCTTTCTACAAAGTGTCAACTTTCGACCAATTGAAAATGAAACTATTTAAAGTATCGCCCTTTCTTAAAGAAGTCATACAAAACTGGTTACAATTTTGTCCTCCAGAAAAGATCATTTGTACTATGGTTCAAATCAAATACACTGATTGATAAATGTAAAAAAAAAAAAATCTAGCTTGATTTCATTATATTTATTAATAATATTATGAATATAAACTGGAGTTACGCAGCTATCGAAAATATATGGGAATGTCTGCTCAATCCAAAGTTACAACCAACTGATTGCAGCACTACTGCAAAAATGGATGAGGCAAGTAGAAGAGGGAGAAGGTAGAGAACTTGTTTGTCTACATATATTAAAATATAGAAATTGGCTGAAAAGGATTGGCATTAATAGAAAAATAACAGTTTCATTTGAGGACAAAAAAAATCTCACAGCTGAGCCACAGGTTGCTAAATAAATGGGAAGAGATTTTAGGATTTCCCAATTCCAAGGCACATGGTATATGAACTGAAACAAGAAAAACACTTGATTCAACATGCTTCTACACCTGCATTGCTTGCTGTTTGGGGTTTTAGGCTGGGTTTCAGTACAGCACTTTGAGATATCAGCTGATGTACGAAGGGCTATATAAATAAATTTGATTTGATTTGATTCAACACTGAGTTGTTGACTATAAATGATAGTACAAAATGCTATAAAATATATATCATAGTCTAAGCTCTGTAGATTTAGCTGCAAACAGACAATCACTAGATCATTTATTTTGGTATGGCCCCTGTGTAGCTAATTTCTGGTAACAGGTTCAGGAATTAAAAAAGATTCACTTCAAATTAACCTTACAAATAGCAGTGTTGAGCGATTTGGAACGTCATAGTCAATCAATAATATTTGTAGGAAAGGTTGTCATCTTTAAACTCACAATCTGTGGATACTATGGGAATAGAAAGGTTCAAAATTGATGTAAAACGTCACAGCACAAACAAAAAAAAGACATGGCACATGGAAACCAAACGAGGGTGGTCCACAGTGATAGGTGGGATGGGCTGAGAGTTGAGGGGTGGGATTAAAGAGCTTGTTAATGTATTATTGTTATGTGGTTGCTGTATATTAAAGTACCACCTATGTAAAATGTAGCAAAAAAGCTGTACAAATATATATATATATCCTCTGAAAGGGGGGGGGGGGGGGGGGGGGGGGGGGGGGGGGGGGAGACAGGTCGTGGATGAGTTACTAATAATAAATAAAATAAAATAAAGGGAACACTTAAACAACACAATGTAACTCCAAGTCAATCACACTTCTGTGAAATCAAACTGTCCACTTAGGAAGCAACACTGATTGACAATAAATGTCACATGCTGTTGTGCAAATGGAATAGACAACAGGTGGAAATTATAGGCAATTAGCAAGACACCCCCAATAAAGGAGTGGTTCTGCAGGTGGTGACCACAGACCACTTCTCAGTTCCGATGCTTCCTGGCTGATGTTTTGGTCACTTTTGAATGCTGGCGGTGCTTTCACTCTAGTGGTAGCATGAGACGGAGTCTACAACCCACACAAGTGGCTTAGGTAGTGCAACTCATCCAGGATGGCACATCAATGCAAGCTGTGGCAAGAAGGTTTGCTGTGTCTGTCAGCGTAGTCCAGACCATGGAGGCACTACCAGGAGACAGGCCAGTACATCCATGTGCTCGCCAGAGGTAGCCTGACTGCCATTAGGTACCGAGATGAGATCCCCAGACCCCTTGTGAGACCATATGCTGGTGCGGTTGGCCCTGGGTTCCTCCTAATGCAAGACAATGCTAGACCTCATGTGGCTGGAGTGTGTCAGCAGTTCCTGCAAGAGGAAGGCATTGATGCTATGGACTGGCCCGCCCGTTCCCCAGACCTGAATCCAATTGAGCACATCTGGGACATCATGTCTCGCTCCATCCACCAATGCCACGTTGCACCACAGACTGTCCAGAAGTTGGCAGATGCTTTAGTCCAGGTCTGTGAGGAGATCCCTCAGGAGACCATCCGCCACCTCATCAGGAGCATGCCCAGGCGTTGTAGGGAGGTCATACAGGCACGTGGAGGCCACACACACACACACACACTACTGAGCCTCATTTTGACTTGTTTTAAGGACATTATATCAAAATTGGATCAGCCTGTAGTGTGGTTTTCCACTTTAATTTTGAGTGCGACTCCAAATCCAGACCTCCATGGGTTGATAAATTTGATTTCCATTGATAATTTGTGTGTGATTTTGTTGTCAGCACATTCAACTATGTAAGGAAAAAAGATTTGAATAAGAATATTTAATTCATTCAGATCTAGGATGTGTTATTTTAGTGTTCCCTTTAATTTTTTGAGCAGTGTATAATGTGAGTGCGTATTATGACGCCCTCCCCGCTCACCTTGGAGAAGAGTCCAAAGCAGGCCACCTGGCTGATGATGCAATAGGCCTCCGGAGGCCGTGCCCCTTTGCCACTGGGCTGCAGGAAACAACATCATGTCATGAGAAACTAAACACCGGAGAATAATTCTCATGTCCTATGAATGACACCATGGATCATTTACCAGTAACCTCCTGCAGTAGCCATTCCTCCTACTGCCATCGACCTCTGTCAACACGAAGGAGAATGTCTCACTGCAGAGAGAGAGAATAGAACACGTTGATCAACTGCACATTTTTGTGCTTAGTACTCAGAGGAAAAGGTTCAGATTGAGGCTCAGAAGAATACTCAGATGTCATGATTAGTTCTTAATTATTTTTTTTTACCCCTTTTTCATGATATCCAATTAGTAGTTACAGTCTTGTCGCTGCAACTCCCGTACGGACTCGGGAGGTGAAGGTCGTCCGTGTGTCCTCCGAAACACAACCCAACCAAGCCTTACTGCTTCTTGACACAATGCCCACTTAACCCGGAAGCCAGCCGCACCAATGTGTCGGAGGAAACACCGTAAACCTGGCGACCGTGTTAGCGTGCACTGCGCCCAGCCCGCCACAGGAGTCACTAGTGCGCGATTGGAGGATGAAGCTGGGCCAATTGTGCACCGCCCCATTGGTCTCTCGGTCGCGGCCGGCTGCGACAGAGCCTGGACTTGAACCCAGAATCTCTAGTGGCACAGCTTTAGAACACCGCCCCACTCTGGAGGCCCCATCGGAGTAGTTTTCATTCAGATTTTGTAGCAACGCTAATGAATGCATCCATTCCTCTTGGTATTCTTGCAGTTGTCAATTACGCACACAAACACTGTGTACTCCAAGTAGGTCAGAGTATATAACATTGAGATTATAATTAGAATAGATGAATATAATACAATGACCCATCCTGTTCTTCATTCACAATTGGTGGTTACATAATTATGCTTCCTCTCGCTCATCAACTCATCCTCCCCCATCATACTTTAGCCTACATCATTTGTTTAATCCGATATAATAGCCTGTGTGTGAAAACCATAAACAAATGACAAGTCCTCTTTAAACTCTACAACACCAGTTATGTTTGTGATATTAAGATTCTAACAACTGTATTAAATACACGTATTTAGGTAAAGCCAGCCAAGGATGAGGGGATGCAGGACTTAAATTATGGCAGAGTAATACTTTTTTTTAAATTCATGAGCAAATGACTACTTTAGAGGTTTTATAGTAGCGACATGTAATTTAACTGGAAAAATGTATTAACCTACCTTTTAATGTGGCATGAACACAACCTGTCATGAGGTCATCGGATTAAAAACAAATCACTTCAAAAGTAGGTTACCTTGGAACATTAGTCCAAATCGATCAACTGAAACAGCACCCTTCTGTCTTACAGTATGTACCATTTAACTATGTCATGCCATACTCTTAGTCCAGATCGCATCAGATACATGGGCTACACATACTGAGAGAGACAGGCTTGCTCTGATCAATATTTAAATACTTTAATTTGGATGGGCAAGGAGGTACGGTATGGCTGGCAAGGCCCCCTAAGGCCCGCCCATAACACTGACCCTGGTCAAAGCTAGGTTGTTTGCAGTGGTGTAAAGTACTTAAGTAAAAAAATACTTTAAAAGTACTACTTAAGTAGTTGGGGCGGGGGGGGGGGGGGGGGGGGTGTATCTGTACTTTACTATTTAGGGCAACTTTTACTTCACAACATTCCTAAAGAAAATAATGTACTTTTTACTCCCTACATTTTCCTTGACATCCAAAAGTACTCGTTAGCAGGACAGGAAATGGCCCAATTTACGCACTTATCAAGACAACAACCCTCATCATCCCTACTGCCTCTGATCTGGCAGACTTAAACACAAATGAATCTTTTATAAATGATGTCTGAGTGTTGGGGTGTGCCCCTGGCTATCCGTACATTATAAAAACAAGAAAGTGGTGCTGTCTGCTTTGCTTCATGCAAGTAATTTGAAAGGATTTATATACTTCTGTGATACTTAAGTATATTTAGAACCAAATACTTCCTCTAGTATTTTAATGGGTGACTTCCACTTAATTAACAGTCTATTAAAAAAAGTATCTATACTTTTATTAAAGTATGACAATTTGGTGCTTTTCCACCACTTGTTGTTTGCAAGAGATGACAGATGATGCTTTGCTGTCGTCGCACACAAACATTTCATACTGTAAGCAGATTTGTTCTGCGTGTAGGTAGAACGGTTCATGTAAAGCTCGCTGGAAACACTTCACCACATCCTGAAAACACTCTGCACAACATTGGGGGTGTGGGTTGATGAAGAAAGTAGATGTGTGTGATTGTTTGTCCCAGGTGTGATTGCATGTGCACACACACACACACACACACAAGAAAGCAGGTGTGGTTATTTTCAGCCAAGTGTGACACTGAACTGAAAAAATGGTAGAAAGAGAAAACGCTCAGTGAGGGGGACCCAGAAACAGAGATCATCACAGAGAAAGAGAGATGAGCACAGAGAGAGATGGTGAGAAGTGGCATGTACCTGGCGTATTCAGTCAGGGGGGCCCAGTTCACCCCCTCTGGGAAACAGAAAAGGAGGATGGCTTTCAGGGACTTCTCTTCTTCCTCTCTCTGAGAGCGCCTCATGTTAGCCAGCTAAAACACATTTTAGATTAGTGCTAATTTACTATCACAAATACTTCCTCAATGTATGTACACAGCTGAAGTTTACATACACTTTAGTCAAATACATTTAAAACAATTCCTGACATTTAATCCTAGTAAAAATTGCCTGTCTTCGGTCAATTAGGATCACCACTCAAATGATGTCAGAAGCTTCTAAAGCCATGACATCATTTTCTGGAATTTTCCAAGCTGTTTAAAGGCACAGTCAACTTAGTGTATGTAAACTTCTGACCCACTGGAATTGTGATACAGTTAATTATAAGTGAAATAATCTGTCTGTAAACAACTGTTGTAAAATCAACTGTTGTAGATCTAACCGACTTGCCAAAACTACAGTTTCTTAACAAGAAATATGTGGAGGGGTTGAAAAACGAGTTAATGACTCCAACCTAAGTGTATGTAAACTTCCGACTTCAGCCGTACGTACATACATACATACATACATGCATACATACAGTGGGGCAAAAAAGTATTTAGTCAGCCACCAATTGTGTAAGTTCTCCCACTTAAAAAGATGAGGCCTGTAATTTTCATCATAGGTACACTTACACTATGACAGACAAAATGAGAGAAAAAAAATCCAGAAAATCACATTGTAGGATTTATGAATTTGCAAATTATGGTGGAAAATAAGTATTTGGTCACCTACAAACAAGCAAGATTTCTGGCTCTCACAGACCTGTAACTTCTTTAAGAGGCTCCTCTGTCCTCCACTCGTTACCTGTATTAATGGCACCTGTTTGAACTTGTTATCAGTATAAAAGACACCTGTCCACAACCTCAAACAGTCACACTCCAAACTCCACTATGGCCAAGACCAAAGAGCTGTCAAAGGATACCAGAAACAAAATTGTAGACCTGCACCAGGCTGGGAAGACTGAATCTGCAATAGGTAAGCAGCTTGGTTTGAAGAAATCAACTGTGGGAGCAATGATTAGGAAATGGAAGACATACAAGACCACTGGTAATCTCCCTCGATCTGGGGCTCCACGCAAGATCTCACCCCGTGGGGTCAAAATGATCACAAGAACGGTGAGCAAAAATCCCAGAACCACACGGGGGGACCTAGTGAATGACCTGCAAAGAGCTGGGACCAAAGTAACAAAGCCTACCATCAATAACACAGTACGCCGCCAGGGACTCAAATCCTGCAGTGCCAGACGTGTCCCCCTGCTTAAGCCAGTACATGTCCAGGCCCGTCTGAAGTTTGCTAGAGAGCATTTGGATGATCCAGAAGATGATTGGGAGAAAGTCATATGGTCAGATGAAACCAAAATATAACTTTTTGGTAAAAACTCAACTCGTCGTGTTTGGAGGACAAAGAATGCTGAGTTGCATCCAAAGAACACCATACCTACTGTGAAGCATCGGGGTGGAAACATCATGCTTTGGGGCTGTTTTTGTGCAAAGTGTAAAGGAAAGAATGAATGGGGCCATGTATCATGAGATTTTGAGTGAAAACCTCCTTCCATCAGCAAGTGCATTGAAGATGAAACGTGGCTGGGTCTTTCAGCATGACAATGATCCCAAACACACCGCCCGGGCAACGAAGGAGTGGCTTCGTAAGAAGTGGCCTAGCCAGTCTCCAGATCACAACCCCATAGAAAATCTTTGGAGGGAGTTGAAAGTCCGTGTTGCCCAGCAACAGCCCCAAAACATCACTGTTCTAGAGGAGATCTGCATGGAGGAATGGGCCAAAATACCAGCAACAGTGTGTGAAAACCTTGTGAAGACTTACAGAAAACGTTTGACCTCTGTCATTGCCAACAAAGGGTATATAACAAAGTATTGAGATAAACTTTTGTTATTGACCAAATACTTATTTTCCACCATAATTTGCAAATCAATTCATTAAAAACCCAACAATGTGATTATCTGGATTTTTTTTCTCATTTTGTCTGTCATAGTTGACGTGTACCTATGATGAAAATTACAGGCCTCTCATCTTTTTAAGTGGGGAAACTTACAATTGGTGGCTGACTGAATACTTTTTTGCCCCACTATGTATGCACGTTTGCATGCATGCACGTTTGTACGCATGTATGTATGCATGCATGTTTGTACGCATGTATGTATGCATGTATGCATGCATGTATTTCAGTTTGACCTTGGGGAACTGATATGTGATCTGGGGTTCGTACGTTCCTTCTCCTCTCTTCTTCCGTAGGCTGACCACCACCAGGTACTCAAAGAAGAGGTGACTCTGGTTCTGGGCTGAGGTCACCACTAGGGCTGGGGCTGTAGGCCGAGGCAGGGTGGAATCCCTATCACTCCCTAAAAGACAGACCGAAGACAGCAGTGAAGACAATTATTCATAAACCTCAATACTAACGGTGGCATGGACTCCAAGGCAGCTTTTCATTCCAAACATCACTCGGCTGGGAACTGAAAACAGTACTTTGGTATGCAGCTAGTCAAGTAGGCCAAATAACTAAATCATGCATTGATGTTTATGGAATAATAAATAAATAAAAATTATGTTAGGATTTAGCACTGTGTAAGTATACTGAATAAATGGCATATCAAGAAGCTGATTAAACAGTATGATCAGTACATAAGTGCACCTTGTGCTGGGGACAATTCAAGGCCACTAAAATGTGCAGTTTTGTTACAATGTCACAGAGGTCTCCAAGTTCAGGGAGCGTGTAATTGGCATACTGACTGTAGGAATGTCCCCAGAGCTATTGCCAGAACATTTTCATTTCTCTACCATAAACTGCCTCCAACGTTGTTTTAGAGAATTTGGCAGTACGCCCAATCTGCTAAACAACCGCAGATCACGTAACCCCGCTAGCCGGGGACCTACACATCAGGCTTCTTCACCTGCAGGATCAGAGACTGGCCACCCAGACAGCTGTTGAAACTGCGGGTTTGCACAACAGAATAATTTCTGCAAACAGTCAGTAACAGTCTCAGGCAAGCTCATCTGCATGCTCGTCGCCCTCACCAGGGTCATCTGACTGTAGTTTGGCATCGTAACCGACTTCAGTGAGCAAATGCTCAGCTTCGATGGCCTCAGGCATGCTGGATAAGTGTGCTCTTCACAGATGAATATTGGTTTCAAGCGTCTTGTGGGAGATCGGTTTGCTGATGTCAACGTAGTGAACAGTGCCCCATGATGGCGGTGGGGTTATGGTATGGGCATAAGCTACGGACAACAAACACAAATGCATTTTTTTTTAATGCACAGACATACCGTGACGAGATCCTGGAGGTCCATTGTTGTGCCATGTATCTGCCGCCATCATGGCAGACAAGTTTCAGCGTGATAATGCACAGCCCCCGTCGCAAGGATCAGTACACATTTCCCGGGATCTGAAAATATCCCACTTCTTCCATGGCCTGCATACTCACCAGTTTGAGATGCTTTGGATCTACATGTACGACAGTGTGTTCCCGTTCCCGCCAATATCCAGCAACTTCACACAGCCATTGAAGAGGAGTGGGACAACTTTCCACGTCACAATCAACAGCCGGATTAACTCTATGCGAAGGAGATGTGTCGTGCTGCATGAGGCAAATGGTGGTCACACCAGATACTGACTGGTGTTCTGATCCACGCCCCTACCTTTTTTTTTTTTTAAAGGCATCTGTGACCAGATGCATATCTGTATTCCCAGTCAAATGAAATCCATAGATTAGGGCATAATGAATTCATTTCAATTGACCGATTTCCTTATATGAACTGTAATATAGTAAAATCTTTGTTGCGTTAATATTTTTGTTCCGTGTAGTTCAAGAGGATGCCTAAACCATGCTCAACAGATTTTAAACACACAATACTCAAAGGAAACCACAGAGCTAAAGAACTAAGAGGGAAACTGTGTTTACCAACCGAAACCACAAGAGGAGAAAACACACAGATATACAAGACTGTATATGTGCACAACTAACCTTCAGGGGACACAATTCAGTCCCATTCAAAACCCTATTTTCCCAAACCCCTAATCTAAAAACAACCTTAACACTAAAAACGAACCCCCTTAGAAATAGTATTTGACCTTGTGGGGAATAACAAAATGTCCCCACTTGGTCAAATCTCTCCCTCCCTCTCCCTCGTGTGTATGAAGTACCACGTTGTCACAAGGCGGTCTGCCATAGACAGGTAGTGGTGGCCTGATGGGTAGAAAATGGCACAGCAGTGTTTCCCATATATTCATTTAGTAGTGACAGGCCGCTGCAGCTAAATCGTTGCCACTACTCCAAAAAATAGGATTTAAAAAAAGTCAGTTGGGAGAATCTAAAATTCCATTGTATGGGGTCCCCATTGATTTTGTTACAATGTTTGAACCACTCATGTCCAGCATGGTCAAGCATCAGGCTGGTTCTCTCAAAAATTGGAATTCCTCACATATCTCCAGAATAAGTGAATTTAGGAAAATGTGCCTGTTTCATAAGTGTTTATAAGAGGTGTCCTTTGTTTTATGAATCCAATGGGTATGCCTGAGTGAGAGGGGAACAAAGCAGTCGAGGCCAAATCTTTGTATGCTTGACAGGCATGTTTAGTTCATGACCAGCATGATTCATGCTTGCCTCTTACTGTCTGTTTGCTTAGAGTTCTGTGTTGAACCTTTTCCAATAATGTATAATTTGTGTTCTATACACACACTTGGGATCAGTTCCATTTGAACCCATAGCCATTTTCCCTAACCCCAAGTCACTATAGGCCCAAAATGGAACGGACCCACTTCTATACAAGACACTCACGGTCTCTGTGGAACTTCTCCTGGAGGGACGAGAACATGGTAGTGAACAGTTTCATTGGCCCATGGTCCCCCACATCACGCTCATTGGACATCTTGGCGCCTGCAGAGGAAGGAAGAGCAGGGGAGTGAAGGACTGATAAGAGGATAGAAAGTAGCATGTTAACATGGTGGAAAGCTCCTTGAGTTACTTTCACTTATCCTTATGGTTAGAAAGAAAAGGTTGGAGGGGATTATTCAGTGATTATCATCATGTTAGAGATTGATAGTAGGAAAAATGACCCTCACTTTAAGTTTGACTTCCCTTTTCTGTTGAACTCAGACAATAGTTAAGGGACAGGAAGTTGACATCAGGAAATTGACAAATAGGTCATTAATGAGAATGTGTCATCTTTTGTTGATGCCCTCTACACAGACCGGAGGTTGAAAACTACATGAGAGAGAGTGCAAGAGAAGAGGTGAAGGAGACAAAGGGAGAGAAATAGAGAAACATTTGGTTGACAGAGATTGAATATGAGAGAGAGAGAGAGAGAGAGAGAGAGAGAGAACTCCCAATTTGAAAGTAGGTAAGAAAGACTGCTTAAACGTGTGTTGAAAGATCAAGCACAACAATTCCCACTTATTCAGCCCCTAAACCACAAGCCTTCAAATCAATTAAGCCAGGACAAAAATGTGGATAAGAGTTAACATGTCACATGCTGTAATTCAACATTCACGGTGTATCATACCAATATATGATAGCAATCTGGAATGGCATTTATTCTGTGGAGGTTGGATCTATAATCAAGCCTGAGAATATAGTGGGGGTAAACAGGAGGCATTTCAGGTGAAGTTGCACAAGTCATATGACCAGCTTTCCATGGCAACAAATCACAGTGGATCTGAAAGATTTGGATAGGTATTAGCACAGCCCTTTTGGTAAGGTATGGTAATAGCTCTGATCATCTGAGTTGGATCACTAATCCCTACACGACAATGTGGATTGCACTACTATAATATTATTTGTGTGTATTTAATGTACCGTCTAATGTATTGTGAATGTACACTAATGCCAGACATCTGAAATTGTCTCTGGAAAATCCAGTTCTATTCTACAGACGTGACAAAGGCAATTTCTTTCCAGCCAGCTGTCACTGAACCAGTAGCACCAGATTGGTGAGTTTTGTTTTTCAAAGTTATTGCCCTGACACACTTATGTAACCATTTGAACATAGTCCCTAAGTTCAATATAAAAAAGTGTGTTTGTAAGAAAGACTAAACAGTCAGATCCTGTAACAGACAGCCATCTAGAATGGCGTAGTTAGGAAAGATGGTTTCTTACTGTCGTCAACAACAGCCATACTTTTACTCATAGGTATCTGAGTAGCCCTGGATTGATTGCTTAAATCTGTGAGCGCTTTAGTAAGATTGAAACGTGTAGATGAACTTCAGACCGTAAAACAAGCTTACTTTACGGTTTGGATTTTTCAGTATTTGATGAGGCAGCATTCTGCCTTCTCCCTCCCTCAGCCGTTAGCGTCACCCAAGATGGGCTCATGTGAACTACAATCCTGACGCTGTGTTTTAAGGTTTAGAAACGTCAATAATCATCACTTGCAATATGGCTTTCGAAACATTTGGCCCTCATCTTTCATCAGCGAGAATGAATCCTTAAGATAAACTGATACAGTAAGTGTTGCCCATAGCTGTCTGGCTCTGTGCGCCTCCATCTGATGAAAGTACACTTCTGCTATACACTTCCCGAGTCACGCTTTCGCAGATGTTCGGAGCAGGATAATTAGCACAGTGGTCACCTCGTCTTCCATAAACAAGCACTGTTACATGGAGATATGGCTGTGTGGGAACACTAACCCTACCAAGGCGTGTATCAATTTAACCTTTAATTTTTTTTGAAAATTATTTCTCGTTGAACTGAAAGAGAATGTCCTCATGCTTCCAAAACTGGGAAGCGACATGTGTTAATGTTCAGATTGAGCATAGGGGCTGTTGAAGCAGAAATCCATGAGGTCAAACAATTCCAAATGATAAACCTTACTCCTTGGCTGGAGCTAAGAGTAAAGAATCTTCCCTCAGACCCTCTAAGACAACAAAACGGGCCAAACAGGAGTGACTGAAAGATAACACACACGGAAGTGAAAAGGTTTCTAGTAAGTAACAAATGAGAGTTGGCCTTGGTGCCATTGAGATTTTAACTGTGGAGATCTACGCTTCCGCTTTAATATTTCCCCATTAGTCTCACAGACCTCTCATCATCCCTGTCTGACATAATGCCTTGAGAAAATATTCATACCCCTTGACTTGTGTGTTACAGCCTGAATTTAAATGGGTTAAATTGAGATTGTGTCACAGTCCTATATACGATACCCCATAATGTCAAAGTCAAATGATTATTTATTTAACAAATGTATTCAAAATGAAAAGCTGAAATATCTTAAGTCAATATGTATTCAACCCTTTTGTTATGGCAAGCCTAAATAAGTAAAAATGTACTTAACAAGTCACATAAAATCCTAGAGGAACACCTGGTGCAGTCTGCTTTCCAACACTGGGAGCCAAATTCACCTTTCAGGAGGTCAATAACCTAAAAACACAAGGCCAAATATACACTGGAGTTGTTTACCAAGACAACATTGTATGTTCCTGAGGCCTACTTACAGTTTACTTAAATGGGCATGAAAATCTTTGGCAAGACTTGAAAATGGCTGTCTAGCAATGTTCAACCACCAACTTGACAGAGCTTGAACAATTCAAAAAAAGAATAAAGTGCAAATATTGTACAATCCCTGTGTGCAAAGCTTTGAATTACCCATTTTCAATAGCCATTTACAAAGCACAGCATATACAGTATACAGGTGGAACTATATGCCATTGCCAACAGTTGGAGCAATGTTGAGTATAGTTGAGAATAGCCTACTATTGTAACCATTGAAAATCAATACATGCCGATGTGAAAGGAGTCTCTGTGTCTAACAAGCATATCATATGTACAGTTTTCATTAAACAAACAAAAAGAATGAAAAACTTAGATATACACAACCATTACAGCAAGAAAAATAAACTGTATCAATGGCAAAATACTCACTTTCCGCTGAATAATTCAATCAGTTGCTTAAAGTTCCCAAAACGTTTTAGTCGCTGTTCAATATCTGCAGTCTTTCACACCACATAAACAAGCAAGCAACCCGTCGTTCAAATGCCTTAACTACCCCGCACACATGCGATCGATTTCCAGGAACCGTTTCTATTCCGCTCAGTGCTAGATTCTGCGGATGAACACTTGTGGAAGACAGCTAAACCCTGGGCTCTCTTTATTCAGAGATTTTCATTTACAACACAGTTCCTTTGATGTGTAGCGTGAGTAGCCTACGGTTAAATTGGTTGATAGAATATAACCGTACGCAGGTTATCGAGACGAAAATAAAACTAATTTGACAGATACCATGACCCACGTCAGATGTGTGAACCAAGGGGACACTGACACGCCCTTTTCCAAAGGTTTCTTAAAGCCTATTGAAGGGCGCGTTGTCTAATTAATTTAAGGAGGTTGGTCTGCTTTAGAGAATGTGGAAATAATGGATAGTATTATTTAGCCTATCCATGTTTCCTCTAGGCTCTCATATGGTGATGTATTAAGCTAACTAATGTATATTCTCACACTGCACTAGATACTGACATTCGTACATATTAACCATACTCTCTTTCCTAGCTGTCTTTGAACGTGATGAGTAGGTCATCTTTATATTGGGGGTGTGTTTACACAGGCAGCCCAATTATGATTTTTTTCCACTAATTGGTATTTTGACCAATCAGATCAGCTCTGCAAAAGATCTGATGTGATTGGTCAAAAGACTAATTAGTGGGAAAATATCAGAATTGGGCTGCCTATGTAAACGCAGCCATAGTGTCACGACTGATTTCTCACGTCTATGCGCTCATATTATCTGACATGAATACAACAGTCAACAAGCAGGCTATGTTTCTCATGTTCCTGGTTGACTATTATGTTTTCGTTCTCCCTCCTACCATTTTCTAGTCATGCTTATTAAAAATGCATGCATGGGGCAATGGATCATGTACTGTAAATGAATGGCATAGCAGAGGCCCATAGGAGTCATCTCGAGACATTTAACGGAAATGACTCCCCCTGGTGGAAAAGATAAGGATAGCAAAGGCCACTAACATTCCTTTATGTCATCCTTTGTCAGTGCAACAAATGTCCTCTTTATTCCCTTATAATAATACAGTATTTTTTCTTTGTCACTGTAACCTCTAAATCCTGTTTGGGTGTTTTTTTTTGCATTTTCTCTGATAACTTGATAACAAAGTTATAGTACCTACTCTCCTACAGATTAATCAAGAGCTTGCTTTGTCCCTGAGCATACACACACTGTTGTGTGTTTGCATAAGAAGCCAACCAGATTCAACCAGCCACCACCGAACCATCCACATGTTCCGGAAGGTGCCTGCTTCTCCGTGATGTGCCCGTTCCTGGTGGGGCCACTGGAGTTGTCAGCGTGTGTGTACCCCATCATCCTGGACAGGCCCTTCATGGAGGGGGGCATGCGCACCGGGGCCCTGCGCTGGAGATTCCTCATGCAGGTCAGTGGGTTAACTAGGGTATCCCGATGAAGGGTTTATAGTAGCACATACAGACATTACCTAGCCTATTAAGTGATTGTTTGGAATTGTTATTTTTATCTGATAGAAAGCAATACAACTCAATATGTTATGAAAGGGACTAGTTGGTCTCTAGAAATGTTAATAGCAACAAGATGCACCAACAGAACTGCAAAATGAGTGGTCGGTCCATACAGAATGGTTTGAAATCAAATTGACATGTTATTCTCCTTGGCCCTGCAGTGTCTGGAAAACCTCCACCGTAGCCTCCAGGCCCTGGGCTCCATACTGTATGTGCTCCAGGGGACCTACCAGGGGACAGTGAGGTGTCTGGTGGCCCAGTGGGGAGTCACCTAACTCAGCATGGACACAGAGATAGAGTCCCACACGACACCCAACTGGACCAGGAGCTTCACATCATGGCCTGGGAACTGGGCCTCAACATACACACCACTGTGGCACACAGTGATATGATGTCCAGGGCCGGATTAATGCAGAGGCTTAACGGGGGTTAAACCCAAGAGGCAGCAAAAAAAAAATGGGGAAAAAAATGTACGAAAAAAAGCCAAACGTATATACATTATATATTAAATATGTAGTATATGTATATATTTTTTTTTACTGAAACCGCCAACCACAGGAGGATTCAGGAGCCTCAATGAGGGTAGATTAGTAGAGCGACAGCAGACAATCGTCAGATGGGATGAGAAGAGTTGATAGGGCCCCCCATCGTGGGCCCCCTGCCTTGATTGGGTAACTGATAAAAATGTAAAAACTGCATAATAGCCGAATGTGACTGGTCAGTTGTGTGAGTCAGGGGCTGGGCCCAAGCCCATAGGGAGCCCATGAGGTTAATGTTGTATTTAATCCATTTTAGATTAAGGCTGTAACGTAACAAAATGTGGAAAAAGGGAAGGGGTCTGAATATTTAACGAAAGGCACTGTATAAATAGATGAATGGCATACATAAAGCAAATCCTCTGCAATCTGCAAACATTACCCCATAATGACAAAGTGAAAACAGGTTTTTTACATTTTTGCAAACGTATTAAACATAAACTGAAATACTTTATTGACGTAATAATTCAGACCCTTTTCATCCTGTTTCCATTCATCATTAAGATGTTTCTACAACTTCCTTGGAGTCCACCTGTGGTAAATTCAATTGATTGATTGGACATGATTTGGAAAGGCACACACCTGTCGATATAAGGTCCCACAGTTGACAGTGTATGTCAGAGCAAGAACCAAGCCATGAGGTTTTAGGGATTGTCAGTAGAGCTCCGAGATAGGATTGTTTCGAGGCACAGATCTGGGGAAGGGTACCAAGACATTTCTTCAGCATTGAAGGTCCCCAAGAACACAGTGGCCTCCATCATTCTTAAATTGAAGATGTTTGGAACCACCAAGACTCTTCCTAGAGCTGGCTGGCTGGCCAAACTGAGCAATCGGGGAGAAGGGCATTGACCAAGAACCCAATGGTCACTCTGACAGCGCTCTAGAGTTCCTCTGTGGAGATGAGAGAACCTTCCAGAAGGACAACCATCTCTGTAGGACTCCACCAATCAGGCCTTTATGGTAGAGTGGCCAGACGGAAGCCACTCCTCAGTAAAAGTCACATGACAGCCTGCTTGGAGTTTGCCAAAAGGCACCTAAAGGACTCTCAGACCGTGAGAAACAAGATTCTCTGGTCTGATGAAACCAAGATTGAACTCTTTGGCCTGAATGCCAAGTGTCACGTCTGGAGGAAACCTGGCACCATCCCTACGGTGAAGCATGGTGGTGGCAGAATCATGCTGTGGGGATGTTTTTCAGCGGAAGGGACTGGGAGACTAGTCAGGATCGAGGGAAAGATGAACGGAGCAAAGTATAGAGAGATTCTTGATGAAAACCTGCTCCAGAGCGCTCAGGACCTCAGACTGGGGAGAAGGTGCACCTTCCAACAGGACAACAACCCTCAGCACACAGCCAAGACAATGCAGGAGTGGCTTCGGGACAAGTCTCTGAATGTCCTTGAGTGGACCAGCCAAAGCCCAGACTTGAACCCGATCGAACATCTCTGGAAAAACCTGAAAATAGTTGTGCAGAAACGCTCCCCATCCAACCTGCAGAGTTTCAGAGGATCTGCAGAGAAGAATGGGAGAAACTCTCCAAATACCCAAGAAGATTCTATGCCGTAATAGCTGCCAAAGGTGCTTTAACAAATTACTGACTAAAGGGTCTGAATAGTTAATTTTTTATAAATTAGCAAACATTTCTCAAAACCTGTTTTTGCTTTGACATTATGGGGTATTGTGTGTAGATTGAGGGGAAAAAATGACTTAATCGATTTTCGAATAAGGCTGTAACTTAACAAAATGCGAAAAAAGTCAAGGGGTCTGAATACTTTCTGAAAGCACTATATATTATTGGTCCGTGCCCATCCCTGCCACTAAATGAAGCGCTAATTTAGATCAATTAACATTCAGACGTATCCTTATACCCGTCTCCCTCTCTCAAGCAAAGACAAGCTTCCCCTGGATCGACGCCATCATGACCCAGTTGAGGCAGGAAGGATGGATCCACCACCTGGCCAGACACGCTGTGGCCTGCTTCCTCACCAGAGGAGACCTGTGAATCAGCTGGGAGGAGGGCATGGAGGCAGGGAAGGATGGGGAGGGAGGGAGGGAGCGAGGGAGGGAGGAGAGGGAGACCTGTGGATCAGCTGGAAGGAGGGCATGGAGGCAGGGAAGGATGGGGAGGGAGGGAGGGAGCGAGGGAGGGAGGAGAGGGAGACCTGTGAATCAGCTGGGAGGAGGGCATGGAGGCAGGGAAGGATGGGGAGGGAGGGAGGGAGCGAGGGAGGGAGGAGAGGGAGACCTGTGGATCAGCTGGGAGGAGGGCATGGAGGCAGGGAAGGATGGGGAGGGAGGGAGGGAGGGAGGGAGGAGAGGGAGACCTGTGGATCAGCTGGGAGGAGGGCATGGAGGCAGGGAAGGATGGGGAGGGAGGGAGGGAGCGAGGGAGGGAGGAGAGGGAGACCTGTGGATCAGCTGGGAGGAGGGCATGGAGGCAGGGAAGGATGGGGAGGGAGGGAGGGAGCGAGGGAGGGAGGAGAGGGAGACCTGTGGATCAGCTGGGAGGAGGGCATGAAGGTGCCAAAAATGAGGAGAAGGGGGGCATGCCCTCCTCCCAGCTGATCCACAGGTCTCCCTCTCCTCCCTCCCTCGCTGCTGGCTCTAAAATCAGTCACTTTACAAGGTGTCTCCAGTTGTTGGTGTGCTCCAGTAGCTGACTGCTTCTCTCTGCATCTCCCTGTGCCCTCTGTGTGTGTCAAGTGTTTGAGGAGCACCTGTTGGAGGCAGACTACAGTATAAATGCAGGGAACTGGATTTGGTTGTCTGCCAGTGCCTTCTTCCACCAGTACACATGCATCTTCTGCCCCGTACGTTTCGGATGACACACAGACCCTAAAGAGGGACAGTGGAGCCAAGTCGTTGAACCCTGACACCAACGATCGCAAACGCAATACCAGACCGTGCAAACTGGATCCACGTGGCCGAAGAGGTCATGTGACCAACCACATCCCTAAAAACATAAACCCTGCCCGAGTAATTGAGACCATGCCCCCTGAAAACATATCTGTAAAAACATGGATAGCCTCTTCCCCCACCTTCAACATCTGATCTGAGAGCAGTGGCCAGCTTTTCCATACAGAGTAGTCTTGTTCCTAGCAGTAAGTCTTCAGGATGGGGCGGCAGGTAGCCTAGTGGTTAAGCGTGTTGTGCCGGTAACCATAAGGTCGCTGGTTTGAATTCCCGAGCCGACTAGGTGAGTCGATGATCTGTCGATGAAAGGCACTTAACCCTAATTGCTCCCGTAAGTCTCTCTGATGACTAAAATGTAAGACAATCTCTGGTAGGAAGAAGCATCAACTGTGGTGTGGTTGCTTTCCTCCAAGACCTGCTGTAATCCTTTCCAGAGGAGATGAAAAGTTCCCTGTTGGAGCGTATTCTCAAGCCTTTGCAGTAGTCTTAGGTTAAAAGACTGGGATACAGTTAGACTGTGTGTGTGCACAGACTGTTGGAATGCATTGAATTTCATGTGCACTTGTTTTGTTACATTTTATCTCATTGTGGTGGAAGGCTGGCTCTGAAGCCGAGGGGTAAACATTGCAGAAATGTTCATTCAACTGTTGTACTTCACCTGCTTTTCACAGGCCTCTGTAAGGTAGAGAGCCAAGGGGCTTAAATCTAGGACTTGACAGAGATAAGTATGCTGCAGGTGTGACAGCCAGCCTTCACATCTATTATTGGAAGAGACATATTCTTCTTCAGTACAGTCTCTATGGCACTGCCATCACAGGAGACCATTCAGGAACAGAGAGATGTTATTCTCTAGGCCGGCAGTGGGCCAGGTGGCTGTCTGTTTCAAAGAACTTCGCCACCATCACCGTTGGCATGGCAACCAACACTCACTTGCTTCATGATGAACACAGTGCTTCCTGATGCTATGACTCACTTTGAGATCTCTGTGCATATTGACTACGTTGACGTTATTTGAGGGTATTTTCATAAATATCTGTTTTACAGTTTAGAAATGAAGCACTTTATGTATCCATTTGACTACGGGTTTTTTTTTGGGGGGGGGGGGCAAATTCACTTATAGTGTATTATTATTATTATATATTTTTTATTTAACCTTCATTTAACTAAGAAAGTCAGTTAAGAACAAATTATTATTTACAATGATGGCCTACCCCAGCCAAACCCTCCCCTAACCCAGACGACGCTGGGCCAATTGTGCACAGCCATATGGGACTCCCTATCACGGCCAGTTGTGATACAGCCCGGGATCGAACCCAGGCCTGCGCCTCTCAGGATCCATTTTAAAGTAGTTAAAAGGTTAGTATTTGTGACTACAAGCTTGTTGGATGCATTTTCAGCTTGTTTTGGATGATGTTTTGCTCGATCGGAACTGCATGGTGAACAATGTATTGTGTCATTTTGGAAACCCTTTTATTGGAAATAAGAAAAGAAGATTTTTCTGACACTTCTACATTCATGTGGCTGCTACCATAATGATGGATAATCATGAATGAATCATGAATAATGATGAGTGAGAAAGTTAGAGGAACAAAGATAGTACCACCCCGCAAAAAAACGGGTGAAACGAAAATGTATCTCAGTTGGTAGAGCATAGCGCTTGTAACGCCAGGGTAGTGAGTGGGTTTGAGTCAGACGTAAAATGTATGCACACCTAACTAAGTCACTTTGTATGAAAGCATCTGCTAAATGGCATATATCATTACTTATTATTAGATCAGACTAACCTAGTAATTTGCTTGTGTTACAGCTTTGACGAACGGGTTGAGACCAAATAGACTACACTGAGTCAGTCATGTGTGTCAATAAATGAGGGTCAACACATGGATCATGACACCCGTGTCTTATCTGAAAGGTATCCAGACCACCCACTGAGATGGAAGGTGAGATAGTTCTGAAACACCAGTGGCCCAGTTCAGATACTTCTAGAATGCATTTGGAGAGGTTTTTAACTGGGACCAGTGGCAGTCAGTGCTGTTTAAAATGAGGGAGGACAATTTTAAAGCTATTACATGATACTCAAATTTTCCCTATACCCACCATGAGGTTGCTACAACCTAGCCAATTAATGAAAGTTTACAACGTACAGTTGAAGTCGGAAGTTTACATACACCGTAACCAAATACATTTAAACTCAGTTTTTCACAATTCCTGACATTTAATCCTAGTACAAATTCCTTGTCTTAGGTCAGTTAGGATCACCACTTTATTTTAAGAATGTGAAATGTCAGAATACTAGTAGAGAGACTGATTTATTTCAGCTTGTATTTCTTTCATCACATTCCCAGTGGGTCAGAAGTTTACATACACCCAATTAGTATTTGGTAGCACTGCCTTTAAATTGTTTAACTTGGGTCAAACGTTTCAGGTAGCTTTCCACAAGCTTCCCACAATAGGTTGGGTGAATTTTGGCCCATTCCTCCTGACAGAGCTGGTGTAACTGAGTCAGGTTTGTAGGCCTCCTTGCTCCCACACGCTTTTTCAGTTCTGCCCACAAATTTTCTATAGGATTGAGGTCAGGGCTTTGTGATCGCCACTCCAATACCTTGACTTTGTTGTGCTTAAGCCATTTTGCCACAACTTTGTAAGTATGCTTGCAGTCATTGTCCATTTGGAAGACCCATTTGCGACCAAGCTTCAATTTCCTGACTGATTGAAATGTTGCTTCAATATATCCACATAATTTTCCTGCCTCATGATGCCATCTATTTTGTGAGGTGCACCAGTCCCTCCTGCAGCGAAGCACCCCTACAATATGATGCTGCCACCCCCGTGCTTCACAGTTGGGATGGTGTTCTTCGGCTTGAAAGCCTACCCCTTTTTCCTCCAAACATAACAATGGTCATTATGGCAAAACAGTTAGATTTTTGTTTCATCAGACCAGAGGAATATTTCCAAAAAGTATGATCTTTGTCCCCATATGCAGTTGAAAACCGTACTCTGGCTTTTTTTATGGTGGTTTTGGAGCAGTGGCTTCTTCCTTGCCTTTCAGGTTATGTCAATATAGGACTCGTTTTACTGTGGATAAAGATACTTTTGTACCTGTTTCCTCCAGCATCTTCACGAGGTCCTTTCCTGTTGTTCTGGGATTGATTTGCACTTTTCGCACCAAAGTACGTTCATCTCTAGGAGACATCATGGGAACATCCTTCCTGAGCGGTATGACGGCTGTGTGGTCCCATGGTGTTTATACTTGTGTACTAATTGCTCCCAAGGATGAAACAGACTTGTGGAGGTCTAAAAAAAACAATTCTGAGGTCTTAGCTGATTTATTTTGATTTTCCCATGATGTCTAGCAAAGAGGCACTGAGTTTGAAGGTAGACCTTGAAATACATCCACAGGTACACCTCCAATTGACCCAAATGATGTCAATTAGCCTATCAGAAGCTTCTAAAGCCATGACATAATTTTCTGGATTTTTCCAAGCTGTTTAAAGGCACAGTCAACTTAATGTATGTAAACTTCTGACCCACTGGAATTGTGATAAAGTTAATTATAAGTGAAATAATCTGTCTGTAAACAATTGTTGGGAAAATGACTTGTGTCATACACAAATTAGATGTCCTAACCGACTTGCCAAAACTATAGTTTGTTTAAAAGAAATTTGTGGAGTGGTTGAAAAACGAGTTTTAATGACTCCAACCTGAGTGTATGTAAACTTCTGACTTCAATTGTAGGTGCACACAGGTCAAGAGAAAAAATGTAGGTGACAGACAGTGACACATTCAATACCGCCTTGCTCACTCTTGCCTGCATCTAGCTGATATAGGGTGTAATTATTAGTCCAACAGTTACAAACAAGATAAATGTTTTTCAACAGAATTGGCGGAATGAATACACCCCTGATCACTCGTAAACACAATTCACTTTCATAGCAGCCACGTTGTATTCCTTCTCGCATCTATGCGCTCTCCTTTTCTCACCTTTTCCCTCGCTTGTGGACTTCAATGCACAACACATCAGCTGTATGTGACCAGGCAAAAAAAAACTTCCCAAGCCAAACCATATAATAACTGCAACACACAGCCTAAATCGTTGTCACCATATTAGTTAAAGTAACATCATAGTCAACATAGCTTATAGAACTAACATGTTAGTAAACCTGCTACAATAATGCAGTAAGGTTACAGTGTGCAGTCAGTAAGCAGTTTAGCAATGGCCCCGGTGGCAATACATTAGTTACACCAAAAGCTTACCTTGACTTGGAAGAGTTCCAGTGTTGTGTTGGATAGTCATAGCCAGCTATCTAACACAGCATTCTTCTGTTTGAGCAGGGTGTTTCAGTAGGCTAAACTAGCTAGCTGCATTTGCTAGCTCAGTAAGTGAAGCTGGAGAAAAAAAACGATGTAATCTCAACTATTGTCTTTCTCTCTCTTTGAGTTAACTACTCACCACTTTTTATGCACTGCAGTGCTAGCTAGCTGTAGCTTCAGTACTAGATGTATTCTCTGATCCTTTGATTGTGTGGACAACATGTCAGTTCATGCTGCAAAAGCTCTGATAGGTATGAGGACGTCCTCCGGAAGTTGTCATAATTACTGTGTAAGTCTATGGAAGTGGGTGAGAACCATGAGCTTCTTAAGTTTTATAATGAAGTCAATGTACCCAGAGGAGGACGGAAGCTAGTTGTCCTACGGCTACACCATGGTGCTACCCTACAGTGTTATTATGGCTACTATAGACCTTCATTGCAAAATAGTGTGTTCTAATCAATTATTTGGTGACGTGATTATATTTAGTATAGTTTTATCTAAAAATGATAACTTTTTTTATGTTTTACCATTTTTATTTGTATGAAATTCACTGAGGAGGATGGTCCTCCCCTTCCTCCTCTGAGGAGCCTCCACTGACTGGGACAGATAGAGCTCTTGAACCAGGGGTTGCCATGACATGTATTTATGAATTAGGATGCTGTTACCTAATGATGAACACAATATATTTCCTTCTCTGAAACACAGGATTTATGTGATAAGGGTCCATATAGAGTTATTATATTGTTGGTATGGTGTAACATATCTTATCTAAACATGGACAAATGCTGAATTAACAAATGTTATATATTACTATATATTACTCACCTGTTGTTATTTAGTTGAATGAATGTATTACCAAAATATAAAACATGTACTGATTCTTATGAATTATATGCCATGTCGTGATTTTTTTGATAGCTATAGTCCAAAGGGTCAATTAAAATTCGTCCATATTACATAACAGTTTGTCATTTTCTCTTTAAGTGAAGCCTGAAAAAGTAAATATGTAGTCCATGTAGTACACGTAAGAAGTGTAGCACTCATGAAGAGAAACAGGCCGCAGCCCGTTTTAGGTGACGCAAGATCCGGAGATCCAGAGCAAACGAGCTCTAGTTGAGGCGCCACGTCGGCAGAACCAACAAGATAAACCGTATACTTTTTTTTTTTTTTAGGAAAAGTTTGAAGCCTCACAAGTAGGATTATACGTGCGTTGAAATAGAGGGCAATGCGTTATTCGTAAAGAGCAGCGTTTAATATATATTTTTTAACAAAAGTAAGAACTCAGAGGCGGAACATTGCGATAGTATTTCTCAAGGAGACAAACGAGCGCACCAGTTATTCTTTGTCTCAGGTGCGTTTTTCTTGAAGACGTAGCATTCATTCTCTTCTGCAAGCGGCAATCGGAAAGTACTGGAAACATGGTGAAGGTAAGGATTTGTTTGGCCTATTATATCGATTTCATTTTCACAATGCATTCCTAAGTGTTTCGACAAGTAAAGTGATACTGCATATAGATTGGGGTATGATAAACCATTGCGTACGAACGAAATGCCAAACCGAATTGATTAGATCCAGAGTGATGCACAGCTAGTCGTTTTACACAACAGGTTAAACTAAAAATAAATATAGTAAAAGCGAATATGATTGACGTTTTGCTGTTCGTTATCCACTTTTCGTGAGTGTTATTCACTCAGCGCAGCATTCCAAACAGAGAAGAGCTTTCACGGCGGGGAGACTTTTTAAGAGCCTTGTTTTTAAAAACCTGTTGCCTTGGCTCTCTTTATTTGTCTTTTGATTAACAAAGGGGCATTAATCTACACGAAACAACCAAGGGTTATAGCCTATTGTTTTACAACAAGAGCATTAACTTTTAAGATCAACAAGCACAGGTTTTGAACATTGTTTGCTTGACGGGCCCCGTCAAATTGAACGTTTTGCGCAAGGAAGCCTCAATAATAGCCTTTCTAATATGCTGTTACTTAACCTACGTATTATGCACGTAGAACGTTTTTCATGGCTGCCCAGTAGGCCTACAGGGTAAAGCCTGAACGCACCCACAACGTGGCAGCGAACATTTTGGATCAGAAAATGTGCACTTATTTCTATTGAGACATGTATTTCCAAGTGAGTTTGATAATACTCTTTTGACTTAGCCTGCAGAGATGTTGTCTATTGCTTATAGGGCTAGTGGTGGTTTAACAACTAAGATATACTACGTGTATCAATTATATATAAAATTGTGTATGTGTGTATGTATATATATTATTTTATTTTTTTCTGTGTCAGAAGGTGAATGCCACCCCAGAGCCCCAGCCTGAAGGTTGTCTTATTGGAGAAGAACTGGAGCCCACTGAAAATGACCCCACATCAGGTAACTAGGCACAGAACACATCAACAGTGCACTCTGCATTGTGTAATCTTTCTCTGCTGCATCAGCCTTGGTGGCCATTTTTAAAGTGCCAGTTTGTCAAGGGACCCTTTAATCATCTGGGATATGGTGCAATTCAGGGTAAAGGGTTGGCTGTTGCTATTTAAGCAACTTGAGAGATGTATCAAGGGAATATATTTGTTTGTGCAAGAGGAAGGGTAAGAGACTGACACGCAGTACAACCATCTTGTGGAAAGATTTCTCAGTAAGTGCATTATGTAGAATACCTCAAAGTATTGACATGTTGCTATTGTTTAACAATATGATTGAATGTGTGTAGGTATAAGCCTATTTCTAAAAAGCAGCCTCTTGAGTGTCTATATCCAAGCACAACCTGTTTTCTGTCTGGTCTCTCACACGCTGGTAATTGTCAGTCTCATAAAAATGGTCTGTCTCTTTCTGAAGCTCTACCGAGGTGTTTTATGTGTGGTCTTTCTAAAAGCTATCTCTTTCTTCTAGATGAGGGAAAGGATGAAGGGAAGGAGCACCCCGTGGCCCAGCCAGGTGTGATCTGGCGGGTCGGGGGTGGCCTGTTCAGCGCCAGTAAAACGATGGTGGGCGCCACGGTAGGAGGAGTCGCCTGGCTGGGTGGGAAGAGTCTGGAGTACACCAAATCAGCAGTCACCTCTGTCCCCTCAATGGGCGTCGGCCTGGTTAAAGGGGTTGCTGGGGGCGTGTCATCGGTTGCTGGGGGCGTGTCATCGGTGGGTTCCACTGTAGCCAGCAAAGTTCCGTTCAGATCCAAGACTAAGGACAAGGCAGAGTGAGGAGGAGGAGATGATGGACACAACACACAATGCATTGCCCCCCCCCCCCGACTGAGCCATAAGAGGATGTGATGAGTTGAGACAAAGCTAGTCACCGTGTTTTCAAAGTTCAATGGACATGTATTTTTCTTCTGTTAGTTTGTACAGCACATTCACTAAGTTGTACTTAGGGAACTTGTTCAGTAGTGCCTTCTGTAGCCTCCCCTTTTTTTGTTTTGTTCTCTAGTCTGTAACCATGTTTTTATGCAAAGTCATATCGTATAAACATTTTGAAATCACGACAGCTGTGATGGAAACAGGTAGTTTTGGTCATTTGCTATTTAACGCAACTGTTATTCTGACAACTATAGGTAGTTGAAAATGCGAAGAAACATTGAACTTGAGATTTTTATTGGTATATGAAAACTTCAAGGGAAAAGTCCATTTTGTGTGCACTACGTCATCACACACTAACTTATCTGCAACAGGTATGTTTGGTGGAAACGCGTGTTTTCTTTATTTGAATATTCGCATCAAAATCTGTCGCCAATTGGATGGAAACGTAGCTGGTGTTGAGGGAGATTCATGTTATTCAGGGCAGGGGTCACATACGTCCCCTTTTTCTGCTGTCCTTACCCCCCTCCGTTTGCCTTCAACACAATTTTGCTGTGCAATGTGTACAGGGGCTTGTCATCCAATACAACATGGCCCCCTGAAGCCTTAAGACATTGTCTAGCAGTTCGAGACAGACATGCTAAGCTGGGTTCTTCTCCAGCCAACTAAAGCCTGGTTTATGATGTGCTGGTATTTTTTGTTTGATCTTTTGTGAGAGCTGTCCTAACACAGAACATTGCTCGTTTCAAAATGCTACAGTGAACATGTGTTGAAGATATAGCTGTTTGGGACTTTTGAAAATAGTTTGATAGCATTTACAAAATAAGAGTTGGAGGTGGTATGATCCCGAGAGAGACAAGGGCCCTGTTAGGTTGCGGTGGTGGCATTATGATAACTTTGACCTTCGTTTTTCAATTGATTCATATATGAACTGGAAATGTCATCAATTTTATATTAAAAAATATATATTTATTGATGAAGGGCTAGTTTCTCTACTGTCTGTCTGTTTTGGCCCTTTATGTTTATGTGAACATTTCTATGGAAATTCAGCATTTCAATGCAACATTTTGGGTTTGTTTGTCTGCATTCTGCCATGACTGGGCTGTTGCTGGTAGAGAATGCTGATGTCAGAAAGTAAACAAGACATTCACATGGTATTAAAGTGTCATAGGGAAATTTAACTTTGCCTCTGTCTTATTCACAACGTGATGTACCTTGTGGTTTCAAGTCAAAGGCTGCCCAAATTTGTTCCTTTGCTAAATGATTGGTCAATGAACTAAGCAGACCAGACCCAGCTGCTATTGCATTGGTGCCTATGGGAGAGCCACTCTGTTAAACAGACCATTTTTGTTCAATGGTTAACTGCCTGAGTAGGACATCATTTATCCACGGTCTTTGGTACCACCACTAGATGAGGGTAGTCCATTGGGAACTGCATTTCTCTAATGGCATACTCTTGTGTTTGTGTAATGTCTATGTTGCCATGTTGAAAGGCTGAGTGTTGCTGATCCTCAAGGGTCTGAGTGTTTGGGTCAATATGGAGTCCTATTATTAGCCTGGGTGCCAGACTGTTGCTGCATGACACAGCACTACATCACTATGGACAAGACAACAGGTTGACTAGTCTATAGCTCAAACTAACTGGCAACCAGCCAGACAAGATATAGAATCCTCTCCTGACAGTTATTTTTACTGCTCTACATGTACCAAAAGGAGATGTGTGCTAAATGACAAATCACGTCTTTTTCAACAGGTTGCTGATAAACCAATGGTGTCTTGTATGTTGTCTCAGGGAGGGATGTTTACAGATGCTTGCCTGCTCCAGATCCTTGGTGTTAGTCTGGAACCAAGATGGTCTCTCAAGTCAACTATTTCCAAACACAGGAGAATGAGTGCCCCAGCTAAATGATTGTAATAACTTTATTACCAATATCTCTTATGAAATATTAATCAAATGTTGCAGATTCCTAAACAGAAATTAAAATACCCTTAGAAATTGGACAAGATGGAAACATTGAAAAGTTGTGTAGTAAAGAGTTGTTTCAACCATTTAATTTCAGTTGAAATAGAATAGTCTACATAGACAAGCAGAGAGAGGTTTACTGTATATACAATACACATTTGAACATATATCTGAAGGCTATTTTGGTAATTCTGTAAAAACAAAAGCAGCCATACAAAGTGCCAGAGGGAAAAAAACATGTACAAAAACAACATACTGTTATTTATGTCAACATAACATACACTAGCATTTTCAAACTGAGGATTGACGTCCTGCCTGCTGGTCACTGATATTACATTTGAGCGAGTTGACATTACACTGGAAAACAGTATTAAGGAATGTAATGGTTATACATATTTCAGAATCTGGTGAATCTAAGGTTTTTTCAACGGAGGTGTCTCCAGCAGACTGCTGGATAGATGGAACATTACTGCTGTGTCTAATACTGTCTAGTATAGGACACTGGTCTACCAATAGAAGTACCACTGACCTCGTCTTGGCACTTCATATTCTATACCCAGAATAGCATTCATTCTTCACCCTCCATTTTAGGAGAAATGAAGAAACACGGGAAAATAACATGGACAGCCATATGCTATTACACACACTTTCGCTACAGAGAGCAGCTGGTTTGATTTGACCAATCCACTTGCTGCGATCCTCAGGGTTAGAGGTCAAAGGTAAACACTAAAGGTAATGGGTGATCCAGATCTAAATATCAGGTCTCCTGTGAAATGGTTATATTATTCGTCTGTCTGCTCTGTCAGAATAATTCCAGATGGAATTTGTCTTCAGGCTGTTTCACACATACAGTACAGAAGTAAAGCTACAGTCTTACTGACATTTACATCATCAGTTATGTTCAACCTATGTGAGGAATTTAGAGTCCTAACCTTGGGCTCCAAAAATTAGATTACGATAAATCCAAACTGATGTTAACATTTTTGAGATCACAAATCTGAAAACAGACTCAGGGACTTTCATGTCACATCTCATACAGGAACAGAGGCTTTTCCTTGATACAAAAATGTAAAATATTTTTTTAAACATCTATGTACAGTATGTATAATAATATCCATCTATGACGGCAGCAGCTTATGAAGACACAGCCATCCTCTCATCCTGCTGACCCGTACTCTTCTGAAACACAGAACAAAGGACATTATTATTATGCTTTACTAAGTAAATACCAGATGGGTTTACAGTATCACAATGCAGAATCACTGATAAACTGAGTGTAAAATAAAAAATAAAAAACCCTGGACTTTTCCCCCTACTAGCTCACACTTTGCTGATAGCTACATTATTGAGGAAAATTTTACTTACTATGACTGTGATGTGTGGTTGTTCCACCTAGCTATTTTAAGATGAATGCACAAACTAAGTCTCTCTGGATTAGAGCGTCTGCTAAATGACTCCTAAAAGTCTAACTTCATGAACTCAGAAACATGAATATTCAGATTTTTTTTATAACTTATCGATCCCCCCCAGGTACATTATATTCTGTTTTCTACAGTCTATGTTAACACACACATTCACCCCTGACTTACCTGTTTATTGTGTCGCTGCAACTTGAAGGCGTAAGACAGAGAGTCGTTGCCTCCGACCACTTCCTGTTCCAACTCCCGTCTCCTCTTCCTAGACCTGCACCCGGCCTGGCCCCGGACCAGATAACCTGGATACTGAGGCACAGCAAAGTCATGGGCACATCCTGTCCGACAGAGTTCCTGATTGGACGATTGGGCCTGTTCTGTGTGCGCCATTCCACAGCCTGCAGTGACAAAGAGAAAAACAGAAATATACTGTCTCTAGTTTGATATGATATCCCGTGTCTAGTCTGATATGATATTTGATTAATTTTTTTAACCTTTATTTAACCAGGAAGGGCTCATTGAGATTAAAATCTATTTTTCAAGAGCGCCCTGGCCAAGATAGGCAGCACCAAGTCATTACAGACAGACAACATGAAAAACTACAAGTAATCTAGTAAAAACCATTGAATTCACAAGAGTATAAAACAGCAAATTAAAAACATTGACTGGTCAGGGAATCAACCTCAAAATCCTTCATCAGTGATTTAAAAACACCAATCGGGACAAGTTCTTCCAGTTTAAAAGTATTTTGTAAGGCGTTCCAAGACCATGGTGCAGAGTACATAAAAGCCCTTTTACCAAATTCAGTTCGGACATTTGGAACAGTTAGCAGGATAAAGTCCAGCGAACGAAGAGAGTACCCACCACATTTCTGAACAATAAAAATGCACAAATAAAAAGGTAGTAAACCCAAAATTACTTTGTAAATAAAAGTAGACCAGTGACAAGAGAAGGCCAGCCAACCCTGGTATACAAAGTGCAGTGGTGCGTAAGGGTTTTGCAGTTTAAAATAAATCTCAAAGTGCCGTGGTAAAGGGTGTCAATTGATCTCAAACACTGAGCGGAAGCATTCATATATAAAATATCCCCATAGTCTAGTAAAGGCATAAATGTAGCTGATACTAGCCTCCTTCTGGCTTCAAAAGAAAAACAGGCCTTATTCCTAAAATAAAATCCCAATTTTAGTTTCATTTTATTTGTAAATTGTTGAATATGCAATTTAAAAGAGAGGCCGTCATCAATTAAAATTCCAAGATATTTATATGAGGTTACAACCTCAATCTCCTTGCCCTGACAGGTAGTAATAGGTGAAAGGTTCAGAGGTCTATTTCTTGCATTAGAAAACACCATTAGTTTAGTTTTGTCAGTATTGAGGATACGCTTCAATTGACACAAGGTATGTTGAACAGTATAAAGTTTGCATGTTCTGGAAAGCTTTTGTAAGACGAGGCACAACAGTAAATAACAGTATCAACAGCATAAAAATGAAGTTGTGCATTTTGGAGATTTTTGTCTAAATCATTTATATAAATAGTGAATAAGAGAGGACCAAGTACAGAGCCTTGGGGCACACCATTCAAGACAGACAATTTAACAGACATAAGCCCATCAAATTGAGGGCACTGAGTTCTATCAGACAGATAGCATGCAGTTGCATGGTTTGCTAACTAAGAAAGACCTACACTCGACAATCTCTGCCTTAGTATAGCATGATCAACTGTATCAAAAGCCTAAGAGAGATCAATAAAAAGTGAGACAGTGCTATTTTTTGTCAATGGCTTCAGTGATATCATTTAAAACCTTCATGGCTGCTGTAATTGTGCTATGCTTCTTCCTGAAGCCTGATTGGTACATTGATAAAATAGAGCTAGTAAATAAAAAGTATTTTAGCTGTTCACTTACAAGGGTTTCAAGTATTTTCACCAGGGGTGACAGCTTTGAGATTGGCCTATAATTATTTAAAAGAGCTGGATCTCCCCCTTTTATAAGTGGTAGGAGAAAATGCTGATTTCCAGATCTTTGGAATTTCATTACATTCCAGGGTTAGATCGAACAGAGATGTAAGTGGTTCAGCCATGAAATCAGCTGCCAGATTTAAAAAGCAGGGATCCAAAAGATCAGGACCTGCAGGCGTTCTCTGATCTAAGGATTCCAGGGCTTTATGTACCACCTGCACTGAGAATGGCAAAAAGCTAAACGTTTGACCAGCTCTCACTGATTCATCCACACAGGGTTGTGCAGAGACAGAGGACACTGAATCAAACAGCCTACCAGATGATACAATGTGCTCATTGAAACAATTCAGCATTTCAGTTTTGTCATATACAGCAACAGAGTCCTTCAAAACACATGACGGTAATTCATTAACATTACTGTTACCAGACATAGACTTAATAGCCTTCCAAAACTTTCTAGGATCATTCAGGTTATCAGTGGTAACAGACATAAAATATTCAGACTTGGCCTTCCTGAGAAGAAAATAACACTTGTTTCGTATCTGCCTAAAAATAAGGCAATCAGCATCAGAACATGATTTCCTTGCTTTAGCCCAGGCTAGATTACGGTTGTGAATAATACAAGACAGGTCAGAAGAAAACCATGGATTATCCCGCCATAAACCCTGAACCTGCGGAATGGGGCATGTTTGTTTACTATTTGGGAAAAACCATCATGAAAGAATTTCCAGGCAGGTTCCACATCAGGGATAAGCTCAATCTGCTCCAGTCAAAATAAAACAAATCATGAAAGAAAGCCTGCTCATTAAAACACTTCAAATTTCTCTCACGAATAAAATGTGGGTGTGTCTTTGGAACCATAGTATTTTTAACAGCAACAACAGCATAATGGTCACTTAAATCATTACAAAAAACACCAACCACAGAATATTTATGTGGAACATTTGTCAATATCAAATCAATCAGGGTAGATTTATCTGGACATTTGAGATTTGGGCGAGTGGGTGAGATAATCAACTGGGTAAGATTCATAGAATTACAATACATTTTTAAATCATCAGACTCAGGCTTTAACCAACACCAGTTACAATCACCAATCAATATCATTTCAAAATAAACAAGTTTAGACATAAGGTGCATCAGAGAAGAAAATGCATCACAGAGAGCAGAGGGGGGTCTATAACTGGCAATCACAGTTATAGAGAGCAGAGGGGGGTCTATAACTGGCAATCACAGTTATAGAGAGCAGAGGGGGGTCTATAACAGCCAATCACAGTTATAGAGAGCAGAGGGGGGTTTATAACAGCCAATCACAGTTATAGAGAGCAGAGGGGGGTCTATAACAGCCAATCACAGTTATAGAGAGCAGAGGGGGGTCTATAACAGCCAATCACAGTTATAGAGAGCAGAGGGGGGTCTATAACAGCCAATCACAGTTATAGAGAGCAGAGGGGGGTCTATAACTGGCAATCACAGTTATAGAGAGCAGAGGGGGGTCTATAACAGCCAATCACAGTTATAGAGAGCAGAGGGGGGTCTATAACAGCCAATCACAGTTATAGAGAGCAGAGGGGGGTCTATAACAGCCAATCACAGTTATAGAGAGCAGAGGGGGGTCTATAACTGGCAATCACAGTTATAGAGAGCAGAGGGGGGTCTATAACAGCCAATCACAGTTATAGAGAGCAGAGGGGGTCTATAACAGCCAATCACAGTTATAGAGAGACCCTTTGAAACCTCAATATTCAAAGCATGAAATTCAAACTGTTTACAAATAGTTTCAGACTTTGCCACACTTACATGGAATTTAGATTTGACATATATAGCCACACCCCCACCTTTCTTAACCCGATCAGTGCGATAAACATTGTAACCTCTTATACAAATATCCTTATCAAAAACAGACTTGCTCAACCAGGTTTCAGAAAACACAATTACATCAGCATCAGTTGATTTAGCCCAAATCATAACCCCATCAATTTTTGACAACAGGCTGCATACATTTAAGTGAAACATACAAAAACCAGATCTAGATTTAAAATCAGAGGGGGTTTGGAGACATTGCATATCAGGGCCAGGGTTAGGTTGCACGTTACCTGATATCAACAAAAGAAGAATAACTAGGCACCTCTGTTTAATAACCTTGCACGGCTTCTCTTTTTTAAGAGAGCAAATTCTACAAGTGAGTTTCCAGACAATACAAAACAGTAATTTAAAACCATCAGACTGTGGTAGTGACACAAATTCGTACTGTTCACATCATGCCACAAATACATCGGCACTTGGACGAGTGGACCGAGTGAAAAAGAGCGAGTTCCTGCAGACAAAATGTCTAATGGACGGGAGAGCACATTGTCAGATGTACTCACCCAGCGACAATGTTCATTTTCTCCAGAGTTCAGTAAAGTCAGTGCACAAAGCAATACCACGAAAACAGTCATTTTCTCTGACAAAAATAAATAAAAATTAGAGGCCAACGAAGGTAAAGGGAGAGAGAGAGACAGCGTGTATGTATGAGTCTGAATGTGAGTGTTTGCGCGTGTGAGTAGATTGGGTGTTGAGGTCGATAGGTTAAAATGTACTAGTCACAGACAAACGACTTGACATGCTGCCATCTTGGATTTGAAGTTGGAGAATGATGGGAAGGCTATGCTGTGATGGGAAGGCTATGATATATTTGCCGTGTCTAGTCTGCCATGATATACCGTGTCTAGTCTGCCATGATATACCGTGTCTAGTCTGCCATGATATACCGTGTCTAGTCTGCCATGATATACCGTGTCTTGTCTGCCATGATATACCGTGTCTAGTCTGCCATGATATACCGTGTCTAGTCTGCCATGATATACCGTGTCTAGTCTGCCATGATATACCGTGTCTAGTCTGCCATGATATACCGTGTCTAGTCTGCCATGATATACCGTGTCTAGTCTGCCATGATATACCGTGTCTTGTCTGCCATGATATACCGTGTCTAGTCTGCCATGATATACCGTGTCTAGTCTGCCATGATATACCGTGTCTAGTCTGCCATGATATACCGTGTCTAGTCTGCCATGATATACCGTGTCTAGTCTGCCATGATATACCGTGTCTAGTCTGCCATGATATACAGTGTCTAGTCTGCCATGATATACCGTGTCTAGTCTGCCATGATATACCGTGTCTAGTCTGCCATGATATACCGTGTCTAGTCTGCCATGATATACCGTGTCTAGTCTGCCATGATATACCGTGTCTTGTCTGCCATGATATACCGTGTCTAGTCTGCCATGATATACCGTGTCTAGTCTGCCATGATATACCGTGTCTAGTCTGCCATGATATACCGTGTCTAGTCTGCCATGATATACCGTGTCTAGTCTGCCATGATATACCGTGTCGAGTCTGCCATGATATACCGTGTCTTGTCTGCCATGATATACCGTGTCTAGTCTGCCATGATATACCGTGTCTAGTCTGCCATGATATACCGTGTCTAGTCTGCCATGATATATCGTGTCTAGTCTGCCATGATATACCGTGTCTAGTCTGCCATGATATACCGTGTCTTGTCTGCCATGATATACCGTGTCTAGTCTGCCATGATATACCGTGTCTTGTCTGCCATGATATACCGTGTCTAGTCTGCCATGATATACCGTGTCTAGTCTGCCATGATATACCGTGTCGAGTCTGCCATGATATACCGTGTCGAGTCTGCCATGATATACCGTGTCTTGTCTGCCATGATATACCGTGTCTAGTCTGCCATGATATACCGTGTCGAGTCTGCCATGATATACCGTGTCTAGTCTGCCATAATATACCGTGTCTAGTCTGCCATGATATACCGTGTCTAGTCTGCCATAATATACCGTGTCTAGTCTGCCATGATATACCGTGTCTAGTCTGCCATGATATACCGTGTCGAGTCTGCCATGATATACCGTGTCTAGTCTGCCATGATATACCGTGTCTAGTCTGCCATGATATACCGTGTCGAGTCTGCCATGATATACCGTGTCTAGTCTGCCATGATATACCGTGTCTAGTCTGCCATGATATACCGTGTCGAGTCTGCCATGATATACCGTGTCTAGTCTGCCATGATATACCGTGTCTTGTCTGCCATGATATACCGTGTCTAGTCTGCCATGATATACCGTGTCTTGTCTGCCATGATATACCGTGTCTAGTCTGCCATGATATACCGTGTCTAGTCTGCCATGATATACCGTGTCGAGTCTGCCATGATATACCGTGTCGAGTCTGCCATGATATACCGTGTCTAGTCTGCCATGATATACCGTGTCTAGTCTGCCATGATATACCGTGTCTAGTCTGCCATGATATACCGTGTCTAGTCTGCCATGATATACCGTGTCTAGTCTGCCATGATATACCGTGTCTAGTCTGCCATGATATACCGTGTCTAGTCTGCCATGATATACCGTGTCTAGTCTGCCATGATATACCGTGTCTAGTCTGCCATGATATATCGTGTCTAGTCTGCCATGATATACCGTGTCTAGTCTGCCATGATATACCGTGTCTTGTCTGCCATGATATACCGTGTCTAGTCTGCCATGATATACCGTGTCTTGTCTGCCATGATATACCGTGTCTAGTCTGCCATGATATACCGTGTCTAGTCTGCCATGATATACCGTGTCGAGTCTGCCATGATATACCGTGTCGAGTCTGCCATGATATACCGTGTCTTGTCTGCCATGATATACCGTGTCTAGTCTGCCATGATATACCGTGTTGAGTCTGCCATGATATACCGTGTCTAGTCTGCCATAATATACCGTGTCTAGTCTGCCATGATATACCGTGTCTAGTCTGCCATTATATACCGTGTCGAGTCTGCCATGATATACCGTGTCTAGTCTGCCATGATATACCGTGTCTAGTCTGCCATGATATACCGTGTCGAGTCTGCCATGATATACCGTGTCTAGTCTGCCATGATATACCGTGTCTAGTCTGCCATGATATACCGTGTCGAGTCTGCCATGATATACCGTGTCTAGTCTGCCATGATATACCGTGTCTTGTCTGCCATGATATACCGTGTCTAGTCTGCCATGATATACCGTGTCTTGTCTGCCATGATATACCGTGTCTAGTCTGCCATGATATACCGTGTCTAGTCTGCCATGATATACCGTGTCGAGTCTGCCATGATATACCGTGTCTAGTCTGCCATGATATACCGTGTCTAGTCTGCCATGATATACCGTGTCTAGTCTGCCATGATATACCGTGTCTAGTCTGCCATGATATACCGTGTCTAGTCTGCCATGATATACCGTGTCTAGTCTGCCATGATATACCGTGTCTAGTCTGCCATGATATACCGTGTCTAGTCTGCCATGATATACCGTGTCTAGTCTGCCATGATATACCGTGTCTAGTCTGCCATGATATACCGTGTCTAGTCTGCCATGATATACCGTGTCTAGTCTGCCATGAAATACCGTGTCTAGTCTGCCATGATATACCGTGTCTAGTCTGCCATGATATACCGTGTCTAGTCTGCCATGATATACCGTGTCTAGTCTGCCATGATATACCGTGTCTAGTCTGCCATGATATACCGTGTCTAGTCTGCCATGATATACCGTGTCTAGTCTGCCATGATATACCGTGTCTAGTCTGCCATGATATACCGTGTCTAGTCTGCCATGATATACCGTGTCTAGTCTGCCATGATATACCGTGTCGAGTCTTATTCTGAGTGTATATTGGTCCAGGTCGTGGTCTAACCCCCCTGGGTCCCATCTGCTCCTCACCGTTCACTATTACACTTCTGTTTTCTCTACCATGGCCTAGATAGAGGAGAAGAGAGGGGGAGGAGGAAAGGAGAGTGGGAGAGGAGGGTGAGAGGAGAGTAGAGGAAGAGGAGTTAGAGTGTGCTCACTTTGCAGTCATGGTGTGATAACAACAGTAAAGGTGTTTTAGGCCATGGTCCTTGCTCACCATGATGGCTGTGTTTTCTACCAGTAGTGGGCGACGTCAGCGGCTTGACTGCATTCACATTCAGACTCTCAATAGGACAAGTAATAATGAGCAGGTGTGAGAAAGAGAGAGATAGCGACAAAGATAGAAGGAGACAGACAGAAAGCAAGAGAGAGATAGACAGAAAGAACGAGAGAGAGAGCACTACAAAGAGAGGGAGGGAGAAAAATACTTCCCGAGTCCTCTGTATCTGGACAGCTGTTGGTAGATTTGTCTCATCCTCTCTATGTTGAGTCGGCTGGCCTCTGCATGGTTCACCATGGGTTTGGGGTAGTCCACGCCGACCACACACCTGGCCGCCGACTGCACCTCTATGGGGGCGTTCCAAGGGTCGTAGATGTACCTGTCTGGCATGTCTTTCAGGACAGGTAAGTATCGCCTGCAAGCAGAAGAAGAAATTAAAACAGAGCATCGTCACAACTGCCAGAGGAGTTGGTTCAGCACCACATACAGACAGCAGTCAGACAGACTTACAGAACAGCCTTGCTAATATATGACTTGTTAAAGCAGATATTTTGATACTTTATGCGTTGATACTTTGTGTGTGTGCGCATGATGTGTGTGTGTGCATGTTGTTTGTGTGTGTGTGCATGTTGTTTGTGTGTGTGTGTGTGTGTGTGCATGTTGTGTGTGTGTGTGTGCATGTTGTGTGTGTGTGTGTGTGTGTGTGTGTGCGCATGTTTGTGTGTCTGTGCATGTTGTTTGTGTGTGTGCGTGTTGTGTGTGTGTGCATGTTGTTTGTGTGTGTGTGTGTGTGTGTGTGTGTGTGTGTGTGTGTGTGTGTGTGTGTGTGTGTGTGTGTGTGTGTGTGTGTGTGAAGTGTGTGTGTGTGCATGTTGTGTGTGTGTGTGTGTGTGCATGTTGTGTGTGTGTGTGTGTGTGTGCATGTTGTGTGTGTGTGTGTGTGCATGTTGTGCGTGCGTGTGTGCGCATGTTGTGCGTGCGTGTGTGCGTGTGTGTGTGTGTGTGTGTGTGTGTGCGTGAATTTAGATATACCAACCTGATGAAGTCTCCTTCTGGATCTATTTTTCGTCCGAAGCCCACAGGACAGTAGCAGTGGAAGAACTGCTGGAAGAAGGAACTGCAGGAGTGACACAGCCAGCTGCCTGCATTCACACTCCAGTCTGCATCCAGGAGCTGCTCCTCAAACACCTGACAGACAGGTAAACATAGTCAGATACACAGAACAACACAGTCATTCACACATAATGTCTCTACAGTTTTTTTTCATCCCCTCCTCCCAGCTAATCTACATGTCTTCTCTCCTCCAACCCTTATATCCCTCCTTCCACCCTCCTCATTACCTTCATTCCCTCCTCCCAGCTGATCCACAGGTCTCCTCTGGTGAGGAAGCAGGCCACAGAGTGTCTGGCCAGGTGGTGGATCCATCCTTCCTGCCTCAGCTGGGTCATGATGGCGTCGATCCAGGGAAGCCCGTCTTGGCCTCGGCCCACTTGGCCAGCGCCTCTGCGTTGCGGTCCCAGGGGATGCGGATACAGATGGGGTTGCCCTCCATCTTGTCGAAACGAGGGTTGTTAGTGGCAGCAGTACAGAAGAACTCACGCCACAGCAGCTTGTTGTAGAGGGAGATAGGAGGACTGTTGTTCATCTTCACCTGAGGTGAGGACAGAGAAGAGAAATATAACACAAGCAAAAAATAGAAACAACCTTGTGTGATAGTTGTGATCATTGTGAGTTGGGGTTAGTGTTCAGTATGGTGTGAGTTGGGGTTAGTGTTCAGTATGGATAGCTGTGTGTGCATGTACACTACCTCATTGTACAGCTCTGCCAGTTTGCTGTAGAAGAGTCGACAGGACAGACATCCAAAGCGGAGGTAGGGGCTGAGACCCAGAGGACTGGGGAGCAGGGGGCTGGCGGTGTTCCTGGGACGCTCAAAATTCACCTGCCATGTCTGGAGAGAAAGAAAGGTTTAATATATGATACATATATGATTTAAAACATAAGTCTGAGTCTGTGTGTGTGTGTGTTACGTACTGTGGAGAGGTCAGGTCTAAGTTGTTTTTCTACCCTGGTGAGAGCTTCACTCTCTCCTCCAGGCCACACAGCTGGAGCCAAGCCGTCAGTGTCAAAGCCTGGGGAGGGAAACAGGCACACAGCATGTTAAGCCACTTGTGGTAAAAGTATTGAGAAAATGTGTTTTTCACAAGTATGGATTTCAATGGGAACAATTGTGAAGTGTCTTACCCAGCTCCTCCAGTAGGGGCACTCCATACTTGTCCGTGTGGTTGTCTAAGACGGGGGTGACACATCGACCCATGCTGGCCTGGGACAGAGCCTCTACTGGGGAGTCCGGGGGCAGCATGGAGCCCACCAACATCTGGAAACGCTTGAAGGTGAGAGGAGGGTGACCCCCGTTCAGCGCCATGATCCTACAGAGAGAAGAGGAGGAGAGGGTTTCAATTCAGGGCTCGGTTTAATCCAAGCCTCCATGTGAAAATATAATCTGTGTGTCCCACTCACTTGTCCAGGTCGTAGAGTGTGTGTGAGGTCCTGCTGACCACCTCCACTCCTGCCTCTGTGGCCAGCTTCTTAATGGCTGCATCCCTCTCCTTACCAAATGGCTCAGAGTCACACTCAAACGTCAGCTGAGAGATGTTCCAGTCCTGAGAGGAGAGGACACAGCAAACACTGATACAGTAAGGTGGATACAGTTGAAGTCTGAAGTTTACATACACTTAGGTAGGAGTCATTAAAACTTGTTTTTCAACCACTCCACAAATTTCTTGTTAACAAACTATTGTTTTGGCAAGTCGCTTAGGGCATCTACTTTGTGCATGACAAGTATTTTTTCCAACAATTGTTTACAGGCAGATTATTTCACTTATAATTCACTGTATCACAACTCCAGTAGGTCAGAAGTTTACATACACTAAGTAGACTGGGCCTTTAAACAGCTTGGAAAATTCCAGAAAATTATGTCATGGCTTTAGAAGCTTTTGATTGACTCAAATGATGTCAATTGGCCTATTGGAGGAGTACATGTGGATGTATTTCAAGGCCTACCTTCAAACTCAGTGACTCTTTGCTTGACATCATGGGCAAATCAAAAGAAATCAGCTAAGACCCCAGAAAAATAATTGTCGACCTCCACAAGTCTGGTTCATCCTTGAGAGCAATTTCCAAATGCCTGAAGGTATCACATTCATCTGTACAAACAATAGTATGCAAGTATAAACACCATGGGACCACGCAGCCGTCATACCGCTCAGGAAGGAGACACATTCTGTCTCCTAGAGACGAATGTACTTTGGTGCGAAAAGTGCAAATCAATCCCAGAGCAACAGCAAAGGACCTTGTGAAGATGCTGGAGGAAACAGGTACAAAAGTATCTATATCCACAATAAAACGAGTCCTATATTGACATAACCTGACAGGCCGCTCAGCAAGGAAGAATCCACTACTCCAAAACCGCCATAAAAAAGCCAGACTACAGTTTTCAACTGCACATGGGGACAAAGATTGTACTTTTTTGAGAAATGTCCTCTGGTCTGATGAAACAAAAATAGAACTGTTTGGCCATAATGACCATTGTTTTGTTTGGAAGGAAAAGGAGGATGCTTGCAAGCCGAAGAACACCGTCCCAACCGTGAAGCACGGGGGTGGAGGCATCATGTTGTGGGGGTGCTTTGCTGCAGGAGGGACTGGAGCACTTCACAAAATAGATGGCATCATGAGGCAGGAAAATTATGTGGATATATTGAAGCAACATCTCAAGACATCAGTCAGGAAGTTAAAGCTTGGTTGCAAATGTCTTCCAAATGGACAATGACCCCAAGCATACTTCCAAAGGTGTGGCAAAATGGCTTAAGGACAACAAACTCAAGGTATTGGAGTGGCGATCACAAAGCCCTGACCTCAATCCTATAGAAAATTTGTGGACAGAACTGAAAAAGTGTGTGTGAGCAAGGAGGCCTATAAACCTGACTCAGTTACACCAGCTCTGTCAGGAGGAATGGGCCAAAATTCACCCAACTTATTGTGGGAAGCTTGTGGATGGCTACCCAAAATGTTTTACCTAAGTTACACAATTTAAAGGTAATGCAACCAAATACTAATTGGGTGTATGTAAACTTCTGACCCACTGGGAATGTGATGAAAGAAATACAAGCTGAAATAAATCACTCTCTACTAGTATTCTGACATTTCACATTCTTAAATTAAAGTGGTGATCCTAACTGACCTAAGGAATTTTTACTAGGATTAAATGTCAGGAATTGTGAAAAACTGAGTTTAAATGTATTTGGTTAAGGTGTATGTAAACTTCCGACTTCAACTGTATTTGCTGTCTCTGGGTTGAGGGTTTGGGTGAGGGGAGAGCGTATGGGTGAGCGGAAGACTGTAGGGGTGATGATGGGGTCTCACCTTAAAGAGTCGGGGGAAGATGTTGGCCGGCTGACCTCGGATCACAAACAGACGGGAGTTGAGCTTCCGGAGGCTTGTGTCTAGATCTTCCAGACACTGCAGCAGGAACCTGAAACACAGGAGTGGGAGGACAACCGTCACTATATGGCCATGCAGGAGAGGACACTGCTTTAAGGGTATTCTCACAGTGTGAAGAGACTCATGTTTGTGAGTTAAACCTGACACCATGTATGATTGAATAAAACCCTAATAAGTGCAACTAAAAGATACATTATTTAGAATGAAGAACGTGGTTGTGGGCCAGGATATAAATAAAAACAAAATTACTTTCCAAGAAGCAGACTGACGCCCTTTGACCATTATTAATATTAAGATGGTGATCGTATATACAGTATAATAGTGCAGGTTTCTGGCACAACCTGCATGACTGTAGGCCACTACAAGAGAGAGCGGTCTACAACAGAAACAGCCTAGCACACAGAGGCCAGTCACACCTTCACAACCTGCATGACTGTAGGACACCACAAGAGAGAGCGGTCTACAACAGAAACAGCCTAGCACACACAGGCCAGTCACACCTTCACAACCTGCATGACTGTAGGACACCACAAGAGAGAGCGGTCTACAACAGAAACAGCCTAGCACACAGAGGCCAGTCACACCTTCACAACCTGCATGACTGTAGGACACCACAAGAGAGAGCGGTCTACAACAGAAACAGCCTAGCACACAGAGAGAGGCCAGTCACACCTTCCCAACCTGCATGACTGTAGGACACCACAAGAGAGAGCGGTCTACAACAGAAACAGCCTAGCACACAGAGGCCAGTCACACCTTCACAACAAGCATGATTTCACAAAAACATTTGCCTTTTCGCATGTACCTTTCAAGCATTTATGGTCATTGAGGCACAGATTCTGTCCTTACTGTTGCAGCAGTAATATTTGGAATGAAACTGTGCAAATAACCTAGCAAATAATTGGAGAATACGCAAACATAGAATCCACTAACTTTCAATACAGAAGACAATGCTGTTAACACTACTTGTATCTTCAAAGCAGACAGAATTACAATATAGGCCTACTTCTGAAATCCTGCTCTGTTGGGCCTATACAACTACCTGATCTATGGATGTCAATATCCAGGCCTTCCACTGGCACATCTGATCACTCCATAGCCTACTTCTGTTTTCTCTAGCTTGGCCAGATAGTGGCAACCATCTAATGGGAGCTTTTCTGAGAACCACTAGATCACTACAACTAACCACTATAACATCTGGTCTGGGTCAATAAATTGGACTTCCAATTCACTTCTTGAATTGAAATGGGACAGACCACAACCCTGCCTACAACATCAACTTTGTAATACACTGAACAACACTGTTAAATAGTTAACACTGTAATAACACAATCAGAGCATACACAATGCATTTATGTCTACTGGGACAATATAACCTTATTGATTGGTTGGTTGATAGATGAATAGATAAGTTAGTTCTGCCTCACCTCCACCGGTTGACCCCCAGGTTGGAGGAGCCAGCGAACCAGGGGTCCAGGAAGTAGACACAGCGCACCGTGTCTGAATCCCGCACCGCCTCCAGCAGAGCCGGGTTGTCATGGAACCAGGGTTGCCTTTCCGGAACCAGTGGATGGAGTTCTTGGACATATTTGAAACAGGGACTGAAAAAAAAAATAGGGATTTCTTTTATGTTTAGAAGCCCCATATGTGCCATAGTGCAGGTTTTCCCAAACTCGGTCCTGCCCCCACGGGAGCACATTTTGTTTTTAGCCCTAGCACCACACAGCTGATTCAAATCATCAAAACTTGATAATGAGTTGGTTGTTTGAATCAGCTGTGTGGTACTAGGGGAGAAAAACTAAACGTGCCAACCAGGACCAAGTTTTCGGGAAACCCTGCTATAGAGAACAGGTCACCTTCAAAAAAAAAAAAGCAAGTTTGATTTTTTTTGGGTGCAAGTTATACTACATCTTTAAAGAGATGTAGTATAGAGAACTGGTCATTAAACACACTGGAATAGAGCTTCCCATCTTGTAGTTACATCTGTTTCATTCTGCCATTTCTATGAGTGAAATTAATGAGGAAGAATGGGCTTTTGAAACAAATTCCGAAAATAAGGTCTGAGATTAGTTAACACAGGTTTAGGAGATTTTATACATTTTGTTCTATCAGTCAGTTAACATTACCTTTATGAATTAAGCATTTATGTACTTTATATTCTTGTTTAGAATATGTAAATGCATAACAATTCACAAAAAGTGACATTAGCTGATGAAGATTATCACATAGAGCTAAACATTAGATCTCTTAAGCCTGTGTTTACCACATACCTTATTTTCGGCAGTTATCCAAAAACCCTACAATAACCCCATTCACTTCCCTGTTGGCTTTGGCCAAGGAGACATGACACTAAAAAGACTTTAGTCAGAAATAATGTAAAATGCTTGCAATGCTCACAGCACTTCCATTTGTCTTCAACTCTACCATGACATTATTTTCATATTTCTGTGACATGTATATAATATAATACATTTATATGATGTATACTGTCAAATGGGACTGAAACAAATATGGTCATCCAAAATAGTTTAGTTTCCTTCTACTCACTAAAAATAATAATTACAACAACAATTTTTGGAGACAATTCAAACAAAAATATTATATTCCTAAAAATAACAAAATATTGCTTTAGTTTTTATCAGCAGGCATGAAGAAAATGCAATAAATTTAGTTTCTCGATTTTTGAATAAACAGACGTTATATCACACAGATACAGGGCCGTTTAGAGCATTTCACAATGTAGGTCAATCTGGTGACCATAACAGCTAGACTGTTACAGTATCTGACCACAGCATCTTTCGCATTATATACATTGCATACCTGCACACAAATTGTTCAGAAAACTCAAGACACTTAAACACACATTCTATACCTAATCCAAGGAAATATCACTTTTTTGTTAACTGGCAATGCACAGCCTCGGAAGCGGGTAAATTACACGTACCTTGTGTAAGTGTAATACATGTTCCCCTACTTTATAAGGAATACACCTAATGTGTTATGATAACCAATAATTCCCAAAATGTACCTGTAATGTGTACTCAAGGATGTCTCTTATGTAGAGATTATCAGTGACAGTGTCGTTAAATCCCACGGGTGGTCTCTCAAAATGTAAATTAAACTGTCTAGGGTTTTCTTTCCAGGGTACAGTTCTACCAATGCAATAAATAGTTTCATAACTGTTCTAGCTACAGCTCATGCTCAATGTTCCAGTGAATAACACATGATATAGAAAATATATTAATAGATATGATGTCAGTTTCAAACCACAGTACCTTTACTGTCTAGTTAGAAATATCTATTCTCCCAGCGACAGGTCCCAACAAGCGACCTAGAAAAAAGACGTATCCAAATGGTGGATTTCCACGTTCCGCATTGGGCATGAACTCACGTTTCTGTGGCATGGCTCCGGAACACTTTGTGCAATATTTAGAGGCTTTTGGTGCACTAAATATGATTTTTTTGGGGGTGAAGTTTTCATTATGTGTTGAGCATTTTTATTTGACATGTAATACCTATATTTCGATGATCCGAATCCCCGCCCGGTTTTTATGTGTAACATGTGATTGGTTACTTTGGGAGAGACCCGGATGATCACTGGTGGTAGAATTTTTGAGTCCACTGGAAGCATTGATGGCTTGTTAAATAAATGGGCACAAGCTCAACTGTGTCGGTCTTGCGTATAACGTTAATTTATTCAAATTTTGAATAAGTAGATTAAATCATGCGTACACAAATCTAAGTAACAATAGTTAAACGAAAACACCCCAGTATCGACAAGTGAATCCATTCCTCATTGATTTTTGTTTGGGCAGTTTCAGCATCGCTTTGTTTGGGGTCCTTCGTTAGGTTTTAACGTTTTTAACGGCAGAGCTACAAACCAGTGTTTTGAATACATCAACTTGACTGTTTATTTTGATAAACGTGGTATCAAAATTGTTCAGCGATGAATTTAGAGTTGCTCGGTAATGATTATTTATCATTCTTCAATAATTGATTGGGGGCAAAAGCGCACGTAAACGAGGATACTGTAATCAGGCAGCAATACTAGCTAACGTTAGTACGTAACGAACGTTAGCTTGTTCGCTACTAGCCCTCAAACAATAAGAAGCAATGAATAGTTCAACTAAATGTCCCTAGTGTTAATCGTACATTGAGGCACAAGGTGAAATCATACAGCAAATGGCAGGAAACGAGTTTACGTTAGACAATGAATGAACGATCTGCGTATGTGAGGAACTGTCACTGCAATTAGAAGGAAAAACAGTAGCTTGATAGTCTATTTACTCTCTGCGGCTTGTGCTGCCCTATTCCAGTCAGTGATATTGAATCTGTCGTTTTAGCATAACGGCTTGCGATACGGTTTTAGAAACCTTTGGAACTTTACTAATACACAATGGTACTCGGCATCATCTTGATATGTGTAACAAAAGTTTAACATTCACCTTCTACTACCATTTCTGCCAAGCCGTCAACGCATAGTTTGATACATACGTTCGATAAATCCAAGGTATGCACCAGACAACGCAATGCTGCAAGGCAAACGCAGCGTTCCATTGGAAATAAAGTACTTCTGGTATGATCGTGGCGTAATACGCTAGCGTTACCGTCTGAATGGGCAAACCTAGGCATTACAGTACATGAATGGGCTAACCATATTATTTGTTTTCTACTACAGTCGTTCGGGCAGAACTATCCGGAGGTAGGCCATTCTTGTTCTAATGTTACCTGTAACTTGTCGACACATCTCTCACTCACATGCCCTCTCCCTCACAGTGAATGGTTATGCGTATATACTCATTCTAGTCATCAGAGTAGGACATAGCCAAGCAGTGCTCAACTTGAGGCATAGCAGAAGGTCCATTGAAAATATGACACAAAAATTGTCAACCAAACTTTACTTATTGATACTAATGTAATTCTCGATTTGGAAGGCACTGGTGTCTTATACTATTTTCTATATTTGCCGGTAGGACCCCGATAACAACAAATATTCAGAACAATTTAAAATCCACTTTTTGCACTGAGTTAGTTCTCTTACCATTGTAGCTGCCAGACATCTTACATTTCCCAACATATTTGCTGGAATTAGTTATTTCTAGGCGCCATGGTCACATCATGATAACAGCTTGTCACACATCGATCTACACACATGCTAGAGGCATTTCTCACTTGGTACAAATGTATTTCTGAATATTTCCTCATCGGAGTTCCACCAGCAACTAGAAACATTTGTTTTCCTACATTTTCCAAATCAGGAATGAAGGAAGTTCTATGCTGCTGTGGAGCAGGTTGAGAGCTTCAAGTTCCTTGGTGTCCACATCACCAACAAACTAACATGGTCCAAGTACACCATGACAGTCGTGAAGCGGGCACAACAAAACCTATTCCCCATCAGGAGACTGAAAATATTTGTCATTGGTCCTCAGATCCTCAAAAGGTTCTACAACTGCACCATCGAGAGCATCCTGACTGGTTGCATCACTGCCTGCTATGGCAACTGCTCGGCCTCCGACCGTAACACGGAACCCAAACCGGCTGCGCGCGTGCACTATCGTACATACATTTATTTTGTCCCCCTACACCAAACACGATCACGACACGCATGTTAAAATATCAACACAAACTCAGAACCAATTACATTAATTTGGGGACAGGTCGAAAATAATTTAACATGTATGGCAATTTAGTTCGTTAGCTTGCACTCGCTAGCTAATTTGTCCTATTTAGCTAGCTTGCTGTTGCTAGCTAATTTGTCCTGGGATATAAATATTGAGTTGTTATTTTACCTGAAATGCACAAGGTCTTCTACTCTGACAATTAATCCACACATAAAACGGCCAACCGAATCCTTTCTAGTCATCTAGTAACCAGAAGGTTGCAAGTTCAAACCCCCGAGCTGACAAGGTACAAATCTGTCTTTCTGCCCCTAAACAGGCAGTTAACTCACTGTTCCTAGGCCGTCATTGAAAATAAGAATTTGTTCTTAATTGACTTGCCTACTTGGTTGCCATGGCGCCGACAGAGATGGCCGCCTCACTTCGTGTTCCTAGGAAACTATGCAGTTTTTAGTTTTTTTACGTGTTATTTCTTACATTAGTACCCCAGGTCATCTTAGATTTCATTACATACAGTCAAGAAGAACTACTGAATATAAGATCAGCGTCAACTCACCATCAGTACAACCAAGAATATGATTTTCGCGAAGTGGATTCTGTGTTCTGCCTTTCAACCAGGACAACGGAATGGATCCCAGCCGGCGACCCAAAAAAACGACTCCGTAAAAGAGGGAAACGAGGCGGTCTTCTGGTCAGACTCCGGAGACGGGCACATCGTGCACCACTCCCTAGCATTCTTCTCGCCAATGTCCAGTCTCTTGACAACAAGGTTGATGAAATCCGAGCAAGGGTAGCATTCCAGAGGGACATCAGAGACTGTAACGTTCTTTGCTTCACGGAAACATGGCTCACTGGAGAGACGCTATCGGAGGCGGTGCAGCCAGCGGGTTTCTCCACGCATCGCGCCGACAGAAACAAACATATTTCTGGTAAGAAGAGGGGCGGGGGCGTATGCCTTATGGCTAACGAGACGTGGTGTGATCACAGAAACATACAGGAACTCAAATCCTTCTGTTCACCTGATTTAGAATTCCTCACAATCAAATGTCGACCGCATTATCTACCAAGAGAATTCTCTTCGATTATAATCACAGGCCATAAAGATCATCAAGGACAACAACCACCCGAGCCACTGCCTGTTCACCCCGCTATCATCCAGAAAGCGAGGTCAGTACAGGTGCATCAAAGCTTGGACCGAGAGACTGAAAAACAGTACTCTATATCATCTACTGCATCCTTATGTAATACATGTATCACTGGCCACTTTAACTATGCCACTTTGTTTACATTCTCATCTCATATGTATATGCTGTACTCGATACCATCTACTGTATCTTGCCTATGCTGCTCTGTACCATCACTCATCCATATATCTTTATGTACATATTCTTTATCCCCTTACACTGTGTATAAGACAGTAGTTTTTGAATTGTTAGTTAGATTACTTGTTGGTTATTACTGCATTGTCGGAACTAGAAGCACAAGCATTTCGCTACACTCGCATTAACATCTGCTAACCATGTGTATGTGACAAATAAAATTTGATTTGATTTGATTTTGATTTACTTAAATAAAGGTTAATAAAAAATCTCTCCTCCTTCCAGGCTTTTTCATCTTTGAACTTAAATGGTGATTGGCATCTACACTTTTACCACACAACCAGCAAAACATTTAGTCTTTCAATTACCCACGTGGGTATAACCAATGAGGAGATGGCACGTGGGTACCTGCTTCTATAAACCAATGAGGAGATGGGAGAGGCAGGACTTGCAGCGTGATCTGCATCAGAAATAGGAATGACTTCTATTTTAGCAACTCAGACTCGTTGGCGCGTGAGAGCAGTGTGGGTGCAATAATTGAATAACATGGATTTCTACATTTATTTTGCGACGGAACGGCCCAGTACATCACTGGGGCCAAGCTTCCTGCCATCCAGGACCTCTATACCAGGCGGTGTCAGAGGATGGCCCTAAAAATTGTCAAAGACTCCAGCCACCCTAGTCATAGACTGTTCTCTCTGCTACCGCATGGAAAGCGGTACTGGAGCGCCAAATCTAGGTCCAAGAGGCTTCTAAACAGCTTCTACCCCCAAGCCGTAAGACTCCTGAACATCTAGTCAAATGGCTACCCAGACTATTTGCATTCCCCCTCCTCCCCATTCTCTGTTGTCATCTATGGTAGTCACTTTAATTAGCTCTACCTATATGTACATACTACCTCAACTAACCGGTGCCCCCGCACATTGACTCTGTACCGGTACCCCCCTGTATATGTTGTTATTTTTTACTGCTGTTCTTTAATTATTTGTTACTTTTCTCTTATCCATATTTTTTTGAAACTGCACTGTTGGTTCGGGGCTCGAAAGTAAGCATTTCACTGTAAGGTCTACTGCACCTGTTGAATTCGGTGCATGTGACTAATAGAATTTGATTTGAAGTTAAAGGTATAATCCACCCCAAACCACTAATTCCTATGAGCTACACAATAATAGCAATGTCAATTTCAGCATGTGAAGTAACTAGCTAGCTGTAACGTCGCGGTAACAAACTGCTCTATCAATTCAGGAGTTTATCTCACCAAGTTCAATTTGCAGTTCTCTACCCTGAGTGAGTGCAAGAGTACTTTTCTGTGGCAACAACGGCCCTTTCCCACGTTTCCGACACAGGGCTCATTGCGTGATGATGGTACTTGAAGGAGAAACTGAGTTGAATAATTTGGTACACTGTTGAGCACCTCTAAGCGAAATATATACATTGTCATGACGATATAAATAGATGGATGTGTTATAGACAAATATGCCCATACCCGCTATTGGCTGATTTGGAGTGCAGGTAATTGTTTTAAAAGTGTTATGAAATGTGATGCAATTATTCCCTATCTCCATTGACGAGAACCATGTAACTTTAGCTAGCTATGACGCGTTCCCACACGATTTTCTAATTTCACAGATGGACCACTTAGAAGTTAAATAATGGGGACATTTTTTATTGAACATAGGCTTTCAACACATTGACAGGAGTCTCATGATTTTTATTTGTGGGGGTGGATTATCCCTTGAAGGTTGGTTGAACTTTTTGTGGACTATCTGCTAGACCACAAGCGTTTAGCTATGCACAGGAGGTTCGAGCACAATTTGGCTAAGTAGAAAATCGATATACAAATATATATGTGTGTTTGTGTGTGTCTTGACATGGTTGATGTCTCGTTGGCAGAAGGCAGATGGCACTCTGGACTATCAGTATGGCTCTCTCGCCTCTGGCGGTGGGGTGCCACGACAGACGCATCGTAATTTCGGACTTCCTGACAAGGGGCATCGCCAAGATTATCAGTGCTCACATCCATCCAGTCTGAAAACAAACTATGGCCACAATAAAGTAAAAACACCAGCAAGCACACCATTCAGAATCCACAAACCATGTTTATATATGCTCAAATGTTCTTCTTGTATTTTCTCATAAACCATAATTTTGTTCCAGAGCCCTTGTCAAGGGGTGTATTGACTGTGGTTCTGAATCTTAACCTTCCTAAATGTTTCCCTGTGTGTCTGCAGTTGGAGTCGAGATGGGCACAAGCTGGTGAGTGCGTCAACAGATAACATCCCGTCCCTGTGGGACGTCCGAACTGGAGACTGACCAAAGGTTCCGCTTACCCTCGCCCATCCTAAAATTGTATGCAGTTGGAGTCGAGATGGGCACAAGCTGGTGAGTGCGTCAACAGATAACATCCCGTCCCTGTGGGACGTCCGAACTGGAGACTGACCAAAGGTTCCGCTTCCCCTCGCCCATCCTAAAATTGTAGTACCACCCCAGAGACTTGAGTATATATCTATATCTACCTCGTCCTACACCTCAGCCCAGTCTTATCCTTTCTAACTAATTGTAACTCCTAACTTCATCCATCAAACTACAGTTAGTAGTACCGTCCCCACCTACCTGGGAGTATATATATCTATACCTCAGCTCAGTATATACCTCCACCTTAGCTCAGCATATACCTCCACCTTAGCTCAGTATATACCTCCACCTTAGCTCAGCATATACCTCCACCTTAGCTCAGTATATACCTCCACCTTAGCTCAGTATATACCTCCACCTTAGCTCAGCATATACCTCCACCTTAGCTCAGTATATACCTCCACCTTAGCTCAGCATATACCTCCACCTTAGCTCAGCCTACACCTATGCCTCTTATGCTTCCTAACTGATTGTCACTCCTAACCTCAACCCATCAAACTACAGTACCACTCAACAGACCTTTGAGTATCTGTATGGAATAATGGAATACTTGTATGGAAAGCACCCCTTGAAATCCCAACCTGTCCCCTCCCGTTGTGTTTCAGGGACAAGGTCCTGGTGTGTCCTATGAAGTCAGCCCCGGTACTGCTGACGCTGTCACTCTAAACATGTGGTTCTGCCCGTGGATGACGACTCTGACCTGAACGTGGTGGCGGCCTTCGACCGGCGGGGGGAGTGCATCTACACCGGCAACACCAAGGGAAAGGTCAGAGGTCACCAGTGGACACAGTTTAGATTTGACACCTTGTTTATTTATTTGTGAATCATACATACTAATTTTGTCATATTATTTTTCTATTTAGCACTTTATAAACAATATATAGGTTGTGTATGTGTGTGTGTGCTGATTGTTTTCATTGATGTGACCTTGCAGATTCTGGTTCTGAACACGGACACACAGGATCTGTTGGCATCGTTTCGGGTTACGACAGGGACCAGCAACACTACAGCCATCAAGTCCATAGAGTTTGCACGCAAGGGCAGGTGAGAGAACTGACAGTGACCTACTCACCCTCACCCCCTTGGTTTTTCTTTGGAGATATTCTTTTTTGCCTCGTTTCAGGGGGATAAATAATTTTTGTAATTGTCTTTAGACTAACAGGATGAATAGTAACTCATTGTGCTGATGAACTTTGACCTGACCTTGTGCTGACCTATGAACCCTGACCTCTCTTCAGTGGCACCCTTTGCGGCCAATCATCGCCTCCATCTCCAGCGGAGTGGTGTCCATCTGGGCTCAGAACCAAGTGGTTCTGACAACACAGGTTTGACCTGAGTTCTATACCCTGGATCTGGTCTGGGTGCTGGACTGGTCTTTTTGCTATTGGCTAGGTCTTGAGATTGAGTGATTACACTACGTTTGTAAGGCAATGATGAAGGGGTGATTCCATGCCAGCATAATGGGAGGACATTATGAAACTATTCTCCAGACCCTAGCGGGAACACAGAGTACAGAGAGATATAGCAATATAATATTCAGGGCTGTCTAACTGGAGTATAAGGCAGCCAATTTCTTTGTGACGTTTTCGGTCCTCAGATACAGAGAGCCGTCAAACCCTGTCTGCAGGTGAAGAGATCCCAATGAATGTCCCAGGAGAATAAAGGTACGTCCTTGTATACCATTGATTATACAGTGCATTCTGAAACTTTTCTGACTACTTGACATTTCCCACATTTTGTGAGATTTTGTACGTGCCTTGTGCTGACATTACATTTTTGGGGTGCAAATTGATCTTTTGTAATCTAGGTGGTGAAATGTCTGACAGCAGGAGATGGGATCCTTAGCTAATAACATACACACAACTACTACTACCACCACGTTCAATGCCAGATACTTTTCTCCAAGGAAGTCTGTGATAATGAAGACCTTTTGCCTAAGACTACCACAACAATGACATTGTCTATGCTAAATGTGTTTAAATTGTAACGAGGAAAAAATAGTTGTGGTATAAGAAATACATTTTATTCAACAGTGCTTGGAAAAGCAGAGATGACAAAATACTTTTTGTTTCACCCATACATCAATATTATTAAAGAACAGTATGTTTATAATATCATAAACCAAGTCTTTTATAAATTACAAATTACATTTTCTATATTCATACGTTTTAAAGGGAGCTTTTGTCATGACAAGGTGAAGGTGCCCTCCTCAAATGGCACAACAGAATCTTTCAGATTGACCAAAGCACAGCATATAGCAACCATCTCGTATACTTGAGGGATGTCTCCTTTCATATCTGGAAAAGGACAAAGAGGTAGAAGTAGATGCTGCTGTAGCATTGCTCATCTTCCCAGTGGGAATCCAGTCGACATGGTGTCTTGATAAAGGTCAACCTACAGTAGTACATCAACAAATGAAAAGCAAACCTGATGTTAGAATATCACTTCTTCAGGTCACCGATACCACCAGGGCTCTTAATAGTTTGCTTCCTGTTTAATTCATTCAGGTGTTTAGTGTCACATAAAGATTACATTTATTGTCGGGCTTGAACAATGAATATATGATATCCACTGGAGTTTTCTGGGACAATAATGTCCTCCAAGCTATATGGATGTCATATTGTATAATTTGTCTCCCCTTTTCATGGTCATGGCTAGAAAGGATCCAGCTTTTGTCAAATGAACATATTTGACATTTCGTAACACATTAGGAGAATTATGTTAAGATTAGGAAACAGGCTAACTAAAATGAACAAAAATTACTTTTGACAAAAGCTGAATCCTTTTAGCCAGGATTCCTTTTTTTATAGGCCTAGATTACGTGGTTGCATTCAAGACAAGGTCGTTTTTATTGATCTGTTGTCGGTAGAGTAGGCCTAGGCTACCGTCCTATAAAAAATGATTTGGCTAATTTCTCCAGTCATATAAAGTGTAGTAGAATTGCATGAAATGTTTATCAAAGGCCACATTTTTCCTTTGGAAAGGAAACAGCTCTGATATAGCCTATTAACCTATGCCACTACGTGCTCAATAGCCTAAATTATCACTATCATATCTAGTCATAACATTAGGAAAAGTAGGCTTACATTTGTCTGCAATTGTGATGAGGCATGCAGTCCTTTGTCATAAAGGACTGCATGCCTAAGACCGAGTGTAAGGTCGCTACTACAGACCCTGGTTCGATTCCAGGCTGAATCACAACCGGCCGTGATTGGGAGTCCCGTAGGGCAGCACACATTTGGCCCAGTGTCGTCTGGGTTTGGCGATGGTATGGCTGTCATTGTAAATAAGGATTTGTTCTTAACTGACTTGCCTAGTTAAATAAAAAATGAAAGTAAAATTTTGGGGGTGAAAAATAGCTTCCCCAGTACTTTAAACTCACGCAACACATGCTAATTGCTAGACTACAAGCTCATTTTGGCTAACTTAGTGTTGTTGTTAACACCTAGCATAACAGCTAAACTAAACTCGAAATCATTCAGACTTAATTTACCAGTGAGGAAATGAAACTAATAAATAAGCCTATGTGACAGGGATGATAGGATTTGGCCCACTATTATAAAGTGTTGATATTTACATTTTATTACATCAACTTTTTTTTGCTTATTGTCTCGAGAATAAAAACGTTTTAGTTGGTTCGCGAGTCCTTTATACACACATGTACTGATATTGTATCATATAATAGCACTCACAACTTTCCAAGAAAAACAAAAATGGAGACATTTATTATTATTATAAAAAATAATGTAACCTTATTTAACTAGGCATGTCATTTATGGTCTGTATGCATATATTTTAGGCTATTTATACAGAGAAGGGGTCTAAAATCTGTTTAACCTGGATTTAAGATCATATGACCATAGTTTAGGTTTCTGATATCACATGCCTTACTTTTATTTTCCTGCGTAAGGAAATCAGGATTATGCCTCGACTGCCATTCATTCCAGTTAGACTGATTTGGGTGTCTCCCTGGCCAATATGGCAGCCATTTTAATCCCACTCTGGAACTTTGAGGGTTTATAACATAGCCAGCCAGCACTAGTCATTTAATAGGCTTTCTTTGGTCTGTACCAAGGATCAGAGGGTCTTTAAAAAAAAGGAGGCATAGGTCTATAAAGGTCCTAAAAGGACTACTTTCATCATGATTTAAAAAATAATGTTATTTAGTTTGTTTTGTGAACAACTTTCTATATAGTTTTTTTTTTTCAGAAGCGATTTACAGGTATTTTTTTATTTGATTATTTTTATTTCACCTTTATTTAACCAGGTTGGCCAGTTGAGAACAAGTTCTCATTTACATCTGCGACCTGGCCAAGATAAAGCAAAAGCAGTGCGACAAAAACAACAGAGTTACACATGGAATAAACAAATCTACAGTCAATAACACAATGTAAAAATCTGTATACAGTGTGTGCAAATGAAGTAAGGAGGTAAGGCAATAAATAGGCCATAGTGGCGAAGTAATTATCATTTAGTAATTAACACTGGAGTGATAGATGCGCAGATGAGGATGTGCAAGTATAAATACTGGTGTGCAAAAGAGCAGAAAAACAAATATTGGTTGAGGTAGGTAGTTGGTTGGATGGGCTATTCACAGATGGGCTGCGTGCAGCGATCGGTAAGCTTCTCTGACAGCTGATGCTTAAAGTTAGTGAGGGGAAAAAAGTCTCCAACCTCAGTGATTTTTGCAATTCGTTCCAGTCATTGGCAGCAGAGAACTGAAAAGAAAGGCGGCCAACTGAGGTGTTGGCTTTGGGGATGACCAGTGAAATATACCTGCTGAAGTGTGTTCTACGGGTGGGTGTTGCTATGGTGACCAGTGAGCTGAGATAAGGCGGAGCTTTACCTAGCATAGACTTATAGATGACCTGGAGCCAGTGGGTTTGGCAATGAATATGGAGCGAGGACCAGCCAACGAGAGCATACAGGTCGGAGTTGTGGGTGGTACATGGGGCTTTGGTGACAAAACGGATGGCACTATGATAGACTGCATCCAATTTGTTGAGTAGAGTGTTGGAGGCTATTTTGTAAATGACATCGCCAAAGTCAAGGATTGGTAGGATAGTCAGTTTTACGAGGGTATGTTTGACAACATGAGTGAAGGAGGCTTTGTTGCGAAATAAGAAGCCAATTCTAGATTTAATTTTGAATTGGAGATGCTTAATATGAGTCTGGCAGAGTTAGCCAGACATCTAGGTATTTATAGTTGTCCACATATTCTAAGTCAGAACCGTCCAGAGTAGTGATGCTAGTCGGGCGGATGGGTGGGGCATCGATCGGTTGAAGAGCATGTATTTCATTTGACTAGCATTTAAGAGCAGTTGGAGGCCACAGAAGGAGTGTTGTATGGCATTGAAGCTCGTTTGGAGGTTTGTTAACACAGTGTCCAAAGAAGGGCCACATGTATACAGAATGGTGTCGTCTATTCAAAGTCATATTCATTCAGATATTTTCATACATTCAGTTATAATATTTGCATTTCATACTTTCCTGTACCTGTGGGCTGCCACTCGAAAGAAGAAAAATGCATACAAAGACAAAGAACTGCATGAACAGTTTTGTAATATTCTGTATGCAAGGAAAATAAAGAAGGCTCTCCAACCCCCTCAGTCCCCATGCACACGCCCGCACCCTCCCTCCCCACCCAGAAACCATATCTTCCACCCCGCCTAGCCCCCCTTCACCCGCATTATCATATTTCCTCAAACCATTACAATCCATGATATCGCCAAGGGTATAGATACCACATTTGGACCATTGGGGCAAGGCATTATTGTTAAATATTAGAGTGGCCATTTCAATCCCAGTTGCATAGATTTTCAATTTTGCAGCAAATAGAAATTGTGTGACTAAATAATAGGGCTAAAGCGTAGTTTACATTTGTTTAAGAGAGAGATCAATGAACACCACATCTTCCAGGGCAATTAGAGCCACCATATTTCTCTCTGTTCTCAGCCAGGGAGAGGAAGAGTCATGTCTAAACCAATTCAAAATTGGGGGGTGAAATGCTAAATGCCCTCTCTGTATATTTGTTAATTTAGTCTGGGATCTCTTACCTTTTCATATACATTTTGAATACGCTCTGAATTTTATCCCAATAGCCGGAAGGGGGAGACTCATTCAACCAAGGCAATGTATTCAATTTCACAATAGAAATTCTGCCGGTGAGAGCAACTGCGACTAGTCCATTCTACTGAGGTCTGATTGAATTGATTTTAGCCTTCTGTTAAGTTTTTGGCAATGGTTTTATCTAAAGAAGGAAATATACTGTATATATTCCTAAATATTTAAAATGACAAACAATTGGATTCCATATGTAGAGATGGAGTCATCTGTCGCATTCTTGAGGGGGAGTAAGGCAGATTAGGTTAGATTTATTTTATTTTTGAGATGTAGCTGAATTTGTTCATAATCTTCAAAGTGTTTGGGAGAGATTGAGATACTTTATCTAAATAATGTAAGATATTGTCTGCGTATAATGAGATGACGTAATTCGTAGGCTTGAGAGATATTGGTGTCATTTCTTTTGATTTTCGAACTGCCTGGGCTAGGGGCTCCATTGAAGAAGAAAAACAAATAGCAGAGGTGAGAGAGGTTCACCTTGCTTACTACTTCTAGTGATTCTGAATGGAGCAGAGCGGGTATTGCGTGTTATTACTATGGCTAAGGGAGTTGACATATAGAATCATTACTGCAAAGCTTGCTAGCCAGTAGAACACAGGGTCGATTACCATGGAAGTAATGGTTGAGTCTAACTCGATGGATGGCAAATTCTACTCTCTGTCTAATAAAAGAAAATGGTTTGTGATACAAATGTAAAAAGCATGTTAAAGGTAGACTCAGCGAAATGACGTTACCTCGAGCAGCACCGCAGATATTGAGATGAGTGAGATGAAGACTTCTCTCTAACACAGTCACACACAATGTCTGCACATGTACACGGGTTCATGTCACGCTGTTTACAGTGTGGTAGCCAGTGCACCAAGACAGCAGAGAAGTTGACAGAAATTGACCCATTATGCTGTTTACTTTCTGCATCTACATCATATTGCTGAGTCTACCTTTAAACATCCTTCCTCCCAATGAAGAGTTGAGAATTGCCAGAACAGTTTGGAGTACCAAAAATATTTTGGGGCTATACTGGCTTGGAATCGCTCATGAAGCACTGTTGAAAGAGGAATCATTCAGGAGTCCACAAGATTCCAGAATCATAAACCAAAACTGTCTACTGATGAGGATGGATGTTGTGGATCTAATAGAATGGGTTGGTTAATTCATTCCATCCTGGGATTTTGTGTTCAGGAAAACTGGAGTGCGTTCGCCCCAGACTTTAAGGAGCTGGATGAGAACGTGGAGTACGAGGAGAGAGTCTGAGTTTGATATAAAAGACGAGGATTAAAGTGAACCTGAACATACAGGTACACACACACACACAAACGCGTGCATAAATGGAGAGACATTGCTGCTTGTCAGGGACTTATTTGTGTGTGTGTGCCCCAGGTGCGGATGCTGCGGAGGATGAGGAGGTGGATGTGACCTCTTGACCCCATTGTGGCTTTTTGCAGCAGGTGAGTGTGTGTGATGATGATGAAGGTAGACAGGTGTTGTGGTGGTGATACTTTTATAGCTTTAAATAGGCAAGGCAATTGAATAGAAATATAATTGCAACACAATACTGTGTTAGTGATGAGGAGCTAGAAGACTTCAAGGCCTTGTTCTACCTGCCCATCGCTCCAGAGGTAGAGGACCCTGAGGAGAATCCATTTGGTCCCCCTCCGGATGCAGCCGTCCAGACCGCCCCCACAGAAGATGGTTCTTCCCACACAGGGCGGGGACAAGAAGCAGCACCAGCCATCCTCAGAAGGAGCCCCGCCCAAAAAGAAGGCCATACCACCACCATCATCAAGCTACAAGGGGTGCCCAGTGATGGTGAGAGTCAGAAGAACACACACACACACACACACAACCATTTTTAACCATTGATTGGATACCTATTTGACTTGTGTATTCTCCCCCCCCCCAGAGGTGCACCCCTTACTGGGGGTGAAGGGAGACAGCAAGTCCAAGAAGAAGACGGCAGGGCGGCCGAAAGGCTCCAAAGGTAAAGAGAAAGACTTCCCCTTCAGGCCCAAACCCTACAGGGGGGACAGGGTCTACCCTGATGAAGTGGGAGGAGGAGGGAGGAAGGGCAGAGTGGAGGGGGGCATTACTGCTGCAGGTAAGGATGTGATATGATATGACGCCACAATGGGGAGCTATGCTGATCCTGCTAGCTACAATGCTTCACCAGCCATCTGCTCCCGCGGCCTGGCTAGGCCCACCCTACAAACACCCTTTAACTGAGCCCAAACCGCCCACTATCCCCAGGCCCCCAACCCCCCACCCTACATCCCACCCTCCTCCTTAACTCTGCTGATTAGGAACTGATTCTGGGACAGATTTGAAATGTGGTGGGACTAATCTGAACAAAATCAAGAGATTCTCCCCACTGTCAGGGTTTGGGTTAGTTGTAATTCTGGCTTTCTGGTTGTTGGTTTGGTTTCCAATATGGCCACCGGCCAGCCGACTGACCTGGGGCTAGATGGCTTTATACTGACCTGACCTGCGGCTGGTTTGTCTACTTCCTGCTTGCCCTTCCTGCTCCACTCCGGCCTCGCTCTTCCCTGGGCTTGTGTGTCTGTGGTGGATGGGTATATCCAGGTTTGTGTCTATGTTGGATGTGTTTGGGTGTTTTGTATATTTGTGAAATCAATTCTGCTCTAAGATCTGTGATGTTTGCTGTGCTTTTTTTAAAACAACTGTCAAGTCATCCTGCTGGACCACAATGCAATGCAAAACTGAGCTGTCATAAGCTGTGTTCAAAGTTCTTCTCAGTTTTTTGTTGGTTAAAAACAACTCATGGTCCCTTGGGACCTATGCAATGTTATTGGGTCAAATTGCATCAGTGATTCAAAAGGAGAAATTTACAGATGTTTGCTATGAAAATACATTGGTGAAACCTTGCAAGCAAGCAGTGAGGGAATTTCTTCTTTTTATTTTTCAATGCACCTCCAAAAGCATATTTTTTTCAAATTGCATTATTGAAAAACTGTTATGGTAAGAGATTATACACCTGAAATGCCTCCACTTTGAATTCTGTGTTTATTTCATGTTGACCATACTGTCTGTTCTGGGAAAAGCATGAAATTGATAGACTATAATTTCTGTACCTGGGAAGAAGGTAAGACAGACAATATTTAGTGTTCAAGCCAAGGACAGGTCCTGAGTGTTTCTCCTCAGTAGATAAGGAGTATGTTCATTGTGAGATGTCTTCTATTTATTCTATGTGATATTCTTGGTGTCTTTCCTATAGGGAGCCTGGTTTCACAGTCCTTCAAACATCATGATATTGTGGGTCTGGACTGAGACAGCAGCTTGGTTCTGGAAGGAGAAGGACAGGCACCTGAACATTTTTTTTTTACTCTCCTAAACTCAAAAGACAATTTGTGACATCACTCAAGACTCTCATTATGACATCACAGCCTTCTATCAGTCAGGCTGTTGACTGTGGGGTTTCGTAAACCCACAGGCTGTCTCTCTTTCTGTGTTGCCATGGTTACTTGGATTATCTCCCTTCTATCAAAGACTGCTGTATGAGACCTAATAATATCACAGGTTTGGATGAGAGTTCTGACTGGTAACTCTATGCCCCAGCAACATGGCAGATTCTCACTTTCTCTTTTTGCAGTTTTTGGTACTAGTAACAGAAATGGACCAAGAGACGGGTGGCATGTAGCCTAGTGGTTAAGAGCTTTGGGCCAATAACTGAAAGGTTGCTGGTTTGAATCCCCGAGCAGACTAGGTGAAAAATATGTTGGATGTACCCTTGAGCAAGGCACTTAACCCTAATTGCTCTTTTAAGTCTCTCTGGATAAGAGCGCCTGCAAATGACTCATGTAGAAGAGGGAAGCAACAATCTGCAATAGTAAAGGATCACCTCTTCTCCATGTCTGTCTTTTTCTCTGTAGTATGACTACAGATATAATAATCTGCAGTGTAGTGTGTCCCTCCCAACTTGTCTGCTTTTAACTCCTATATATATATATATATATATATATATATATATATATATATATATTTATTATTATTAAACCTCTTTTGATTTTGGTGATGCCACCTCTGTAATTATTGAGTCTTCCTGACTGGAGTTTCTTGTCTGTGGAAGAATAGGGGGTTTCCTGCCAAAACCCACTGCCTTTTCCCAGGATAAATATGTGAGAAACCGTTAAATTATTTATTTTTAAATTATATGAACAGCATAATGTGAAATGGAACCGTTAAATGATATGAGATGTCTAAACCTGTCTTCTCTGCTATCTGCATGATGAATCATCAACGCTCAGGGTGGGGACAGAGACCGCACCTCAGTAGGCTATGGAGCGCAGTCCATCTATCATCTTATGGGAACTTTTTTTTCTTGTGACAGTTGGGCCTACAGTGCATTTGTGCATTGCCTATACTACAGTATGAATATATAACAACTGAATGCACATCTAATTTACACATCTCCACCTGGCTTTCAGGGGTCACCTTACTTTTTCATAGTAAAGATCTATATATTTTTTATTTGCAGCTGCAGAGTTTTAAACAGCCTATTACTAGGATACCATTGCTATAAATCAGTGCACATTTGAACACTGTCGTTCTCCATTAATTCCATTCAAATTGAGTCCAAAATAGATAATCCTGTTCAAGATTGGTGTGTGTGTGTGTGTGTGTGTGTGTATATGTGTATATATATAATATGTTTGTATATACAGTTGAAGTCGGAAGTTTACATACACCTTAGCCAAATACATTTAAACTCAGTTTTTCACAATTCCTGACATTTAATCCTAGGAAAAGTTCCCTGTTTTAGGCCAGTTAGGATCACCACTTTATTTTAAGAATGTGAAATGTTAGAATAATAGTAGAGTGATTTTATTTCAGCTTTTATTTCTTTCATTACATTCCCAGTGGGTCAGAAGTTTACATTCCCAGTGGGTCAGAAGTTTACATACACTCAATTAGTATTTGGGAGCATTGCCTTTAAATTGTTTAACTTGGGTCAAACGTTTCAGGTAGCCTTCCACAAGATTCTCACAATAAGTTGGGTGAATTTTGACCCATTCCCCCTGACAGAGTTGGTGTAACTGAGTCAGGTTTGTAGGCCTCCTTGCTCACACATGCGTTTTCTGTTCTGCCGAGAAATGTTATATAGGATTGAGGTCAGGGCTTGGTGATCGCCACTCCAATACCTTGACTTTGTTGTCCTTAAGCCATTTTGCCACAACTTTGGAAGTATGCTTAGGGTCATTGTCCATTTGGAAGACCCATTTGTGTCCAAGCTTCAACATGATGTCTTGAGATGTTGCTTCAAAATATATCCACATAATTGTCTTTCCTCGTGATGCCATCCATTTTGTCAAGTGCCCCAGTCCCTCCTGCAGCGAAGCACACAACATGATGCTGCCAGCCCCGTGCTTCACGGTTGGTTCTTCGGCTTGCAAGCCTCCCCCTTTTTCCTCCAAACATAACAACGGTCATTATGGCCAAACAGTTTTTGTTTCATCAGACCAGAGGACATTTCTCCAAAAAGTATGATCTTTGTCCCCATGTGCAGTTGCAAACCGTAGTCTGGCTTTTTTATGGCGGTTTTGGAGCAGTGGTTTCTTCCTTGCTGAGCGGCCTATCAGGTTATGTCGATATAGGACTCGTTTTACTGTGGATATAGTTACTTTTGTACCTGTTTCCTCCAGCATCTTCGCAAGGTACTTTGCTGTTCTTCTGGGATTGATTTGCACTTTTCGCACCAAAGTACGTTCATCTCTAGGAGACAGAACACGTCTCCTTCCTGAGCGGTATGACGGCTGCGTGGTCCCATGGTGTTTATACTTGCGTACTATTGTTTGTACAGATGAACGTGGTACCTTCAGGTGTTTGGAAATTGCTCCCAAGACTTGTGGAGGTCTTGGCTGATTTCTTTTGATTTTTCCATGATGTCAAGCAAAGAGGCACTGAGTTTGAAGGTAGGCCTTGAAGTACGTCCACAGGTACACCTCCAATTGACTCAAATGATGTCAATTAGCCTAACAGAAGCTTCTAAAGCCATGACATAATTTTCTGGAATTTTCCAAGCTGTTTAAAGGCCCAGTCAATTTAGTGCATGTAAACTTCTGACCCACTGGAATTGTGATACAGTGAATTGTAAGTGAAATAATCTGTCTGTAAACAATTGTTGGGAAAATGACTTTACTTAAAGTCGATGTCCTAACCAACTTGCCAAAACTATAGTTTGTTAACAAGAAATTTGTGGAGTGGTTGAAAAACAAGTTTTAATGACTCCAACCGAAGTGTATGTAAACTTCCAACTTCAACTGTATAATGTTCGGGAGCCTAGCTATATATTTTATTTTACCTTTATTTAAGCATGGAGTCACCATATTGGATAACGGCACAATAATTTGGCCTTCTTTGGGCTTGGACTCATAAAGTTTCCATTGTGTATTTTTCATCAGGCTCAGGTTTGAATGTTCAATCAAGGTGTATTTATATGCTTTAGAATGACACTTCCGGGTTTGGCGGGAAATACCGGGGAGGAAAGTGATTTATTCTTGGGATGGAACATTTGTAAAATTCCGGGAAAATATTCAACCCTATTACACAGTACACATACTGTAGTATGCTCTCCACCAATCAGAGCTAATGCAGTCCAGTCACCATTGTAACCTTCAGAATACTATGACACAGGTTTGTGCCACATGATGTCGCTGCTGCAGCACCAATCTCCCAGCACAGCGGAGTGGAGCCTGGTGAGGTATAGCCTTACTGCCTGGCAAAGCTACATGGTGATAATGAATAGCTTTTCTCTGTCATTTGGATTCCATTTTGTGCTTCTGCACAGTTGGATTCCATTTTGCCTTTATTTTAAAAAGAACTGACAAAAAAATTGAGAGAAATATGGATTGTGATTGAGAATAGAGAAAAGACACATAGCCAACTGGCCAGTTCTACATCAGATCCCAGTGTGTGCATTGTTTATCTGGTAGAGTGAACCAACTTTGAGTGTTGCAGATGAAAATGTACCATATAGGAAAAAAATCACAGTTGTCTGACTGTGTGTGTCTGCACATCTGGCCACCCTCTCAGGCTGTCAGGGTGATAAAGGAATGAGTGAATGGGCAGAAAAAGGAGTGTTTCCTTAGCATGGCTGACTGGCTCATCATTCACACTGGTTAAATAAGACTGAGCTCATTAGATGATTGGCCAGATGTATCGCGTGTTGGTGTTCTGGTGTTGGGTGGGTTCTGCTGACGACATGGGTTTGGAGTCAGGCTATGGGCAGGCTGGAAGAATTTAAACCAGGAAGAAGTCTCATTCAGATCAATGTCAGATACTCAAGTGACACCCTATGCTACCTTGGCTGAAGACAGTACTGTGCCATGGCCTATAGCATGCACTATGATGGTGTTGACCAGAGTGTTTATGTGGGGTCGGCGTGCACTTTATGAAGTATGTGAAATAGGGTGTCATTTTAAGGTTTGCTCAAGGAATCTATTTCCCATGGTTGTCAGCTATTTACAGTACATGGTATAATCTTTCCAGATATCAGATCATCTCTGTAATGACTGATGGCTGACCACCAAGTTATCATAATCAAAACCTGTTTATTAGCTAGCCTGTTGTCAACATGACATGAACTACGGAGGCCTACGAGGGTGAACATTGACCACATATTGATGTGGTGTAAAGGGTCCATTAAGAGGAGTGAGTCCATCTACTTGTCTCCTTTTAGTTATCCACACACTGATGTAAAAGTTGACCGGTCGAGTCAAATTCCTGGCAGGCCATATTGCATTCAGCCATCTTGTTTCTTCAGATCAGTTAGGTCCATGTTGGACAGCTCAACGAGGGCAATGGTGTCTCTGTTCTAGGAAACAGAGTGGAAAACCACATGTACATGTGACTCAACATTGTGAATGGATGTGGAAACGACTCCATAATAATACAGATTTACAAAATGACTGGAGGCCAAACTGCTGTGAGAACTAAACACATTAGCCTAGTCTGAAAAGTAAACAACAAGCCCCTCCCCCTTCTGTCTTAGCAAATCTGAAGAAACAGAATAGGTAAGGAGGCTCTATGGAAGGATAGATTAAGCTAAATGTACCTTATCTGATAACATCGTAGAATCTAAATACACTGGACAGGTTTTAGTAGCTAATTAAAATATCTTTATTACAACCACATGTCCTCATGTTCCAAAAAGAGTCTTCTGAAAAGTGAAAATGAGCAGAACCAGAGATTTGCAGGGAAACAGTCCGACTGGAAACAGGACAGTGGGGGTAGAGAAAAAACTCTGAGGTGTGCAGAGCTTTAAAACACAAGTGTCTCTCCTGTGTGCTTTCACTTCTCCTAGGAAAGGAGGGCTATTTTCAGCCTTGATAATCCTCACATATAGAGGGAGGAGGGGGATGAAGGGAATAAATCCTATCTTCTCATCCATTATTCAGGGAGTTTGAGTCATGCCGAGTGTGACGTGGAACACCTTGAGGAGAGAGCGAGCAATCCAACATTTTCTCTCTTTTTATTTATTTATTTATCTGTCTATATATATATATATATACAGTTGAAGTCGTAAGTTTACATACACCTTAGCCAAATACATTTTAAACTCAGTTTTTCACAATTCCTGACATTTAATCCTAGTAAAAACTCCCTGTCTTAGGTCAGTTAGGATCACCACTTTATTTAAGAATGTGAAATGTCAGAATAATAGTAGAGAGAATGATTTATCTTTTATTTCTTTCATCACATTCCCAGTGGGTCAGAAGTTTACATACACTCAATTAGTATTTGGGAGCATTGCCTTTAAATTGTTTAACTTGGGTCAAACGTTTCAGGTAGCCTTCCACAAGATTCTCACAATAAGTGGGGTGAATTTTGGCCCATTCCTCCTGACAGAGCTGGTGTAACTGAGTCAAGTTTGTAGGCCTCCTTGCTCGCACATGCTTTTTCAGTTCTGCCCACACATTTTCTATGGGATTGAGGTCAGGGCTTTGTGATGGCCACTTTTCCATGATGTCAAGTAAAGATGCACTGAGTTTGAACGTAGGCCTTGAAATACATCCACAGGTACACCTCCAATTGACTCAAATGATGTCAATTAGCCTATCAGAAGCATCTAAGGCCATAACATAATTTTCTGGAATTTACCGAAGCTGTTTAAAAGCACTTAGTGTATGTAAACTTCTGACCCACTGGAATTCTGATACAGTGAATTATAAGTGAAATAATCTGTAAACAATTGTTGGAAAAATGACTTGCATCGTGCACAAAGTAGATGTCCTAAGCGAAAAATAAGTTTTAATGACTCCTATGTGTATGTAAATTTCCAACTTCAACTGTATATATATATATATAATCTCTCTCTCTCTCTGTTGTTCCTTTCTTTCTTATTTCTTCTGCCTCTCTCTGCTCCACACCAGACAGGTGTGAGTCCTACTTGCTGTGTGTGTAAGAATCACATGCACGCTGAGTGAGTGTGTGAGAAACACACACAGTGCATTAAGGTGTGTGATCCTGCAGCCTCAGTAATGATGAGTGCTGATAACGCTACACAAAAAGCAAATCCCACCTCTGATCACACCTTTCATTTCAGTTATCAATGATAGTATGAGTAGTACCTACCACAGTGACTTTAGTTAACATTTGCTGCATAGCCCTGACATAAGCCTGCATAACCCTGACATAAGCGTACATAACCCTGACATAATCCTGTATAACCCTGTCATAAGCCTATTTGACATCTGACCCCTATCTATTGATCAATTAAGTGAGAAACAAAATGTGACAGACATTAGAGCATGACACCACACCACCAGTGTTGTACCCTAGCGTTGTTCCGTACGTTCCATAATGAATATGTACTAAACAACAACAGCCCCGACCTCCAGAGACCTCCAGCAACAAACCACTAACCCCTGGCCAGCTCAGCCTACACCATCTACTCTGCAGTACCTATCTCTGGAACAACCACTTCAGAATACAGAATGAATACCTCAATAGACATGCAATGTAAACATCATTCCAATGATAGGATGGGTTGCGTTAGTTGTTGTGCAATCAAGAGTACCAGGTAGTTTGAGCACGATCACATCCGGTAGCAAAATCTTCTACTGCAGCACCATTCCCCTTTCAGACTGTCAATGGGATCTCTGTTACAAAAACACATTGATTGTGTAGGGTGGTTATCAATCCACAGAGTTCTCCACTAGCTTTGTTGTGGCATCTCTCCAGTAAGCTGCTGTTTTCTGGTGGATTCTCTTACAATGCAGCATTGCTTTTAGAAATCTCAATCACAACTTTAGTTGAGGCATAAAAGTCAAAATGTAAGAGTTTCATCAATGTCACCAGGCAGCATTTTTGCACTCAAAAGACACCCAAAGATAAAATCAACAAAAATGACATGATATTATATTGTGTTTCAAACTGATTCACAAACCCCATGAGCATGAGGTAGCCATACATGGTGCAGACACACACACAGACCGATCCTCTCTCACACAGACACACAGATTGTAATAGATACACACTTGCAGTGCGTTGCAGTAGTCAGTAAGAAGGTCTGACACATACACACACTTTGTCAGAGGTGCTGTACATTGGTGACACACACTTATATACTCACACGCATACACTTACCCTCAAACAAATGTATTGTCCATGGTGCTTTATGGTGGAAAAACACACAGACATACACGCAGAGACACACTCTATACAGTAGTCACAGTCAGTAGTGAGCTGGGACAGAGGGACATCTCCTCCCCGGTGCCCAGCCTCGTCCCATGAGTGAGCAGCTCCTCCACCGTTGTCCAATCATCTAACAGCTTCCTGTTCCTCAGACGACTCAACTTCTTTTGGCTGAGCTCCAGCACCGTGCTGCACCGGTTGTCTCCCAAAGACCCTCCCCCTCCAGACATAGCCTCTCCTTCTCGGATAACTCCTCCCCTCTGTCCACCCATAGCTCCTCCTCTTGTGTTGACCCCTGTATCTCTCATAGATCCCGATCCTCCATTGGCTCCTGGCCTCGTGTAAGCCTGCTGCCCTCTGGCCTGCTGTTGTTGTTGCTGCTGTTGTTTCTGTTCGCGGGCCAGTAGGAGGTGCTCCCGTCTCTCAGTGCGGCTCCAGTACCTCCCCCTCATCACCTCCTGGCTCTCCTCATCTGTACTCATCCCGCTGCGCTCGTCCGCTAGCCGCGATGCCCGGTCACGGAGAATCTGGTTCCTCACAGCCCTTGGGTTAGGGTTAGGAAGGTTGGTGTTAGGGGTAGTATCAAGGTTGTGGTTAGGGTTGGAGCCCATCCTGGACACTCCAACGACCCCAGATCCGAACGCAGTGTGGCTCTCCAGGGTGCTGTAGAGGCCCCCACCACCCCCGGACCCCTGGCGGGACAGACGGTTGGCTGGTTTAGGCCATGTCTCATGGATGTCCATGGATGTCTGGGGAGGGTGGCTGAGGGTGTGGAAGTGGTGCATCTCTCTTCCTCTCTCTCTTTCCCGCTCTTTTTCTTTCTCTTGTTCTCGTTCTCTTTCTTGCTCTCTTTCTTTCTCTCTTTCTCGTTCTCTTTCTTGCTCTCTTTCTCGCTCCCTCTCTCTTTCTCTCTCTCGCTCCCTCTCCCACACTGGTAGGTCTGTCATGAAGCTCCTCTCCTGCTGCCTCCTGTCATTAACCAGCTGGTCATGACCTCCACTATTGTCCCAGTAATGTCCCCTGGGTAAGGGCATGGCCCCTCTGTGTTCCCCCGGAGAGGTTGCATGGTGCAGAGGTGAGGGGGCAAGTCCTGCTGGGTGTCTGAGCACTAGTTCTGGTTCTCCCTCTTCAGGCAGGCCCAGCTCCAGGCCTCTAAGTGAAGCTACTCCACAGTGCTGCAGGGTGGCGTAAGAGGGGGAGGACGGGTGACTGGCCCGTCTGACACGCTCCTGGGGTGGAGCCCGGTGGTGCAGGGTCCTGCTTCTCCTCAGCTGACCCTCTGAGCTGGAGCCCTGGTGCTGCAGCAGAAGCCTGTGGTGACCGGAGGGGGTACTGCAGGTGGAGAGGACAGGGGCGTGGACAGAGAGGGGGCCAGGGGTGTGCTGGGGGTTGAAGAGGGAGCCACTGCTGGAGCTGTGTTTGCCCAGACAGGGACGATCCGCTTTCCGGAACTGGACAGACGACACCCTGAAGAAACAGAAAACTATTAGACACAGAAGCGATAAATACAATGGTACCGTGGTGAACAACCTGCATTATCATCGTTGAACCCTGGACTGAGAACACTTTGAAGATGGGGTTTGGATGGTTATGGATCATGTTATCATGATAAGCTATGATAATCACAGTGATGTTAGTCTGGTGATAAGCTCCTACCTGAAGAGTCCTCGGGGTGGAGGGCCCATGGATGGAGCAGTCAGGCCAGGCGTGAGGCAGGAGTGCTGGGGCTGCATGGTCAGTGCCTCAGGGATGGCCTCCAGCAGCTCTCTGTGGTTCTTCTGCCAGCTGTCGCGGCGCTCCCGTGCACACACCTCCCCTTGGTGGTGCAGACGAGCATTGTACAGGCGCATGCGTTTCTCTAACAGCCTCTGGAAACGGCGGAACTCTCCGGTGCTCACGCTATAGAAGCCAGAGTCACTCAGCTCAGACGAGATGAAGGATTCAGAGGACGGAGACCCACCACCTCCACCCCCTCCTCCACTGACCAGCAGGCCCCCACCGGAGCCTCCTCCCCTGGGGTGACACTCCTCCAGACCCCCTTCCTCAGTCTCCAGGCCAGAGAGGTCTCCCTGGTGCAGGCTACCGTCGGTCCAGCCCAGGCCGCTGTCCAGCTCATGGTGGAGAGGTAGGTAGCCCAGAGGTTTCTCCAACATATAGTCCTCATCCTCAGTCTGAAGGAGAGAGAGAGAACACAGTCACACACACATACAGTATGTAGATATACAGTACACAGACACGTATATAGATATACAGTACATAGACACACACAGTATGTAGATATACAGTACACAGACACACATACAGTATGTAGATATACAGGACACAGACACACATACAGTACGTAGATATACAGGACACAGACACACATACAGTACGTAGATATACAGTACATAGACACACAGTATGTAGATATACAGGACACAGACACACATACAGTACGTAGATATACAGGACACAGACACACATACAGTACGTAGATATACAGTACATAGACACACACAGTATGTAGATATACAGTACACAGACACACATACAGTACGTAGATATACAGTACACAGACACACATACACACCTGGCTGTGGAAACTGCTGGGCTCCTCAAGGTTGGTGTTGCAGCAGCCGGTCAAACAGCTCTGATCCCTTGGAACACGATGGTCCAGCTCTCGGTCCTTAGGGAGAGAGAGAGAAAGAGCGGTTAATCAATGTTTAACTAACTGTAAATAATGTGTGTGTACGTGAATAAACAAGCATTTCATTTTTTATGCTTATTCTAGAACTTTGGTTATGTAATTCAAATGTTCATCCAGCCTCTCTCCCCCAAAAATATCCCTAAAATATCCCTATGTTATGAAGAGTCCTGATTATTAAGTATGGCCTTTAATGGAACTGCATCACATGCTGTAGGTTTGCAATCCAGATTGACTGAACTGAGGCTTGTGTCTTGCAGCAGTGGTTAAATCAGTCTGTAGACAGTAAATGTTTGTAGATGGGAGAGAGGAGTGTGTTTTTCCCTCTGTCTCTCTAAGCTGAGCATCCTTCCATTCTCCAAGGGGATTTCATTAGGCACAGCTCACATTCCACCCACTGAACACGTGAGTTCTGTTTATGACTGTGTGACTGTGTGATGTAGATGTACATGTGGTGGTGATTTAGATGTACACGTGGTGGTGATTTAGATGTACATGTGGTTGTGATTTAGATGTACATGTGGTGGTGATTTAGATGTACATGTGGTGGTGATTTAGATGTACATGTGGTGGTGATGTAGATGTACATGTGGTGGTGATTTAGATGTACACGTGGTGGTGATTTAGATGTACATGTGGTGGTGATTTAGATGTACATGTGGTGGTGATGTAGATGTACATGTGGTGGTGATTTAGATGTACATGTGGTGGTGATTTAGATGTACATGTGGTGGTGATTTAGATGTACATGTGGTGGTGATTTAGATGTACATGTGGTGGTGATTTAGATGAACACGTAGTGGTGATTTAGATGTACATGTGGTGGTGATTTAGATGTACACGTGGTGGTGATTTAGATGTACATGTGGTGGTGATTTAGATGTACATGTGGTGGTGATTTAGATGTACATGTGGTGGTGATTTAGATGTACATGTGGTGGTGATTTAGATGTACATGTGGTGGTGATTTAGATGTACACGTGGTGGTGATTTAGATGTACATGTGGTGGTGATTTAGATGTACATGTGGTGGTGATGTAGATGTACATGTGGTGGTGATTTAGATGTACATGTGGTGGTGATGTAGATGTACATGTGGTGGTGATTTAGATGTATATGTGGTGGTGATTTAGATGTACACGTGGTGGTGATTTAGATGTACACGTGGTGGTGATGTAGATGTACATGTGGTGGTGATTTAGATGTACATGTGGTGGTGATTTAGATGTACATGTGGTGGTGATTTAGATGTACATGTGGTGGTGATGTAGATGTACACGTGGTGGTGATTTAGATGTACATGTGGTGGTTATGTAGATGTACACGTGGTGGTGATTTAGATGTACACGTGGTGGTGATTTAGATGTACATGTGGTGGTGATTTAGATGAACACGTGGTGGTGATGTAGATGTACATGTGGTGGTGATTTAGATGTACACGTGGTGGTGATTTAGATGTACACGTGGTGGTGATTTAGACGTACATGTGGTGGTGATTTAGATGTACATGTGGTGGTGATTTAGATGTACATGTGGTTGTGATTTAGATGTACATGTGGTGGTGATTTAGATGTACATGTGGTGGTGATTTAGATGTACATGTGGTGGTGATTTAGATGTACATGTGGTGGTGATTTAGATGTACATGTGGTGGTGATTTAGATGTACATGTGGTGGTGATTTAGATGTACATGTGGTTGTGATTTAGATGTACACGTGGTGGTGATTTAGATGTACATGTGGTGGTGATGTAGATGTACATGTGGTGGTGATTTAGATGTACATGTGGTGGTGATTTAGATGTACATGTGGTTGTGATTTAGATGTACACGTGGTGGTGATTTAGATGTACACGTGGTGGTGATGTAGATGTACACGTGGTGGTGATTTAGATGTACATGTGGTTGTGATTTAGATGTACATGTGGTGGTGATTTAGATGTACATGTGGTGGTGATTTAGATGTACATGTGGTGGTGATTTAGATGTACATGTGGTGGTGATTTAGATGTACATGTGGTTGTGATTTAGATGTACATGTGGTGGTGATTTAGATGTACATGTGGTGGTGATTTAGATGTACATGTGGTGGTGATTTAGATGTACATGTGGTGGTGATTTAGATGTACACGTGGTGGTGATTTAGATGTACATGTGGTGGTGATTTAGATGTACATGTGGTGGTGATTTAGATGTACACGTGGTGGTGATTTAGATGTACATGTGGTGGTGATTTAGATGTACACGTGGTGGTGATTTAGATGTACACGTGGTGGTGATTTAGATGTACATGTGGTGGTGATGTAGATGTACACGTGGTGGTGATTTAGATGTACACGTGGTGGTGATGTAGATGTACACGTGGTGGTGATTTAGATGTACACGTGGTGGTGATTTAGATGTACACGTGGTGGTGATGTAGATGTACACGTGGTGGTGATGTAGATGTACACGTGGTGGTGATTTAGATGTACATGTGGTGGTGATTTAGATGTACATGTGGTGGTGATTTAGATGTACACGTGGTGGTGATTTAGATGTACACGTGGTGGTGATTTAGATGTACACGTGGTGGTGATTTAGATGTACATGTGGTGGTGATTTAGATGTACATGTGGTGGTGATGTAGATGTACATGTGGTGGTGATTTAGATGTACATGTGGTGGTGATGTAGATGTACATGTGGTGGTGATTTAGATGTACACGTGGTGGTGATTTAGATGTACATGTGGTGGTGATTTAGATGTACATGTGGTGGTGATGTAGATGTATATGTGGTTGTGATTTAGATGTACATGTGGTGGTGATGTAGATGTACATGTGGTGGTGATGTAGATGTACATGTGGTGGTGATGTAGATGTACATGTGGTGGTGATTTAGATGTACATGTGGTGGTGATGTAGATGTACATGTGGTGGTGATTTAGATGTACACGTGGTGGTGATTTAGATGTACATGTGGTGGTGATTTAGATGTACACGTGGTGGTGATTTAGATGTACATGTGGTGGTGATGTAGATGTACATGTGGTGGTGATTTAGATGTACATGTGGTTGTGATTTAGATGTACACGTGGTGGTGATTTAGATGTACACGTGGTGGTGATTTAGATGTACACGTGGTGGTGATGTAGATGTACATGTGGTGGTGATTTAGATGTACATGTGGTGGTGATTTAGATGTACATGTGGTGGTGATTTAGATGTACACGTGGTGGTGATTTAGATGTACATGTGGTGGTGATTTAGATGTACACGTGGTGGTGATTTAGATGTACATGTGGTGGTGATTTAGATATACATGTGGTGGTGATGTAGATGTACATGTGGTGGTGATTTAGATGTACATGTGGTGGTGATGTAGATGTACATGTGGTGGTGATTTAGATGTACACGTGGTGGTGATTTAGATGAACATGTGGTGGTGATGTAGATGTACATGTGGTTGTGATTTAGATGTACATGTGGTGGTGATGTAGATGTACATGTGGTTGTGATTTAGATGTACATGTGGTGGTGATGTAGATGTACATGTGGTGGTGATGTAGATGTACATGTGGTGGTGATTTAGATGTACATGTGGTGGTGATGTAGATGTACATGTGGTTGTGATTTAGATGTACATGTGGTGGTGATGTAGATGTACATGTGGTGGTGATGTAGATGTACATGTGGTGGTGATTTAGATGTACATGTGGTGGTGATGTAGATGTACATGTGGTGGTGATTTAGATGTACACGTGGTGGTGATTTAGATGTACATGTGGTGGTGATTTAGATGTACACGTGGTGGTGATTTAGATGTACATGTGATGTAGATGTACATGTGGTGGTGATGTAGATGTACACGTGGTGGTGATTTAGATGTACACGTGGTGGTGATTTAGATGTACATGTGGTGGTGATTTAGATATACATGTGGTGGTGATTTAGATGTACACGTGGTGGTGATTTAGATATACATGTGGTGGTGATTTAGATGTACACGTGGTGGTGATTTAGATATACATGTGGTGGTGATTTAGATGTACATGTGGTGGTGATTTAGATGTACATGTGGTGGTGATTTAGATATACATGTGGTTGTGATTTAGATGTACATGTGGTGGTGATTTAGATGTACATGTGGTGGTGATGTAGATGTACACGTGGTGGTGATGTAGATGTACATGTGGTGGTGATTTAGATGTACACGTGGTGGTGATTTAGATGTACATGTGGTGGTGATGTAGATGTACATGTGGTGGTGATTTAGATGTACATGTGGTGGTGATGTAGATGTACACGTGGTGGTGATGTAGATGTACATGTGGTGGTGATTTAGATGTACATGTGGTGGTGATTTAGATGTACACGTGGTGGTGATTTAGATGTACATGTGGTGGTGATTTAGATGTACATGTGGTTGTGATTTAGATGTACATGTGGTGGTGATTTAGATGTACATGTGGTGGTGATGTAGATGTACATGTGGTTGTGATTTAGATGTACATGTGGTGGTGATTTAGATGTACATGTGGTGGTGATGTAGATGTACATGTGGTGGTGATTTAGATGTACACGTGGTGGTGATTTAGATGTACATGTGGTGGTGATTTAGATGTGGTTGTGATTTAGATGTACATGTGGTGGTGATGTAGATGTACATGTGGTGGTGATGTAGATGTACACGTGGTGGTGATTTAGATGTACATGTGGTGGTGATTTAGATGTACATGTGGTGGTGATGTAGATGTACATGTGGTGGTGATTTAGATGTACATGTGGTGGTGATGTAGATGTACATGTGGTTGTGATTTAGATGTACATGTGGTGGTGATTTAGATGTACATGTGGTGGTGATGTAGATGTACATGTGGTGGTGATTTAGATGTACACGTGGTGGTGATTTAGATGTACACGTGGTGGTGATTTAGATGTACATGTGGTGGTGATTTAGATGTACACGTGGTGGTGATGTAGATGTACATGTGGTGGTGATTTAGATGTACATGTGGTGGTGATTTAGATGTACATGTGGTGGTGATGTAGATGTACATGTGGTGGTGATTTAGATGTACAGGTGGTGGTGATTTAGATGTACACGTGGTGGTGATTTAGATGTACATGTGGTTGTGATTTAGATGTACACGTGGTGGTGATTTAGATGTACACGTGGTGGTGATTTAGATGTACATGTGGTGGTGATGTAGATGTACACGTGGTGGTGATTTAGATGTACACGTGGTGGTGATGTAGATGTACACGTGGTGGTGATTTAGATGTACACGTGGTGGTGATTTAGATGTACACGTGGTGGTGATGTAGATGTACACGTGGTGGTGATGTAGATGTACACGTGGTGGTGATTTAGATGTACATGTGGTGGTGATTTAGATGTACATGTGGTGGTGATTTAGATGTACACGTGGTGGTGATTTAGATGTACACGTGGTGGTGATTTAGATGTACACGTGGTGGTGATTTAGATGTACATGTGGTGGTGATTTAGATGTACATGTGGTGGTGATGTAGATGTACATGTGGTGGTGATTTAGATGTACATGTGGTGGTGATGTAGATGTACATGTGGTGGTGATTTAGATGTACACGTGGTGGTGATTTAGATGTACATGTGGTGGTGATTTAGATGTACATGTGGTGGTGATGTAGATGTATATGTGGTTGTGATTTAGATGTACATGTGGTGGTGATGTAGATGTACATGTGGTGGTGATGTAGATGTACATGTGGTGGTGATTTAGATGTACATGTGGTGGTGATGTAGATGTACATGTGGTGGTGATTTAGATGTACACGTGGTGGTGATTTAGATGTACATGTGGTGGTGATTTAGATGTACACGTGGTGGTGATTTAGATGTACATGTGGTGGTGATGTAGATGTACATGTGGTGGTGATTTAGATGTACATGTGGTTGTGATTTAGATGTACACGTGGTGGTGATTTAGATGTACACGTGGTGGTGATTTAGATGTACACGTGGTGGTGATGTAGATGTACATGTGGTGGTGATTTAGATGTACATGTGGTGGTGATTTAGATGTACATGTGGTGGTGATTTAGATGTACACGTGGTGGTGATTTAGATGTACATGTGGTGGTGATTTAGATGTACACGTGGTGGTGATTTAGATGTACATGTGGTGGTGATTTAGATATACATGTGGTGGTGATGTAGATGTACATGTGGTGGTGATTTAGATGTACATGTGGTGGTGATGTAGATGTACATGTGGTGGTGATGTAGATGTACATGTGGTGGTGATTTAGATGTACATGTGGTGGTGATGTAGATGTACATGTGGTTGTGATTTAGATGTACATGTGGTGGTGATGTAGATGTACATGTGGTGGTGATGTAGATGTACATGTGGTGGTGATTTAGATGTACATGTGGTGGTGATGTAGATGTACATGTGGTGGTGATTTAGATGTACACGTGGTGGTGATTTAGATGTACATGTGGTGGTGATTTAGATGTACACGTGGTGGTGATTTAGATGTACATGTGGTGGTGATGTAGATGTACATGTGGTGGTGATGTAGATGTACACGTGGTGGTGATTTAGATGTACACGTGGTGGTGATTTAGATGTACATGTGGTGGTGATTTAGATATACATGTGGTGGTGATTTAGATGTACACGTGGTGGTGATTTAGATATACATGTGGTGGTGATTTAGATGTACACGTGGTGGTGATTTAGATATACATGTGGTGGTGATTTAGATGTACATGTGGTGGTGATTTAGATGTACATGTGGTGGTGATTTAGATATACATGTGGTTGTGATTTAGATGTACATGTGGTGGTGATTTAGATGTACATGTGGTGGTGATGTAGATGTACACGTGGTGGTGATGTAGATGTACATGTGGTGGTGATTTAGATGTACACGTGGTGGTGATTTAGATGTACATGTGGTGGTGATGTAGATGTACATGTGGTGGTGATTTAGATGTACATGTGGTGGTGATTTAGATGTACATGTGGTGGTGATGTAGATGTACATGTGGTGGTGATTTAGATGTACATGTGGTGGTGATTTAGATGTACACGTGGTGGTGATTTAGATGTACATGTGGTGGTGATTTAGATGTACATGTGGTTGTGATTTAGATGTACATGTGGTGGTGATTTAGATGTACATGTGGTGGTGATGTAGATGTACATGTGGTTGTGATTTAGATGTACATGTGGTGGTGATTTAGATGTACATGTGGTGGTGATGTAGATGTACATGTGGTGGTGATTTAGATGTACACGTGGTGGTGATTTAGATGTACATGTGGTGGTGATTTAGATGTGGTTGTGATTTAGATGTACATGTGGTGGTGATGTAGATGTACATGTGGTGGTGATTTAGATGTACATGTGGTGGTGATGTAGATGTACATGTGGTGGTGATTTAGATGTACACGTGGTGGTGATTTAGATGTACATGTGGTGGTGATTTAGATGTACACGTGGTGGTGATTTAGATGTACATGTGGTGGTGATGTAGATGTACATGTGGTGGTGATGTAGATGTACACGTGGTGGTGATTTAGATGTACACGTGGTGGTGATTTAGATGTACATGTGGTGGTGATTTAGATATACATGTGGTGGTGATTTAGATGTACACGTGGTGGTGATTTAGATATACATGTGGTGGTGATTTAGATGTACACGTGGTGGTGATTTAGATATACATGTGGTGGTGATTTAGATGTACATGTGGTGGTGATTTAGATGTACATGTGGTGGTGATTTAGATATACATGTGGTTGTGATTTAGATGTACATGTGGTGGTGATTTAGATGTACATGTGGTGGTGATGTAGATGTACACGTGGTGGTGATGTAGATGTACATGTGGTGGTGATTTAGATGTACACGTGGTGGTGATTTAGATGTACATGTGGTGGTGATGTAGATGTACATGTGGTGGTGATTTAGATGTACATGTGGTGGTGATTTAGATGTACATGTGGTGGTGATGTAGATGTACATGTGGTGGTGATTTAGATGTACATGTGGTGGTGATTTAGATGTACACGTGGTGGTGATTTAGATGTACATGTGGTGGTGATTTAGATGTACATGTGGTTGTGATTTAGATGTACATGTGGTGGTGATTTAGATGTACATGTGGTGGTGATGTAGATGTACATGTGGTTGTGATTTAGATGTACATGTGGTGGTGATTTAGATGTACATGTGGTGGTGATGTAGATGTACATGTGGTGGTGATTTAGATGTACACGTGGTGGTGATTTAGATGTACATGTGGTGGTGATTTAGATGTGGTTGTGATTTAGATGTACATGTGGTGGTGATGTAGATGTACATGTGGTGGTGATGTAGATGTACACGTGGTGGTGATTTAGATGTACACGTGGTGGTGATTTAGATGTACATGTGGTGGTGATTTAGATGTACATGTGGTGGTGATGTAGATGTACATGTGGTGGTGATTTAGATGTACATGTGGTGGTGATGTAGATGTACATGTGGTGGTGATTTAGATGTACATGTGGTGGTGATTTAGATGTACATGTGGTGGTGATGTAGATGTACATGTGGTGGTGATTTAGATGTACACGTGGTGGTGATTTAGATGTACACGTGGTGGTGATTTAGATGTACATGTGGTGGTGATTTAGATGTACACGTGGTGGTGATGTAGATGTACATGTGGTGGTGATTTAGATGTACATGTGGTGGTGATTTAGATGTACATGTGGTGGTGATGTAGATGTACATGTGGTGGTGATTTAGATGTACACGTGGTGGTGATTTAGATGTACACGTAGTGGTGATTTAGATTTGGTTACTTTTATTCATGCAGCATAGCATCCTGGCTGTTTGGGCCTGAGCAATCAGGATTGTCTGTGTGTACTGTATTTGTATGTGTACGTCTGTGTGTGAGTGTGTGTGAGTGCATGTGTGTGTATAGTTCCACTCAGGTCTCAGATGCTTGGTGGTAGCATGTATAATTCCAGACTGGGTTGGCTGCTCCATTTTTTTTAAAGGCATTTTGCCATTAAAGCCTTAATCCCCGAACTTCAAGGTGCTTTTCCTCCAAGAGAGACTCCAATATGGACACAGGTCTTTTGGACGTTAGCCCTGATTCAGACCAAACAGTTGCAATCTGGATTCTATTCAGTCAAAAAGGTTATCCGGATGTCTACGGTTTATTCCACATACACACACACACAAACAAACAAACAAACAAACCTGGAGAAGTAAGCCCTGAACCTCCTCTAGTGCAGTCCCCTGTTCAGAGCCTTGTGTACACTCTGACCTTCAGAGCCATACAGCCCACCACTACACCCACACAAGCTTCCCAGTGTTGTTTATTTAACATGACAGTTTTCTTCAATAGAAGATGTATTTCCATCCTCTCAATGGACAGAACAACACAGACACACAGTATGCTGTAGTTCTAGCTACTTCCGTCACATGTACTGTACCATACAATACAGTGGGTCAATTCTATTGGCTTTATTATCACCAGTGACAGAATAAGTCATATCAGTCACAATAATTAGTGGGGTGCAGGATTTAACACTGGTGTAAGGCCTTTAATTGATGTGTCTTGTAACTGATACAGGTACTGAGTGATGAATGGTGGTACACTCACAGAGTGCCCACATTTGTAGACCTTACTATAGGGTAGGGCTTTGGCTGGCAACATCAAGGGATTATCTTTCATTCAAAACTAAATGGCATCCTCCTACTACTACTACTACTACTAGTGTGTGTGTGTGTGTGTGTGTGTGTGTGTGTGTGTGTGTGTGTGTGTGTGTGTATGTGTTTTGTCTCACCTGGTAGCCCAGTGGATCCATGTCCTCTATGTCTCGTGGAGCGTTGGGCAGGTACTCATATCTCCCGTTGTCACGGTGATCACGAGGCAGACTCATGTGGCTGCAGTAGTGTCTGAGAGAAAGAGAGAGGGAGAGAAGTCGAGTCAATAAATCTAACATTTAGTGGGGTAAGATATTACTGAATTTTATAGACATCTGAAGTGTGTGTGTGTGTGAGAGAGAGAGTGTGTTAGCGTGTGTTAGCGTGTGTGTGTGTGTTAGCGTGTGTGTGTGTGTGTGTGTGTGTGTGTGTGTGTGTCTCTATCTTTGACTCTACCCGTCCGGGTTGACCCTGGACATTGTCTCGGCTGCTGTGACCCCCAGACTGTGCAGGGCCAGGTGGGGGGCCAAGGGGAGGGGCTCCCAGTGTCTTTCCGTCTGTGTGCTGCAGTCCTGTAAGCCATAACCCCTCCCACGCCGGCCCTTGATCTGCAGCGTGATTGGGTGCTCATAGGCAGCCAGGATTCTAAGAGCATCCCGTTTGCTCAGGTGAGAAAGATCCCGTTTAGTCAGGTAACTCAGATCCCGCCCACTGACCTGTGAGGAGACACAGAGACAGACAGATGACATCCTATTCCCCATATAGTGCACCAGGGATGCATTGTGGGGGTTCAGAGGTGACTCATCTACTCTGGAGAACACTCAAAACAAGGGAGGGGATGCAGAGATGAAAACTAAAGGGTTACAACCCAAGACGAGAAACAAAACATTTGGGATTCGATACCTGGCGTTGTACCTGATGCCAAGCATAGCACCAGAGCCATACCACTAGAGCTGTGAGCTAACAACACATGACCCAACCCAACCAGAGTGACAGTTGTACACAGCATTTCAGAACTACTCCCTATCACTAACATGACTCACCACCTACTACAGTACACACACAACTACAGAGACAGCACAGGAGGCTGGTGAGGGGAGGACGGATCCTAATAATGGTAGGAATGAAGTTAATGGAATGGTATCAACCACGTTGTAACCATGTGTGGGATGTGTTTGACACCATTCCACTTGCTCCATTCCAGCCATTACTATGAGCCTGTCCTTCCCAATTAAGGTGCCACCAGCCACCTGGAAGAGACAGAGCGAGAGAGAAAGTATTTACTATGTAGATTACAGAGAGAGTACTGTGTGCGTGCCATATTTCTCTGTGAGGGTAACTGAAAAATGTGTTGTATTCAAACACAGTCTCTCTCTCAGTCAAGAGAGGAGAGGAGACTGGGCATCACCCCACGACAGAAAGAGAGAGAGGAGAGGAGACTGGGCATCACCCCACGACAGAAAGAGAAAAAGAGAGGAGAGGAGACTGGGCATCACCCCACGACAGAAAGAGAGAGAGGAGAGGAGACTGGGCATCACCCCACGACAGAAAGAGAGAGAGGAGAGGAGACTGGGCATCACCCCACGACAGAAAGAGAGAGAGGAGAGGAGACTGGACATCACCCCACGACAGAAAGAGAGAGAGGAGAGGAGACTGGGTATCACCCCACGACAGAAAGAGAAAAAGAGAGGAGAGGAGACTGGCCATCACCCCATGACAGAAAGAGAGAGAGGAGAGGAGACTGGGCATCACCCCATGACAGAAAGAGAGAGAGGAGAGGAGACTGGACATCACTCCACAACAGAAAGAGAGAGAGGAGAGGAGAGGAGACTGGGTATCACTCCACGACAGAAAGAGAGAGAGGAGAGGAGACTGGACATCACTCCACGACAGAAAGAGGGAGAGGATTGGAGACTGGGTATCACTCCACGACAGAAAGAGAGAGAGGAGAGGAGACTGGGCATCACCCCACGACAGAAAGAGAAAAAGAGAGGAGAGGAGACTGGGCATCACCCCACGACAGAAAGAGAGAGAGGAGAGGAGACTGGGCATCACCCCACGACAGAAAGAGAGAGAGGAGAGGAGACTGGACATCACCCCACGACAGAAAGAGAGAGAGGAGAGGAGACTGGGCATCACCCCACGACAGAAAGAGAAAAAGAGAGGAGAGGAGACTGGGCATCACCCCACGACAGAAAGAGAGAGAGGAGAGGAGACTGGGCATCACCCCACGACAGAAAGAGAGAGAGGAGAGGAGACTGGGCATCACCCCACGACAGAAAGAGAGAGAGGAGAGGAGACTGGACATCACCCCACGACAGAAAGAGAGAGAGGAGAGGAGACTGGGTATCACCCCACGACAGAAAGAGAAAAAGAGAGGAGAGGAGACTGGCCATCACCCCATGACAGAAAGAGAGAGAGGAGAGGAGACTGGGCATCACCCCATGACAGAAAGAGAGAGAGGAGAGGAGACTGGACATCACTCCACAACAGAAAGAGAGAGAGGAGAGGAGACTGGATATCACCCCACAACAGAAAGAAAGAGAGGAGAGGAGAATGGGCATCACCCCATGACAGAAAGAGAGAGAGGAGAGGAGACTGGACATCATTCCACAACAAAGAGAGAGGAGAGGAGACTGGGCATCACCCCATGGCAGATAGAGAGATTGTGAAAGGAGGGGAGACGGAAGGAGGAGAGCAGAGGAGAAGGGAGCAGAGGAGAGGCGAAGGGAGCAGAGGTGAGGAGAGGAGAAGAGAGAAGGGAGCAGAGGTGAGGAGAAGAGAAGAGAGGAGGGAGCCGAGGTGAGGAGAGGAGAAGAGAGGAGGGAGCAGAGGTGAGAAGAGGAGAAGAGAGAAGGGAGCAGAGGTGAGGAGAAGAGAAGAGAGGAGGGAGCAGAGGTGAGGAGGTGAGAAGAGAGAAGGGAGCAGAGGTGAGGAGAAGAGAGAAGAGATTAGAGGTGAGGAGAAGGGAGCAGAGGTGAGGAGGTGAGAAGAGAGAAGGGAGCAGAGGTGAGGAGGTGAGGAGGAGAGAAGGGAGCAGAGGTGAGGAGAGGAGAAGAGAGAAGGGAGCAGAGGTGAGGAGAGGAGAAGAGAGAAGGGAGCAGAGGTGAGGAGAGGAGAAGAGAGAAGGGAGCAGAGAAGAGAGAAGGGAGCAGAGGAGAAGAGAGCAGAGGTGAGGAGAGAAGAAGGGAGCAGAGGTGAGGAGAGGAGAAGAGAGAAAGGAGCAGAGGAGAAGAGAGAAGGGAGCAGAGGAGAGGAGAAGAGAGAAGGGAGCAGAGGAGAGGAGAGGAGAAGAGAGAAGGGAGCAGAGGTGAGGAGAGGAGACGAGAGAAGGGAGCAGAGGTGAGGAGAAGAGAGAAGGGAGCAGAGGTGAGGAGAGGAGAAGAGAGAAGGGAGCAGAGGTGAGGAGAGGAGAAAAGAGCAGGGAGCAGAGGTGAGAAGAGAGAAGGGAGCAGAGGTGAGGAGAAGAGAAGAGAGGAGGGAGCAGAGGTGAGGAGGTGAGAAGGGAGCAGAGGTGAGGAGAGGAGAAGAGAGAAGGGATTAGAGGTGAGGAGAAGGGAGCAGAGGTGAGGAGGTGAGAAGAGAGAAGGGAACAGAGGAGAGGAGAAGAGAGAAGTGAGCAGAGGAGAGGAGAAGAGAGAAGGGAGCAGAGGGGATGAGATGAGAAGAGAGGAGGGAGCAGAGGTGAGAAGGGAGCAGAGGAGAGGAGAAGAGAGAAGAGAGGTGAGGAGAGGAGAAGGGAGCAGAGGTGAGGAGAGGAGAACAGAAGGGAGCAAAGGGGAGGAGAGGAGAGAAGGGAGCAGAGGGGAGGAGAGGAGAAGAGAGGAGGGAACAGAGGTGAGGAGAGGAGAAGAAAGGAGGGAGCAGAGGTGAGGAGAGGAGAAGAGAGAAGGGAGCAGAGGAGAGGAGAAGAGAGAATTGAGCAGAGGTGAGGAGAGGAGAAGAGAGGAGGGAACAGAGGTGATTAGAGGAGAAGAGAGAAGGGAGGTGAGGTGAGGAGAGGAGATGAGAGTATGGAGCAGAGGTGAGGAGAGGAGAAGAGAGAAGGGAGCAGAGGTGAGGAGAGGAGAAGAGAGAAGGGAGCAGAGGGGAGGAGAGTCGAAGAGAGAAGGGAGCAGAGGGGAGGAGAGTCGAAGAGAGAAGGGTGCAGAGGTGAGGAGAGGAGAAGAGAGGAGGGAACAGAGGTGAGGAGAGGAGTAGAGAGGAGGGAGCAGAGGGGAGGAGAGGAGAAGAAAGGAGGGAGCAGAGGAGAGGAGAAGAGAGAAGGGAGCAGAGGTGAGGAGAGGAGAAGAGAGAAGGGAGCAGAGGTGAGGAGAGGAGAAAAGAGCAGGGAGCAGAGGTGAGAAGAGAGAAGGGAGCAGAGGTGAGGAGAAGAGAAGAGAGGAGGGAGCAGAGGTGAGGAGGTGAGAAGGGAGCAGAGGTGAGGAGAGGAGAAGAGAGAAGGGATTAGAGGTGAGGAGAAGGGAGCAGAGGTGAGGAGGTGAGAAGAGAGAAGGGAACAGAGGAGAGGAGAAGAGAGAAGTGAGCAGAGGAGAGGAGAAGAGAGAAGGGAGCAGAGGGGATGAGATGAGAAGAGAGGAGGGAGCAGAGGTGAGAAGGGAGCAGAGGAGAGGAGAAGAGAGAAGAGAGGTGAGGAGAGGAGAAGGGAGCAGAGGTGAGGAGAGGAGAACAGAAGGGAGCAAAGGGGAGGAGAGGAGAGAAGGGAGCAGAGGGGAGGAGAGGAGAAGAGAGGAGGGAACAGAGGTGAGGAGAGGAGAAGAAAGGAGGGAGCAGAGGTGAGGAGAGGAGAAGAGAGAAGGGAGCAGAGGAGAGGAGAAGAGAGAATTGAGCAGAGGTGAGGAGAGGAGAAGAGAGGAGGGAACAGAGGTGATTAGAGGAGAAGAGAGAAGGGAGGTGAGGTGAGGAGAGGAGATGAGAGTATGGAGCAGAGGTGAGGAGAGGAGAAGAGAGAAGGGAGCAGAGGTGAGGAGAGGAGAAGAGAGAAGGGAGCAGAGGGGAGGAGAGTCGAAGAGAGAAGGGAGCAGAGGGGAGGAGAGTCGAAGAGAGAAGGGTGCAGAGGTGAGGAGAGGAGAAGAGAGGAGGGAACAGAGGTGAGGAGAGGAGTAGAGAGGAGGGAGCAGAGGGGAGGAGAGGAGAAGAGAGAAGTGAGCAGAGGTGAGGAGAGGAGAAGAGAGGAGGGAGCAGAGGTGAGGAGAAGAGAGGAGGGAGCAGAGGGGAGAAGAGAGAAGCGAGCAGAGGTGAGGAGAGGAGAAGAAAGGATGGAGCAGAGGTGAGGAGAAGAAAGGATGGAGCGGAGCAGAGGTGAGGAGAGGAGAAGAAAGGAGGGAGCAGAGGGGAGGAGAGGAGAAGAGAGAAGGGAGCAGAGGTGAGGAGAAGAGAAGAGAGGAGGGAGCAGAGGTGAGGATGTGAGAAGAGAGAAGGGAGCAGAGGTGAGGAGAGGAGAAGAGAGAAGGGAGCAGAGGGGAGGAGAAGAGAGGAGAGAGAAGGGAGAAGAGGAGACGAGAAGAGAGAAGAGAGCAGATGTGAGGAGAGGAGAAGAAAGGAGGGAGCAGAGGTGAGGAGAGGAGAAGAGAGAAGGGAACAGAGGTGAGGAGAGGAGAAGAGAGAAGGGAGCAGAGGTGAGGAGAGGAGAAGGGAGCAGAGGTGAGGAGAGGAGAAGAGAGGAGGGAGCAGAGGAGAAGAGAGAAGGGAGCAGAGGTGAGGAGAAGAGAAGAGAGGAGGGAGCAGAGGTGAGAAGGTGAGAAGAGAGAAGGGAGCAGAGGAGAGGAGAGGAGAAGAGAGAAGGGAGTAGAGGTGAGGAGGTGAGAAGAGAGAAGGGAGCAGAGGTGAGGAGGTGAGAAGAGAGAAGGGAGCAGAGGAGAGGAGGTGAGACGAGAGAAGGGAGCAGAGGCGAAGAGAGAAGGGAGCAGAGGTGAGGAGAGGAGAAGAGAGAAGGGAGCAGAGGAGAGGAGAAGAGAGAAGGGAGCGGAGGAGAGGAGAAGAGAGAAGGGAGCAGACGTGAGGTGAGGAGAAGAGAGAAGGGAGCAGAGGTGAGGAGAGGAGAAGAGAGAAGGGAGCAGAGGTGAGGAGAGGAGAAGAGAGGAGGGAGCAGAGGTGAGGAGAGGAGAAGAGAGAAGGGAGCAGAGGTGAGGATAGGAGACGAGAGAAGGGAGCAGAGGAGAAGAGAGAAGAGAGCAGAGGTGAGGAGAGGAGAAGAAAGGAGGGAGCAGAGGTGAGGAGAAGAGAAGAGAGGAGGGAGCAGAGGTGAGGAGAGGAGAAGAGAGAAGGGAGCAGAGGTGAGGAGAGGAGAAGAGAGAAGGGAGCGGAGGTGAGGAGAGGAGAAGAGAGAAGGGAGCAGACGTGAGGTGAGGAGAAGAGAGAAGGGAGCAGAGGTGAGGAGAGGAGAAGAGAGAAGGGAGCAGAGGTGAGGAGAGGAGAAGAGAGGAGGGAGCAGAGGTGAGGAGAGGAGAAGAGAGAAGGGAGCAGAGGTGAGGATAGGAGACGAGAGAAGGGAGCAGAGGAGAAGAGAGAAGAGAGCAGAGGTGAGGAGAGGAGAAGAAAGGAGGGAGCAGAGGTGAGGAGAAGAGAAGAGAGGAGGGAGCAGAGGTGAGGAGAGGAGAAGAGAGAAGGGAGCAGAGGTGAGGAGAGGAGAAGAGAGAAGGGAGCAGAGGTGAGGAGAGGAGAAGAGAGAAGGGAGCAGAGGTGAGGAGAGGAGAAGAGAGAAGGGAGCAGAGGTGAGGAGAGGAGAAGAGAGGAGGGAGCAGAGGTGAGGAGAGGAGAAGAAAGGAGGGAGCAGAGGTGAGGAGAAGAGAAGAGAGGAGGGAGCAGAGGTGAGGAGAGGAGAAGAGAGAAGGGAGCAGAGGTGAGGAGAGGAGAAGAGAGAAGGTAGCAGAGGTGAGGATAGGAGACGAGAGAAGGGAGCAGAGGGGAGGAGAGGAGAAGAGAGCAGAGGTGAGGAGAGGAGAAGAAAGGAGGGAGCAGAGGAGAGGAGAAGAGAGAAGGGAGCAGAGGGGAGGAGATGAGAAGAGAGAAGGGAGCAGAGGTGAGGATAGGAGACGAGAGAAGGGAGCAGAGGTGAGGAGAGGAGAAGATAGAAGGGAGCTGAGGAGAGGAGAAGAGAGAAGGGAGCAGAGGTGAGGAGAGGAGAAGAAAGGAGGGAGCAGAGGTGAGGAGAGGAGAATAGAGGAGGGAGCAGAGGGGAGGAGATGAGAAGAGAGAAGGGAGCAGAGGTGAGGAGAGGAGACGAGAGAAGGGAGCAGAGGTGAGGAGAGGAGAAGAGAGAAGGGAGCAGAGGTGAGGAGAGGAGAAGAGAGAAGGGAGCAGAGGTGAGGAGAGGAAAAGAAAGGAGGGAGCAGAGGTGAGGAGAGAAGAAGAGAGGAGGGAGCAGAGGGGAGGAGATGAGAAGAGAGAAGGGAGCAGAGGTGAGGAGATGAGAAGAGAGAAGGGAGCAGAGGTGAGGATAGGAGACGAGAGAAGGGAGCAGAGGAGAGGATAGGAGAAGAGAGAAGGGAGCAGAGGTGAGAAGGGAGCAGAGGTGAGGAGAGGAGAAGAAAGGAGGGAGCAGAGGTGATGAGAGAAGGGAGCAGAGGTGAGGAGAGGAGAAGAGAGAAGGGAGCAGAGGGGAGGAGAGGAGAAGAGAAGAGGGAGCAGAGGAGAAGAGAGAAGGGAGCAGAGGTGAGGAGAGGAGAAGGGAGCAGAGGAGAGGAGAAGAATGGATTGAGCAGAGGTGAGGAGAGGAGAGAGGGGAGGAGAGGAGAAGAGAGAAGGGAGCAGAGGTGAGGAGAGGAGAAGAGAGAAGGGGGCAGAGGTGACGAGAGGAGAAGAAAGGAGGGAGCAGAGGGGAGGAGAGGAGGGAGCAGAGGGGAGAAGAGAGAAGGGAGCAGAGGTGATGGGAGCAGAGGAGAGGAGAAGAGAGAAGGGAGCGGAGGTGAGGAGAGGAGAAGAGAGAAGGGAGCAGACGTGAGGTGAGGAGAAGAGAGAAGGGAGCAGAGGTGAGGAGAGGAGAAGAGAGAAGGGAGCAGAGGTGAGGAGAGGAGAAGAGAGGAGGGAGCAGAGGTGAGGAGAGGAGAAGAGAGAAGGGAGCAGAGGTGAGGATAGGAGACGAGAGAAGGGAGCAGAGGAGAAGAGAGAAGAGAGCAGAGGTGAGGAGAGGAGAAGAAAGGAGGCGGCAGAGGTGAGGAGAAGAGAAGAGAGGAGGGAGCAGAGGTGAGGAGAGGAGAAGAGAGAAGGGAGCAGAGGTGAGGAGAGGAGAAGAGAGAAGGGAGCAGAGGGGAGGAGAGGAGAAGAGAGCAGAGGTAAGGAGAGGAGAAGAAAGGAGGGAGCAGGGGAGAGGAGAAGAGAGAAGGGAGCAGAGGTGAGGAGAGGAGAAGAGAGGAGGGAGCAGAGGTGAGGAGAGGAGAAGAGAGAAGGGAGCAGAGGTGAGGATAGGAGACGAGAGAAGGGAGCAGAGGGGAGGAGAGGAGAAGAGAGCAGAGGTGAGGAGAGGAGAAGAAAGGAGGGAGCAGAGGAGAGGAGAAGAGAGAAGGGAGCAGAGGAGAGGAGATGAGAAGAGAGAAGGGAGAAGAGGTGAGGATAGGAGACGAGAGAAGGGATCAGAGGTGAGGAGAGGAGAAGATAGAAGGGAGCAGAGGTGAGGAGAGGAGAAGAGAGAAGGGAGCAGAGGTGAGGAGAGGAGAAGAAAGGAGGGAGCAGAGGTGAGGAGAGGAGAAGAGAGGAGGGAGCAGAGGGGAGGAGATGAGAAGAGAGAAGGGAGCAGAGGAGAGGAGACGAGAGAAGGGAGCAGAGGTGAGGAGAGGAGAAGAGAGAAGGGAGCAGAGGTGAGGAGAGGAGAAGAGAGAAGGGAGCAGAGGTGAGGAGAGGAAAAGAAAGGAGGGAGCAGAGGTGAGGAGAGAAGAAGAGAGGAGGGAGCAGAGGGGAGGAGATGAGAAGAGAGAAGGGAGCAGAGGTGAGGAGATGAGAAGAGAGAAGGGAGCAGAGGTGAGGATAGGAGACGAGAGAAGGGAGCAGAGGAGAGGATAGGAGAAGAGAGAAGGGAGCAGAAGAGAGAAGGGAGCAGAGGTGAGGAGAGGAGAAGAAAGGAGGGAGCAGAGGTGATGAGAGAAGGGAGCAGAGGTGAGGAGAGGAGAAGAGAGAAGGGAGCAGAGGGGAGGAGAGGAGAAGAGAAGAGGGAGCAGAGGGGAGGAGAGGAGGGAGCAGAGGGGAGAAGAGAGAAGGGAGCAGAGGTGATGGGAGCAGAGGTGTGGAGAGGAGAAGAGAGGAGGGAGCAGAGGTGAGGAGAGGAGAAGAGAGAAGGGAGCAGAGGTGAGGATAGGAGACGAGAGAAGGGAGCAGAGGGGAGGAGAGGAGAAGAGAGCAGAGGTGAGGAGGGATTAGAAGAGAGCAGAGGTGAGGAGAGGAGAAGAAAGGAGGGAGCAGAGGAGAGGAGAAGAGAGAAGGGAGCAGAGGTGAGGAGATGAGAAGAATGGATTGAGCAGAGGTGAGGAGAGGAGGGAGCAGAGGGGAGGAGAGGAGAAGAGAGAAGGGAGCAGAGGTGAGGAGAGGAGAAGAGAGAAGGTGGCAGAGGTGACGAGAGGAGAAGAAAGGAGGGAGCAGAGGGGAGGAGAGGAGGGAGCAGAGGGGAGAAGAGAGAAGGGAGCAGAGGTGATGGGAGCAGAGGTGTGGAGAGGAGAAGAGAGGAGGGAGCAGAGGTGAGGAGAGGAGAAGAGAGAAGGGAGCAGAGGTGAGGATAGGAGACGAGAGAAGGGAGCGGAGGGGAGGAGAGGAGAAGAGAGCAGAGGTGAGGAGAGGAGAAGAGAGCAGAGGTGAGGAGAGGAGAAGAAAGGAGGGAGCAGAGGAGAGGAGAAGAGAGAAGGGAGCAGAGGGGAGGAGATGAGAAGAGAGAAGGGAGCAAAGGTGAGGATAGGAGACGAGAGAAGGGAGCAGAGGTGAGGAGAGGAGAAGATAGAAGGGAGCAGAGGTGAGGAGAGGAGAAGAGAGAAGGGAGCAGAGGTGAGGAGAGGAGAAGAAAGGAGGGAGCAGAGGTGAGGAGAGGAGAAGAGAGGAGGGAGCAGAGGGGAGGAGATGAGAAGAGAGAAGGGAGCAGAGGTGAGGAGAGGAGACGAGAGAAGGGAGCAGAGGTGAGGAGAGGAGAAGAGAGAAGGGAGCAGAGGTGAGGAGAGGAGAAGAGAGAAGGGAGCAGAGGTGAGGAGAGGAAAAGAAAGGAGGGAGCAGAGGTGAGGAGAGAAGAAGAGAGGAGGGAGCAGAGGGGAGGAGATGAGAAGAGAGAAGGGAGCAGAGGTGAGGAGATGAGAAGAGAGAAGGGAGCAGAGGTGAGGATAGGAGACGAGAGAAGGGAGCAGAGGAGAGGATAGGAGAAGAGAGAAGGGAGCAGAGGTGAGAAGAGAGAAGGGAGCAGAGGTGAGGAGAGGAGAAGAAAGGAGGGAGCAGAGGTGATGAGAGAAGGGAGCAGAGGTGAGGAGAGGAGAAGAGAGAAGGGAGCAGAGGGGAGGAGAGGAGAAGAATGGATTGAGCAGAGGTGAGGAGAGGAGGGAGCAGAGGGGAGGAGAGGAGAAGAGAGAAGGGAGCAGAGGTGAGGAGAGGAGAAGAGAGAAGGGGGCAGAGGTGACGAGAGGAGAAGAAAGGAGGGAGCAGAGGGGAGGAGAGGAGGGAGCAGAGGGAGAAGAGAGAAGGGAGCAGAGGTGATGGGAGCAGAGGTGTGGAGAGGAGAAGAGAGAAGGGAGCAGAGGGGAGGAGAGGAGAAGAGAAGAGGGAGCAGAGGAGAGGAGAAGAGAGAAGGGAGCAGAGGTGAGGAGAGGAGAAGGGAGCAGAGGTGAGGAGAGGAGAAAAAATAATTGAGCAGAGGCGAGGAGAGGAGGGAGCAGAGGGGAGGAGAGGAGAAGGGAGCAGAGGTGAGGAGAGGAGAAGAGAGAAGGGGGCAGAGGTGACGATAGGAGAAGAAAGGATGGAGCAGAGGTGAGGAGAGGAGGGAGCAGAGGGGAGAAGAGAGAAGGGAGCAGAGGGGAGAAGAGAGAAGGGAGCAGAGGGGAGGAGAGGAGAAGAGAGAAGGGAGCAGAGGTGAGGAGAGGAGAAGAGAGGAGGGAGCAGAGGGGAGGAGAAGAGAGAATGGAGCAGAGGTGAAGAGAGGAGAAGAAAGGAGGGAGCAGAGGAGAGGAGAAGAGAGGAGGGAGCAGAGGAGAGGAGGAGAGAGAAGGGAGCAGAGGAGAGGAGAGGAGAAGAGAGAAGGGAGCAGAGGGGAGGAGAGTCGAAGAGAGAAGGGAGCAGAGGGGAGGAGAGTCGAAGAGAGAAGGGTGCAGAGGTGAGGAGAGGAGAAGAGAGGAGGGAACAGAGGTGAGGAGAGGAGTAGAGAGGAGGGAGCAGAGGGGAGGAGAGGAGAAGAGAGAAGTGAGCAGAGGTGAGGAGAGGAGAAGAGAGGAGGGAGCAGAGGTGAGGAGAAGAGAGGAGGGAGCAGAGGGGAGAAGAGAGAAGCGAGCAGAGGTGAGGAGAGGAGAAGAAAGGATGGAGCAGAGGTGAGGAGAAGAAAGGATGGAGCGGAGCAGAGGTGAGGAGAGGAGAAGAAAGGAGGGAGCAGAGGGGAGGAGAGGAGAAGAGAGAAGGGAGCAGAGGTGAGGAGAAGAGAAGAGAGGAGGGAGCAGAGGTGAGGATGTGAGAAGAGAGAAGGGAGCAGAGGTGAGGAGAGGAGAAGAGAGAAGGGAGCAGAGGGGAGGAGAAGAGAGGAGAGAGAAGGGAGAAGAGGAGACGAGAAGAGAGAAGAGAGCAGATGTGAGGAGAGGAGAAGAAAGGAGGGAGCAGAGGTGAGGAGAGGAGAAGAGAGAAGGGAACAGAGGTGAGGAGAGGAGAAGAGAGAAGGGAGCAGAGGTGAGGAGAGGAGAAGGGAGCAGAGGTGAGGAGAGGAGAAGAGAGGAGGGAGCAGAGGAGAAGAGAGAAGGGAGCAGAGGTGAGGAGAAGAGAAGAGAGGAGGGAGCAGAGGTGAGAAGGTGAGAAGAGAGAAGGGAGCAGAGGAGAGGAGAGGAGAAGAGAGAAGGGAGTAGAGGTGAGGAGGTGAGAAGAGAGAAGGGAGCAGAGGTGAGGAGGTGAGAAGAGAGAAGGGAGCAGAGGAGAGGAGGTGAGACGAGAGAAGGGAGCAGAGGCGAAGAGAGAAGGGAGCAGAGGTGAGGAGAGGAGAAGAGAGAAGGGAGCAGAGGAGAGGAGAAGAGAGAAGGGAGCGGAGGAGAGGAGAAGAGAGAAGGGAGCAGACGTGAGGTGAGGAGAAGAGAGAAGGGAGCAGAGGTGAGGAGAGGAGAAGAGAGAAGGGAGCAGAGGTGAGGAGAGGAGAAGAGAGGAGGGAGCAGAGGTGAGGAGAGGAGAAGAGAGAAGGGAGCAGAGGTGAGGATAGGAGACGAGAGAAGGGAGCAGAGGAGAAGAGAGAAGAGAGCAGAGGTGAGGAGAGGAGAAGAAAGGAGGGAGCAGAGGTGAGGAGAAGAGAAGAGAGGAGGGAGCAGAGGTGAGGAGAGGAGAAGAGAGAAGGGAGCAGAGGTGAGGAGAGGAGAAGAGAGAAGGGAGCGGAGGTGAGGAGAGGAGAAGAGAGAAGGGAGCAGACGTGAGGTGAGGAGAAGAGAGAAGGGAGCAGAGGTGAGGAGAGGAGAAGAGAGAAGGGAGCAGAGGTGAGGAGAGGAGAAGAGAGGAGGGAGCAGAGGTGAGGAGAGGAGAAGAGAGAAGGGAGCAGAGGTGAGGATAGGAGACGAGAGAAGGGAGCAGAGGAGAAGAGAGAAGAGAGCAGAGGTGAGGAGAGGAGAAGAAAGGAGGGAGCAGAGGTGAGGAGAAGAGAAGAGAGGAGGGAGCAGAGGTGAGGAGAGGAGAAGAGAGAAGGGAGCAGAGGTGAGGAGAGGAGAAGAGAGAAGGGAGCAGAGGTGAGGAGAGGAGAAGAGAGAAGGGAGCAGAGGTGAGGAGAGGAGAAGAGAGAAGGGAGCAGAGGTGAGGAGAGGAGAAGAGAGGAGGGAGCAGAGGTGAGGAGAGGAGAAGAAAGGAGGGAGCAGAGGTGAGGAGAAGAGAAGAGAGGAGGGAGCAGAGGTGAGGAGAGGAGAAGAGAGAAGGGAGCAGAGGTGAGGAGAGGAGAAGAGAGAAGGTAGCAGAGGTGAGGATAGGAGACGAGAGAAGGGAGCAGAGGGGAGGAGAGGAGAAGAGAGCAGAGGTGAGGAGAGGAGAAGAAAGGAGGGAGCAGAGGAGAGGAGAAGAGAGAAGGGAGCAGAGGGGAGGAGATGAGAAGAGAGAAGGGAGCAGAGGTGAGGATAGGAGACGAGAGAAGGGAGCAGAGGTGAGGAGAGGAGAAGATAGAAGGGCTGAGGAGAGGAGAAGAGAGAAGGGAGCAGAGGTGAGGAGAGGAGAAGAAAGGAGGGAGCAGAGGTGAGGAGAGGAGAATAGAGGAGGGAGCAGAGGGGAGGAGATGAGAAGAGAGAAGGGAGCAGAGGTGAGGAGAGGAGACGAGAGAAGGGAGCAGAGGTGAGGAGAGGAGAAGAGAGAAGGGAGCAGAGGTGAGGAGAGGAGAAGAGAGAAGGGAGCAGAGGTGAGGAGAGGAAAAGAAAGGAGGGAGCAGAGGTGAGGAGAGAAGAAGAGAGGAGGGAGCAGAGGGGAGGAGATGAGAAGAGAGAAGGGAGCAGAGGTGAGGAGATGAGAAGAGAGAAGGGAGCAGAGGTGAGGATAGGAGACGAGAGAAGGGAGCAGAGGAGAGGATAGGAGAAGAGAGAAGGGAGCAGAGGTGAGAAGGGAGCAGAGGTGAGGAGAGGAGAAGAAAGGAGGGAGCAGAGGTGATGAGAGAAGGGAGCAGAGGTGAGGAGAGGAGAAGAGAGAAGGGAGCAGAGGGGAGGAGAGGAGAAGAGAAGAGGGAGCAGAGGAGAAGAGAGAAGGGAGCAGAGGTGAGGAGAGGAGAAGGGAGCAGAGGAGAGGAGAAGAATGGATTGAGCAGAGGTGAGGAGAGGAGAGAGGGGAGGAGAGGAGAAGAGAGAAGGGAGCAGAGGTGAGGAGAGGAGAAGAGAGAAGGGGGCAGAGGTGACGAGAGGAGAAGAAAGGAGGGAGCAGAGGGGAGGAGAGGAGGGAGCAGAGGGGAGAAGAGAGAAGGGAGCAGAGGTGATGGGAGCAGAGGAGAGGAGAAGAGAGAAGGGAGCGGAGGTGAGGAGAGGAGAAGAGAGAAGGGAGCAGACGTGAGGTGAGGAGAAGAGAGAAGGGAGCAGAGGTGAGGAGAGGAGAAGAGAGAAGGGAGCAGAGGTGAGGAGAGGAGAAGAGAGGAGGGAGCAGAGGTGAGGAGAGGAGAAGAGAGAAGGGAGCAGAGGTGAGGATAGGAGACGAGAGAAGGGAGCAGAGGAGAAGAGAGAAGAGAGCAGAGGTGAGGAGAGGAGAAGAAAGGAGGCGGCAGAGGTGAGGAGAAGAGAAGAGAGGAGGGAGCAGAGGTGAGGAGAGGAGAAGAGAGAAGGGAGCAGAGGTGAGGAGAGGAGAAGAGAGAAGGGAGCAGAGGGGAGGAGAGGAGAAGAGAGCAGAGGTAAGGAGAGGAGAAGAAAGGAGGGAGCAGGGGAGAGGAGAAGAGAGAAGGGAGCAGAGGTGAGGAGAGGAGAAGAGAGGAGGGAGCAGAGGTGAGGAGAGGAGAAGAGAGAAGGGAGCAGAGGTGAGGATAGGAGACGAGAGAAGGGAGCAGAGGGGAGGAGAGGAGAAGAGAGCAGAGGTGAGGAGAGGAGAAGAAAGGAGGGAGCAGAGGAGAGGAGAAGAGAGAAGGGAGCAGAGGGGAGGAGATGAGAAGAGAGAAGGGAGAAGAGGTGAGGATAGGAGACGAGAGAAGGGATCAGAGGTGAGGAGAGGAGAAGATAGAAGGGAGCAGAGGTGAGGAGAGGAGAAGAGAGAAGGGAGCAGAGGTGAGGAGAGGAGAAGAAAGGAGGGAGCAGAGGTGAGGAGAGGAGAAGAGAGGAGGGAGCAGAGGGGAGGAGATGAGAAGAGAGAAGGGAGCAGAGGAGAGGAGACGAGAGAAGGGAGCAGAGGTGAGGAGAGGAGAAGAGAGAAGGGAGCAGAGGTGAGGAGAGGAGAAGAGAGAAGGGAGCAGAGGTGAGGAGAGGAAAAGAAAGGAGGGAGCAGAGGTGAGGAGAGAAGAAGAGAGGAGGGAGCAGAGGGGAGGAGATGAGAAGAGAGAAGGGAGCAGAGGTGAGGAGATGAGAAGAGAGAAGGGAGCAGAGGTGAGGATAGGAGACGAGAGAAGGGAGCAGAGGAGAGGATAGGAGAAGAGAGAAGGGAGCAGAAGAGAGAAGGGAGCAGAGGTGAGGAGAGGAGAAGAAAGGAGGGAGCAGAGGTGATGAGAGAAGGGAGCAGAGGTGAGGAGAGGAGAAGAGAGAAGGGAGCAGAGGGGAGGAGAGGAGAAGAGAAGAGGGAGCAGAGGGGAGGAGAGGAGGGAGCAGAGGGGAGAAGAGAGAAGGGAGCAGAGGTGATGGGAGCAGAGGTGTGGAGAGGAGAAGAGAGGAGGGAGCAGAGGTGAGGAGATGAGAAGAATGGATTGAGCAGAGGTGAGGAGAGGAGGGAGCAGAGGGGAGGAGAGGAGAAGAGAGAAGGGAGCAGAGGTGAGGAGAGGAGAAGAGAGAAGGTGGCAGAGGTGACGAGAGGAGAAGAAAGGAGGGAGCAGAGGGGAGGAGAGGAGGGAGCAGAGGGGAGAAGAGAGAAGGGAGCAGAGGTGATGGGAGCAGAGGTGTGGAGAGGAGAAGAGAGGAGGGAGCAGAGGTGAGGAGAGGAGAAGAGAGAAGGGAGCAGAGGTGAGGATAGGAGACGAGAGAAGGGAGCAGAGGTGATGGGAGCAGAGGTGTGGAGAGGAGAAGAGAGAAGGGAGCAGAGGGGAGGAGAGGAGAAGAGAGAAGGGAGCAGAGGTGAGGAGAGGAGAAGAGAGGAGGGAGCAGAGGGGAGGAGAAGAGAGAATGGAGCAGAGGTGAAGAGAGGAGAAGAAAGGAGGGAGCAGAGGAGAGGAGAAGAGAGGAGGGAGCAGAGGAGAGGAGGAGAGAGAAGGGAGCATAGGAGAGGAGAGGAGAAGAGAGAAGGGAGCAGAGGGGAGGAGAGTCGAAGAGAGAAGGGAGCAGAGGGGAGGAGAGTCGAAGAGAGAAGGGTGCAGAGGTGAGGAGAGGAGAAGAGAGGAGGGAACAGAGGTGAGGAGAGGAGTAGAGAGGAGGGAGCAGAGGGGAGGAGAGGAGAAGAGAGAAGTGAGCAGAGGTGAGGAGAGGAGAAGAGAGGAGGGAGCAGAGGTGAGGAGAAGAGAGGAGGGAGCAGAGGGGAGAAGAGAGAAGCGAGCAGAGGTGAGGAGAGGAGAAGAAAGGATGGAGCAGAGGTGAGGAGAAGAAAGGATGGAGCGGAGCAGAGGTGAGGAGAGGAGAAGAAAGGAGGGAGCAGAGGGGAGGAGAGGAGAAGAGAGAAGGGAGCAGAGGTGAGGAGAAGAGAAGAGAGGAGGGAGCAGAGGTGAGGATGTGAGAAGAGAGAAGGGAGCAGAGGTGAGGAGAGGAGAAGAGAGAAGGGAGCAGAGGGGAGGAGAAGAGAGGAGAGAGAAGGGAGAAGAGGAGACGAGAAGAGAGAAGAGAGCAGATGTGAGGAGAGGAGAAGAAAGGAGGGAGCAGAGGTGAGGAGAGGAGAAGAGAGAAGGGAACAGAGGTGAGGAGAGGAGAAGAGAGAAGGGAGCAGAGGTGAGGAGAGGAGAAGGGAGCAGAGGTGAGGAGAGGAGAAGAGAGGAGGGAGCAGAGGAGAAGGGAGAAGGGAGCAGAGGTGAGGAGAAGAGAAGAGAGGAGGGAGCAGAGGTGAGAAGGTGAGAAGAGAGAAGGGAGCAGAGGAGAGGAGAGGAGAAGAGAGAAGGGAGTAGAGGTGAGGAGGTGAGAAGAGAGAAGGGAGCAGAGGTGAGGAGGTGAGAAGAGAGAAGGGAGCAGAGGAGAGGAGGTGAGACGAGAGAAGGGAGCAGAGGCGAAGAGAGAAGGGAGCAGAGGTGAGGAGAGGAGAAGAGAGAAGGGAGCAGAGGAGAGGAGAAGAGAGAAGGGAGCGGAGGAGAGGAGAAGAGAGAAGGGAGCAGACGTGAGGTGAGGAGAAGAGAGAAGGGAGCAGAGGTGAGGAGAGGAGAAGAGAGAAGGGAGCAGAGGTGAGGAGAGGAGAAGAGAGGAGGGAGCAGAGGTGAGGAGAGGAGAAGAGAGAAGGGAGCAGAGGTGAGGATAGGAGACGAGAGAAGGAGCAGAGGAGAAGAGAGAAGAGAGCAGAGGTGAGGAGAGGAGAAGAAAGGAGGGAGCAGAGGTGAGGAGAAGAGAAGAGAGGAGGGAGCAGAGGTGAGGAGAGGAGAAGAGAGAAGGGAGCAGAGGTGAGGAGAGGAGAAGAGAGAAGGGAGCGGAGGTGAGGAGAGGAGAAGAGAGAAGGGAGCAGACGTGAGGTGAGGAGAAGAGAGAAGGGAGCAGAGGTGAGGAGAGGAGAAGAGAGAAGGGAGCAGAGGTGAGGAGAGGAGAAGAGAGGAGGGAGCAGAGGTGAGGAGAGGAGAAGAGAGAAGGGAGCAGAGGTGAGGATAGGAGACGAGAGAAGGGAGCAGAGGAGAAGAGAGAAGAGAGCAGAGGTGAGGAGAGGAGAAGAAAGGAGGGAGCAGAGGTGAGGAGAAGAGAAGAGAGGAGGGAGCAGAGGTGAGGAGAGGAGAAGAGAGAAGGGAGCAGAGGTGAGGAGAGGAGAAGAGAGAAGGGAGCAGAGGTGAGGAGAGGAGAAGAGAGAAGGGAGCAGAGGTGAGGAGAGGAGAAGAGAGAAGGGAGCAGAGGTGAGGAGAGGAGAAGAGAGGAGGGAGCAGAGGTGAGGAGAGGAGAAGAAAGGAGGGAGCAGAGGTGAGGAGAAGAGAAGAGAGGAGGGAGCAGAGGTGAGGAGAGGAGAAGAGAGAAGGGAGCAGAGGTGAGGAGAGGAGAAGAGAGAAGGTAGCAGAGGTGAGGATAGGAGACGAGAGAAGGGAGCAGAGGGGAGGAGAGGAGAAGAGAGCAGAGGTGAGGAGAGGAGAAGAAAGGAGGGAGCAGAGGAGAGGAGAAGAGAGAAGGGAGCAGAGGGGAGGAGATGAGAAGAGAGAAGGGAGCAGAGGTGAGGATAGGAGAAGAGAGAAGGGAGCAGACGTGAGGTGAGGAGAAGAGAGAAGGGAGCAGAGGTGAGGAGAGGAGAAGAGAGAAGGGAGCAGAGGTGAGGAGAGGAGAAGAGAGGAGGGAGCAGAGGTGAGGAGAGGAGAAGAGAGAAGGGAGCAGAGGTGAGGATAGGAGACGAGAGAAGGGAGCAGAGGAGAAGAGAGAAGAGAGCAGAGGTGAGGAGAGGAGAAGAAAGGAGGCGGCAGAGGTGAGGAGAAGAGAAGAGAGGAGGGAGCAGAGGTGAGGAGAGGAGAAGAGAGAAGGGAGCAGAGGTGAGGAGAGGAGAAGAGAGAAGGGAGCAGAGGGGAGGAGAGGAGAAGAGAGCAGAGGTAAGGAGAGGAGAAGAAAGGAGGGAGCAGGGGAGAGGAGAAGAGAGAAGGGAGCAGAGGTGAGGAGAGGAGAAGAGAGGAGGGAGCAGAGGTGAGGAGAGGAGAAGAGAGAAGGGAGCAGAGGTGAGGATAGGAGACGAGAGAAGGGAGCAGAGGGGAGGAGAGGAGAAGAGAGCAGAGGTGAGGAGAGGAGAAGAAAGGAGGGAGCAGAGGAGAGGAGAAGAGAGAAGGGAGCAGAGGGGAGGAGATGAGAAGAGAGAAGGGAGAAGAGGTGAGGATAGGAGACGAGAGAAGGGATCAGAGGTGAGGAGAGGAGAAGATAGAAGGGAGCAGAGGTGAGGAGAGGAGAAGAGAGAAGGGAGCAGAGGTGAGGAGAGGAGAAGAAAGGAGGGAGCAGAGGTGAGGAGAGGAGAAGAGAGGAGGGAGCAGAGGGGAGGAGATGAGAAGAGAGAAGGGAGCAGAGGAGAGGAGACGAGAGAAGGGAGCAGAGGTGAGGAGAGGAGAAGAGAGAAGGGAGCAGAGGTGAGGAGAGGAGAAGAGAGAAGGGAGCAGAGGTGAGGAGAGGAAAAGAAAGGAGGGAGCAGAGGTGAGGAGAGAAGAAGAGAGGAGGGAGCAGAGGGGAGGAGATGAGAAGAGAGAAGGGAGCAGAGGTGAGGAGATGAGAAGAGAGAAGGGAGCAGAGGTGAGGATAGGAGACGAGAGAAGGGAGCAGAGGAGAGGATAGGAGAAGAGAGAAGGGAGCAGAAGAGAGAAGGGAGCAGAGGTGAGGAGAGGAGAAGAAAGGAGGGAGCAGAGGTGATGAGAGAAGGGAGCAGAGGTGAGGAGAGGAGAAGAGAGAAGGGAGCAGAGGGGAGGAGAGGAGAAGAGAAGAGGGAGCAGAGGGGAGGAGAGGAGGGAGCAGAGGGGAGAAGAGAGAAGGGAGCAGAGGTGATGGGAGCAGAGGTGTGGAGAGGAGAAGAGAGGAGGGAGCAGAGGTGAGGAGATGAGAAGAATGGATTGAGCAGAGGTGAGGAGAGGAGGGAGCAGAGGGGAGGAGAGGAGAAGAGAGAAGGGAGCAGAGGTGAGGAGAGGAGAAGAGAGAAGGTGGCAGAGGTGACGAGAGGAGAAGAAAGGAGGGAGCAGAGGGGAGGAGAGGAGGGAGCAGAGGGGAGAAGAGAGAAGGGAGCAGAGGTGATGGGAGCAGAGGTGTGGAGAGGAGAAGAGAGGAGGGAGCAGAGGTGAGGAGAGGAGAAGAGAGAAGGGAGCAGAGGTGAGGATAGGAGACGAGAGAAGGAGCAGAGGTGATGGGAGCAGAGGTGTGGAGAGGAGAAGAGAGAAGGGAGCAGAGGGGAGGAGAGGAGAAGAGAGAAGGGAGCAGAGGTGAGGAGAGGAGAAGAGAGGAGGGAGCAGAGGGGAGGAGAAGAGAGAATGGAGCAGAGGTGAAGAGAGGAGAAGAAAGGAGGGAGCAGAGGAGAGGAGAAGAGAGGAGGGAGCAGAGGAGAGGAGGAGAGAGAAGGGAGCATAGGAGAGGAGAGGAGAAGAGAGAAGGGAGCAGAGGGAGGAGAGTCGAAGAGAGAAGGGAGCAGAGGGAGGAGAGTCGAAGAGAGAAGGGTGCAGAGGTGAGGAGAGGAGAAGAGAGGAGGGAACAGAGGTGAGGAGAGGAGTAGAGAGGAGGGAGCAGAGGGGAGGAGAGGAGAAGAGAGAAGTGAGCAGAGGTGAGGAGAGGAGAAGAGAGGAGGGAGCAGAGGTGAGGAGAAGAGAGGAGGGAGCAGAGGGGAGAAGAGAGAAGCGAGCAGAGGTGAGGAGAGGAGAAGAAAGGATGGAGCAGAGGTGAGGAGAAGAAAGGATGGAGCGGAGCAGAGGTGAGGAGAGGAGAAGAAAGGAGGGAGCAGAGGGGAGGAGAGGAGAAGAGAGAAGGGAGCAGAGGTGAGGAGAAGAGAAGAGAGGAGGGAGCAGAGGTGAGGATGTGAGAAGAGAGAAGGGAGCAGAGGTGAGGAGAGGAGAAGAGAGAAGGGAGCAGAGGGAGGAGAAGAGAGGAGAGAGAAGGGAGAAGAGGAGACGAGAAGAGAGAAGAGAGCAGATGTGAGGAGAGGAGAAGAAAGGAGGGAGCAGAGGTGAGGAGAGGAGAAGAGAGAAGGGAACAGAGGTGAGGAGAGGAGAAGAGAGAAGGGAGCAGAGGTGAGGAGAGGAGAAGGGAGCAGAGGTGAGGAGAGGAGAAGAGAGGAGGGAGCAGAGGAGAAGAGAGAAGGGAGCAGAGGTGAGGAGAAGAGAAGAGAGGAGGGAGCAGAGGTGAGAAGGTGAGAAGAGAGAAGGGAGCAGAGGAGAGGAGAGGAGAAGAGAGAAGGGAGTAGAGGTGAGGAGGTGAGAAGAGAGAAGGGAGCAGAGGTGAGGAGGTGAGAAGAGAGAAGGGAGCAGAGGAGAGGAGGTGAGACGAGAGAAGGGAGCAGAGGCGAAGAGAGAAGGGAGCAGAGGTGAGGAGAGGAGAAGAGAGAAGGGAGCAGAGGAGAGGAGAAGAGAGAAGGGAGCGGAGGAGAGGAGAAGAGAGAAGGGAGCAGACGTGAGGTGAGGAGAAGAGAGAAGGGAGCAGAGGTGAGGAGAGGAGAAGAGAGAAGGGAGCAGAGGTGAGGAGAGGAGAAGAGAGGAGGGAGCAGAGGTGAGGAGAGGAGAAGAGAGAAGGGAGCAGAGGTGAGGATAGGAGACGAGAGAAGGGAGCAGAGGAGAAGAGAGAAGAGAGCAGAGGTGAGGAGAGGAGAAGAAAGGAGGGAGCAGAGGTGAGGAGAAGAGAAGAGAGGAGGGAGCAGAGGTGAGAAGAGGAGAAGAGAGAAGGGAGCAGAGGTGAGGAGAGGAGAAGAGAGAAGGGAGCGGAGGTGAGGAGAGGAGAAGAGAGAAGGGAGCAGACGTGAGGTGAGGAGAAGAGAGAAGGGAGCAGAGGTGAGGAGAGGAGAAGAGAGAAGGGAGCAGAGGTGAGGAGAGGAGAAGAGAGGAGGGAGCAGAGGTGAGGAGAGGAGAAGAGAGAAGGGAGCAGAGGTGAGGATAGGAGACGAGAGAAGGGAGCAGAGGAGAAGAGAGAAGAGAGCAGAGGTGAGGAGAGGAGAAGAAAGGAGGGAGCAGAGGTGAGGAGAAGAGAAGAGAGGAGGGAGCAGAGGTGAGGAGAGGAGAAGAGAGAAGGGAGCAGAGGTGAGGAGAGGAGAAGAGAGAAGGGAGCAGAGGTGAGGAGAGGAGAAGAGAGAAGGGAGCAGAGGTGAGGAGAGGAGAAGAGAGAAGGGAGCAGAGGTGAGGAGAGGAGAAGAGAGGAGGGAGCAGAGGTGAGGAGAGGAGAAGAAAGGAGGGAGCAGAGGTGAGGAGAAGAGAAGAGAGGAGGGAGCAGAGGTGAGGAGAGGAGAAGAGAGAAGGGAGCAGAGGTGAGGAGAGGAGAAGAGAGAAGGTAGCAGAGGTGAGGATAGGAGACGAGAGAAGGGAGCAGAGGGGAGGAGAGGAGAAGAGAGCAGAGGTGAGGAGAGGAGAAGAAAGGAGGGAGCAGAGGAGAGGAGAAGAGAGAAGGGAGCAGAGGGGAGGAGATGAGAAGAGAGAAGGGAGCAGAGGTGAGGATAGGAGACGAGAGAAGGGAGCAGAGGTGAGGAGAGTGAGAAGATAGAAGGGCTGAGGAGAGAGGAAGAGAGAAGGGGAGCAGCAGAGGTGAGGAGAGAGAAGAAAGGAGGGAGCAAGAGGTGAGGAGAGGAGAATAGAGGAGGGAGCAGAGGGGAGGAGATGAGAAGAGAGAGGGAGCAGAGGTGAGGAGAGGAGACGAGAGAAGGGAGCAGAGGTGAGGAGCGGGAGAAGAGAGAAGGGAGCAGAGGTGAAGGAGAGTGAGAAGAGAGAAGGGAGCAGAGGTGAGGAGAGGAAAAGAAAGGAGGGAGCAGTATGTGAGGAGAGAAGAGGAAGAGGAGGGAGCAGAGGGAGGAGATGAGACGAGAGAAGGGAGCAGAGGTGAGGAGATGAGCAAGAGAGAAGGAGAAGCAGAGTGAGGATAGGAGACGATGATAAGGGAGCAGAGGAGAGGGATAGGAGAAGAGAGAAGGGAGCAGAGGTGAGAAGGGAGCAGAGGTGAGGAGAGGAGAAGAAAGGAGGGAGCAGAGGTGATGAGAGAAGGGAGCAGAGGTGAGGAGAGGAGAAGAGAGAAGGGAGCAGAGGGGAGGAGAGGAGAAGAGAAGAGGGAGCAGAGGAGAAGAGAGAAGGGAGCAGAGGTGAGGAGAGGAGAAGGGAGCAGAGGAGAGGAGAAGAATGGATTGAGCAGAGGTGAGGAGAGGAGAGAGGGGAGGAGAGGAGAAGAGAGAAGGGAGCAGAGGTGAGGAGAGGAGAAGAGAGAAGGGGGCAGAGGTGACGAGAGGAGAAGAAAGGAGGGAGCAGAGGGGAGGAGAGGAGGGAGCAGAGGGGAGAAGAGAGAAGGGAGCAGAGGTGATGGGAGCAGAGGAGAGGAGAAGAGAGAAGGGAGCGGAGGTGAGGAGAGGAGAAGAGAGAAGGGAGCAGACGTGAGGTGAGGAGAAGAGAGAAGGGAGCAGAGGTGAGGAGAGGAGAAGAGAGAAGGGAGCAGAGGTGAGGAGAGGAGAAGAGAGGAGGGAGCAGAGGTGAGGAGAGGAGAAGAGAGAAGGGAGCAGAGGTGAGGATAGGAGACGAGAGAAGGAGCAGAGGAGAAGAGAGAAGAGAGCAGAGGTGAGGAGAGGAGAAGAAAGGAGGCGGCAGAGGTGAGGAGAAGAGAAGAGAGGAGGGAGCAGAGGTGAGGAGAGGAGAAGAGAGAAGGGAGCAGAGGTGAGGAGAGGAGAAGAGAGAAGGGAGCAGAGGGGAGGAGAGGAGAAGAGAGCAGAGGTAAGGAGAGGAGAAGAAAGGAGGGAGCAGGGGAGAGGAGAAGAGAGAAGGGAGCAGAGGTGAGGAGAGGAGAAGAGAGGAGGGAGCAGAGGTGAGGAGAGGAGAAGAGAGAAGGGAGCAGAGGTGAGGATAGGAGACGAGAGAAGGGAGCAGAGGGGAGGAGAGGAGAAGAGAGCAGAGGTGAGGAGAGGAGAAGAAAGGAGGGAGCAGAGGAGAGGAGAGAGAGAAGGGAGCAGAGGGGAGGAGATGAGAAGAGAGAAGGGAGAAGAGGTGAGGATAGGAGACGAGAGAAGGGATCAGAGGTGAGGAGAGGAGAAGATAGAAGGGAGCAGAGGTGAGGAGAGGAGAAGAGAGAAGGGAGCAGAGGTGAGGAGAGGAGAAGAAAGGAGGGAGCAGAGGTGAGGAGAGGAGAAGAGAGGAGGGAGCAGAGGGGAGGAGATGAGAAGAGAGAAGGGAGCAGAGGAGAGGAGACGAGAGAAGGGAGCAGAGGTGAGGAGAGGAGAAGAGAGAAGGGAGCAGAGGTGAGGAGAGGAGAAGAGAGAAGGGAGCAGAGGTGAGGAGAGGAAAAGAAAGGAGGGAGCAGAGGTGAGGAGAGAAGAAGAGAGGAGGGAGCAGAGGGGAGGAGATGAGAAGAGAGAAGGGAGCAGAGGTGAGGAGATGAGAAGAGAGAAGGAGCAGAGGTGAGGATAGGAGACGAGAGAAGGGAGCAGAGGAGAGGATAGGAGAAGAGAGAAGGGAGCAGAAGAGAGAAGGGAGCAGAGGTGAGGAGAGGAGAAGAAAGGAGGGAGCAGAGGTGATGAGAGAAGGGAGCAGAGGTGAGGAGAGGAGAAGAGAGAAGGGAGCAGAGGGGAGGAGAGGAGAAGAGAAGAGGGAGCAGAGGGGAGGAGAGGAGGGAGCAGAGGGGAGAAGAGAGAAGGGAGCAGAGGTGATGGGAGCAGAGGTGTGGAGAGGAGAAGAGAGGAGGGAGCAGAGGTGAGGAGATGAGAAGAATGGATTGAGCAGAGGTGAGGAGAGGAGGGAGCAGAGGGGAGGAGAGGAGAAGAGAGAAGGGAGCAGAGGTGAGGAGAGGAGAAGAGAGAAGGTGGCAGAGGTGACGAGAGGAGAAGAAAGGAGGGAGCAGAGGGGAGGAGAGGAGGGAGCAGAGGGGAGAAGAGAGAAGGGAGCAGAGGTGATGGGAGCAGAGGTGTGGAGAGGAGAAGAGAGGAGGAGCAGATGGTGAGGAGAGGAGAAGAGAGAAGGGCAGCAGAGGTTGAGGATAGGAGACGAGAGACGGGATCAGAGGTGATTGGAGCAGAGGTGTGGAGAGGAGAAGAGAGAAGGGAGCAGGAGGAGGAGAGGAGAGGAGAAGAGAGAGGAGCAGAGGTGAGGAGAGGAGAAGAGCGGGACGGAGCAGAGGGGAGGAGAAGAGAGAATGAAGCAGAGGTGAAGAGAGGAGAAGAAAGGAGGGAGCAGAGGAGAGGAGAAGAGAGGAGGAGCAGAGGACGAGGAGGAGAGAGAAGGGAGCATAGGAGAGGAGAGGAGAAGAGGAACGGGAGCAGAGGGCGAGGAGAGTCGAAGAGAGAAGGAGCAGAGGGAGGAGAGTCGAAGAGAGAAGGGTGCAGAGGTGCGGAGAGGAGAAGAGAGGAGGGAACAGAGGTGAGGAGAGGAGTAGAGAGGGGGAGCAGAGGGAGGAGAGGAGAAGGAGAGAAGATGAGCAGAGGTGAGGAGAGGAGAAGAGAGGAGGGAGCAGAGGTGAGGAGAAGAGAGGAGGGAGCAGAGGGGAGAAGAGAGAAGCGAGCAGAGGTGAGGAGAGGAGAAGAAAGGATGGAGCAGAGGTGAGGAGAAGAAAGGATGGGAGCGGAGCAGAGGTGAGGAGAGGAGAAGAAGGAGGGAGCAGAGGGGAGGAGAGGAGAAGAGAGAAGGAGCAGAGGTGAGGAGAAGAGAAGAGAGAGGGAGCAGAGGTGAGGACTGTGAGAAGAGAGAAGGGAGCAGAGGTGAGGAGAGGAGAAGAGAGAAGGGAGCAGAGGGAGGAGAAGAGAGGAGAGAGAAGGGAGAAGAGGAGACGCGAAGAGAGAAGAGAGCAGATGTGAGGAGAGGAGAAGAAAGGAGGGAGCAGAGGTGAGGAGAGGAGAAGAGAGAAGGGAACAGAGGTGAGGAGAGGAGAAGAGAGAAGGGAGCAGAGGTGAGGAGAGGAGAAGGGAGCAGAGGTGAGGAGAGGAGAAGAGAGGAGGGAGCAGAGGAGAAGGGAGAAGGGAGCAGAGGTGAGGAGAAGAGAAAGAGAGGAGGGAGCAGAGGTGAGAAGGTGAGAAGAGAGAAGGGCGCAGAGGAGAGGAGAGGAGAAGAGAGAAGGGAGTAGAGGTGAGGAGGTGAGAAGAGAGAAGGAGCAGAGGTGAGGAGGTGAGAAGAGAGAAGGGAGCAGAGGAGAGGAGGTGAGACGAGAGAAGGGAGCAGAGGCGAAGAGAGAAGGGAGCAGAGGTGAGGAGAGGAGAAGAGAGAAGGGAGCAGAGGAGAGGAGAAGAGAGAAGGGAGCGGAGGAGAGGAGAAGAGAGAAGGGAGCAGACGTGAGGGAGGAGAAGAGAGAAGGGAGCAGAGGTGAGGAGAGGAGAAGAGAGAAGGGAGCAGAGGTGAGGAGAGGAGAAGAGAGGAGGAGCAGAAGGTGAGGAGAGAGAGAAGAGAGAAGGGAGCAGAGGTGAGGATAGGAGACGAGAGAAGGGAGCAGAGGAGAAGAGAGAAGAGAGCAGAGGTGCGGAGAGGAGAAGAAAGGAGGAGCAGAGGGAGGAGAAGAGAGAGAGGAGGGAGCAGAGGTGAGGAGAGGAGAGAGAGAAGGGAGCAGAGGTGAGGAGAGGAGAAGAGAGAAGGGAGCGGAGGTGAGGAGAGGAGAAGAGAGAAGGGAGCAGACGTGAGTTGAGGAGAAGAGAGAAGGGAGCAGAGGTGAGGAGAGGAGAAGAGAGAAGGGAGCAGAGGTGAGGAGAGGAGAAGAGAGGAGGAGCCAGAGGTGAGGAGAGGAGAAGAGAGAAGGGAGCAGAGGTGAGGATAGGAGACGAGAGAAGGAGAGCAGAGGAGAAGAGAGAAGAGAGCAGAGGTGCGGAGAGGAGAAGAAAGGAGGGAGCAGAGGTGAGGAGAAGAGAAGAGAGGAGGAGCAGAGGGTGAGGAGAGGAGAAGAGAGAAGGGAGCAGAGGTGAGGAGAGGAGAAGAGAGAAGGGAGCAGAGGTGAGGAGAGGAGAAGAGAGAAGGGAGCAGAGGTGAGGAGAGGAGAAGAGAGAAGGGAGCAGAGGTGAGGAGAGGAGAAGAGAGGAGGGAGCAGAGGTGAGGAGAGGAGAAGAAAGGAGGGAGCAGAGGTGAGGAGAAGAGAAGAGAGGAGGGAGCAGAGGTGAGGAGAGGAGAAGAGAGAAGGGAGCAGAGGTGAGGAGAGGAGAAGAGAGAAGTAGCAGAGGTGAGGATAGGAGACGAGAGAAGGGAGCAGAGGGGGAGGAGAGGAGAAGAGAGCAGAGGTGAGGAGAGGAGAAGAAAGGAGGGAGCAGAGGAGAGGAGAAGAGAGAAGGGAGCAGAGGGGAGAGATGAGAAGAGAGAAGGGAGCAGAGGTGAGGATAGGAGAAGAGAGAAGGGAGCAGACGTGAGGTGAGGAGAAGAGAGAAGGGAGCAGAGGTGAGGAGAGGAGAAGAGAGAAGGGAGCAGAGGTGAGGAGAGGAGAAGAGAGGAGGGAGCAGAGGTGAGGAGAGGAGAAGAGAGAAGGGAGCAGAGGTGAGGATAGAGACGAGGAGAAGGGAGAAGAGGAGAAGAGAGAATGAGAGCAGAGGTGAGGAGAGGCGAAGAAAGGAGGCGGCAGAGGGTGAGGAGAAGAGAAGAGAGGAGGGGCAGAGGTGAGGAGAGGAGAAGAGAGAAGGGAGCAGAGGGAGGAGAGGAGAAGAGAGAAGGGAGCAGAGGGGAGGAGAGGAGAAGAGAGCAGAGGTAGGAGAGGAGAAGAAAGGAGGGAGCAGGGGAGAGGAGAAGAGAGAAGGGAGCAGAGGTGAGGAGAGGAGAAGAGAGGATGGAGCAGAGGTGAGGAGAGGAGAAGAGAGAAGGGAGCAGAGGTGAGGATAGGAGACGAGAGAAGGGAGCAGAGGGGAGGAGAGGAGACGAGAGCAGAGGTGAGGAGAGGAGAAGAAAGGAGGGAGCAGAGGAGAGGAGAAGAGAGAAGGGAGCAGAGGGGAGGAGATGAGAAGAGAGAAGGGAGAAGAGGTGAGGATAGGAGACGAGAGAAGGGATCAGAGGTGAGGAGAGGAGAAGATAGAAGGGAGCAGAGGTGAGGAGAGGAGACGAGAGAAGGGAGCAGAGGTGAGGAGAGGAGAAGAAAGGAGGGAGCAGAGGTGAGGAGAGGAGAAGAGAGGAGGGAGCAGAGGGGAGGAGATGAGAAGAGAGAAGGGAGCAGAGGAGAGGAGACGAGAGAAGGAGCAGAGGTGAGGAGAGGAGAAGATGAGAAGGGAGCAGAGGTGAGGAGAGGAGAAGAGAGAAGGGAGCAGAGGTGAGGAGAGGAAAGAAAGGAGGGAGCAGAGGTGAGGAGAGAAGAAAGAGAGGAGGGAGCAGAGGGGAGGAGATGAGAAGAGAGAAGGGAGCAGAGGTGAGGAGATGAGAAGAGAGAAGGGAGCAGAGGTGAGGATAGGAGACGAGAGAAGGAGGCAGAGGAGAGGATAGGAGAAGAGAGAAGGGAGCAGAAGAGAGAAGGGAGCAGAGGTGAGGAGAGGAGAAGAAAGGAGGGAGCAGAGGTGATGATGAGAAGGGAGCAGAGGTGAGGAGAGGAGAAGAGAGAAGGGAGCAGAGGGAGGAGAGGAGAAGAGAAGAGGGAGCAGAGGGGAGGAGAGGAGGGAGCAGAGGGGGAGAAGAGAGAAGGGAGCAGAGGTGATGGGAGCAGAGTGTGGAGAGGAGAAGAGAGGAGGGAGCAGAGGTGAGGAGATGAGAAGAATGGATTGAGCAGAGGTGAGGAGAGGAGGGAGCAGAGGGGAGGAGAGGAGAAGAGAGAAGGGAGCAGAGGTGAGGAGAGGAGAAGAGAGAAGGTGGCAGAGGTGACGAGAGGAGAAGAAAGGAGGGAGCAGAGGGAGGAGAGGAGGGAGCAGAGGGGAGAAGAGAGAAGGGAGCAGAGGTGATGGGAGCAGAGGTGTGGAGAGGAGAAGAGAGGAGGGAGCAGAGGTGAGGAGAGGAGAAGAGAGAAGGGAGCAGAGGTGAGGATAGGAGACGAGAGAAGGGAGCAGAGGTGATGGAGCAGAGGTGTGGAGAGGAGAAGCGAGAAGGGAGCAGAGGGGAGGAGAGGAGAAGAGAGAAGGGGAGCAGAGTGAGGAGAGGAGAAGAGAGGAGGAGCAGAGGGAGGAGAAGAGAGAATGGAGCAGAGGTGAAGAGAGGAGAAGAAAGGAGGGAGCAGAGGAGAGGAGAAGAGAGGAGGGAGCAGAGGAGAGGAGGAGAGAGAAGGGAGCACTAGGAGAGGAGAGGAGAAGAGAGAAGGGGCAGAGGGGAGGAGAGTCGAAGAGAGAAGGGAGCAGAGGGGAGGAGAGTCGAAGAGAGAAGGTGCAGAGGTGAGGAGAGGAGAAGAGAGGAGGGAACAGAGGTGAGGAGAGGAGTAGAGAGGAGGAGGCAGAGGGGAGGAGAGGAGAAGAGAGAAGTGAGCAGAGGTGAGGAGAGGAGAAGAGAGGAGGGAGCAGAAGGTGAGGAGAAGAGAGGAGGGAGCAGAGGGGAGAAGAGAGAAGCGAGCAGAGGTGAGGAGAGGAGAAGAAAGGATGGAGCAGAGGTGAGGAGAAGAAAGGATGGAGCGGAGCAGAGGTGAGGAGAGGAGAAGAAAGGAGGGAGCAGAGGGGAGGAGAGGAGAAGAGAGAAGGGAGCAGAGGTGAGGAGAAGAGAAGAGAGGAGGGAGCAGAGGTGAGGATGTGAGAAGAGAGAAGGGAGCAGAGGTGAGGAGAGGAGAAGAGAGAAGGGAGCAGAGGGGAGGAGAAGAGAGGAGAGAGAAGGGAGAAGAGGAGACGAGAAGAGAGAAGAGAGCAGATGTGAGGAGAGGAGAAGAAAGGAGGGAGCAGAGGTGAGGAGAGGAGAAGAGAGAAGGGAACAGAGGTGAGGAGAGGAGAAGAGAGAAGGGAGCAGAGGTGAGGAGAGGAGAAGGGAGCAGAGGTGAGGAGAGGAGAGAGAGGAGGGAGCAGAGGAGAAGAGAGAAGGGAGCAGAGGTGAGGAGAAGAGAAGAGAGGAGGGAGCAGAGGTGAGAAGGTGAGAAGAGAGAAGGGAGCAGAGGAGAGGAGGAGGAGAAGAGAGAAGGGAGTAGAGGTGAGGAGGTGAGAAGAGAGAAGGGAGCTAGAGGTGAGGAGGTGAGAAGAGAGAAGGGAGCAGAGGAGAGGAGTGAGACGAGAGAAGGGAGCAGAGGCGAAGAGAGAAGGGAGCAGAGGTGAGGAGAGGAGAAGAGAGAAGGGAGCAGAGGATAGGAGAAGAGAGAAGGGAGCGGAGGAGAGGAGAAGAGAGAGGGAGCAGACGTGAGGTGAGGAGAAGAGAGAAGGGAGCAGAGGTGAGGAGAGGAGAAGAGAGAAGGGAGCAGAGGTGAGGAGAGGAGAAGAGAGGAGGGAGCAGAGGTGAGGAGAGGAGAAGAGAGAATGGGAGCAGAGGTGAGGATAGGAGACGAGAGAAGGGAGCAGAGGAGAAGAGAGAAGAGAGCAGAGGTGAGGAGAGGAGAAGAAAGGAGGGAGCAGAGGTGAGGAGAAGAGAAGAGAGGAGGGAGCAGAGGTGAGAAGAGGAGAAGAGAGAAGGGAGCAGAGGTGATGGGAGCAGAGGTGTGGAGAGGAGAAGAGAGGAGGGAGCAGAGGTGAGGAGAGGAGAAGAGAGAAGGGAGCAGAGGTGAGGATAGGAGACGAGAGAAGGGAGCAGAGGTGATGGGAGCAGAGGTGTGGAGAGGAGAAGAGAGAAGGGAGCAGAGGGGAGGAGAGGAGAAGAGAGAAGGGAGCAGAGGTGAGGAGAGGAGAAGAGAGGAGGGAGCAGAGGGGAGGAGAAGAGAGAATGGAGCAGAGGTGAAGAGAGGAGAAGAAAGGAGGGAGCAGAGGAGAGGAGAAGAGAGGAGGGAGCAGAGGAGAGGAGGAGAGAGAAGGGAGCATAGGAGAGGAGAGGAGAAGAGAGAAGGGAGCAGAGGGGAGGAGAGTCGAAGAGAGAAGGGAGCAGAGGGGAGGAGAGTCGAAGAGAGAAGGGTGCAGAGGTGAGGAGAGGAGAAGAGAGGAGGGAACAGAGGTGAGGAGAGGAGTAGAGAGGAGGGAGCAGAGGGGAGGAGAGGAGAAGAGAGAAGTGAGCAGAGGTGAGGAGAGGAGAAGAGAGGAGGGAGCAGAGGTGAGGAGAAGAGAGGAGGGAGCAGAGGGGAGAAGAGAGAAGCGAGCAGAGGTGAGGAGAGGAGAAGAAAGGATGGAGCAGAGGTGAGGAGAAGAAAGGATGGAGCGGAGCAGAGGTGAGGAGAGGAGAAGAAAGGAGGGAGCAGAGGGGAGGAGAGGAGAAGAGAGAAGGGAGCAGAGGTGAGGAGAAGAGAAGAGAGGAGGGAGCAGAGGTGAGGATGTGAGAAGAGAGAAGGGAGCAGAGGTGAGGAGAGGAGAAGAGAGAAGGGAGCAGAGGGGAGGAGAAGAGAGGAGAGAGAAGGGAGAAGAGGAGACGAGAAGAGAGAAGAGAGCAGATGTGAGGAGAGGAGAAGAAAGGAGGGAGCAGAGGTGAGGAGAGGAGAAGAGAGAAGGGAACAGAGGTGAGGAGAGGAGAAGAGAGAAGGGAGCAGAGGTGAGGAGAGGAGAAGGGAGCAGAGGTGAGGAGAGGAGAAGAGAGGAGGGAGCAGAGGAGAAGAGAGAAGGGAGCAGAGGTGAGGAGAAGAGAAGAGAGGAGGGAGCAGAGGTGAGAAGGTGAGAAGAGAGAAGGGAGCAGAGGAGAGGAGAGGAGAAGAGAGAAGGGAGTAGAGGTGAGGAGGTGAGAAGAGAGAAGGGAGCAGAGGTGAGGAGGTGAGAAGAGAGAAGGGAGCAGAGGAGAGGAGGTGAGACGAGAGAAGGGAGCAGAGGCGAAGAGAGAAGGGAGCAGAGGTGAGGAGAGGAGAAGAGAGAAGGGAGCAGAGGAGAGGAGAAGAGAGAAGGGAGCGGAGGAGAGGAGAAGAGAGAAGGGAGCAGACGTGAGGTGAGGAGAAGAGAGAAGGGAGCAGAGGTGAGGAGAGGAGAAGAGAGAAGGGAGCAGAGGTGAGGAGAGGAGAAGAGAGGAGGGAGCAGAGGTGAGGAGAGGAGAAGAGAGAAGGGAGCAGAGGTGAGGATAGGAGACGAGAGAAGGGAGCAGAGGAGAAGAGAGAAGAGAGCAGAGGTGAGGAGAGGAGAAGAAAGGAGGGAGCAGAGGTGAGGAGAAGAGAAGAGAGGAGGGAGCAGAGGTGAGAAGAGGAGAAGAGAGAAGGGAGCAGAGGTGAGGAGAGGAGAAGAGAGAAGGGAGCGGAGGTGAGGAGAGGAGAAGAGAGAAGGGAGCAGACGTGAGGTGAGGAGAAGAGAGAAGGGAGCAGAGGTGAGGAGAGGAGAAGAGAGAAGGGAGCAGAGGTGAGGAGAGGAGAAGAGAGGAGGGAGCAGAGGTGAGGAGAGGAGAAGAGAGAAGGGAGCAGAGGTGAGGATAGGAGACGAGAGAAGGGAGCAGAGGAGAAGAGAGAAGAGAGCAGAGGTGAGGAGAGGAGAAGAAAGGAGGGAGCAGAGGTGAGGAGAAGAGAAGAGAGGAGGGAGCAGAGGTGAGGAGAGGAGAAGAGAGAAGGGAGCAGAGGTGAGGAGAGGAGAAGAGAGAAGGGAGCAGAGGTGAGGAGAGGAGAAGAGAGAAGGGAGCAGAGGTGAGGAGAGGAGAAGAGAGAAGGGAGCAGAGGTGAGGAGAGGAGAAGAGAGGAGGGAGCAGAGGTGAGGAGAGGAGAAGAAAGGAGGGAGCAGAGGTGAGGAGAAGAGAAGAGAGGAGGGAGCAGAGGTGAGGAGAGGAGAAGAGAGAAGGGAGCAGAGGTGAGGAGAGGAGAAGAGAGAAGGTAGCAGAGGTGAGGATAGGAGACGAGAGAAGGGAGCAGAGGGGAGGAGAGGAGAAGAGAGCAGAGGTGAGGAGAGGAGAAGAAAGGAGGGAGCAGAGGAGAGGAGAAGAGAGAAGGGAGCAGAGGGGAGGAGATGAGAAGAGAGAAGGGAGCAGAGGTGAGGATAGGAGACGAGAGAAGGGAGCAGAGGTGAGGAGAGGAGAAGATAGAAGGGCTGAGGAGAGGAGAAGAGAGAAGGGAGCAGAGGTGAGGAGAGGAGAAGAAAGGAGGGAGCAGAGGTGAGGAGAGGAGAATAGAGGAGGGAGCAGAGGGGAGGAGATGAGAAGAGAGAAGGGAGCAGAGGTGAGGAGAGGAGACGAGAGAAGGGAGCAGAGGTGAGGAGAGGAGAAGAGAGAAGGGAGCAGAGGTGAGGAGAGGAGAAGAGAGAAGGGAGCAGAGGTGAGGAGAGGAAAAGAAAGGAGGGAGCAGAGGTGAGGAGAGAAGAAGAGAGGAGGGAGCAGAGGGGAGGAGATGAGAAGAGAGAAGGGAGCAGAGGTGAGGAGATGAGAAGAGAGAAGGGAGCAGAGGTGAGGATAGGAGACGAGAGAAGGGAGCAGAGGAGAGGATAGGAGAAGAGAGAAGGGAGCAGAGGTGAGAAGGGAGCAGAGGTGAGGAGAGGAGAAGAAAGGAGGGAGCAGAGGTGATGAGAGAAGGGAGCAGAGGTGAGGAGAGGAGAAGAGAGAAGGGAGCAGAGGGGAGGAGAGGAGAAGAGAAGAGGGAGCAGAGGAGAAGAGAGAAGGGAGCAGAGGTGAGGAGAGGAGAAGGGAGCAGAGGAGAGGAGAAGAATGGATTGAGCAGAGGTGAGGAGAGGAGAGAGGGGAGGAGAGGAGAAGAGAGAAGGGAGCAGAGGTGAGGAGAGGAGAAGAGAGAAGGGGGCAGAGGTGACAAGAGGAGAAGAAAGGAGGGAGCAGAGGGGAGGAGAGGAGGGAGCAGAGGGGAGAAGAGAGAAGGGAGCAGAGGTGATGGGAGCAGAGGAGAGGAGAAGAGAGAAGGGAGCGGAGGTGAGGAGAGGAGAAGAGAGAAGGGAGCAGACGTGAGGTGAGGAGAAGAGAGAAGGGAGCAGAGGTGAGGAGAGGAGAAGAGAGAAGGGAGCAGAGGTGAGGAGAGGAGAAGAGAGGAGGGAGCAGAGGTGAGGAGAGGAGAAGAGAGAAGGGAGCAGAGGTGAGGATAGGAGACGAGAGAAGGGAGCAGAGGAGAAGAGAGAAGAGAGCAGAGGTGAGGAGAGGAGAAGAAAGGAGGCGGCAGAGGTGAGGAGAAGAGAAGAGAGGAGGGAGCAGAGGTGAGGAGAGGAGAAGAGAGAAGGGAGCAGAGGTGAGGAGAGGAGAAGAGAGAAGGGAGCAGAGGGGAGGAGAGGAGAAGAGAGCAGAGGTAAGGAGAGGAGAAGAAAGGAGGGAGCAGGGGAGAGGAGAAGAGAGAAGGGAGCAGAGGTGAGGAGAGGAGAAGAGAGGAGGGAGCAGAGGTGAGGAGAGGAGAAGAGAGAAGGGAGCAGAGGTGAGGATAGGAGACGAGAGAAGGGAGCAGAGGGGAGGAGAGGAGAAGAGAGCAGAGGTGAGGAGAGGAGAAGAAAGGAGGGAGCAGAGGAGAGGAGAAGAGAGAAGGGAGCAGAGGGGAGGAGATGAGAAGAGAGAAGGGAGAAGAGGTGAGGATAGGAGACGAGAGAAGGGATCAGAGGTGAGGAGAGGAGAAGATAGAAGGGAGCAGAGGTGAGGAGAGGAGAAGAGAGAAGGGAGCAGAGGTGAGGAGAGGAGAAGAAAGGAGGGAGCAGAGGTGAGGAGAGGAGAAGAGAGGAGGGAGCAGAGGGGAGGAGATGAGAAGAGAGAAGGGAGCAGAGGAGAGGAGACGAGAGAAGGGAGCAGAGGTGAGGAGAGGAGAAGAGAGAAGGGAGCAGAGGTGAGGAGAGGAGAAGAGAGAAGGGAGCAGAGGTGAGGAGAGGAAAAGAAAGGAGGGAGCAGAGGTGAGGAGAGAAGAAGAGAGGAGGGAGCAGAGGGGAGGAGATGAGAAGAGAGAAGGGAGCAGAGGTGAGGAGATGAGAAGAGAGAAGGGAGCAGAGGTGAGGATAGGAGACGAGAGAAGGGAGCAGAGGAGAGGATAGGAGAAGAGAGAAGGGAGCAGAAGAGAGAAGGGAGCAGAGGTGAGGAGAGGAGAAGAAAGGAGGGAGCAGAGGTGATGAGAGAAGGGAGCAGAGGTGAGGAGAGGAGAAGAGAGAAGGGAGCAGAGGGGAGGAGAGGAGAAGAGAAGAGGGAGCAGAGGGGAGGAGAGGAGGGAGCAGAGGGGAGAAGAGAGAAGGGAGCAGAGGTGATGGGAGCAGAGGTGTGGAGAGGAGAAGAGAGGAGGGAGCAGAGGTGAGGAGATGAGAAGAATGGATTGAGCAGAGGTGAGGAGAGGAGGGAGCAGAGGGGAGGAGAGGAGAAGAGAGAAGGGAGCAGAGGTGAGGAGAGGAGAAGAGAGAAGGTGGCAGAGGTGACGAGAGGAGAAGAAAGGAGGGAGCAGAGGGGAGGAGAGGAGGGAGCAGAGGGGAGAAGAGAGAAGGGAGCAGAGGTGATGGGAGCAGAGGTGTGGAGAGGAGAAGAGAGGAGGGAGCAGAGGTGAGGAGAGGAGAAGAGAGAAGGGAGCAGAGGTGAGGATAGGAGACGAGAGAAGGGAGCAGAGGGGAGGAGAGGAGAAGAGAGCAGAGGTGAGGAGAGGAGAAGAGAGCAGAGGTGAGGAGAGGAGAAGAAAGGAGGGAGCAGAGGAGAGGAGAAGAGAGAAGGGAGCAGAGGGGAGGAGATGAGAAGAGAGAAGGGAGCAAAGGTGAGGATAGGAGACGAGAGAAGGGAGCAGAGGTGAGGAGAGGAGAAGATAGAAGGGAGCAGAGGTGAGGAGAGGAGAAGAGAGAAGGGAGCAGAGGTGAGGAGAGGAGAAGAAAGGAGGGAGCAGAGGTGAGGAGAGGAGAAGAGAGGAGGGAGCAGAGGGGAGGAGATGAGAAGAGAGAAGGGAGCAGAGGTGAGGAGAGGAGACGAGAGAAGGGAGCAGGGGTGAGGAGAGGAGAAGAGAGAAGGGAGCAGAGGTGAGGAGAGGAGAAGAGAGAAGGGAGAGGAGGTGAGGAGAGGAAAAGAAAGGAGGGAGCAGAGGTGAGGAGAGAAGAAGAGAGGAGGGAGCAGAGGGGAGGAGATGAGAAGAGAGAAGGGAGCAGAGGTGAGGAGATGAGAAGAGAGAAGGGAGCAGAGGTGAGGATAGGAGACGAGAGAAGGGAGCAGAGGAGAGGATAGGAGAAGAGAGAAGGGAGCAGAGGTGAGAAGAGAGAAGGGAGCAGAGGTGAGGAGAGGAGAAGAAAGGAGGGAGCAGAGGTGATGAGAGAAGGGAGCAGAGGTGAGGAGAGGAGAAGAGAGAAGGGAGCAGAGGGGAGGAGAGGAGAAGAATGGATTGAGCAGAGGTGAGGAGAGGAGGGAGCAGAGGGGAGGAGAGGAGAAGAGAGAAGGGAGCAGAGGTGAGGAGAGGAGAAGAGAGAAGGGGGCAGAGGTGACGAGAGGAGAAGAAAGGAGGGAGCAGAGGGGAGGAGAGGAGGGAGCAGAGGGGAGAAGAGAGAAGGGAGCAGAGGTGATGGGAGCAGAGGTGTGGAGAGGAGAAGAGAGAAGGGAGCAGAGGGGAGGAGAGGAGAAGAGAAGAGGGAGCAGAGGAGAGGAGAAGAGAGAAGGGAGCAGAGGTGAGGAGAGGAGAAGGGAGCAGAGGTGAGGAGAGGAGAAAAAATAATTGAGCAGAGGCGAGGAGAGGAGGGAGCAGAGGGGAGGAGAGGAGAAGGGAGCAGAGGTGAGGAGAGGAGAAGAGAGAAGGGGGCAGAGGTGACGATAGGAGAAGAAAGGATGGAGCAGAGGTGAGGAGAGGAGGGAGCAGAGGGGAGAAGAGAGAAGGGAGCAGAGGGGAGAAGAGAGAAGGGAGCAGAGGGGAGGAGAGGAGAAGAGAGAAGGGAGCAGAGGTGAGGAGAGGAGAAGAGAGGAGGGAGCAGAGGGGAGGAGAAGAGAGAATGGAGCAGAGGTGAAGAGAGGAGAAGAAAGGAGGGAGCAGAGGAGAGGAGAAGAGAGGAGGGAGCAGAGGAGAGGAGGAGAGAGAAGGGAGCAGAGGAGAGGAGAAGAGAGAAGGGAGCAGAGGTGAGGAGAGGAGAAGAGAGAAGGGAGCAGAGGAGAGGAGAGGAGAAGAAAGGAGGGAGCAGAGGAGAGGAGAAGAAAGGAGGGAGCAGAGGTGAGGAGAGGAGAAGAGAGAAGGGAGCAGAGGAGAGGAGAAGAGAGAAGGGAGCAGAGGTGAGGAGAGGAGAAGAAAGGAGGGAGCAGAGGAGAGGAGAGGAGAAGAGAGAAGGGAGCAGAGGGGAGGAGAGGAGAAGAGAGCAGAAGTGAGGAGAGGAGAAGAGAGGAGGGAGGAGAGGAGAAGAGAGAAGGGAGGAGAGGTGAGGAGAGGAGAAGAAAGGAGGGAGCAGAGGAGAGGAGAAGAAAGGAGGGAGCAGAGGAGAGGAGAAGAGAGACGGGAGCAGAGGAGAGGAGAAGAAAGGAGGGAGCAGAGGGGAGGAGAGGAGAAGAGAGGAGGGAGCAGAGGGGAGGAGAGGAGAAGAGAGAAGGGAGCAGAGGTGAGGAGAGGAGAAGAGAGAAGGGAGCAGAGGTGAGGAGAGGAGAAGAGAGAAGGGAGCAGAGGTGAGGAGATGAGAAGAGAGAAGGGAGCAGAGGTGAGGAGAGGAGAAGAAAGGAGGGAGCAGAGTGGAGGAGAGGAGAAGAGAGGAGGGAGCAGAGGGGAGGAGAGGAGGAGGGAGCAGAGGTGCGGAGAAGAAAGGAGGGAGTGAGCAGAGGTGAGGAGAGGAGAAGAGAGGAGAGAATGAACAGTACAGATGGATGTGGAGAGGGATGTAATGTAAGGTCAAAAGATGGATAGGAGAGAGAGAGATTGGAAAGGATAGAGGGAGAGAATTGAGAGAGGAAGGGAAGTGAAAGAGAGAGAGAGAGTCACAGCTCTGTGCTGTTGGATGGGGAAAGCTGTCACTCCTTGTAATCATCAACGCTGGTCACAAGAGGCTTCCATACACACACACACACACACACACACATACACACACACATACACACACACACACACACACACACACACATACACACGCACAAATTCACACACAAATGCACACACAACGCTGAATAACCCCAACACAGAAAGCACAATCACGAGCCTCACTATGTTGCTAGAATAGGCAGCAGAACTGATCTGTCTGTAGACACAATCTTTCTACAAGTAAATACAAGTACTATTTCAAACACATTTGGTCATTTCTCTCATAATAAGATCCGTGCCTGTCTAACTCTTATTCTGTACTACTCTCACAAGCACACTCACAGACTCCCACGTATTGACACACACCAACATACACACACACACACACACACACACAGAGAGAGAGAGCTGGCATCATGTCATGGTGTGTATTCTGTTCCGTTATTCTCCATATTCTCTATCATCTACATGACCCTTCCTCTATCCATAAATTCCATCTACACATGTGCCCACACACACACATACACACACATAGAAGCATGCAAAAAAGATTGCACACGCACGCAGGCATACACGCACCACACACCCACAGATTTAGAAGGGTGCACACTAACCCCCATTCCATCGCCGAACCACGGCCCTGAGAGCCGACAGCCCATTGCCACGGCAACGGATGAGCTCTGAGTCCGAGGGTTCCCTCCGTTTTAAAGACAGCGCAGACAACAAGAGGAAGAGGAGGACAAGGAGTTATGCAGGATCCAGCTCGGGCATAGACTCCTGTGCTTCAGCAGAGACCGAGAGAAAGATCTCAACGCTCTCTCTCTTCTCTCTCTCCCCCTTTCACGCTCTCTTTCTCCCTTGTTTTCTCTCTATCTCTCCCTACCAGAGACAGAGACAGAAGGGACTCTCTTGCTCTCAGCTCTATCTCCGCTTGCTCGCGATCTCCTTCACTCTCTCTCTAGCCCTCTCACACACACATGCTCTTTCAACTGTCATTCTACCCCCCCCTCTATCTATCACACTCTCTCTCTCCTTCCTTCCTCTCTATATCTCTCTCTTCCTTCTTATGTGCCAGTCTTGTGTTGAGGCCCCACCCCCCCTTGCACAGCTAGTGCATAGTAACTCTGCTGGACTGTGAATCTATATGTACACGCACACGCACACACACACACACACACACACACACTTGTGGTTGGTCACTTGCTCTGGGTTATCAGCTTATCACATGGCCAGGCTAGGGGGTAGATGAGAGGGGTACCCTCCCCTGCAGGGTTTTCCTCAGATGGAGGGAGATTCTTCTTCTGTCTAATACAGTCTCTCATATGCTCTCCTCCTCTCTCTCTCTCCCTTTCCATCTTTCTCCTGTTCTTATAGTCTTCTTCTCTCAGTCCTGTACCTCCCCCCCTCTCTCACACCCTTCCCCTTCTCTCTGCCTCTAAAGTACAGTGATCCTCCTTGTTATCCATTCCCTGTCACTCTCTCTCCCTCATGCTCTCACTCTTTATTCTGTAGAAACATTATGAGCTGCAGGGAGGAACCCTTTTCTCCCCAATAGAACACATGAAGCAGGTCACATATGAACACATATTGTATACAGTGCCATGACAGATGTTGTTTACGCTATGTTGCCCCCACACACATAATGAATAATCAGTTCATTGTAGCAGCGCTGTGTCCCAATAATAATGTACTGAGGCAGGCATGGAGATGCTGGACGGACGAGAGAAGGACAGATGGATGTAGGTTTGATTACATGCGACTCATCCTCTGTAACCCCTCACACACTGTGCGTTGCCCTGGATACCAAGATCAGCTCGACAACTAAATGTAAACGTTAACTGTGCGTGCTTACAGTGTCTTCAGAAAGTATTCACACCCCTGGACTTTTTCCACATTTTGTTGTGTTTAAAATGTATTACATGTAGATGTTGTGTCACTGACCTACACACAATACCCATAATGTTAAAGTGGAATTTATTTGACTAATTAATACAACATGAAAAGCTGAAATGGCTCATCTCTGTACCCTACACATACAATTATCTGTAAGGTCCCTCAGTCGAGCCGTGAATTTCAAACCCAGATTCAACCACAAAGACCAGGGAGGTTTTCCAATGCCTCACAAAGAAGGGCACCTATTGGTAGATGGGAAAACAAAAAGCAGACATTGCATATCTCTTTGAGCAATATAACATGGGATTTTACTGAGTGGCCTAATTACCGTTTTGACATAAATGGGCTTGAAAATCTATGGCAAGACTTGAAAATAGCTGTCTAGCAATGTTCAACAGCCAACTTGAGAGAGCTTGAAGAATTAAAAAAGAATCATGTGCAAATATTGTACAATCCAGGTGTGCAAAACTCTTAGAGACTTACCCAGAAAGACTCACAGCTGTAATCAGTGGAAAAAGGAGATTCTAACATGTATTGACTCAGGGGTGTGAATAATTATGTAAATTAGATATATAACAAAAAAATTCAGGCTATTGCAGAAAATGTGGAATAAGTAAAGGTGTATGAATACTTTCTGAAGGCTTTATACATGCATGCGAGTGTATAAATGTATTTAGATTTTGTGTGTACTGTGTGTTTGTTACATTTACAGTGCATTTGGAAAGTATTCAGACACCTTGACTCAGTACTTTATTGAAGCAGCTTTGGCAGCGATTACAGCCGAGTCTTCTTGGGTATGACGCTACAAGCTTGACGCACCTGTATTTGGGGAGTTTCTGCCATTCTTCTCTGCAGATCCTCTCAAGCTCTGTCAGGTTGGATTGGGAGCGTTGCTGCATAGCTATTTTCAGGTCTATCCAGAGATGTTACATCAAGTCTGGGCTCTGGCTGGGCCACTCAAGGACATTCAGAGACTTGTCCCGAAGCCACTCCTGCGTTGTCTTGGCTGTGTGCTTGAGGTCATTGTCTTGTTGGAAGGTGAACCTTCACCCCAGTCGGAGGTCTTTCCCTCGATCTTGACTAGTTTCCCAGTCCCACCACTGAAAAACATCCCCACAACATGATGCTGCCACCATCATGCTTACCGTAGGGATGGTGCCAGGTTTCCTCCAGACGGGGCACTTGGCATTCAGGCCAAAGAGTTCAATTTTGGTTTCATCAGACCAGAGAATCTTGTTTCTCATGGTCTGAGAGTCCTTTAGGTGCCTTTTGGCAAACTCCAAGCGGGCTGTCATGTGCCTTTTACTGAGGAGTGGCTTCCATCTGGCCACTCTACCATAAAGGCCTGATTGGTGGAATGCTGCAGAGATGGTTGTCCTTCTGGAAGTTTCTCCTATCTCCACAGAGGAACTCTGGAGATCTGTTCGAGTGACCATTGGGTTATTGGTTACCTTCCTGACCAAGGCCCTTCTCCCCAGCTTGCTCAGTTTGGCCGGGCGGCCAGCTCTAGGAAGAGTCTTGGTGGTTCTAAACTTCTTCCATTTAAGAATGATGGAGGCCACTGTGTTCTTGGAGACCTTCAATGCTGCAGAAATATGTTGGTACCCATCCCCAGGTCTGTGCCTTCACACAATCCTATTTCGGAGCTCTACGGACAATTACTTTGACCTCATGGCTTGGTTTTTGCTCTGACATGCACTGTCAACTGTGGGATCTTATATAGACAGGTGTCCAAATCATGTCCAATTAATTGAATTTACAACAGGTGGACTCTAATCAAGTTGTAGAAACATCTCAAGGATGATCAATGGAAACATGATGCACCTGAGCTCAATTTCGAATCTCATAGAAAAGTGTCTGAATACATATGTAAATTAGGTATTTCAGATTTTTTCTTTTTTTTATACATTTGCAAACCTTTCTAAAAACCTGTTTTCGCTTTGTCATTATGGGTTTTTGTGTGTAGATTGATGAGGGAAAAATGTATTTCATCAACTTTAGAATAAGGCTGCAACGTAAAAAAATGGAAAGGTGTGAAAACTATCTGAATGCACTGTACATTTGAGTCATTTAGCAGACACTCTTATCGAGAGCAACTTACAGTAGTGCATACTTTTTCATACATTTTCATACTTTTTCATACATTTTCATACTGGTTCCTCGTGGGAATCAAACCCACAACCCTGGCTTTGCAAGCTCCAAGTCCGAGCAACTGTCTGTGTGTGTCTGTCTGTGTATGAAGATTCCTGCTAGATGCATGTCTTAGAAATTCTGTTGTTTGTATGTTGATGTGTGGGGGTGTTAGGATGCGGAAAACAGAGAGAGAGGAGAGAGCAGAGAAAGAGAGAGAGCAGAGTATGAAGAACAGAACGACACACACACACTCGTTCTCGCACTCTAACACACACACACACACACACACACACACACACACACACACACACCCCATCCATTACACATGGGGTCTGTTTCTGAAACGGTAGTAGAGCAGTGAGCAAGATAATCCAGCCCTTCTGTACATCACAGTCACATTACATGTAGGCCCCTTCAGTGTGTATTAATTATATAGATGCTCAGAGACTATAAATACTGGTGACTGTGCTCTAAATACAGACCTACACATTCTTCAGTTGCCATCTGTGCCAGGACAAAGAGCCAATCACACCATCTCTGTCTCACTGTTTTCAAGGAAAGAATGAGTGTGTGTGTACGTCACATGGGCTATTAATATATTGCATATACACAAACAGTATTCCATCATTTCTATCTCATTGGTGAAGTTATTTGTGTCTCACCACTGAGTATTAATATGCAGTTAAATGTATTACCTCTTCCCGCTGGAAATCATTTAATTGAGTATGGGATTCCATTCCACAATAGTTCATGTTATAGCATGTACTGTAATCTTTTAAAATAATTATTCCCCTAGAAAAAAAGAGTAGTGTAAATATTGAGCTAAGCTGTCTCAAAGTGAAATAATGAAATTATAACCAAGCAAGTCCACATCGCTAGCATCTTTGTTAAGGCTAATAGAACTGGACGCTTGCTACATCGCTTTTACATGACCTCCTAAATGTGTTTTCTGCTTTGCTGCTGCTGCTGCTTAGGCTGAACTAACGCTGCCTGGCCTGGCCTTGCTTCTATCTGCACTGGGATGCCACACTGAGCAACACCTAATGAAGTTGGTGTGTACAGTCAGGGTTATGACACAGAGCCTCATTCCCCGCTTTTCAACTAGGGAGGATGAGGGAGGTAGAAGGAGAACGAAAGATGAAAGAAATTATGAGGGGGAGAATGAGTGAGGAATAGGGAGGACAGGGAGGATGTGGGAGATAGAAGATGAGGGTGAGGGAGGAAGAGAGAGAGAATGAGGGAGGGTGAACAAGGGCCTGGGTTCACACAGAGACGAGGAGGGACCAGGGTAACAAACCATACCAAACAGTGATAGTGTGACGGAGAGATGAAGGGTGAGAGGCAATCGCTCACATCTCCATACCACACATCCCTTACATATCACATATCCATATCCCTTACATATCCATATCACATATCCATATCCCTTACATATCCATATCGCATATCCATATCCCTTACATATCCATATCGCATATCCATATCCATATCACATATCCATATCCCTTACATATCCATATCACATATCCATATCCCTTACATATCCATATCACATATCCATATCCCTTACATATCCATATCGCATATCCATATCCCTTACATATCCATATCACATATCCATATCCCTTACATATCCATATCGCATATCCATATCCCTTACATATCCATATCCCTTACATATCCCATATCACATATACATATCCCTTACATATCCATATCACATATCCATATCCCTTGCATATCCATATCCCTTGCATATCCATTTCACATATCCATATCCCTTACCCAGTGGCGATTTTAGCATGTAAATATTGGTGGGGGAAAAAAATAAAAGTGGGACGCATGCCAGCAAAGCCACGACACAACACTAAATGAATTGCACTATAACAACGGCCTACATAAAGCTGTCCCAACATCTTACCGCTGCTACACCTGGCTATCAGCGGTGACTTGTCTAGTAGCGAAACAGTTCATTCAGCCTCATTTCCTGACTTTAAAAAAAACATAGCTGATGTGGCTGACTTGCTGAAATAAATGTGGTTTCTGGCATAAGAGGACAACAAGCGGATAAGAGACAATCCGTAATTTTGATTAAGACATTAATGAGCGAGCTAGGACGGACGTAGTCAATATAACTATTTGTTTAGCACTTTTGAAATGTACAGCGACAGAATTCAGAACATGGGGCGTTCTTACAGTGTTCTCCCTGTACACCAAGTCAGAACTGTAGGATAAATAAAGGGGGCATTTAAGCATACAATGAAAGTGCTTACAATATTCAATGATTACATTTCTCTAAAACCGGTTTTAGGCTACATGAGCACCACCAAGTCAGAACAGTAACAGTAGGCAAAGTTAAGAGGGGTAAATAGACTGAATTATTAGGGTGAGGCACATGGGCTACTAACACCTTACTACACAACATAGACTTGTTTCTTAGCTACAGTGTACATATCTCCCTGGTATATTACATCATTTATGCAGCAGCATACAATAGATTTTTGGACTCATCTTGTTGTGCTGTGCTCACTTGAACAGGAAGGTGGCGCCGCAGTCCTTCGTGGGCAAATTTTGTCATCAAAGTCTGGCATTCTCTGGATATATTGTGCTTTCAAAACAACTGGGAACTCTGAAAAAAACAAGGTTGAATCACGCTGACGACATTGATCTTCAGATCGTAGCTCTAGAAAGAGGCCGGATATACAATTCTGAGTTGGATGACCATTCACAACGTTGGAGCTCGTTTATTCCCGACTTCCCAGTTGTCTTGAACTCACTGAAGTCAAGTTTTCGCAGTTCCGAGTTGAGTTGTTTTGAGCACGGCACAAATCATGCGTCATTGACAGCATGGCCAATGTTGAATCTTTATCATTTAAACTTGGAAAAGCACCCCTTAATCCCAGATTTGGGACCACACAGCCACTCTACTGAATAGCAGGCTAGTGATTGCTTTGCAATGCTTGCAGTTAGCCACTGTCACTGATTCCTTCCAAACCACTCATTCCTAAATTTGCGATTTCCAACTTGTTGTGTAATGTTCATGTCCAATGGCTGATGAGCACCGATATGTTTACAATTGGCTCATTCATCCCCCTCCTCTCCCCTGTAACTATTCCCCAGGTCGTTGCTGCAAATGAGAACGTGTTCTCAGTCAACTTACCTGGTAAAATAACGGATAAATAAACTCAATTATTTATATATATATATATATATTTGACATTGTTTGCAAACTAATATGTGACAGGTATTAATGCCAAAATAACATGCAAGCCCTCCAAAATGTGGATTTATTTTTTATTTATTTATTTCGCTAAAAATGTGGGTCTCAAAACAGGGGCTGAATGATGTGTCGCCACTGCCCTTACATATCTACTGTATATCACATATCCATATCCTTTACATCTCCATATCTATATCACATATCCATATCCCTTACATCTCCATATCTATATCACATATCCATATCCCTTATACACTGAGTATACCAAACATTAGGAACACCTTCCTAATATTGAATTGCACCCCCCTTATCCCTTACATATCCATATCAAATCAAATGTTATTTGTCACATCCACATGTTTAGCTGATGTTATTATGGGTGTAGCGAAATGCTTGGGTTTCTAGCTCCAACAGTGCAGTAATATCTAGCAAATAATATCTAACAAAACACACAATCTAAAGGAATAGAATGGAATTAAGAATATATACATATTTGTACGAGCAATGTCAGATCAGCATAGACTAAGAAACAGTAGAATAAGACAGAATACAGTATATACATATGAGATGAGTAATGCAAAATATGTAAACATTATTAAAGTGACTAGTGTTACAATTATTAAAGTGGCCAGTCATTTCATGTCTATGTATAGGGCAGCAGCCTCTAATGTGCTAGTGAAGGCTATTTAACAGTCTGATGGCCTTGAGATATCCCTTACATATCCTTAACGTATCCATATCACATATCCATCTCCCTTACTTATCCATATCACATATCCATCTCCATTACATATCCATCTCCCTTACATATCCATCTCCCTTACATATCCATATCACATATCCATCTCCCTTACATATCCATATCACATATCCATCTCACTTACATACCCATATCACATATCCATCTCCCTTACATATCCATCTCCCTTACATATCCATCTCCCTTACATATCCATCTCCCTTACATATCCATATCACATATCCATCTCCCTTACATATCCATCTCCCTTACATATCCATATCACATATCCATCTCCCTTACATATCCATCTCCCTTACATATCCATATCACATATCCATCTCCCTTACATATCCATACCACATATCCATCTCCCTTACATATCCATCTCCCTTACATATCCATATTACATATCCACATCACATATCAATATCCCTTACATATCTATATCACCCTTACATATGCATATCACATACTCATATCCATTACATATCTATATCACATATACATATTCCTTACATATCACATATCCCTTACATATTCCCTTACATATCCATATTACATATCAATCTCCCTTACGTATCCATATCACATATTCATATCCATTACATACAGTGCCTTGCGAAAGTATTCGGCCCCCTTGAACTTTGCGACCTTTTGCCACATTTCAGGCTTCAAACATAAAGATATAAAACTGTATTTTTTTGTGAAGAATCAACAACAAGTGGGACGACATTTATTGGATATTTCAAACTTTTTTAACAAATCAAAAACTGAAAAATTGGGCGTGCAAAATTATTCAGCCCCTTTACTTTCAGTGCAGCAAACTCTCTCCAGAAGTTCAGTGAGGATCTCTGAATGATCCAATGTTGACCTAAATTACTAATGATGATAAATACAATCCACCTGTGTGTAATCAAGTCTCCGTATAAATGCACCTGCACTGTGATAGTCTCAGAGGTCCGTAAAAAGTAAAAATAAACATATCCAGGTGTTAGAATGGCCAAGTCAAAGTCCAGACCTGAATCCAATCGAGAATCTGTGGAAAGAACTGAAAACTGCTGTTCACAAATGCTCTCCATCCAACCTCACTGAGCTCGAGCTGTTTTGCAAGGAGGAATGGGAAAAAATGTCAGTCTCTCGATGTGCAAAACTGATAGAGACATACCCCAAGCGACTTACAGCTGTAATCGCAGCAAAAGGTGGCGCTACTGTCACGAATCCCGTTTCCTGAGTCTGTTTTTTGCCTATGTTCTGTCCTGGAGTGTTTTTTCCGGCGTCCTGGAACGCACCCTGTCTGGTTGCCGGGCAATGTAGCCAGTTGGGGTTTCTGATTACCCGCACGTGTATCCCATCAGCTATCTGCACACCTGGTCCTGATCATTATCTCGCCTCTTCATAAGCCCGGACCTGACATCCATTCCCTGCCGGATCGTTAGCCATGAACAGTATGTTGTGCCATAGTATCAGCCTCAAGTTGGATAGAATTTGTTTTGTTGTTTTTTACGTATTGCTTGCCTTAAACTTACCTCCGTTTGTTCTGTCTTCAGTTACTCACCCGGATCATTTACCCCATTCCCGCCTGGTCGTCGGAGGATTCCGCTACCCCATTGGATCCACCTATTTACTCCCATCAACTCACCACCGCTGCCCGCTACGCCACCTGGATATATCTACCCATTCACTTGTAAATAAATACTCACCTTCTTCCTACTCTCCTTGTCCTGGTCTGCTTCTGGGTTCGATTTTGAAAGAACGTGACAGAACGATCCGGCCAAGGATGAACCCAGCGGACCTGGACTCCGTTTGCCATGCCATTACCCAGCAGGGGAAGTCATTGGGACAACACAAGACGGCACTACAGGAGATAGCGGGTTCAATCCAGAACTTATCTGCTAGCTTGACACAAATCCAGGATCAGCTCAGTTTGCCAGCGATTCATTCACCACCTGTTTCACCCATCTCACCTGCCGTGTCTGGTGCGGTTTCCTTCCGTGAATCCAAGGTACCGACGCCTGATAAATATGAAGGGGATTTGGGAAGATGCCGTTCTTTTCTTATGCAGTGTGGGTTAGTGTTTGATCTGCAGCCCCATTCTTACGCCACTGACAAGGCTAGGATAGCCTTTGTTATTGAACTGCTGCGTGGAAGAGCTCTGGAATGGGCTTCAGCCGTTTGGGAACGACAGGAGACCTGCATGGCTTCATACCAGGAGTTCACGGTAGAGATGAGAAAGCTTTTTGACCATCCAGTCCGAGGTAAGGACGCAGCTAAACGTTTGTTCACTCTTCGCCAAGGAACTCGCACTGTGGCAGACTTTATGATCGAGTTCAGGACATTGTCTGTGGAGAGTGGTTGGAATGAGGAGTCACTACAAGCGGCTTTTTACCAGGGGTTGTCGGAGCAACTCAAGCACGAGCTGATATCCTATCCAGAGCCTAGTGATCTAGACAGCTTGGTCACCTTAGCTATTCGGGTAGATAATAGAGTCCGAGAGAGAAGGAGGGAGAAGCAGTGGGGTCCATCTAATCAATCTGAGACTCGGTTACCATTCGGGTCAGGAAGTGGACCAGAACGGGTTGATCATTTTCCTTCACACGGGATTAGTGGAGGAGTCCTGCCGCCAGATCCTGAACCTATGCAAGTGGGGCGGCACGGGTTAACTAAGGACGAGCGCCAACGTAGACGTGAGACCAACAGCTGCCTCTACTGTGGTAGCTCGGGACATTACATCTCCGTTTGTCCTCAGCGCCCGTTAAACTGCTCGGCTTGTTAAGTTTGGGAGGTTTGTTAGCGAGCCAGTTTCAACCTCTCAAGAGCCCTGTCAGACCTTGTTTTCCTGCTACCCTCATAAATAAGAATCAGAGTTTAGCGATTAACGCTTTCATCGATTCAGGTGCCGATGACAGCTTCATTGATGCCGACTTAGTGGAACAGCTGGGGCTTTCCAAGGAGCAATTACCGGAAGTCATTGAAGCAACCACTCTGAACGGCAGTATTCTGGCACGGATCACTATGAGGACTGAACCGATTAAGATGTTGTTGTCGGGGAATCATTCAGAGGTTATTTCTTTTTTCATTTTGCCTTCCCCCCATGTTCCTCTGGTTCTTGGATACCCCTGGCTAAGAGAACACAATCCTTCATTCGATTGGGTGACTGGTAAGGTAACTAGTTGGAGCATTGAGTGCCATGCTAACTGCCTCAGGACTGCCTGTTCTCATGCTGTCCCCAGTCGGGTCAGTGAGTCTGCTCCTCCTGATTTGTCCTTGGTTCCTGAAACATATCACGAGTTGGGTGAGGTGTTCAATAAGCAGAAAGCTCAGTCACTTCCTCCCCACCGACCTTATGATTGTACAATTAAGCTGTTCCCTGGAGCTGCCTTTCCCAAGGGACGGTTATACAGTATTTCTCGACCTGAGCGGGAAGCCCTGGAGACCTACATAAAGGAGTATCTTGCTGCAGGTCTCATTCGTCCATCGTCATCACCCCTGGGAGCTGGATTTTTTTTTGTGAGTAAGAAGGATGGCTCTCTTCGGCCGTGTATTGATTATCGGGGGTTGAATGATATTACGGTCAAGAACAAGTACCCCTTGCCCTTGATGAGCTCCGCTTTCGATTCTTTACAGGGTGCTACTGTGTTTACGAAGCCTGATCTACGCAATGCGTATCATCTGGTTCGGATCAAAGAGGGGGACGAGTGGTTGACTGGATTCAATACACCTATGGGACATTTCGAGTACCAGGTGATGCCGTTTGGACTTTCCAACGCTCCAGCAGTGTTCCAAGGTTTGGTGAATGACGTGCTGAGGGATATGATAGGTCTGTTTGTGTTCGTTTACCTGGATGACATCCTGATTTTTTTCCAAGGAGCTTTCCAGCCACATCCAGCATGTTAAGCAGGTCCTGCAGCGGTTATTGGAGAACCGTCTGTTTGTGAAGGCAGAGAAGTGTGATTTTCACGCCCACACTACATCCTTCCTCGGGTACATCATCTCCAGGGGTGAGATCAAGATGGACCAAGAGAAGGTTCGGGCGGTTCGGGATTGGGCCCGGCCCGGTACGAGATTGCAGCTCCAGAGATTCCTGGGATTTGCGAATTTCTATCGGAGGTTTATCCGTGATTACAGCCGGGTGGCCGCCCCTTTAACTGCTCTGACGTCTTGCACCAGAATTTTCTGTTGGACTCCTGAGGCAGACCGAGCATTTCTGAACTTGAAGAGCCGATTCACCAACGCGCCGATTCTCTCTCAACCTGACACTTCCCGTCAGTTTGTTGTTGAGGTGGACACGTCTGATGTGGGGGTGGGCGCCATCCTGTCCCAGCGTAGCTCCACTGACGGTAAACTCCATCACTGCGCCTTCTACTCTTGTCGTCTTTCACCAGCTGAGAGAAACTACGATGTGGGTAACCGGGAGCTTCTCGCTGTGAAGCTTGCCTTGGAGGAGTGGCGTCACTGGTTGGAGGGAGCGGAGCAACCGTTTGTGGTCTGGACTGACCACAAGAATCTGGCTTACGTGCAATCGGCTAAACGTCTCAACTCCCGTCAGGCCAGGTGGGCTTTGTTTTTTGGACGCTTCAATTTTTCCCTGACGTTCCGACCTGGGTCGAAGAACGGCAAAGCGGACGCCTTGTCCCGGATGTTCTCCAAGACGGATGAGAGTGGGGCCAAGACTGAGGCGATTCTTCCCCAGAACCTTGTCTTGGGAGCCGTTACATGGATGATTGAGGAGGATGTGATGGCGGCCCTTCGGACTCAGCCCGGCCCCGGTAACGGTCCACCCGGTCGGTTGTTCGTGCCTGAGTCGGTCCGTTCTGCTGTTCTTCAGTGGTCCCACGCCAGCAAGATAGCTTGTCACCCTGGCGTTGCTCGGACTATGGCGCTACTGCGCAGACGATTTTGGTGGCCTGCCATGGGAGAAGATACCCGGAGGTTTGTTGCCGCATGTCCTGTTTGTGCTCAGAACAAAAGTACCAATCGGCCCAGCTCTGGGCTTCTTCACCCCCTACCTATTCCTTGGCGACCTTGGTCGCATCTGGCCCTGGATTTTGTCACGGGATTGCCCCCTTCTGTTGGGAACACGGTCATTCTGACCATTGTGGACAGATTCAGCAAGTTTGCTCATTTTGTCCCTCTCTCCAAGCTTCCATCTGCCACGGAGACATCCGAGATCCTGGTTAGGGAGATTTTCAGGGTCCACGGATTGCCCAGTGACATTGTTTCTGACCGTGGTCCTCAGTTTACCTCTGCTGTCTGGAGATCCTTCTGTTTGGCCATTGGAGCTACAGTCAGTCTCACATCTGGATTTCACCCACAATCTAATGGTCAGGCGGAGAGAGCCAACCAGAAGATGGAGTCTACGCTGCGTTGTCTTGTCTCCTCTGATCCCACCTCTTGGTCATCTCAATTACCCTGGGTTGAGTATGCCTATAATACCCTTCCTTCATCTGCCACTGGGATGTCCCCCTTCCAATGCCTGTACGGATACCAACCTCCCTTGTTTCCTTCTCAGGAGAGGGATCTTTCGGTCCCTTCTGTCCAGGCCCACATTCGTCGTTGCCACCGGACCTGGCATCGGGCCAGGAAGGTCCTCCTTAGAGTTTCCATATTCCTGCTCCCGCTTATACCATCGGAGATAAGGTTTGGTTGGCTACACAGGATCTTCCTCTACGGACTGAGTCGAGGAAACTGTCACCAAAGTTCATTGGTCCGTTTGTGGTGGAGAGAATCATTAACCCTGTTGTGGTCCGACTCAAATTGCCGGCAACGCTTCGAGTACACCCCACCTTTCATGTCTCCTGCCTCAAGCCGGTTCACCTCAGTCCTCTGTTGCCCCCTCCTCCTCCTCCTCCTCCTCCTCGGATGATCGGAGGTGGTCCTGTCTACACGGTGCGCCGCATCATGGACTCCAGACGGCGGGGTCGAGGGTTCCAGTATTTAGTGGATTGGGAAGGATATGGTCCTGAGGAGAGGAGTTGGAGGATCGTCGTCGGAGGATTCCGCTACCCCATTGGATCCACCTATTTACTCCCATCAACTCACCACCGCTGCCCGCTACGCCACCTGGATATATCTACCCATTCACTTGTAAATAAATACTCACCTTCTTCCTACTCTCCTTGTCCTGGTCTGCTTCTGGGTTCGATTTTGAAAGAATGTGACAGCTACAAAGTATTAACTTAAGGGGGCTGAATAATTTTGCACGCCCAATTTTTACGTTTTTGATTTGTTAAAAAAGTTTGAAATATCCAATAAATGTTGTTGCACTTCATGATTGTGTCCCACTTGTTGTTGATTCTTCACAAAAAAATACAGTTTTATATCTTTGTTTGAAGCCTGAAATGTGGCAAAAGGTCGCAAAGTTCAAGGGGGCCGAATACTTTCGCAAGGCACTGTATCTATATCATATATACATATTCCTTACATACACATATCCCTTACACATCCATATCACATATACCTTACATATCCATATCCCTTACATCTCCATATCATAGTGTATATCTGTCATTCTATTTTTGCCCAAGAAATGAGCAATGTTTTTGACTGAAGAGACAATTATCAGCAAATTACAAAGAAAAGGTCCTTCATCATACATTAAACACACCGATTGTTTCTGTTCATTTTCCAACTCCACATTCGACAAGCAGGTGTCCACATATGTTTGGTAATGAAGTGTAGTTTTGGCCATATTGCTTTCACCACTGTCATCTATTGGGGACAACTATTTGGAATGAAATTGACATTTTTTTCTTGACCAGAATACATGTTTTTATCTATGCATCACATTGCAGTAGACAAAGAGAACCTTCTCATATCTCTACCTCACTGTTTCATGGCCCCGTTTCCCTGGTCTGGAAGAAGCCTTTCCATCAGTAAGGAGAGCACAGCACTCTAAAGACCTCTGTTACGTCACCACCTCAGAAAAGGCTCATGTCAATCATTTATTCCCTCCCTTTTCCCAGAACTCTCCACTCACTGACGAGAGCAACACAGATCTGCACTTTCCTGGAGCTTGTCTGAAATATCCTTACCACACACACACACACACACACACACACACACTGGCCTGTCTGAAAAGCTCTATCGCGTTTACATTGCCCCGCATTTATTTTCCTCACCACTGTCAAATGGTGTTACATCTTCCTCTTCTCCACCCGCAGATATACAGAGCCCAGCCTGGGGTTTAAATCACAGTACTGGAGGCACAATAACAAGAAACTCTCCCTATCCTTCTCCTGTTCAGACATGATAACGCTTTAAATCCATCAAATCACAGACTGCACCCTACTGTACAGTACAATGAACAATTGTTCACTACTTTGCAACTATACTCAACAACATTCAACTTGCTACTCAACTACAATGAACACATGTATATGTGGGTTTTTTGTAGTGGTCATGGTAATCATCATGGAAAACAATAGATGATCTAAACCCACAGGATCAGGAATGTAAATATTAAGGGGTTGAACTCTTCAATTTTCAATGTACCAGAAACCAGCCATGCCCTTATCCTGTGGGAAGACCGATAAAACATTGATAGAAAAGCTGAGCTTCTCTCTCAAGGCTGAGCTCAGAGCGCAACACAGAATTTTCTGAGAAATACATGTATGGTAAGAGAGGTGGGAGGGAGTATGTGTGTGAGAGAAGTAGAGAGAGGGGCAGAGACAAAGAGGGAGGGAGAGCGAGAACAACCAGAAGAAGTGGAGAGGGAAGAAGAGAGTGAGAGAAAAAAGAGAGAGAGAGAGATGAAGTGGCTAACAAACACAAGGGGCTTGAGGGAGATGTCAGCTCTCATCAGACAAGCTATAGGAGAAGTGCTAAGGGGTGTGTGTATGTGTGTGTGTGCATGCTTTCTGTGGGTGTGTATGTGAATGGTTACATCCATGCATGTGTGTGCTTATACGTGCCTGGCTGTGTGCATGTACAGTAAAAGTCAAAAGTTTGGACACACCTACTCATTCAAGGGTTTTTCTTTATTTTCACTATTTTCTACATTGTAGAATAATAGTGAAGACATCAAAACTATGAAATAATACACATGGAATCATGTAGTAACCAAAAAAGTGTTAAACAAATCAAAAATATATTTTAGATTCTTCAAAGTAGCCACCCTTTGCCTTGACGACAGCTTTGCACACTCTTGGCATTCTCTCAACCAGCTTCACGATGTAGTCACCTGGAATGCATTTGAATGAACAATTGTACCTTGTTAAAAGTACATTTATGGAATTTCTGAAGGTCAGTCAATACAGAAAATGTCAAGAACCATCAAGTGGTAAGATGAAACTGTCTCTGTGGGAAGAGAGGCCTGTGACCATGCCATATGTGTGAGAGCAGACATCACCTCAGGCTCCAGAGTGTAGGGTCAGCCTTCACCTGTAGGTTGCACCTTGCTGCTCACACAGCGCAGGGGTCAAAGGGCACTCAATCAAAGCAGGAAGTGGCCCTGAGGCAGCAGGAGGCCTATAGCCTAGTATGAGGGATCAGGGATCCTTGGGACGTCCATAACTTAAACCCTACACTCTTAGAAAAAAAGGTTCCAAAATGGTTATTTGGCTGTCCCACTAGGAGAACCCTTTTTGTTTGCAGGAAGTACCCTTTCTGGTTCCAGGTAGAACCCTTTTGGGTTCCATGTAGAACCCTCTGGGGGTTTTACCTGGAACCAAAAGGGTTCTACCTAGTACCAAAACGGGTTCTACAAAGGGTTCTCCTATGGGGACAAATAACCCTTTTAGGTTCTAGATAACACTTTTTTCTAAGAGTGTAACCTTAACCCTTACCCTAACCATAACCCTTACCTTTACCAGGATGACAGGTAGCCTAGTGGTTAAGAGCATTGGGTCAGTAACCAAAATGTCGCTGGTTCGTATCCCCGAGCCAGCAAGGTGAGTTCCTGGACTATAGTCAATACAAGCATTTCTAAAACTAAGAGCATTGTATTTGGTTCAAATCATACCCTATGTTCTAGACCTCAGCTGAATCTGGTAATGAATGGTGTGGCTGTTGAACAAGTTGAGGACACTAAGTTACTTGGTCTTACCTTAGATTATAAACTGTCATGGTCAAAACATATAGATTCAATGGTTGTAAAGATGGGGAGAGGCCTGTCCGTAATGAAGAGATGCTCTGCCTTTTTTGACACCACACTCCACAAATCAAGTCCTGCAGGCTCTAGTTTTGTCTCATCTTGACGTCCAGTCGTGTGGTTGTGTGCTGCAAGGAAAGACCTAGTTAAGCTGCAGCTGGCCCAGAACCAAGCGGCACGTCTTGCTCTTCATTGTAATCAGAGGGCTGATATAAATACTATGCATGTCAGTCTCTCTTGGCTAAGAGTTGAGGAAAGACTGACTGCTTCACTTTTTCTTTTAATAAGAAAATTCCAAATTGTTTGCATAGTCAACTTACACACAGCTCTGACACACACACTTACCCCACCAGACATGCCACCAGGGGTATTTTCACAGTCTCCAAATCCCAAACAATTCAAGAAAACGTACAATATTATAGAGCCATTATTGCATGGAACTCCCTTCCATCTCATATTGCTCAAATTAACAGCAAACCTGGTTTAAAAAAACAGATAAAGCAACACCTACTTAGATAGTGTGTGCCTGTTTTAAATTGATGTAGTTCTGTTCTTGTCTATTAATGTTCTGTATTATGTCATGTTTCATGTTTTATGTGGACCCCAGGAAGAGTAGCTGCTGCTTTCGTAATAGCTAATGGGGACTCTAATAAAATACCAAATACCAAGCATTCACACCTGATTCAAATAATCAGGTAGGGCTGATCCTAGATCTGTGGCTACAGGCTACTTTTACCTGCAGCTGTGTTCCAATAGACCAACATGCAAGGCAAGAGAAAAGTCTGATTAGCATAGTTAGTTCCATTAGTTGACCGTTACATCAAACAGGACACCTTTTTATTATTTTTTACCTTTTTTGTCTCCCCACTATTCAGTTCAGAACTGAGCCTGAGTGGGGGAAGTGAGGTCCTGAGAGCCAGATAGCTGAGACGACGCTCTCTGTCCATCCCACTCCAACACAGCCCCGTTAGAATCTCACTCCTCAACACTGTCTCCTCAGGCATCTCTCTCCTCAACACTCTCACTGCAGGCATCTCTCTCCTCAACACTCTCACTGCAGGCATCTCTCTCCTCAACACTCTCACTACAGGCATCTCTCTCCTCAACACTCTCACTACAGGCATCTCTCTCCTCAACACTCTCACTACAGGCATCTCTCTCCTCAACACTCTCACTACAGGCATCTCGCTCCTCAACACTCTCACTACAGGCATCTCTCTCCTCAACACTCTCACTACAGGAATCTCTCTCCTCAACACTCTCACTACAGGCATCTCTCTCCTCAACACTGTCTCCTCAGGCATCTCTCTCCTCAACACTGTCTCGTCAGGCATCTCTCTCCTCAACACTCTCACTACAGGCATCTCTCTCCTCAACACTCTCACTACAGGCCTACATTTTACTATCTCTGCCCTTGCTTTGTTAAGCGCAGCAGCTGCAGTCGAAGAACATCACCTGTCTGGAAAGCACATCATCAGCTCCAAGAACAATCCCAGGCAGAACATGTATAACAGAGTGTCAAACGCAGTAATTAGATGGTTAGGACATTTGTGACTCATAGCTCAAGGCAGGAGAGACTTTTCACAGCTTTCATCGCTTGACAAGTAGGACTAATACAGTACCTTTCATGCGTGAAGTAATCGGATGGATTTCTGAGAAACTGGTTTGAACTGTGTGATGTAGACTGGAGTTATAGAGGATTTCAGAGCATGTGGCATAGACTTATAGACATGCTGGAGTTATAATGCATGTATACCGCTCGGAATTAAAAATAAATAGAATGATATTTAGATGTCCTATTTCACTGAAAAAGGCTATCACAGTGCACACAGCGAGCAGCCAGCCATCTGCATTTACACACCTAGCTACAAACATACACAAATTGAGAGAAATAAACAATACATACAGAGTGAAAGGTTGCAAGAAAATCAACAGCAGTGGCAAATCAGACAACAACAAAAAACAACAGCAACAAAAACATCCCTCTTTTGTCCGAAAATCATTCTGGTGTTGCCATGGTGAGGGGGTCCTGTGCTTGAATATAACTGTTACAATGACATCATCCCATCCAAACATAGCCTGGCATTTAGGACGGGTGTCATGGGCTGAATAATACCCTGAGGAAACATAATGGGATTCTGCTTAAACACTTAGTGTTTATACATTCTAGATGGACCATAGAGAGTTGCTGGAGTCTAGCCAGTGCCGGTCAGTGCTTAATTTGTAAGTCGGGAGGTGCCCGAACAAAGAGTGAGCTTGAGAGGTACCAGAACTCATTAAAAAAATCCCCTTTATAATAAAGCATTGCATGCATATTATAGCATTTGCGTAGTGGCATACAGCAGTAGAGTAGAGGCATACAGCAGTAGAGTAGAGGCATACAGCAGTAGAGTAGAGGCATACAGAAGTAGAGTAGAGGCATACAGCAGTAGAGTAGTGGCATACAGCAGTAGAGTAGAGGCATACAGCAGTAGAGTAGAGGCTTACAGCAGTAGAGTAGAGGCATACAGCAGTAGAGTAGAGGCATACAGCAGTAGAGTAGTGGCATACAGCAGTAGAGTAGAGGCGTACAGCAGTAGAGTAGAGGCGTACAGCAGTAGAGTAGAGGCGTACAGCAGTAGAGGAGTGGCATACAGCAGTAGAGTAGAGGCTTACAGCAGTAGAGTAGAGGCTTACAGCAGTAGAGGAGTGGCATACAGCAGTAGAGTAGAGGCATACAGCAGTAGAGTAGAGGCTTACAGCAGTAGAGTAGAGGCTTACAGCAGTAGAGGAGTGGCATACAGCAGTAGAGTAGAGGCATACAGCAGTAGAGTAGAGGCATACAGCAGTAGAGTAGAGGCTTACAGCAGTAAAGGAGTGGCATACAGCAGTAGAGTATAGGCATACAGCAGTAGAGTAGAGGCATACAGCAGTAGAGTAGAGGCATACAGCAGTAGAGAAGAGGCATACAGCAGTAGAGTAGAGGCATACAGCAGTAGAGTAGAGGCATACAGCAGTAGAGTAGAGGCATACAGCAGTAGAGTAGAGGCATACAGCAGTAGAGGAGTGGCATACAGCAGTAGAGGAGTGGCATACAGCAGTAGAGGCATACAGCAGTAGAGGCATACATCAGTAGAGTAGAGGCATACAGCAGTAGAGTAGAGGCATACAGCAGTAGAGTAGAGGCATACAGCAGTAGAGTAGAGGCATACTGCAGTAGAGGAGTGGCATACAGCAGTAGAGGAGTGGCATACAGCAGTAGAGGAGTGGCATACAGCAGTAGAGTAGAGGCATACAGCAGTAGAGTAGAGGCATACAGCAGTAGAGTAGAGGCATACAGCAGTAGAGGAGTGGCATACAGCAGTAGAGGCATACAGCAGTAGAGTAGTGGCATACAGCAGTAGAGTAGAGGCATACAGCAGTAGAGTAGAGGCATACAGCAGTAGAGGAGTGGCATACAGCAGTAGAGGAGTGGCATACAGCAGTAGAGTAGAGGCATACAGCAGTAGAGGAGTGGCATACAGCAGTAGAGGAGTGGCATACAGCAGTAGAGGCATACAGCAGTAGAGTAGAGGCATACAGCAGTAGAGTAGAGGCATACAGCAGTAGAGGAGTGACATACAGCAGTAGAGGAGTGGCATACAGCAGTAGAGGAGTGGCATACAGCAGTAGAGGAGTGGCATACAGCAGTAGAGTAGAGGCATACAGCAGTAGAGTAGAGGCTTACAGCAGTAGAGGAGTGGCATACAGCAGTAGAGGCATACAGCAGTAGAGTAGTGGCATACAGCAGTAGAGTAGAGGCATACAGCAGTAGAGTAGAGGCATACAGCAGTAGAGTAGAGGCATACAGCAGTAGAGTAGAGGCATACAGCAGTAGAAGAGTGGCATACAGAAGTAGAGGCATACAGCAGTAGAGTAGTGGCATACAGCAGTAGAGTAGAGGCATACAGCAGTAGAGTAGAGCCATACAGCAGTAGAGGAGTGGCATACAGCAGTAGAGTAGAGGCATACAGCAGTAGAGTATAGGCATACAGCAGTAGAGTAGAGGCATACAGCAGTAGAGGAGTGGCATACAGAAGTAGAGGCATACAGCAGTAGAGTAGTGGCATACAGCAGTAGAGTAGAGGCATACAGCAGTAGAGTAGAGGCATACAGCAGTAGAGGAGTGGCATACAGCAGTAGAGTAGAGGCATACAGCAGTAGAGTAGAGGCATACAGCAGTAGAGTAGAGGCATACAGCAGTAGAGTAGAGGCATACAGCAGTAGAAGAGTGGCATACAGAAGTAGAGGCATACAGCAGTAGAGTAGTGGCATACAGCAGTAGAGTAGAGGCATACAGCAGTAGAGTAGAGCCATACAGCAGTAGAGGAGTGGCATACAGCAGTAGAGTAGAGGCATACAGCAGTAGAGTATAGGCATACAGCAGTAGAGTAGAGGCATACAGCAGTAGAGGAGTGGCATACAGAAGTAGAGGCATACAGCAGTAGAGTAGTGGCATACAGCAGTAGAGTAGAGGCATACAGCAGTAGAGTAGAGGCATACAGCAGTAGAGGAGTGGCATACAGCAGTAGAGTAGAGGCATACAGCAGTAGAGTAGAGGCATACAGCAGTAGAGTAGAGGCATACAGCAGTAGAGGAGTGGCATACAGAAAAATGAAATAAAATATTTTGTTAGCCTACAGCATAGTCTTCTCTTTTCAGCTGGAGCCATTTGGTTTCAAACCTATGTTTCCCGCAATTGTATTTGAAATATTGCGAAAGGCCTGTTTTGTCTGCATGCTGTTCACTGACAGATTTGCCGCATGATCCCGACTGTAGGCTATATAATGTTATTGGGCTACACACAATTCACAGCAGTGGAGGCTCCTCAGAGGAGGAAGGGGAGGACCATCCTCCTCAGTGAATTTCATAAAAATCTAAATCGTGAAACATTAAAAAAAATATATACTAAATATATTCACATCACCAAATAATTGATTAAAACACACTGATTTGCAATGAAGGTCTGCAGTAGCCTCAGCAGCACTCTGTAGGGTAGCACCATGGTATAGCCTGAGGGCAACTAGCTTCTGTCTTCCTCTGGGTACATTGACTTCAATACAAAACCTAGGCGGCTCATGGTTCTCAACCCCTTCCATGGACTTACACAGTAATTATGACAACTTCCGTGGGACGTCCTCAAACCTATCAGAGCTCTTGCAGCATGTTGTCCACCCAATCAAAGGATCAGAGAATTAATCTACTACTGAAAGCATTAGCTACAGCTAGCTAGCACTGCATAAAATGTGGCGAGTAGTTGACTCAAAGAGAGAGAAAAACAATAGTTGAACAAAATAATTTCTTCCAAAATTAAGGAGAAGCGAGAGCGAGAGAGAGAAAGAGCAGGCTAGCTATATTTGATTGTATTTTTTAAACTTTCACTTAGCTAGAAAATGCTGCTAGCTAGTTTAGCCTAGTCAAACACCCGACACAAACAGAGAGGGATGCTATGTTAGATAGCTGGCTACGGCTATTGACCAAAGCGCAGCGGGGTAAGTGTTCCTGATATTTTATTACTCAAAAAAACACTCAAACAAAATAACAAATAACAAAGTGAAAAAAACGAAACAGTTCTGTCAGGTGCAGACACTAAACAGAAACTAACTACCCACAATACACAGGTGGGAAAACGGCTGCCTAAGTATGATTCCCAATCAGAGACAACGATAGACAGCTGCCTCTGATTGGGAACCACACTCGGCCAAAAACAAAGAAATAGAAAACAAAGAAATAAAGAACCTAGAATGCCCACCCTAGTCACACCCTGGCCTAACCAAAATAGAGAATAAAAGCCTCTCTATGGCCAGGGAGTGACAGCTATCCAACACTGAAACTCTTTTAAGTCAAGGTAAGCTTTTTGTTTTATTAATGTATTGCCACTGGGACACACCAGTGTAGCTGCTAAACTGCTTTCTGACTGTACATTGTACTGCATGACTCTAGCGGATTTACTAACGCATTAGTTCTAGTAGTTTTGATAGTAGATTTGACTTGACTTCTAGTTGGCTATGACATGACAACTACAGTATGTAGAATGTGTGCAGCGGTTAGCATTCATGATATGAAGGTTTGGCTTGGAAAGGTTTTTTCGCCTGCACACAGACAGCTGATATGTTGTGCACTGAAGTTCACAAGCGGTGGGAAAAGGTGAGAGAAGAGCGTGTAGATAGTTGTGAGAAGGAATTATATATACAACGAGCAAAGTGATCATGCTGTTTTTATGTAGCTGCTATGAAAGTGAGCTGTTTGCATGCGATCAGGGATGTATTCATTCCGCCGATTCTGTTGAAAAACTTTTCTAAAACTGAAGCAAACAGAAGAAAACTGGGATAAACATACCTGAAGAGTGTTCAATAGAAACTCTCATTTGCAACTGTTGGACTAATGATTACACCCTAGATCAGCTAGATGCAGGCAAGAGTGTTCAAGGCAGTATTTAATGTGTCACTGTCTGTCATCTTGAATACTCTAAATTCTCTCGACCTGTGCAGCAACGTTTTAAACTTGTATTCATAGCAACCTCATGATGGGTATAGGGAAAATTAGAGTATCGTGTAGTAGCCTAAACCTATCAATGTTACATTGAGCTGGGTGAATGGAATATGAATGACAGTCATCCAATATGCTGTAAAAGGCCATGCTCACACAAATGATCATTCTCCTTCATTTTAACTGATTCACAGCTAGGCAATTTTTTAAAAGAAGCTATTGATCCTCCGTGGCTAAATGATGGGCATTTTCATGGTGTAGTATGCTATTTTAAATGATAGGCATTTTCATGGTGTAGTATGCTATTCTAAATGATGGGCATTTTCATGGTGTACTATGCTATTCTAAATGATGGGCATTTTCATGGTGTACTATGCTATTTTAAATGATAGGCATTTTCATGGTGTACTATGCTATTCTAAATGATAGGCATTTTCATGGTGTACTATGCTATTCTAAATGATAGGCATTTTCATGGTGTACTATGCTATTCTAAATGATGGGCATTTTCATGGTGTAGTATGCTATTCTAAATGATGGGCATTTTCATGGTGTACTATGCTATTTTAAATGATGGGCATTTTCATGGTGTACTATGCTATTTTAAATGATGGGCATTTTCATGGTGTACTATGCTATTTTAAATGATGGGCATTTTCATGGTGTAGTATGCTATTCTAAATGATAGGCATTTTCATGGTGTACTATGCTATTCTAAATGATGGGCATTTTCATGGTGTACTATGCTATTCTAAATGATGGGCATTTTCATGGTGTACTATGCTATTTTAAATGATGGGCATTTTCATGGTGTAGTATGCTATTCTAAATGATGGGCATTTTCATGGTGTACTATGCTATTTTAAATGATGGGCATTTTCATGGTGTACTATGCTATTCTAAATGATGGGCATTTTCATGGTGTAGTATGCTATTCTAAATGATGGGCATTTTCATGGTGTACTATGCTATTTTAAATGATGGGCATTTTCATGGTGTACTATGCTATTCTAAATGATGGGCATTTTCATGGTGTACTATGCTATTTTAAATGATGGGCATTTTCATGGTGTACTATGCTATTCTAAATGATGGGCATTTTCATGGTGTAGTATGCTATTTTAAATGATGGGCATTTTCATGGTGTACTATGCTATTTTAAATGATGGGCATTTTCATGGTGTACTATGCTATTCTAAATGATGGGCATTTTCATGGTGTACTATGCTATTCTAAATGATGGGCATTTTCATGGTGTACTATGCTATTCTAAATGATGGGCATTTTCATGGTGTACTATGCTATTTTAAATGATGGGCATTTTCATGGTGTAGTATGCTATTCTAAATGATGGGCATTTTCATGGTGTACTATGCTATTTTAAATGATGGGCATTTTCATGGTGTACTATGCTATTCTAAATGATGGGCATTTTCATGGTGTAGTATGCTATTCTAAATGATGGGCATTTTCATGGTGTACTATGCTATTTTAAATGATGGGCATTTTCATGGTGTACTATGCTATTCTAAATGATGGGCATTTTCATGGTGTACTATGCTATTTTAAATGATGGGCATTTTCATGGTGTACTATGCTATTCTAAATGATGGGCATTTTCATGGTGTAGTATGCTATTTTAAATGATGGGCATTTTCATGGTGTACTATGCTATTTTAAATGATGGGCATTTTCATGGTGTACTATGCTATTCTAAATGATGGGCATTTTCATGGTGTAGTATGCTATTCTAAATGATGGGCATTTTCATGGTGTAGTATGCTATTCTAAATGATGGGCATTTTCATGGTGTACTATGCTATTCTAAATGATGGGCATTTTCATGGTGTACTATGCTATTCTAAATGATGGGCATTTTCATGGTGTACTATGCTATTCTAAATGATGGGCATTTTCATGGTGTAGTATGCTATTCTAAATGATGGGCATTTTCATGGTGTACTATGCTATTCTAAATGATGGGCATTTTCATGGTGTACTATGCTATTCTAAATGATGGGCATTTTCATGGTGTACTATGCTATTCTAAATGATAGGCATTTTCATGGTGTACTATGCTATTCTAAATGATGGGCATTTTCATGGTGTAGTATGCTATTCTAAATGATGGGCATTTTCATGGTGTACTATGCTATTCTAAATGATGGGCATTTTCATGGTGTACTATGCTATTCTAAATGATGGGCATTTTCATGGTGTACTATGCTATTTTAAATGATGGGCATTTTCATGGTGTACTATGCTATTCTAAATGATGGGCATTTTCATGGTGTACTATGCTATTCTAAATGATGGGCATTTTCATGGTGTAGTATGCTATTCTAAATGATGGGCATTTTCATGGTGTACTATGCTATTCTAAATGATGGGCATTTTCATGGTGTAGTATGCTATTCTAAATGATGGGCATTTTCATGGTGTACTATGCTATTCTAAATGATGGGCATTTTCATGGTGTACTATGCTATTCTAAATGATGGGCATTTTCATGGTGTAGTATGCTATTCTAAATGATGGGCATTTTTATGGTGTAGTATGCTATTCTAAATTATTTTATTTATTTCTGAACAGGCGGCAGTTATTCTATAACTTTGGCAAATGTATTTAAATTTATCAGGGGTGTTGCAGGCAGGTCCTCCAGAACCGTTCACACGGCTATGATTCTATAAAGAAAAAAATTATGAAGTGCAACGCTGGGGAGATGAGAGTTGCAGGCTCAGGTCTACAAGAGCATCACAGAAAGTGAATCTCATTCTATTTCTGTGAGAGATACAGGCGTGCTACTCACACAGCTATGGCCACGCGTTGGTCTCAAACATAGTGACAATGTTACGCAAACTATAAACCGCAAATCTACTTTTTCACATTACGTTTTCTTTTGGGGGCGGGGGTGGAGGGTACCAGATCCGGCCAAATAGGTTCCGGAACGAAACAGTCCAAAAATGAAGCAGTTTATGGTCATTGTCGATGGTCAATATCAGAGGTGTCGTAAGCATTGAAACTGAGCGGCCACTTACCCCCTCACTTTCATACAAAAGTTTCAAGACATATGATGACGACATGGTTACAACACACACACACAAACACACACACACCACTTCAGGAGCTGCTGTGTGCTATGCTGTGCGAGCATAAATGCTAAAGTTCATTTGCAATTCAGAAGAGTAGGTCAAGCATGTGGTTGTGGCATTTAAGCAACATGTGGTTGGCCACAAGAGAAAATGAATATCAGTGGAGAACTAGATATGGATCTTATGTCCACCTACCAAAATTCTAACCTGAATACCACGAAACTAATAGCCAGGTCAAACGGCCTAGGAGGACAAAGAGCAAATCAGATAGCTCTAAACAGAAAGTATTTCACCTGAGACCTACTGGTGCTGTTGATAATGGATTTCTTATATATCCAACATGTTTACATTGTGATGTGTAAAGTGCATTTGGAAAGTAGTCAGATCCCTTCACTTTTCCACATTTTGTTACGTAACAGCCTTATTCTAAAATGGATTAAATAAATACAAATACTCATCAATCTACACACAATACCCCACAATGACAAAGTTAAAACAGGTTTTTAGAAATGTTTGCAAATATATTAAAAATCAAAACAGAAATACCTTATTTACATAAGTATTCAGACCTTTTGCTATGAGAATCGAAGTTGAGCTTAGGTGCATCCTGTTTCCACTGATCATCCTTGAGATGTTTTTCCAACTTGATTGGAGTCCACCTGAACCCGATGGTCACTCTGACAGGGCTCCAGAGTTCCTCTGTGTAGATGGGAGAACCAAGATTCTCTGGTCTGATGAAAACAAGATTGAACTATTTGGCCTGAATGCCAAGTGTCACACCTGGAGGAAACCAGGCACCTCTCATCACCTGGCCAATACCACCCCTACGGGGAAGCATGGTGGTGGCAGCATCATGCCGTGGGGGAATTTTGTCAGCGGCAGGGACTGGGAGACTCGTCAGGATCGAGGGAAAGATGAACGAAGCAAAGTACAGAGAGATCATTGATGAAAACCTGCTCCAGAGCACTCAGGACCTCAGACTGGGGTGAAGGTTCACCTTCCAACAGGACAACGACCCTAAGCACACAGCCATGACAACGCAAGAGTGACTTCGGGACAAGTCTCTGAATGTCCTTGAGTGGCCCAGCCAGAGCCCAGATTGAACCCGATCATCGAACATCTCTGGAGACCTGAAAATAGCTGTGCAGTGACGCTCCCCATCCAACCTGACAGAGCTTGAGAGGATGTGCAGAGAAGAATGGGAGAAACTCCCCAAATACAGGTGTGCCAAGCTTGTAGCGTCATACCCAAGAAGACTCAAGGCTGTAATCACTGCCAAAGTTGCTTCAACAAAGTACAGAGAAAAGGTCTGAATACTTGTGTGAATGTATTTATCTCAGTTTCTTCTTTTTGTTGACATTTGCAAAAATGTCATTATGGTTTATTGTGTGTAGATTGTGGGGGGAAAAAATGTACTACATTTTAGAATAAGGCTGTAAGGTAACAAAATTTGGAAAATTGAAGGAGTCTGAATACGTTCAGAATGCATGGTATAACTGAAAGTTGAGCCAATGTTACAGGAAAACAAATGATCAATGAGAAGAAACTGACTACACCGATGTAGTGTCTTCACAGACCTTTTCAATCTATCCTTGTCCCAGTCTGTTATCCCAACATGTTTCAAGCTGACCACCATTGTCCCTGTTCCAAGATAACCTGCCTAAATGACTATAGCCCTGTAGCACTCACATCTATAATTATGAAGTGCTTTGAAAGGCTGGTCATGACACACATCAACACAATCATCCCAGACACTCTAGAGTAGACCCACTCCAATTCGCATATCATCCCAACAGATCCACAGATGACGCAATCTCAATTGCACTTCACACTGCCCTCTCCCACCTAGACAAGAGGGGAAATAACCATGTGAGAATGCTGTTCATAGACTACAGCTCATTCAACACCATAGTCCCCTCCAAGAGCATCACTAAACTAGGGAGGCTAGGACTGAACCCCTCTCTTTGCAACGGGATCCTGGGCTTCCTGATGAGCCGGCCCCAGGTGGTGAGGGCATACGGTTTATGAAATGGTACAAAAAACTACACTTGATTCAACATTTTTTTTCAATTTAAATGATTATATAATATTATTGCCACCAACAGAATGCTATATATATGGGGCATACAACAATCTCAGCTCTGTAGATTTTGCTGCGAAGAGACAGAATCGATAGATCACTTATTCTGGTATTGCCCTATTGTAGCTTGGTTCTGGTCACAGGTTCAGGAATGGATAAAAAATCACAACATGCACCTGAAATTAACTTTACAAATAGCAGTGTTGGGCGATCTGGAACGCCATAGACAGTCAATAAATAATATAATAATACTCGTAGGAAAGGTTTTCATCTTTTGCTCACAATCTGTGGATACTATATGATTAGAAAGGTTCAAGAATGTTGTAAAACATCACAGCACAATTGAAAAACATCTGGCACATGGAAACCAAACAAGGGCGGTCTATGGTGATAGGTGGGATGGGCTGAGAGTGGCTGAGGGTTGAGATTAAAGAGCTGAGGTCTATGGTGATAGGTGGGATGGGCTGAGAGTGGCTGAGGGTTGGGATTAAAGAGCTGAGGTCTATGGTGATAGGTGGGATGGGCTGAGAGTGGCTGAGGGGTGGGATTAAAGAGTTTATGTTTGGTAAAGTGTTATTGTTATTTGACTGCTGTATATAAATGTACCATGTACTGTATGTAAAATGTGTATGTAAAATGTATATGTAAAATGCACTGTGATAGTCTCAGAGGTCCGTTAAAAGCGCAGAGAGCATCATGAAGAACAAGGAACACACCAGGCAGGTCTGAGATACTGTTGTGAAGAAGTTTAAAGCCGGATTTGGATACAAAAAGATTTCCCAAGCTTTAAACATCCCAAGGAGCACTGTGCAAGCGATAATATTGAAATGGAAGGAGTATCAGACCACTGCAAATCTACCAAGACCTGGCCGTCCCTCTAAACTTTCAGCTCATACAAGGAGAAGACTGATCAGAGATGCAGCCAAGAGGCCCATGATCACTCTGGATGAACTGCAGAGATCTACAGCTGAGGTGGGAGACTCTGTCCATAGGACAACAATCAGTCGTATATTGCACAAATCTGGCCTTTATGGAAGAGTGGCAAGAAGAAAGCCATTTCTTAAAGATATCCATAAAAAGTGTTGTTTAAAGTTTGCCACAAGCCACCTGGGAGACACACCAAAACGTTATGTTTGGCGTAAAAGCAACACAGCTGAACACACCATCCCCACTGTCAAACATGGTGGTGGCAGCATCATGGTTTGGGCCTGCTTTTCTTCAGCAGGGACAGGGAAGATGGTTAAAATTGATGGGAAGATGGATGGAGCCAAATACAGGACCATTCTGGAAGAAAACCTGATGGAGTCTGCAAAAGACCTGAGACTGGGACGGAGATTTGTCTTCCAACAAGACAATGATCCAAAACATAAAGCAAAATCTACAATGGAATGGTTCAAAAATAAACATATCCAGGTGTTAGAATGGCCAAGTCAAAGTCCAGACCTGAATCCAATCGAGAATCTGTGGAAAGAACTGAAAACTGCTGTTCACAAATGCTCTCCATCCAACCTCACTGAGCTCGAGCTGTTTTGCAAGGAGGAATGGGAAAAAATTTCAGTCTCTCAATGTGCAAAACTGATAGAGACATACCCCAAGCGACTTACAGCTGTAATCACAGCAAAAGGTGGCGCTACAAAGTATTAACTTAATAAGGGGGCTGAATAATTTTGCACGCCCAATTTTTCAGTTTTTGATTTGTTAAAAAAGTTTGAAATATCCAATAAATGTCGTTCCACTTCATGATTGTGTCCCACTTGTTGTTGATTCTTCACAAAAAAATACAGTTTTATATCTTTATGTTTGAAGCCTGAAATGTGGCAAAAGGTCGCAAAGTTCAAGGGGGCCGAATACTTTCGCAAGGCACTGTATGTAGCAAAAAAGCTGTAAAAAAACCTAAAAGATATTTCTCCTCCGAAGAGTGGGGGTGGTGGAGGGGTTAATAATAACAATTAAATTAAAAAAATGTAAAAACTCTGCAACGCTGACCCGCAACATCGGGGCCCCTCAGGGGTGTGTGCTTAGTCCCCTCCTGTACTCCCTGTTCACCCACGACTGCGTGGCCTAATCACTGATGGCGATGAGTCAGTCTACAGGGAGGAGGTCAGAGACTTAGCAGTGTGGTGCCAGGACAACAACTTCTCCCTCACTGTCAGTAAGACCAATAGGTTGATTGCGGACTATAGGAGAAAGAGAGGAGAGCACGGCCCCATCCACATCGAAGGGGCTGTTGTGGAGCGGGTCGAGAGCTTCAAGTTCCTTGGTGTCCACATCACTAAGGACCTAACATGGTCCGCACAGTCATGAAGATGGCACGGCAGCGCCTCTTCCTCCTCAGAAGGCTGAAAAGATTTGGCATGGGCCCTCGGATCCTAAAAAAGTTCTACAACTGCACCATCGAGAGCATCTTGACTGGCTGCATCACAGCTTGGTATGGCAAATGCACCATCCCTTGACAAAGATCTACAGAAGGTGGTGCGGAGAGCCCAGTACATCACTGGGGCCGAGCTTCCTACCATCCAGGACCTCTTTATCAGGCTGTCTCAGAGCAAAGCCACCCAATCCATAGTCTGTTTACTCTGCTACCGTCCGGCAAATGGTACCGGAGCATCGAGTCTCTCGGACCAACAGGCTCCAAGACAGCTTCTTCCCCCAAGACTGCTAAATAGACAGACTGCTAAATAGTCAATTAATGGTAACCGAACTATCTGCAACTGACTATCTTGCAAATTAATCTACACACACTCACTAGACTATATATATCAATCAATTAAATGTATTCATAAAGCCCTTTTTACATCTGCAGATGTCACAAAGTGCTTTAATCCAGATGTCGAAGCACAAACCATATACACACTCACTTACACACACAACATTGACACTCCCACACAAAACCCACACCCATTCACATACACTTTATACGCACACATATAACACACACACATAGGCCTACATACACATTACACGCAAACACTTTTACACTCATAATTTGCTGCTGCTACTCTGTTCTTTATTTGACTTGTATTATTATTTATCCTGATGCCTAGTCACTTTACCCTGCTTTAATGTACATACAGTATCTTTTTGGCCTCCCGAGTGGCGCAGCGGTCTAAGGCACTACAGATCCGGGTATGATCCCGGGCTGTATCACAACCGGCCTTGCTCAGGAGTCCCATAGGGCGGCCATGCCCAGCGTCATCCGGGTTAGGGGAGGGTTTGGCAGGGGGGCTGTCATTGTAAATAAGAATTTGTTCTTAATTGACTTGCCTAGTTAAATAAAGGTTCAATATTAATAAATAAAAATCTACCTCAAATACCTCGTACCTCTGCACATTGATCTAGTACTCCCTTCATATAGCGCCATTCTCGTGTATTTTATTCCTCGTATTACTACTGTTGGGAAGGGCTCTTAAGCAAGCATTTCACGGTAAAGTCTACACAAGTTGTATTCTGCGCATGTGACAAAGAAATATTGATTTGAACAGGGGGTTAAAATGTCAAACTATAATTTAAATTTACAACCACTAGATGTCCCTGTAGTAGCGCCAGAGGAACCACAACACACACACACACACACACACACCTGAACGTTAAACCTGAACTGTGATTTAACATTTTGTTCCTCACAGCCGAGAAAGTTTATTCTGCCTAGACTTTTATTTCCCCATATGCAATTGTAGTAGCACTGATTAAAGCTGGAGGCCTTAATTGAAACAATTATAAAGCATTTACCCCACCACTGTTTTGGTCAAAAGCTGAAAAACATGAAGTATGTGGTGGCCCACAACTGTGCCTGAATACTTGTGTTATCTGGCATTGGCCTGTAGAAATGTGACCAAATCTCAAATTCATCAAAAGAGCAATGGATGCAAGGACTGACTATCCATATCAAAGTAATAGTTGTAACCATGTTTTGGAACTATACAGTTTGTTTACATTTACATTGTTTACAATTTTTTTTTACAAAAAATATATTTTGGGTTCTGAGGGGGAACTACAGTTGAACTAAAATCATGATGCATTTATAAGTTATATTATTCAAGAATCAATTGGTAAAAATAATGTATAAGTCTAAAGTCTAATGTATGTAGCAACTAAGGATTCTAGCTTTAAATTAAATATGTAAAATGGGACGAGTATTTTTGTCAATACTAGGTTCATTTGTTTGGCTAAACCGGTAAAACTGTTTTTCTTCCAAATAGCCGTCGCCTATGTAGGCTACATGTTATATCTGTAAACAATAACTCTTTGAGCCGATGTCAATAGTTGTTGAATACGCTTGTTAATGTAGTAAAAAATCACATTTTCTCGCTTGAAATTTACGGTAAGTGGCTAGTGTTTTTTGTTGCACAGTCGTCACGAATACTTTAGAGCAGGGTTAGACGTCAATTTCTATATTTGGTGATGGACGGAACCTCATTTGCATTTTACACCCACCTCGGTTTTCCACGATGTGAACCAATCACATCGCACGGGGAGCGCTGTGTGTGGTTTTTCTGTGAATTTCATTGGTTAAAATGCCAATCACTCAAAACTCGCAATTAAGTGACATCACGTATTCTCTCCCTTCATAAAAAAGAAGCCACAAGCTGTAGTGCGAGCACAGACAACTTGGAAGTGGCACTTGAGCGAAAAATAACATCAAACGCCACTTCCAATCGAACAAATATTTTTAATAAATAATGCTGATTGTTACTTTGGCTAGAGCCAACTTGTTGCTTTGATATCACTGCTTCGGACTTGAAGATTCATTTTTGCTGAAGGATTCGTATAGCTACTTCCGCTATAGCTAGCTAACGTTACCTCGGTTTCACACTGCATTACTGTCAAACTGTTATTTTATTTCCTACGAGCCGAAATAACAATTTTGCTGGCAAAATGAACCAAGGATACTCATCTAGAGGTGAAATGGGCCCCGAAGTAACGGCCGCTGCGACGTTTGTTTCCAGGTTATTGAGAACAAGAGGCTTCCTGAGTGAACACCAACTTCATGATTTCAGAGATTGTCTTCAACAGTCATTATCAGGTAATTTGGTTGGCTTTTCCTGTAATTAAAAAAAAAAAAACGTTTGGCTACGAACTAGTTATTGTCGAAATGGCTGCATAGTGTTTTGGCTAGTTAGTTGACTAACGGTAGCCTAGCTAACGTCAGCTAGTATTGGCTTTGTTCCAACAGACAGTCAAATCGAGCTACTTTTCTAATCTGATCGACGTTAGTCAGCAAAAGTATTTAAAAAATATATTTATTAGTTAATGCTGGGGGGAGACAACAAACATGTAATTCGACAAAAAAAATTTAAATACATTTGCAAGTCAGCAAAATCGTTAGCAAGCTTCCTCGTTAGCCTAATTTAGCATATCTCGAGATGATTGTAGTAGGCCCAAAAAGCTGGTGCTTTGTTTTCAATGCAACAAGTTGACTCTTCTAGTTTCGTGCCTTCATTCTGATAATTCTCTCTTCACAGAGCACTACCAGAACCACTGGTTCCCAGACAGACCACAGAAGGGCTCGGGCTACCGCTGCATCCGAATGAACCATGAAATGGACCCAATTATTGGCAGGGCTGCTGGTCGGATCGGACTTACTAGCGATCAGCTCTTCGCCCTCCTGCCCCGGGAGCTAACCCTCTGGGTGGACCCTTTTGAGGTCTCTTACCGCATCGGGGAGGATGGCTCCATATGTGTCCTCTATGAAGCAGCGGCCCCAGCGCCAGCAGCAGCACCAAGCCCCGACCCCACACAAAACTGCAAGAATCAATTTCTGATCGGTGGCCGCACTAGCCCGCCGAAGAACTACCTGATGACCGTCTCGAGCTAGTGCGGAACCAGGCATTACCTCGACTGGCTACGTGAACAGCGTCAGTGTGAAGCCCGTCGACCACCCACAGTGATTATTTTTCTACTTACATTTCGCAGCATTTACCCCTTTTTAAATTTGAGTTTTCTTAAAGCACTGGGTATTTGTTGTAGTGTTTCTGTTGGGTTAGTTTTGTTGTTTATTGTTTGACTACCAGCCCATAGGCTCTTTTTGCACTGCGGAGACTCAGTATGTAGTGTGCTTCTGTCCTGTGGTCTTGACACACTACAATCAAGCCAGGACTCAAAGTGTAAACAAAATGACTCTGGGATTCAGATGTTAGTATCTCATGGTGCAATAGTAATAATACTTCACACCATTGCCACTTCTCACAAATGTATACTAAAGCAATCATAACTGGAGTGTTAAGTATTTGTTCAGGTACCCATACATTTCCAAGATTAACTTAAAAAAAATATGTTTGTTTGTGTACTGCTGGTTTGTAACCTACCTGTGCCCTGAAATCGAGACAACGTCTGACATCCTAGTGGAAAAAGAGCTGCCTCTAACAGGTTATACTACCTTAACATGACAATGTCTTCCCAAATCCCTTTGTGTTGAATATGGCTGCCAAACTTTATATCTTGGCTCCTTTTGTGCAATAGTCAAGAGTATTCAGAGCAACTGGAGTTTGGCTAAATCTCTCAACAAATAGTCAACTAATTTCAATCCTCTTGAATCCTAGCTGAGAAAGATTTGACTTTTTAATCTAAAATAGCTTTACTTTCAACATGTTCAAGAAGTGGTTGGTTTTAATATTGATCACTATTGTGAATGTTTTTCCTATGTGAATCTGTCACTTTGACAAGTGTTCCCTGTTATTCTCCCCTGGGTAGTTTGCCTTGTGTATAAGCTGTGAGGTGGTTGGTTGGCGTCATATTAACGTCTATCACTGCCAGGTAGCGTGATGCTCTCAGCCCTCTGTAGTATACTCTCTCCCTACCGAGCTGTTGAGCAGCTCACCATTGTTTACTGTTCTAGATGGGGAAAGATGTAGAGTTTAAGCTATTTGAAGCACAGTATGCATTTAATGTACATTTAAAAAAAGATGTGCATATCTAGATACTTGTACAGTTTGTCAATTTTATTACAATAAACCTTTATGAATTCAGATTCTCTCTTGCTGTGGTCTGTTCAACTTGCATTATAGTTTATCCTTTCACTGGTAGCCCATTCTAAGTAATCTCTTCCTGTTGTAACTTGAGAAAACCGGAACTCTGTTTATGCCATATTCTACATAAATGCCCCCAGCCTCTACTCTTGGAAACCCATGAATAGATCTGACAGGATTGGATAATTGTTGCCCATAACTCCTATGAGCTCCTATCCCGACTCCATGTTTGCATTGGACCAATCTGATCTATCTATATGCAGGGTTTATATGAATGGTGCATTGTCACTCAATCATGCGTTCTCTCTCAGGATCAGGCTTGTCTGTGCCTCAGTGCTGGTTTGGCTTGTCACTGAGGGCACACGTGTCTTGACATGCCCTACACCATCCACAGAAGAGGGAGGACCTATCAGCATGTACACTGTCCTGTTATCAGTTCTGTCCTGGGAGAATGTGTGTGAAGTTATTTAGTAAACCCACCCTCCTCCCTGCAAGTGTTGGCAGTTTTTTCTGCAAATAAACCTTTCAAGGATGGTGTTTGTGTAAACTTACACATTTGTTAGTGAGCGGCTGTCTTGATTCAGCAATCCTACCTTCCAGGCTTACTCTGCTTGAGCCTTAACAGACAGCAGGCCAAACTGTTGGAAATAATTCAACCCAGCCAATAGACCTACACAGACAGTGATGTGTTTTAAGTATTACTAGTCTAAGGGCCTTTAGCAGACTAAACTCCACGGTGAAGGGAGTTTTATGATGAACTTCACCGACGGCTTGGGGCCGAGACCAGGCTTTGTGTTATCTAGCAACGATTCGCCCAAGGTCAATACTTAACATTTAAATTATGAAACGCCCACCTTTGTCCTCTGTAGTTGCCTGCCTTAGTATGGATGTCAATCTCAAAAGTGAATCAAATGCATCCACTGACTTTCCATGTTGAGATGCAATAATTCAGTAGGCACATGCGCATTTGTGCTGAGTTGCCATCTTAGAGCAACCGCAAGGAGCAAATCGTTGGTTGTGTTTAAAACTTCCTTCACTGTGGAGTTTAGTCTGCTAAGATGCCCTCGGGTTGGTTGACTTGACAGGACCCCGAACAGCTTCTACCCCCAAGCCATAAGTTATTTTATTTAACCTTTAACTAGACAAGTCAGTTAAGAACAAATTATTATTTACAATGATGACCTATAAGACAAGTAAGTAGTTAAGCAAATATACTATTTAGCAATCTGCATGGACCCTTCTTGCACAAACTTTTTTTGACTCGTCACACGCTGCTGCTAATGTTATCTAGTTGCCTAGTCACATTTATTCATAGTTATAAGTACATACAGTATCTACCTCAATTAGTTCGTACCCCTGCACATCGACTTGGTACTGGTACCCCATGCATTGGCCAAGCTACCCGTTGTGTATTTAACTTTTACGTGTTATTACTTTTTAAATGATTTCTCTTTTTTTTCTCTGCATTGTTGGGTAGGCCGTAAGTAAGCATTTCGCTGTTAGTCTCAACCTGTTGTTTACGAAGCATGTGACAAAAGATTTGATTTGTGTGTGTGGGAGTAAATACAAAAATATAAACCAAGAGTTCTCAATTTAACCTCATTCTTTAATTATTTATTTATCTCATTTTCTGCATATTAATATACTTCTCTGTCAATGGGTAATATGCGTATATACAAAAGGATGTTGACACTAGCATTTGCAAACATGCTGATGTCATTGACATTGCGATAGAGTCTGCCTCAGTGTTGTTAAGAGTACAAACCTGAGGACATCTCTAGCTGTTTCTCCTTTCTAAAACCACACTATCATTATGAATGCTACTATACTATGAACTACTATATTTGCTGTGTATGTGACTGTTAACCAACAAGAGTCAACAATAAAACATGTCTTTTAGAAAATCAACCAAAAGGAATATGAGGGTGTGTTTGTGTCTGGTTCCCTACAGCTTCTTCTTGGCCACACTGGCACTCCATGTCTGAAATTCTTTTACCTTTAGATTTCAACTTCTTAATAAAATACATTTAGAGTCAAGCTGACCTGACCTGAAAATCATCAACAGTTACGCTGAACAAAAATATAAACTCAACATGTAACAATTTCAACAATTTTACTGAGTTACTCATATAAGGAAACCAGTCAATTGAAATAAATTCCTTGGGCCCTAATCTATTAATTTATTATGACTGGGAATACAGATATCCATCTGTTGGTCACAGATATGTAAAAAAAAAGGTAGGGGCGTGGATCAGAAAACCAGCCGGTATCTAGTGTAACCACCATTTTCCTCAAGCAATGCAACGCATCTCCTTCGCATAGAGTTTATCAGGCTGTTGATTGTGGCCTGTGGAATGTTGTCCCACTCCTCGTCAATGGCTGTGCGAAGTTGCAGGAACTGGAACACCCTGTCATACACATCGATCCAGAGCATCCCAAACATGCTCAATCTGTGTCATGTCTGGTGAGTAGGCAGGCCATGGAAGAACTGTGACATTTTCAGCTTCCAGGAATTGCGTACAGATCCTTGCGTTATGAGCCTGTGCATTATCGTGCTGAAGTGATGGCGGTGGATGAATAGTAAAGGGCCTCAGGATATTGTCAAGTTATCTCTGTGCATTCAACGTGCCATCGATAAAATGAAATTGTGTTCATTGTCCATAGCTTATGCCTGCCAATACCATAACCCCACTGCCATCATGGGGCACTCTGTTAACAACATTGACATAATTGAAACCGGGATTCATCCGTGAAGAGCGTATTTCTCCCTGAGACGATTTCTGACAGTTTGGGGAGACATTCTTCGGTTGTGCACACCCACAGTTTCCTCAGCTGTCCGGGTGGCTGGTCTCAGACAATCCCGCAGGTGAAGAAGCTGGATGTGGAGGTCCTGGGCTGGCGTGGTTGCACGAGGTCTGCGGTTGTGAGGCTGGTTGTACGCACTGCCAAATTCTCTAAAACAATGTTGGAGGTGGCTTATGGTAGAGAAATTAACATTACATTCTCTGGCAACAGCTCTGGTGGACATTCCTGCAGTCAGCTTGCCAATTGCACACTCCCTCAAACATTTAGACATCTGTGGCATTGTGTTATGTGACAAAACTGCACATTTTAGAAGGGCCTTTTATAGTCCCCAGGGTGTAATGATCATGCTGTTTAAAAGGATTATTGATATGCCACACCTATCAGGTGAATGGATTATTTTGGCAAAGATAATTAACGTGGCAGGTTAGGAAAATTAGGTTAAGGCTTAAATGGTCCCTGACGCAACTTATAAAAAATATCTAGCTACAAAAAGGGCTGTCCTGAAAACAGTCTTGGTTTCCACAAATGCAATGCTGCTTCTCGAGTCGCATGTCTAACGCGTCTATCACATCATAGACACACATACGGAGACACCCTGCAGTGGGTCCATTTTTTCCATAAGAATCCCCCTGAAACTCCCTGAGGGTCACTCAGGGGCTATAGAGCTCTCCAGCTTGTTGTCCTAAAAAAACTGAAAGGATGTACCTCTGGTTCGTTCAGCCATTCCTTTGGGAAAAATGAATGGGGAAAGAATAGGGTTTTGGAATAAACGCAGAATATAAGGTCTGAGGATAACACAGACTTTTAGGAGATCTTATACACTTTGTTCTATGAGATCATATATATCAGTCAGTTAACTTTGAAGAATCTCAAATATAAAATATATTTTGATTTGTTTAACACTTTTTTTGGTTACTACATGATTCCAAATGTGTTATTTCATAGTTTTGATGTCTTGAAAAATTAAGAAAAACCCAGGAATGAGTAGGTTTGTCCAAACATTTAACTGGTACTGTAAATGCAAAATTGCGACTGAAAACATTGATACTTTCTGTGGTGAGTTTATCAGCTTCTTGGAGCATGCTTCTTGCCTGGATGATGGTTCTTATGGTTCTCTGTGGCACTAACATATCCTACACCAGGCCGTCACCTACTACCAATTCAATCTTCTGGGATTTCCATTCCATCTGTGCTATACAATTAATGACAATAGCAATAAAGAACAAGAAGCCAACCTTACTAAAGCACAAACTGTTGGAGTCACTGTACTGGTCTACTACTCACAGGGATCCTCTCAGGCTCCCTCACCCTTTGCCCATCATCCTCTACTTTCCTCACTGCCTCAGCATAGGACACTTTCTGCACTGCTCTCACCCTGGAAACTTCAACTTGTCTCACTTTCTTTAAAACATTTTTTTATTTAACTACAGTGCCTTGCGAAAGTATTCGGCCCCCTTGAACTTTGCGACCTTTTGCCACATTTCAGGCTTCAAACATAAAGATATAAAACTGTATTTTTTTGTGAAGAATCAACAACAAGTGGGACACAATCATGAAGTGGAACGACATTTATTGGATATTTCAAACTTTTTTCACAAATCAAAAACTGAAAAATTGGGCGTGCACAATTATTCAGCCCCCTTAAGTTAATACTTTGTAGCGCCACCTTTTGCTGCGATTACAGCTGTAAGTCGCTTGGGGTATGTCTCTATCAGTTTTGCACATCGAGAGACTGAAATTGTTTCCCATTCCTCCTTGCAAAACAGCTCGAGCTCAGTGAGGTTGGATGGAGAGCATTTGTGAACAGCAGTTTTCAGTTCTTTCCACAGATTCTCGATTGGATTCAGGTCTTGACTTTGACTTGGCCATTCTAACACCTGGATATGTTTATTTTTGAACCATTCCATTGTAGATTTTGCTTTATGTTTTGGATCATTGTCTTGTTGGAAGACAAATCTCCGTCCCAGTCTCAGGTCTTTTGCAGACTCCATCAGGTTTTCTTCCAGAATGGTCCTGTATTTGGCTCCATCCATCTTCCCATCAATTTTAACCATCTTCCCTGTCCCTGCTGAAGAAAAGCAGGCCCAAACCATGATGCTGCCACCACCATGTTTGACAGTGGGGATGGTGTGTTCAGGGTGATGAGCTGTGATGCTTTTACGCCAAACATAACGTTTTGCATTGTTGCCAAAAAGTTCAATTTTGGTTTCATCTGACCAGAGCACCTTCTTCCACATGTTTGGTGTGTCTCCCAGGTGGCTTGTGGCAAACTTTAAACAACACTTTTTATGGATATCTTTAAGAAATGGCTTTCTTCTTGCCACTCTTCCATAAAGGCCAGATTTGTGCAATATACGACTGATTGTTGTCCTATGGACAGAGTCTCCCACCTCAGCTGTAGATCTCTGCAGTTCATCCAGAGTGATCATGGGCCTCTTGGCTGCATCTCTGATCAGTCTTCTCCTTGTATGAGCTGAAAGTTTAGAGGGACGGCCAGGTCTTGGTAGATTTGCAGTGGTCTGATACTCCTTCCATTTCAATATTATCGCTTGCACAGTGCTCCTTGGGATGTTTAAAGCTTGGGAAATCTTTTTGTATCCAAATCCGGCTTTAAACTTCTTCACAACAGTATCTCGGACCTGCCTGGTGTGTTCCTTGTTCTTCATGATGCTCTCTGCGCTTTTAACGGACCTCTGAGACTATCACAGTGTAGGTGCATTTATACGGAGACTTGATTACACACAGGTGGATTGTATTTATCATCATTAGTCATTTAGGTCAACATTGGATCATTCAGAGATCCTCACTGAACTTCTGGAGAGAGTTTGCTGCACTGAAAGTAAAGGGGCTGAATAATTTTGCACGCCCAATTTTTCAGTTTTTGATTTGTTAAAAAAGTTTGAAATATCCAATAAATGTCGTTCCACTTCATGATTGTGTCCCACTTGTTGTTGATTCTTCACAATTTTTTTTTATATCTTTATGTTGGAAGCCTGAAATGTGGCAAAAGGTCGCAAAGTTCCAGGGGGCCGAATACTTTTGCAAGGCACTGTATGTAACACGTGCACAGGTCATTTCTGATCCCCAGCAACATGACCTCCCTCACAATTGAAACACTCCACTTTTTCCACCAAAACTACACACTTAGTCCCATGCCCTCCTTCACATTTTACACACCTCAAAATCTCCCTCCTGCATACTGCTCCAATATGACCATAAACGTGTCACCTGAAACACTGCAGTGGGTTCGGATCAGAAGCTCTCACAGGATAACTTAATCTCTGGCATTTTCCTGATTCTTGGGGTGAGGCTCGGAAGCCTTCACCTCACCTGACGACGCGGGTTCTTCCTCTTCACTTCTGTTGCTTTCAATTTCAAATTCATTGTCCGTCGACAGCTCAGGGTTATAAGGAGCGTAACATGTAATTTTCTCTCCTGTTCTTGACACAAAGGAGAAAGTACTCGGGTTGTATTTCGAAGATGTCTGTTTGGGTTTGAACCTCTTCTTTCTTCTTTGTTTTTTCTTGTCATCCTCCATCTTCCTCGCCTGCGCCTCTGCCCTCTGGTAGGTAGCTCAGAGCAGCCAAGCGGGGTAAAACAATTCTTCTTCTTCTTTGGTGGAGTTTAACGGGTTTAATGCATTACCCCCACCAACTGGACGGGCTATTGAGCGATAAAATTAAAAATCCATTGCCGGAAAAGGAGAAAAAAACAACATCAAACATTATACAAAAATATCAACAAACAAAACCAATCCCACTCCTCCAGTAACAGTCCAATCCAAAATACATCCCTACACAGGTTCAGGGGCCTGTTAGGGCGGAACAGTCGTTGACAGGATTCCTTGCAAGGCCTCGGCTGTGAAATCACGAAGAAAAACGTTCAGCCGCACGCCAATGATGCCATTCTTCTCCAACTTTTTCTCTGCTTTTGCTGTACAGTTTATGACCATTGCAATAAAATATAAAAAGTCCACATTTTTAATATGTACAGTGCCTTGCAAAAGTATTCATCCCCTGTAACGTCTGCTTCCAACTTACATTCTCAAACATGTAGGTCCCCTGAATGCAGCTCACTTTCCAGCCCACTTTCCAGCTCACACTCTCAAACACATAGATCCCCTGAAGTTCAGTTCTTTGCATCCCATCATTGTGAGGTATTGTTTGTTTTGTGACATACTTGTATTCGGAGCTCTGTTTTTCCCGTAATTTAATCTTCCCGTGTATGATAGTGAGGCAGGGAAAAACTAGCGACGCCTTTTGCCTGCCTGTATTTTAGCCTATCGGATTTCCTGTTATCAACCTATTGTCTGATCTCCCGGAGGACGTTACTAGCCTTTTACCTGCTGGTACTATTGTCTTTTTGGACCCCCTGTGTATGACCTTCTGCCTGCGCCTGGACCCAGCTACCTGCCTCCTTCTGTCATCCTTTACAAATGATCATGGCACAAGGTGAGACCCAAATGTAGACACAGGAGGCAGATGGTTGGAGCCTTACAATATTTATTAATCCAATAGGGTAAGGCAAGAAAATGGTCATGGACATGCAAGTGTCAAAACCAGTTCATATGCCAAAAGGTACCAAAGGGCATGCAGAATCAAGATCAGATCAGGCAGGCGGGAAAGTAGTCCAGAGACAGGCAGTGGTCAAAACCGGGAAGACTAGCAAAAAGGAGTACGGGAAAAACACGCTTGTTGACTTGACTAAACATACAAGATGAACTGGCACAGAGAGACAGGAAACACAGGGATAAATACACTGGGGAGAATAAGTGACACCTGGAGGGGGTGGAGACAATCACAGGAACAGGTGAAACAGATCAGGGTGATGACACCATCACACCTGATGACACCTGCTACGCCCTACGCTTGAAACCAGCTCTCTGTCTCCCATCGTGTTCAGTACATCCCCCTTGGTCAATTGTTTTCCCTATTTTGTTGCATTACAACCTGCAATTTAAATTGATTTTTATTTGGATTTCATGTAATGGACAGACAAAAATAGTCAAAATTGGTGAAGTGAGAAAAAAAAATCACTTGTTTCAAAACATTTTAAAAAACTGGAAAGTGGTACGTGCATATGTATTCCCCCCCTTTGCTATGAAGCCCCTAAATAAGATCTGGTGCAATCAATTACTTACAGAAGTCACACAATTAGTTAAATAAAGTCCACCTGTGTGCAATCAAAGTGTCACATGATTTGTCACATGATCTCAGTACAGTTGAAGTCGGAAGTTTACATACACTTAGGTTGGAGTCTTGTTAACAAACTATAGTTTTGGCAAGTTGGTTAGGACATCTATTTTGTGCATGACAAGTCATTTTTCCAACAATTGTTTAGACAGATTATTTCACTTATGATTCACTGTATCACAATTTTAGTGGGTCAGATGTTTACATACTCTAAATTGACTGTGCCTTTAAACAGCTTAGAAAAATCCCCAAAATCATGTCATGGCTTTAGAAGTTCCTGATAGGCGAATTAACATAATTTGAGTCAATTGGAGGTGTACCTGTGGATGTACAGTATTTCAAGGCCTACCTTCAAACTCAGTGCCTCTTTGCTTGACATAATGGGAAAATCAAAAGAAATCAGCCAAGACCTCAGAAAAAAATTGTAGACCTCCACAAATCTGGTTCATCCTTGGGAGCAATTTCCAAACGCCTGAAGGTACCACATTCATCTGTACAAACAATAGTGCGCAAGTATAAACACCATGGGACCACGCAGCCGTCATGCCGCTCAGGAAGGAGATGCCTTCTTTCTCCTAGAGATGAACGTACTTTGGTGTGAAAAGTGCAGATCAATCCCAGAACAACAGCAAAGGACCTTGTGAAGATGCTGGAGGAAACAGGTACAAAATATATCTATATCCACACCAAAACGAGTCCTATATCGACATAACCTGAAAGGTCGCTCAGCAAGGAAGAAGCCACTTCTCCAAAACCGCCATAAAAAAGCCAGACTACGGTTTGCTACTGCATATGGGGACAAAGAGCATACTTTTTGGAGAAATGTCCTCTGGTCTGATTAACAAAAATAGAACTGTTTGGCAATAATGACTATCGTTATGTTTGCAGGAAAAAGAGGGAGGCTTTGCAAGCCGAAGAACACCATCCCAACCGTGAAGCACAGGGGTGGCAGCATCATGTTGCAGGGGTGCTTTGCTGCAGGAGGGACTGGTGCACTTCACAAAATAGATGGCATCATGAGGAAAGACAATTATGTGGATATATTGTAGACATTCATCAGGAAGTTAAAGCTTGGTCACAAATGGGTCTTCCAAATGGACAATGATACCAAGCATACTTCCAAAGTTGTGGCAAAATGGCTTAAGGTATTTGTATTGTATGAATGTTGGGCTCAATGAGACAATTCTGTTTAACCTGCCCTGCTTAGAGAGCAACTGTCGGACGAGTGTCGTGTGCGGACCTCCGGAGGTAGTGTTCGAGACATAAGAAATACGCTAGTTTACATTACAGTAATGTCTCTCAAGAATCAATACCTCTTTAGAATCTCTCGAAATTCTCATCAATGAGAACACACCCTCAGTGTCGCCTGGCTTTTTCACCCTCCTCTTCTGTGCCCCTAAAACCCAGCAGCAGAGAGAGGGAGAAAGACCTGAATGCAGGCCTCTAAAAGGTGAAAAGAAGGTTGGTGTACCCCCTCCCTCACCCATCCCTGTTCCCCCTTTCATCTCACCCTGCTGACCCAGGAGGGTTGAGGGACGTAAGCCGAGGGGCACCGGACCTCTTGCAGCACGTGAGTGGGACAATTGGCATCGCTTTGCTGGGCCTTTCAGGAAAGGGGCATCTGGTGTTTGTGAAAGCCGGGGGAGATGAGAGGAACAATAAAAAAGGCATGCCTCGTTTCCCCGGCTCTACTCCCGTCTCCCTCTCTCTATCCTTGGCTCCCCCTCTCACAGTAGCCATAGCACCATCTGTCCCATCCCCACCTCGTCCTGTGCCCACCGCCCCCATCCATCGAGCACTAAACATCAGAAAAAGGCCTCTTTCAGCTCAGTGTGCCCCCCCCCCCCCCCCCCCCCCGACAATCCTATTACTATTACAGAGGCCTGTGAGGTCGACATAACTTTTCATGCAGCAACAAGTGCCCGGGGTGGATTAGGCCGCTTTGACTGAGGGGGGAGAGAAAAAAGAGGTAGGAGGGGAGTTGAGCAGAGACACAGAGGAGTGGAATCAGTGTAATTTATTCCTTGGTGGAGTCCTATTGATCATAGATGTGTTAGAGTGGAATTTTCCAAAGGTTTGCCTGATGATGTTATTTTGGTCTGATCCTCTGGGGTTACAAAGCAAATGGCTAACCATCAAAGTACTACTGTTTTCTTTAATTATGTTTACTTTTATAACAGTAAAATTTGTAGCTAATCTGAATATCTGATTTCAGGTACAAAATACATCACACACTAGAATATACACACAAAAACTCAAATAAAATGTGGATAAACAGAGACTTTCTAATAGTTGACCTCTACCTTATTATCTACAGAATATTGATTGTGTGTTGCATGTGTGTGTGGGGGAAGGGGGCATTTATGTATGTATGGGAGAGAAAGACAGGATATGTGTGGGTGCGAACAGAACAGTGAGTGAAGTGGTCCTCATTTAATCATTGGTGCGAAGAGGGATATAATTTAATTGAGTCTGTAAACAAGAGGTAGGTGTTTAGACGAGGTTGTTTATTAGCCAGAGTTTATTTCTGTTTATGTCTCTCTGTTTATGTTTCGCTCAGGATTGTGTTTGAGTAGAGTAGACCAATGTATGTATGTGAGAATTTACCGCGCTGTGTCTTTGTCTCTGTTAGTGGACACAGTTGTGTCTGTCTGTGTCTGGTGTCGGTTGTGTGTGCTCACAGTAAGACCCAGTTGAATCATAAAGTAGGTGTGAAGGAGGATATAATGGGAGGTGATGTGTGGAAACGGGCTGTGGGTGTCAGGCTCAACATGTAAACTTTGGTGACATCACACAGTGGGATTGGTGAGGGTAAAACAGGGGGACATAGACATGGCAGAGATTCTTTAGGACTGTAAGTGTGGATTCCACCCCAATTCAGACCTATCATATGTATCACGTCTCACATAGGACACACAACATGACATCACATAACACGCACTCCTAATTGTTCTCTGTGTGACCCAATCAAGACTGTCTGAAGCAGCCACTCCTGTGTCTTAGGAATTCACAGGCAAATCACACTGTAAATGAGACCCAGATAAGCTAGCAGTACGCTAAGCTAACTATGGTAACGATCCAGGAAAATTCAGCTTCCCTGACACAAGATCTGCTTTGGCCCTTGGGAGGTAGACAGGGGGTTTAGAGTGGTACAGTGACACATTAATGTATTACGTAATATTTGCAGTGAACATGTTGCTCATATAATAGTGATTATGTTCAGCACAACAACATGTTCCCTGTCTAAAATGCCCTGTCAATTTGACCTGCTGGATTGTAAAATTGGCTCACAAATACAATAAATACTGTTGCAGTATCTCTGTTGGCAGGTGCCGAGTTTGTAGATTGACGTGCAGCAACTGACGTTCACCATGGTAGCTTACGTTTGCCTGCATTTTTCCTGAAGTACAAGGTACAGTAACTGTTGAGAATAGTTGTGATGTTGTACTCTTGGTTTCTACAGAGAGACAGACAGGAGTGACGTCAGTGGGGGCTCTCTGTCTGCAACACACCTGACTGAGTCAAAGGGGCGCTGTGTGTGTGTGTGTGTTTGTGTGTGTGTGTGTGAGTGTGTGTGTTAGAGAGAGAGTTGTTAAAACTGTCTACTATTTATTCAGATGACAACTGAACACTCACAGCTTGAAAAGTAAACTCAAATGGTAATTGTATGTATGTGTTCATTTGATAATTCTAGTCAGTTTGTCGTTTGATTCGGTCCATGGTTGGGACATAGATCGGAGGCGTTATACATATCTCTCTCTCTCTCTCTCTCTCTCTCTCAAGAGCATTAGTGAGGTCGGGGACTGATGTTGGGCGATTAAGCCTGGCTCGCATTCAGCGTTCCAATTCAGGTGTTCAAGGTGTTCAATGGGGTTGAGGTCAGGACACTGTGCAGGCCAGTCAAGTTCTTCCACACCGATCTCAACAAACCATTTCTGTATGGACCTTGCTTTGTGCACAGTGGCATTGTCATGGTAAAACAGGAAAGGGCCTTCACCAATCTGTTGCCACAGTTGGAAGCACATAATCGTCTACAATGCCATTGTATGCTGTAGCATTAAGATTACCCTTCACTGGAACTAAGGGGCCTAGCCCAAGTCGTTATTCCTGCTCCACCAAACTGTACAGTTGGCACTATGCATTGGGGCAGGTAGCGTTCTCATGGCATCCACCGAATCCAGATTCATCTGTCAGACTGCCAGATGGTGAAGTGTGATTCATCACTCTAGAGAATGCGTTTCCAGTGCTCCAGAGTCCAATGGCGGCGAGCTTTACACCACTCCAGCCAAAGCTTGCATTGCATATAGTGATCTTAGGCTTGTGTACGCCTGCTCAGCCATGGAAATCCATTTAATGAAGCCCCTGATGAACAGTTCTTGTACTGACGTTGCTTCCGGAGGCAGTTTGGAATTCGATAGGGAGTGTTGCAACCGCTTCAGCACTCTGCGATCCTGTTCTGTGAGCTTTTGTGGCCTACCACTTACACGACTGAGCCTTTATTGCTCCTAGATGTTTCCACTTCGCAATACCAGCACTTACAGTTGACTGAGGCAGCTCTAGCTGGGTAGAAATTTAACGAACTTACTTGTTGGAAAGGTAGCATCCTATGACGGTGACACATTGAAAGTCACTGAGCTGTTCAGTAAGGCCATTCTATGTTTGCCTACGGAGATTCTATGGCTGTGCGATTGATTTTATACACCTGTCAGCAACGGGCTGAAATAGCCGAATCCACTAATTTGGAGGGGTGTACACATACTTTTGTGTGTGTATAGTGTATGCTGACCAGAAAAATTATGGGTATGTACATTTCTGTAGGTCATTGCCTTAACAAAAGCTCCAGTCTGTCCTGTTGTGTCTGTAATGGATCCATGCCCTCCTTCCCCCTCTCCTTCTCACAGCCAGAACTCTGTGGGTTAAAGGGCTCATTGACAACTGAATGGATGACCTCTGACCTGTAGGCAGCTGCTGGGGCCAGTCAAACTTTGTTTATAGACCTGTCTGTTTTCTCATTGGTCGATGGCGGTATCCAGGCAGGTTTCTTGGTTTCGCTCCCCCCTCTTTCTTTGCTTCTCTCTGTCTCTGTCTCTATTGCTCTCTATTTCTGTGCCTTGCTCTGTCTCTTTCTGTATCTCTTTCTCTCTCTCTGTGTCTTTGTCTCTGTCTCTGTGTCTATGTGGGACTCACTGACTTCCCACAATTCCCACAACAAAGTAAAAACGGGTTCTTCATGCTGCAGTATATGCTACTAACAGTCACTTCTAGAAGTAGAGAGATAGTAAACAGTAATGCTAGTATGTCTCTTCTTCCCCAAGTGAAATAGAGATTCAACAGCTTATTTGACAGAGCAGTCCCCACATGTAGTTGGGTTCCCCTATAATCATATTCATTTAGAATCCCTAAGTTATAGGATCTTAAAGCTTTTTTTATTTCTCTTTCATCTCTCTCATTCTTCTTTATGATACCCTTCCCTGCCCTGAGGCTACCAGTGTGTTGTCTCAGCTCAGGCTTCATCCCCTAGTCTGCAAGCAAAAACACACACACACCCCCCTCCCACAACCCACCATAACTCAGAGTTGTTTGGCCTTGGCCACCCCAGACCGTCCCATTGTGGAGGGAGACACACCAGTTGGTGTGCAGTGTGAGCGGGCGGGTGGTTGGGTAGATCCCCTTTGAGGCCATTTGGCTAATCCCTGGTGCTGGGTACTGTAAAGACCAGACACTCTCCCCCCAATTACCCCAGAGTGGGCTGAGGAGCTGGGCCAGCCAGCGGGCTGGGGGCCCCTCGCCCTTGAGGGCTGGCCAGCTCAGTCCTCCAGGATTTCCCCGACCCTGAGGCATGGGGATAATTGGTCTGGCGCTTCACAATGGTTTAATTTCTGTGTCATTACTGGAGAATGTCAGGGTTTGTTGTTGTTTTTTTTAAAGGGGTTGTTTCAGGTCAACAGTGCAACTGTGGGCTCTATTCAATCCGTATCGTGGAAGTTTTAAAGGCAATGATCCGTTTTAAAGGCAATGATCCTGCGTTAGCGAAATTGCATTCTCTGTAAAAGTTGCATATATCTGCTCAGTCAGAAACTACCTTTATATTTCTATCACACAATCTGTAACTCTTCAGTGGTACAGATGGAATAGAGCTCCAAGTCTCTACTGGACAGTAGGGCCTGTCTGTTGTTTGGTTGTAGTACCTCGTTTAGAGATGGTTGAGTTTATTGAAATATGCATATCATCCAGAATGTAAACAAGATTGTAAGCAATTGAATCAATACAATCAAAACAATTGTATGTAATTGATATGATTCCCAAAATCATGTTTGTACGGTGGTACTACATAATAAATATGTACTGTGGTACTACATAATAAATATGTACTGTGGTACTGCATAATAAATATGTACGGTGGTACTGCATAATAAATATGTACGGTGGTACTACATAATAAATATGTACTGTGGTACTACATAATAAATATGTACGGTGGTACTACATAATAAATATGTACGGTGGTACTACATAATAAATATGTACGGTGGTACTACATAATAAATATGTACGGTGGTACTACATAATAAATATGTACGGTGGTACTACATAATAAATATGTACTGTGGTACTACATAATAAATATGTACGGTGGTACTACATAATAAATATGTACGGTGGTACTACATAATAAATATGTACTGTGGTACTACATAATAAATATGTACTGTGGTACTACATGATAAATATGTACGGTGGTACTACATAATAAATATGTACTGTGGTACTACATAATAAATATGTACTGTGGTACTACATAATAAATATGTACTGTGGTACTACATAATAAATATGTACTGTGGTACTACATAATAAATATGTACTGTGGTACTACATAATAAATATGTACTGTGGTACTACATAATAAATATGTACTGTGGTACTACATAATAAATATGTACGGTGGTACTACATAATAAATATGTACTGTGGTACTACATAATAAATATGTACTGTGGTACTACATAATAAATATGTACGGTGGTACTACATAATAAATATGTACTGTGGTACTACATAATAAATATGTACTGTGGTACTACATAATAAATATGTACTGTGGTACTACATAATAAATATGTACGGTGGTACTACATAATAAATATGTACGGTGGTACTACATAATAAATATGTACGGTGGTACTACATAATAAATATGTACGGTGGTACTACATAATAAATATGTACTGTGGTACTACATAATAAATATGTACGGTGGTACTACATAATAAATATGTACGGTGGTACTGCATAATAAATATGTACGGTGGTACTACATAATAAATATGTACGGTGGTACTACATAATAAATATGTACGGTGGTACTACATAATAAATATGTACGGTGGTACTACATAATAAATATGTACGGTGGTACTACATAATAAATATGTACGGTGGTACTACATAATAAATATGTACGGTGGTACTACATAATAAATATGTACTGTGGTACTACATAATAAATATGTACGGTGGTACTACATAATAAATATGTACGGTGGTACTACATAATAAATATGTACTGTGATACTACATAATAAATATGTACGGTGGTACTACATAATAAATATGTACGGTGGTACTACATAATAAATATGTACTGTGGTACTACATAATAAATATGTACGGTGGTACTACATAATAAATATGTACTGTGGTACTACATAATAAATATGTACGGTGGTACTACATAATAAATATGTACTGTGGTACTGCATAATAAATATGTACGGTGGTACTGCATAATAATAAACATGTCTGTAACCTATTCACTGGTCCAAGAACATGTTGGTTGAAATGGCAAATGATTTCTCAATCTGTCTTTCTCTCACCCCATGCCAACACATCATTTCCTGTTGGGCTATAAATGAAACTTTCGCTTCCTTTGTCTAAATCTCCCTAAAACACCATTTAATTTGTTTCCCGGAAAATACTGTAGAAAGATACTGCTGACACTTGTGTTTCATAGTCGCAGCTGGAGACTAAGATGTGGCAAGAAATAATGTTTTGTTTATTTCGATAATCCTAAAGTAGTTCACAACAGAAAAGTGTTAGGAAGCCACTGTCTGAAGGGAAAGATAGAGCAACAGGCCCATGGGTTATTAGTCGTATGACCTTGGATATGACTGTAATGACACCCAGAGCTCCTTCCTCTGTGACCTGTCTCCTGAGAGACCATTTGATGTGAAAGTGTGAACGGTGGCTCTCGACACTATATTTACAGGTTTACCTCCCTGCCCCATACATTACAATAGACCCAAGTATTGTCTCTCACTTGGCTGTCTGTCTGTGTGCTTGTGTGTGTGAGGGAGAAATAGACTAGAGGGGCTTCTCAATAACATTCTCATTCTCCTATCCTCTCCCACTCATTATCTATCCATCTCCTATGTGTTCCATCTCATGTGAAACCATTTGTCTCTGTTGTGCTTGGTCTTTCTTTCGCCCACCTGTCTCACTTCTCATTTAGCCTACTGTCAAAATGGCGGAAGGGAACTGAGACGTACTGTATCTGTGACGCTAACTGGGGGAAGCCCCTATGGAGAGGGGGGGGGTTGTTAACAGTAAAAATGCAGGTTTTAACTTTTATGTAAGTTTTTGTTGTTGTTTCTACTGAAGTGATACTGTAAACAACAAAACAATTGTAGGACACAAAGCCACAGTACCTGCAGGACTTTCTCTCCAACCTGTCTAGAAAAGACCCATGCTCTTTATCTTTGTGCTGGGATTTTACCTCAGATAATTAAACTGAAGTGTAGGAGCATGACTCTTTTTTTCCCTTCTCAAAACCCTTATATTTTTCTTCTTTATCAGGGAACTCATGTCACTCATCTTACTTGTACAATCGTACAAAACCCAACCCTGAGTGTTCCTTTATGAGTAGAAACATACAAACAACCACATTATCTACTGTATATACAGATTAGATCAGACCTTCTCTTGGTTTTTATAAGTAATAACAATGAGCAAGAAAGACAGGGTTTAGTGAGTTACTTTGAATAAGAATGAAAATACATTACAGTTAGCTCTGCCCCAGCAAGTTCTGAGTGCTCAGTGCTAAACATGATGTAAAAATGGGGACTTCTCTTCTCATATAACAGAACGTTCAGATAGAAATGTATTGAGTAGAACAGAAAATGTCACATAACTGAACAGTTTCATGGTCCTGAATGACCCTAGCAGCTACCTGTGGACCTAAAGTCAAACCCACTGGAACAGGGAGACATTCGTCAAACAGCAGTAAACTCCAGAAATAGGCCACCTTAAACATGCAAAGGTGAGACTTTAAAAGGACAGGCTGAGTTTTATGGGTTGTGTGAGTTTTTTAGCAGCTGTTTACCAACTCTCCCTCCTCTTGGCCCTCTCACCATGTCCCCCTCTTCTCTCTCACCCCCTAAATCCCCCGCCATCACTACCCCAACCCCCTTACCTCACAAAGCCTAGATTGTTCCCTGTTGATGCCGGGAACTCGACCTAATCCAAGGGCAGCTGTCTGAATAAATCCCCCCCCCCCACACACACCCCGCTTGTGGTCAGACATTAAAGGGGTGCCCCCTCCACTCCGTCCCAGACTCCCTCCCAGACTCTTGTCAAATCCTCCCCCTCTCCGGTCTTCCCCCATAACAACCTCCCACGTACCCCTAATCTCCCCATCCCAAAACAACTCCCACATGGCAGTCCCCTCCATCCCCCTCCACTGGCCAAACACTCTCCAGCTGTAGCTCACTGAGCAGTCCTCCTTTGCCATGTTAACCCCTTAGTGGTACCCACACCCTCACTTACCTAAACACACAATGGTGCCCTATGTATGCTCACACACCTAAGCACAGACAGACATGCACAATACTAATACAAAACTCATGACATTACACAAAGTTCATACAAAACTACCTAAATGCACAGAATCCGACTAAGCCACACATACAAAAGAACAACCACAGTGTGGTTTGTTTTTCTCTATTGCTGGGTTTTCCATCATGTTAGACAGCATGGGGGAGTAGGGAGGATGTGGTGAGTCAAGACTGTCAATCACAGAAAGTAGCTGTGAAACTGAGAAGAAAACAAATAAGATGTTCTTTACCGTGACATCAACCCACTGATACACACCTGGTTAGATGACAGTCTATGTGTCAAAGGATATCATTTGAATTTTTTTTTACCTTTATTTAACTAGGCAAGTCAGTTAAGAACAAATTCTTATTTTCATTGACAGCCTAGGAATAGTGGGTTAACTGCCTGTTCAGGGGCAGAACGACAGATTTGACCTTGTCAGCTCAGGGGTTTGAACTTGCAATCTTCCGGTTGCTAGTCCACCGCTCTAGCATTTCCCTACACCCGCAATAACATCTGCTAAACACGTGTATGTGACAAATAAAATGTGATTTGATGAGTTACTGTTACAAAGAGAGGGAAATAAGTTAGTAATGACATGTTTTTTCTTAGTATATCATACTGCATCTTCCACTGTAAGTATGAACAACTGGTGGTCAGGTCTGCTAAAGGTTTTGCTTGGACTGCTGTTCCTGCTAATGTTCTGTGGGCCTTTGTGTCTGTGCGTATGTGCACGTGCGCGCAGGTGTGTGTGATTCTCTCTGACTGTGTTGATGGAGAGGAGGATAGGGGCATGGGGAACCCTTATGGAAAACAAGCATGTTGAGTGCTTGAAAAACAAACACTACTCCACTTAAGTGGGCCTTGCCACTGGCCGCCACCACACCCAGGCCCTCCTCTCCTATCTGGCCCTGATAACAGCTCCAATGTCGGAGAGCAGCCGTCTGGGTTTTTTACCCACTGGCAAACGATAATAAGCCAGCAGAATGGAGACAAGATGTGGGTCAACACACAATACTTAGCAGGGCCTTCCCTGAAGGGAGAGGATTTCGATTTAGACTGACTAGGCTGGTCCCCCAGGTTGTATTCCCCCAAGGTCGTGACATGTTGGGTGTTGTTTCTCCCTCCTCTCTCCCCCTTGAGCTGTTGTCATCTGCTTATTGGGTCAGGGTGATATGATCAAACCCAGACCTCTGGGGTGACTGAACAATAGCCAAACTACTCTACGTCAGAGCAACAGTATGTGTTACAAGGCCCAAATCCCCATCATCAGTGGCAAGTAGCCTAGTGGTTAGAGCGTTGGGCCAGTAACCAAAAGGTCATTGTAAATAAGAATTTGTTCTTAACTGACTTGTCTAGTTAAATAAAAATCAGTGTGACGAAAAGACTGAGAAAGGGGGCAGGAGGGTGGGGTGCCTTGTGAGAATTTGCCTACGAGGAGATAAACCCCCACCACCTTCTGTATTATTGGCCAACGTGCAATCATTGAAAAACAAACGGGACGATCTACGATCAAGATTATCCTACTAAAGGGACATTAAAAACTGTAATATCTTATGTTTCACAAGACTTGGCTGAACGACGACACAGATAATACAGAGCTGGCTGGCTTCTCTGTGTTTCGGCAGGACAGAGCACGACTCCAACACCATCATTAAGTTTTCTGATGACAAAACAGTGATCACCGACAACGATGAGACAGCCTATAGGGAATAGGTCACAGACCTGGCAGTGTAGTGCCAGGACAACAACCTCTTCCTCAATGTGAGCAAGACAAAGGAGCTGATCGTGGACTATAGGAAAAAGAGGGCCTAACAGACTCCCATTAACGTCAACGGGACTGAAGTGGAGCGGGTCGAGAGTTTCAAGTTCCTTGGTTTCCACATCACCAACAAACTATCATGGTAAAAACATACCAAGACAGTCGTGAAGAGGGCATGACAACACCTTTCCCCCTCAGGATACTGAAAAGATTTGGCATGGGTCCTCAGATCCTCAAAAGGTTCTACAGCTGCACCATCGAGAGCATCCTGTACGGTTGCATCACCGCCTGGTATGGCAACTGCTTGGCATCTGACAGTAAGGCACTACAGAGGGTAGTGCGTATTTGTCCAGTACATCACTGGGGCCAAACAACAGGACTAATGATGAAGCCTTTTCTATAATGAATTGTGTGTCAGCATGCTTGTGTATGAGTAAATGAGAGATCCTGCACGTGTTTGTGTGTCAGCATGCTTGTGTATGAGTAAATGAGAGATCCTGCACGTGTTTGTGTGTCAGCACATCATTCCAACACACAGATTCATATCACTCAGATCTGGATAACAGAGGGAGGAGCCTAGGTCACTCCTCGACCTCCTACACAGGTTGCACTGTACACCTCTGGCAAGAAGCCAGCTCCTGTGAATGTCTCTTTGTTCATCAGATTAGTAAACCAAGATGACAGCTGATTATACTAACGGTGAGGTGTGTTGTTTTAGTTATGGCTAGAGCCAGCCACCCTATCAGCCACAAACACAACACATGAGAGGTCTTACGACGTCAACCAACCCAATCAAAAACATTTTTGTTGTTTATGAGACCCACCTAATGCTTTTAGGCCACCAAGTCAACAAAACCAATGTTAAATCAGCAAGTAGTCAAAGTATCCTGAAATTGTAATCTGAAGGGAATCCTCCCCAACCCACCAGTCCCAACGCACTATTTATGAAACACTAGTCTGGCATCACTTAGCTGAAGGAGGTGATTATAGGCTATAAGGGGGTTTCACTGAGTGTTCTACTTCAGGGAGTTTGTGTGTGGGAAAGTGTGTGAGATTTGAGTGTGTTTTGGTGCTAGGCCTTGAGATGTGTGTGTGTGTAGTTGTGTGTGTTGGTACTAGGCGTAGGCCCTATTCTCCCCATTCTCCTTTCAGACAGGATGCAGCCAGGGCCGCTCTAACACGTGTCAGTAATCAGAAGAACTACAGGAAGCGAGGGAGCACGGAGAGCTGGGAGGACCACAATAGAGTAGGTTGTCCAAAGCTCCTCTCTCTCTGGCTCTGCTCTATATTTCTCCTAACCTCCTCTTACATGTCTTTCTTTGTACCTCTCCTCAGTTCTCCTGTCTCAAATCTCTATTTACAGTTTCACCTCTCACTCTCCCTTTACACCAACTCCTTTGGCTCTGCTCTCTCTACCTTCTCTCTCTCACTCACTGCAGCTGTTGGTCCCGATGAGGCGTTATGTCACAGCGGCCCCTGCCAATCAGGTGCTGTTGTCAAGGGAGAACAGAGCAGCAAAGCAGAGGAAAGGAAGTAGGAAGGGTGGAGAGGAGGAAGGGTTTGGTGTGTCCTGTGGTCTGCCTGGTGGGAGCTGGTGTAGATTATGGGTGTGTTCCTCTGCCCAGACGTTGCTGACGCATTACAGATCTAACTACACCTGGCAAGGTACTGTATTTTACGTATCAGATAACCACAACATATGTTATAGCAATCTGTCTGACGATGACGTGGCATCCGACCATTGGTTGATGCATGTAAAGTCTGAGCAGGGGAATGTGACCAAAACACGGTTGTTAAAGGCTCTCCTCCTTCTGAACAGCGATGAGATCCAGATCACCATACCTCCGTGTTTAGTTCATTTTCTTGGCCTGAACAACAACCACCACCACCACGAGAGTCGTGATAAAGGGGGGACTAGTTGGAGTGTGACGGGGCTGGAATGCACTGATCCTGGGGATGAGAGAGGGCTGGGCTGCTGCTTTGCCATCTGCCCCTTTGTGTGAGAGGCTGGAGGGTGCAGGGAGGGGGTGGGCACAACAAGTGGCAACCCATAACAAATGAGAAAGGTGGAGACAGCTAGTGGTGGAATGCAAAGATTCAATGGTGACCACATGTTTTGTCTCTCGTTAGTTTTAATCCCAGGTTATTTTTCCACCCTTTTTTCTTTAGCCATGATTTGAGTTGTTTCATTAAAACATGCATGAGTGAATTATCATTCAAGACTCATCTGTCTCTCCTGTTTCCTTGACCTATTATTACATTAAGATGCACTGTTTGTACAGTGACGTTTTATGGTGTTACTGTCTTTGTCTTGTTAAAAAATAACTTTTAAACATGCACATTATGCCGTAAACAAAACATCTCATAGGAGAGACTTAATCAAAGACAAGAAGCTAATCTTTCTGAAAGAAGGAAAACACCATAGCTGACTGAGGTCTTTCTCAAAAACATTTTCTTGGTTGAGGGATATTTTAGGTGTGAGTCTGCCCTCTGGTGGTGAAAAGACAATCAGAAATAATATCAGCCAGAAAAGCATTGTGAGAGACACACAGCAACGGTAAAGCTATTTATTGACAAATGTACACCTCGGCAACGTCAGCATAGATCCAGATACACGTTGCAGCTTGATACCGCTGATTTTGGGCTCTGAAGTTTTGCAGTTCATTTCTTCAATGACGTAGACAAGGCCAACTTTTAGCTCCTCAGACAGACAGTCTACCTCTGAACAGTTTCACAAGTGTTTCAGTTGAAAGAATCCATCTGTTTAAGAGCACTCTTCAAACCAAAACTTCAGAGTAGACGCAGAAGTACACAGTACTGGAAAACTCACTGCAATCAGACAAATACAAAACCAACGTTCTTGTATCATGATATGCCAATTTGAAGAACGTATAAAAGCGTCTGCTATCACGATATGCCTATTTAGCAGACACTTATCCGTTCTTGTATCACGATATGCCCATTTAGCAGACACATATCCGTTCTTGTATCACGATATGCCCATTTAGCAGACACTTTTATCCGTTCTTGTATCATGATATGCCCATTTAGCAGACGCTTTTATCCGTTCTTGTATCACGATATGCCCATTTAGCAGACACTTTTATCCGTTCTTGTATCACGATATGCCCATTTAGCAGACACATATCCGTTCTTGTATCACGATATGCCCATTTAGCAGACACATATCCGTTCTTGTATCACGATATGCCCATTTAGCAGACACTTTTATCCGTTCTTGTATCATGATATGCCCATTTAGCAGACGCTTTTATCCTTTATTGTATCATGATATGCCATTTAGCAGACGCTTTTATCCATTATTGTATCATGATATGCCATTTAGCAGACGCTTTTATCCTTTATTGTATCATGATATGCCATTTAGCAGACGCTTTTATCCTTTATTGTATCACGATATGCCCATTTAGCAGACGCTTTTATCCATTATTATATCATGATATGCCATTTAGCAGACGCTTTTATCCATTATTGTATCATGATATGCCATTTAGCAGACGCTTTTATCCATTATTATATCATGATATGCCATTTAGAAGACGCTTTTATCCATTATTGTATCATGATATGCCATTTAGCAGACGCTTTTATCCATTATTGTATCATGATATGCCATTTAGCAGACGCTTTTATCCATTATTGTATCATGATATGCCATTTAGCAGACGCTTTTATCCATTATTGTATCATGATATGCCATTTAGAAGACGCTTTTATCCATTATTGTATCATGATATGCCATTTAGCAGACGCTTTTATCCATTATTGTATCATGATATGCCATTTAGCAGACGCTTTTATCCATTATTGTATCATGATATGCCATTAGCAGACGCTTTTATCCATTATTGTATCATGATTATGAAGACTAAAGGTAAAATCAAACTGGAGCTAGCTTTAGTGCAGGTGCTGCTTCTCAGAAGCAGCAGGATGAGTATGCTACTGTATTGTGGCTAAAACAAACAAAGATCAATCTGCTCATGCTCACATCTGAACATTCTAAAGCCAGTCTCCATGACAACAGCTTCACGGAGTCTCTCTCTGATTGGTTCCCGAGATAGGAGTTCTGCTCACTCTGTGCCTGTTGCAGGAGACAGGGCTCCAGGAGTGCTGTGGAGCTGGTCGGCGCTAAGCAGGTACCGTGTCGTACCCAGGGAAAGATGCTCTGTTTGGGGGAGGTAGGTGTGTCTCAGCAGATCTCTCATGTGTCCTCGTCCTGAACCAGCCCTCCCTGCTGGATGGCAGCTGTCGCCATGCTGATGGCCTCCTCCAACGTCTGCTGCTCCTCCAGCTACACACACACACAATTAACAAATCAGTGTAATGCTCAGTGTCACTTACAGGTTGTTAATCTTGGTGTGTGTACTCTATACTGACCTGAACAGCAATCTGGGTGCCATTAGCCGTGGCCAGCAGTGCGACCTGCTGGTAGTGAGGGCCGGAGCCCTGCAAGCCGCCTGTCATAATACCCTCCGATGTCACTATGGCAACCTGGAGAGGAAAGAAAAACCACATGATGATCCACTTTACAGGACAAACATTGACATGCAAGAGCAAATACTGATTCACACAGATAGCTTAGTGTGGGCTAAGATGTGTGTGCAACATACTGGCTGCAGCTCCTTGCCCTCCCCTGTAACCATGGTGATGTGGTGGTGTCCCATGGCGGCCATGTCTGTCTGGTGGGTCGGCAGGGAAATGGTTGTGCCGTCCTGCGTTACCATGGTGATGGCCGTGCTGAGTGCCTGTAGGTCCTCTGTCGACAGACCCACCTGCCAGAACAGAACCAATCAAACTGAAGGACAGAGAACCAACCGTTTTTTATAATACAGTAAAGCTCTGATAAATGCAACAGCTTGAGGTTGTCTTGACAGCATGTGCTAAACCGAAGCATGCTGCAATCAAATGAATGGGAATGGAAAACTATTGCATGTTTCAGGAGTTGACTGCATCCACAAAGTCTTTGGTGGGACAGCTGAAAGCTTATGCTATTTTCTATCTATATCACACAAGCTGAATTACTAGATAGGAAATTATTAACTACCTGAGAACCAATGATAACCTGGGAATCCGACCCATCCTCTTTCTGCTCCGCCCCCTCCAGGAAGGAGGCCTGTGATTGGTCATCCACCGCTTCTGCAACAGAGACAGAGGCAGCCAATTAATTAATGAATACTGTTCACCTTCTGTCCTCAGCTGGTGTTTGTTACAGGAGTGTGTGTGTGTGTGTGTACATACCTTCCCCGTCCTCTGTGGCCTCAAAGTCTCCGTGCGTGGTGCGTTTGTGCATGGCCAGCGTGGAGGTCTGTCTGTAAGTTTTGCCACAGTGGTTGCAGGTGTAAGGTTTGCAGTGTGTGTGAACCACATGGTGCTTGTACAGGCTGGAGTACTCTGTAAATCGCTTCCCACAACCAGGGACTGTACACAGGTAGGGCTTCTCCCCTAGAGGAGAGAGAGAGAGATAGAGAGGGAGGGAGAAAGAGTGGAGCACTTAGTTCATGTCAATTTTAACTGGGTGGTTCGAGCCCTGAATGCTGACTGGCTGACAGCTGTGGTATATCAGACCGTACACCACGGGAATGACAAAACATGTATTTCTACTGCTCTAATTACGTTGGTAACCAGTTTATAATAGCAGTAAGGCACCTCGGGGGTATGTGGTATATGCTGTATCCAGGCACTCTGCGTTGCGTGGTACATAAGACCACACCTCCTCGAGCCTTATTGCTTAAGTATCTAACAAAGCAGTAATGTAACCTCTCACCTGTGTGTACTCTCATATGATTTAAGTAGTGTGTGTGTCTTACCTGTGTGTATTCTCATATGATTTAAGTAGTGTGTGTGTCTTACCTGTGTGTATTCTCATATGATTTAAGTAGTGTGTGTGTCTTACCTGTGTGTATTCTCATATGATTTAAGTAGTGTGTGTGTCTTACCTGTGTGTATTCTCATATGATTTAAGTAGTGTGTGTGTCTTACCTGTGTGTATTCTCATATGATTTAAGTAGTGTGTGTCTTACCTGTGTGTATTCTCATATGATTTAAGTAGTGTGTGTGTCTTACCTGTGTGTACTCTCATATGATTTAAGTAGTGTGTGTGTCTTACCTGTGTGTACTCTCATATGATTTAAGTAGTGTGTGTGTCTTACCTGTGTGTATTCTCATATGATTTAAGTAGTGTGTGTGTCTTACCTGTGTGTACTCTCATATGATTTAAGTAGTGTGTGTGTCTTACCTGTGTGTACTCATATGATTTAAGTAGTGTGTGTGTCTTACCTGTGTGTACTCATATGATTTAAGTAGTGTGTGTGTCTTACCTGTGTGTACTCTCATATGATTTTAGTAGTGTGTGTGTGTGTCTTACTAGTTTGTACTCATATGATTTTAGTAGTGTGTGTGTGTCTTACTAGTTTGTACTCATATGATTTTAGTAGTGTGTGTGTCTTACTAGTGTGTACTCTCATATGATTTTAGTAGTGTGTGTGTGTGTGTCTTACCAGTGTGTATTCTCATATGATTTTAGTAGTGTGTGTGTCTTACCTGTGTGTATTCTTATATGATTTTAGTAGTGTGTGTGTGTGTCTTACTAGTGTGTACTCTCATATGATTTTAGTAGTGTGTGTGTGTCTTACCAGTGTGTATTCTCATATGATTTTAGTAGTGTGTGTCTTACCTGTGTGTATTGTCATATGATTTAAGTAGTGTGTGTCTTACCTGTGTGTATTGTCATATGATTTAAGTAGTGTGTGTGTGTGTCTTACCTGTGTGTACTCTCATATGATTTTAGTAGTGTGTGTGTCTTACCTGTGTTTATTGTCATATGATTTAAGTAGTGTGTGTGTGTCTTACCTGTGTGTACTCTCATATGATTTTAGTAGTGTGTGTGTGTGTGTGTTTCTTACCTGTGTGTACTCTCCTATGATTTTAGTAGTGTGTGTGTCTTACCTGTGTTTATTGTCATATGATTTTAGTAGTGTGTGTTTCTTACCTGTGTTTATTGTCATATGATTTAAGTAGTGTGTGTGTGTCTTACCTGTGTGTACTCTCATATGATTTTAGTAGTGTGTGTGTGTTTCTTACCTGTGTGTATTCTCATATGATTTTAGTAGTGTGTGTGCGTCTTACTAGTGTGTACTCTCATATGATTTTAGTAGTGTGTGTGTGTTTCTTACCTGTGTGTATTCTCATGTGGTTCTTGTAGTTGGTAGCACTGGCAAAGCCTCGTCCACAGGATGGTTCAGGGCACATGTACGGGCGTTCTCCTGTGTGTGTTCTGATGTGGACTTTCCTGATGTTAGAGGTGGTGAAGGAACGACCACAACCTTCAAACGGACACTTAAACGGCTTCTCACCTGACAGAAGGAGAAGTGTCAGGGGAAGATATGGAGAGAAGGAATGAAAGACAAAAGAGGGAGACAAGGGGGATATTAGATATGGGAAAGAGCACTTACAGCCCTGGAACACACACCTAAACACTGTCCCATCTAACAAAGAGGGAGGGGAACAAGGAGGGATAGAGAGCGTAAAAGGATTAGACAGGGTGGAGAAATACAGAGATGAGGAGACTGAAGAAAAGAGAAAATGACAGTAAGAGGAAAAGTAGTGGTGGGGGAAAGTGTGTGTGTGCCCGGGTCCTACCACCTGTCCCTGTCCGTGTCGCCTACTACCCGTCCCTGTCCGTGTCGCCTACTACCCGTCCCTGTCCGTGTCGCCTACTACCCGTCCCTGTCCGTGTCGCCTACTACCCGTCCGTGTCCGTGTCGCCTACTACCCGTCCGTGTCCTCTACTACCCGTCCGTGTCGCCTACTACCCGTCCGTGTCGCCTGCTACCCGTCCCCGTCCGTGTCGCCTGCTACCCGTCCCCGTCCGTGTCGCCTGCTACCCGTCCCCGTCCGTGTCGCCTGCTACCCGTCCCCGTCCGTGTCGCCTGCTACCCGTCCCCGTCCGTGTCGCCTGCTACCCGTCCCCGTCCGTGTCGCCTGCTACCCGTCCCCGTCCGTGTCGCCTGCTACCCGTCCCCGTCCGTGTCGCCTGCTACCCGTCCCCGTCCGTGTCGCCTGCTACCCGTCCCCGTCCGTGTCGCCTGCGACCCGTCCCCGTCCGTGTCGCCTGCGACCCGTCCCCGTCCGTGTCGCCTGCGACCCGTCCCCGTCCGTGTCGCCTGCGACCCGTCCCCGTCCGTGTCGCCTGCGACCCGGCCCCGTCCGTGTCGCCTGCGACCCGGCCCCGTCCGTGTCGCCTGCGACCCGTCCCCGTCCGTGTCGCCTGCGACCCGGCCCCGTCCGTGTCGCCTGCGACCCGTCCCCGTCCGTGTCGCCTGCGACCCGGCCCCGTCCGTGTCGCCTGCGACCCGGCCCCGTCCGTGTCGCCTGCGACCCGGACCCGTCCGTGTCGCCTGCGACCCGTCCGTGTCGCCTACTACCCGTCCCCGTCCGTGTCGCCTACGACCCGTCCGTGTCGCCTACGACCCGTCCGTGTCGCCTACGACCCGTCCGTGTCGCCTACGACCCGTCCCCGTCCGTGTCGCCTACGACCCGTCCCCGTCCGTGTCGCCTACGACCCGTCCCCGTCCGTGTCGCCTACGACCCGTCCCCGTCCGTGTCGCCTACGACCCGTCCCCGTCCGTGTCGCCTACGACCCGTCCCCGTCCGTGTCGCCTACGACCCGTCCCCGTCCGTGTCGCCTACGACCCGTCCCCGTCCGTGTCGCCTACGACACGTCCCCGTCCGTGTCGCCTACGACCCGTCCCCGTCCGTGTCGCCTACGACCCGTCCCCGTCCGTGTCGCCTACGACCCGTCCCTGTCCGTGTCGCCTACGACCCGTCCCTGTCGCCTCCTACGACCCGTCCCTGTCGCCTCCTACGACCCGTCCCTGTCGCCTCCTACGACCCGTCCCTGTCGCCTCCTACGACCCGTCCCTGTCGCCTCCTACGACCCGTCCCTGTCGCCTCCTACGACCCGTCCCTGTCGCCTCCTACGACCCGTCCCTGTCGCCTCCTACGACCCGTCCCTGTCGCCTCCTACGACCCGTCCCTGTCGCCTCCTACGACCCGTCCCTGTCGCCTCCTACGACCCGTCCCTGTCGCCTCCTACGACCCGTCCCTGACGCCTCCTACGACCCGTCCCTGTCGCCGCCTACGACCCGTCCCTGTCGCCGCCTACGACCCGTCCGTGTCGCCTCCTACGACCCGTCCGTGTCGCCTCCTACGACCCGTCCGTGTCGCCTCCTACGACCCGTCCGTGTCGCCTACGACCCGTCCGTGTCGCCTACTACCGGTCCGTGTCGCCTACTACCCGTCCGTGTCGCCTACTACCCGGCCCTGTCCGTGTCGCCTACGACCCGTCCGTGTCGCCTACTACCCGTCCGTGTCGCCTACTACCCGTCCCCGTCCGTGTCGCCTACGACCCGTCCCCGTCGCCTACTCCCCGTCCCCGTCGCCTACTCCCCGTCCCCGTCGCCTACTCCCCGTCCCCGTCGCCTACTCCCCGTCCCCGTCGCCTACTCCCCGTCCCCGTCGCCTACTCCCCGTCCGTGTCGCCTACTCCCCGTCCGTGTCGCCTACTCCCCGTCCGTGTCGCCTACTCCCCGTCCGTGTCGCCTACTCCCCGTCCGTGTCGCCTACTCCCCGTCCGTGTCGCCTACTCCCCGTCCGTGTCGCCTACTCCCCGTCCGTGTCGCCTACTCCCCGTCCGTGTCGCCTACTCCCCGTCCGTGTCGCCTACTCCCCGTCCGTGTCGCCTACTCCCCGTCCGTGTCGCCTACTCCCCGTCCGTGTCGCCTACTCCCCGTCCGTGTCGCCTACTCCCCGTCCGTGTCGCCTACTCCCCGTCCGTGTCGCCTACTCCCCGTCCGTGTCGCCTACTCCCCGTCCGTGTCGCCTACTCCCCGTCCGTGTCGCCTACTCCCCGTCCGTGTCTGTGTCGCCTACTACCCGTCCGTGTCTGTGTCGCCTACTACCCGTCCGTGTCTGTGTCGCCTACTACCCGTCCGTGTCTGTGTCGCCTACTACCCGTCCGTGTCTGTGTCGCCTACTACCCGTCCGTGTCTGTGTCGCCTACTACCTGTCCGTGTCCTACGACCTGTCCGTGTCGCCTACTACCTGTCCTTGTCTGTGTTGCCTACTACCTGTCCGTGTCCTACCTGCGTGTGTCCTACTACCTGTCTGTGTCCTACTACCTGCGTGTGTCCGACTACCTGCCCGTGTCCTACTACCTGCCCGTGTCCTACTACCTGCGTGTGTCCGTGTCCTACTACCTGCCCGTGTCATACCTGCACTTGTCCGTGTCCTACTACGTCCGTGTCCTACTACCTGCGTGTCCTACTACCTGCCCGTGACCTACTACCTGCCCGTGTCCTACCTGCGCTTGTCCGTGTCCTACTACCTGTCTGTATCCTACTACCCGCGTGTGTCCGTGTCCTTCTACCCGCGTGCGTGCGTGTCCTACTACCCGCGTGCGTGCGTGTCCTACTACCCGCGTGCGTGCGTGTCCTACTACCCGCGTGCGTGCGTGTCCTACTACCCGCGTGCGTGCGTGTCCTACTACCCGCGTGCGTGCGTGTCCTACTACCCGCGTGCGTGCGTGTCCTACTACCCGAGTGCGTGCGTGTCCTACTACCCGAGTGCGTGCGTGTCCTACTACCCGAGTGTGTGCGTGTCAGACTACCCGTGTGTGTGCGTGTCCTACTACCCGTGTGTGTGCGTGTCCTACTACCCGTGTGTGTGCGTGTCCTACTACCCGTGTGTGTGCGTGTCCTACTACCCGTGTGTGTGCGTGTCCTACTACCCGTGTGTGTGCGTGTCCTACTACCCGTGTGTGTGCGTGTCCTACTACCCGTGTGTGTGCGTGTCCTACTACCCGTGTGTGTGCGTGTCCTACTACCCGTGTGTGTGCGTGTCCTACTACCCGTGTGTGTGCGTGTCCTACTACCCGTGTGTGTGTGCGTGTCCTACTACCCGTGTGTGTGTGCGTGTCCTACTACCCGTGTGTGTGCGTGTCCTACTACCCGTGTGTGTGCGTGTCCTACTACCTGTGTGTGTGCGGACATGCTTCTGGAGGTCTCCGGAGGTTTTGAAGGCCTTGAAGCACATGTCTTCAGGACACTTGTATGGTTTCTCTCCAGTGTGTGTCCGTAGGTGACTCTTCAGGCCGTAACCTGTAGCAAACGCCTTTCCACACGTCAACACATCACACCTGTATGGCCGGACACCTGTGTGAGCCCTCTCATGCACCTGACAAGACAGGGTCAACGTTAATGTAACATGAATATCTTCTCAAGTGGGAACAAATGTGTGTACAGTGGCAAGAAAAAGTATGTGAACCCTTTGAAACTACCTGGATTTCTACATAAAATGGCCACAACAGACAAACAGTCTGCTTAAACTAACACAATCATTTGTGTATTTGTCTTGTCTATATTGAATACATAACTTAAACATTTACAGTGTAGGTTGGAAAAAGTATGTGAACCCCTAGGCTAATGACTTTTCCAAAAGCTAATTGGAGTCAGGAGTCAGCTAACCTGGAGTCAAATCAATGAGACGAGATTGGAGATGTTGGTTAGAGCTGCTTTGCCCTATAAAAAACACTCACAAAATGTGAGTTTGCTATTCACAAGAAGCATTGCCTGATGTGAACCATTAAGAATTGTTGCCTTGCATAAAGCTGAAAAAAAAAAAAAAAAAAAAAAAGTATCTCTGAAAGCCTTGATGGTCATCAGTCCATGGTAAGACAAAGTGTCTATAAATGGAGAAAGTTCAGCACTGTTGCTACTCTCCCTAGGAGTGGCCGTCCTGAAAAGATGACTGCAAGAACACAGCGCAGAATGCTCAATGAGGTTAAGAAAAATCCTAGAATGTCAGCTAAAGACTTCTCTGGAACATGATAACATCTTTGTTGATGAGTCCACGATACGGAAAACATTAAACAAGAATGGTGTTCATGGGAGGACACCACAGAAGAAGCAACTGCTGTCTAAAAAAAATAGCTGCACATCTGAAGTTTGCAAAAGTGCACCTGGATGTTCCACAGCGCTTCTGGCAAAAATATTCTGTGGACAGATGAAACTACAGCTGAGTTGTTTGGAAAGAACACACAACACTCTGTGTGGAGAAAAAAAAAGGCACAGCACACCAACATCTCATCCCAACTGTAAAGTATGGTGGAGGGAGCATCATGGTTTGGGGCTGCTTTGCTGCCTCAGGGCCTGGACAGCTTGCGATCCTTTTTCTGTCCATGAATTCTCAAGTTTATCAAGACATTTTGCAGGAGAATGTTAGGCTATCTGTCCGCCAATTGAAGCTCAAGACAAGTTGGGTGATGCAATAGGACAACGACCCAAAACACAGAAGTAAATCAACAACAGAAGAAAATACACCTTCTAGAGTGGCCCAGTCAGAGTCCTGACCTCAACCCGATTGAGATGCTGTGGCATGACCTCAAGAGAGCAATTCACACCAGACATCACAAGAATATCGCTGAACTGAAACAGTTTTGTACAGAGGAATGGTCCAAAATTCCTCCTGACCGCTGTGTAGTTCTGATCCGCAACTCCAGAAAACGTTTGGTTGAGGTTATTGCTGCCAAAGGATGTTGCACTGTGAATGTTCACACTGTGTGTTCAATAAAGATAATTGTGTGAGTGTTATTAGTTTAAGCAGACTGTGTTTGTCTATTGTTGTGACCTAGACAAAGATCAGATCAAATTTTATGACCAGTTTATGCAGAAATCCAGGTATTTCCAAAGGCTTCACATACTTTTTCTTGCCACTGTATGTGTGTGGTATCTTAATGTGGGGTACTGTGGTCCGAGGGTCAGTGTGTGCTGTAGAGGGTGTGTGTGGTACCTTGAGGTGGTGTGCTGTGGTGTAGAGACGTCCACAGCCCTCGTAGTCACAGCGGAATGTCTTCTCAGCCGTCTGCTGACCCTTAGGGGAACCCCACGACCCCATCACCTGTACAATAGGCTCTATGTCCTGCAGTCCATTGGTACTGCTCATGGTCTCATCCACCTCCACCTCAGACCCCGTCATCTGGGGAGAAAACAGGGGAGAACAGAGTTTGAGAGCATTATATTGATTAAAAGTACAACATGACTTATTCCACCAGAAGTAGAACTGCATAGTATATGTGAGAGAGAGAAAGACACATGGGGGGGGGGGGGGGAAACTGAGCGTTCAAGAAAAATAACAAAAAAAATATTTACAGGAAACCGTGAGTGACAGAACACGAGTGATACAACAGCAGGAAAAGAGCGAGACCTTGGCGTAGTTCTCCAGGGTGGTGATGGTGTCTGTGTCCACGGTGTCGTCTGTAGCTAGCTCCTCCAGGCCACCCCCTGGCTGCAAAGTCAGGATGGTGCTGCCAGTCTGCAGGCCTGAGGGGTGGTGGATGTACGCCGTGCTGCCATCCTCCAGCTGCACCGCCTCCACCGCACTGGGATCATACCCATCTGCAGGGGTTAGAGGTTAGATGGTCCTCTTTGAAAATGTTTGAGATGACTTCCCTTCCTCCTTTGCAGAAGTAATAATAACTGATGTGTGGCTGGATAATGATAAAACAAGATGATGATGACCCTATTGCTTCAACAAGCCAACCTTTCCTAGAGTGGTGAATATAGCATCTGGTTAGATGCTAATATACCTTTGGGTGTGTGGTGGATGTATGCCGTGGTCCCGTCCTCCAGCTGCACTGCCTGGCCGTCCTCAAATGGCAAGGGCTCTGGGGAGACGACAGGAAAACAGCATCAGGAGAGGTATGAGCTCACAGAACACACAAAAGGTTATTCACAAACCCTCCGGCAGACATGTTGTTCTGAGGGTGTACACGGACCTTTCTGCTGTACAGTAACCTGCTGAATGTAGGCTGTAGTACCATCCTCCAACTGAATAGTATCGCCTTCCACTAGGTTGCCATCTGATGAAATCAGTATATTGTTGATATCAGTGGCAGTCATACATACTCATACTGGTGGACATGTAAATGTTAGCTTTGAGTTGTGCATTTCATAATTTTTTTGCAGTGTGTGAATGTGTGACTTTGTCACCTTTGATGGCTTGTTCAATGTAGGCTGTGGAGCCATCACTGAGGGCAACAGCCTGCAATCCCAAACTCTCCATCCTTCTGCTCAGCTACAGATGCTCTTTCTGACAATAAGAGAGAGACAGAGACACATAGCTACTGAAACTCCACTGCCGAGACAGGCAGTTGCTATGAGCTGACACTCTCCTACTACACACACACACACACTATGGAGGATCCCCAGCAATCCTGTGTACTGCTGCATTGTGTTGTTTATTATGTAGCTACTGTCCTAACATCTTGCTCTGTAGCAAGGTTATATTCCCTGGGTCAGCTGATGTGACCTCAATGCAGTGATGATGACCTAGGGGTTGTGTGGTAGCTTGACACCTCAATGAAGAGAAAGGGAGGTGAGTGATGCGTTCCCAAAATGTGGCTGGCCTAGACACTCAGGTGCATACACTATTATGTGTATGCACCTAGGATAGGTTGAAGATTTGGGGGGAGTCTATGGGGGGGGGGGGGGGGGGGGGGACTTATTTTACTGTCAATGGACATAGCTATCTGCTTATGATCAAGTTTCTACAAGGGTTTATGGCCATCCGGTTGTCCTGTGCTATTATTGAAAGTTTAGGTAGACACAGGTCAAGAGACACACTCTTGCCTGGATCTAGCTGGTATAGGGTGTAATCATTATCATCCAAGAGTTGCAAACGAGAGTTTCTATTTGACAAATTCAGGTATGTTTATCCCCGTTTTGTTCAGGTTAAGAATAGTTTTTCAACAGAATCGGAGGAACAAATACACCCCTGATCACACGTAAACAGAGTACACTTTCATAGCAGCCACGTTGTATTCCTTTCTCTTCCCTTCTGGACTTTAATGCACAACACATCAGCTGTATGTGACCAGTTGAAAAAAACCTTTCCAAGCCAAATCGCTACACAGCTACTGTACATCGTTGTCACCATATTAGCTAAAGCAATGTCAGCATAGCTAATAGAACTAACACATTAGTAAACCCGCTACAATCATGCAGTAACGTTTGTGTACAGTCAGTAAGCAGTTACACAGGCAGGCCCCAGTGGCAATAAATGAGTAACACCAAAAGCTTACCTTGAGTTGGAAGAGTTCCAGTGTTGTGTTGGAAAGTCATAGCCAGCTAGCTAACATAGCATCCCTCTGTTTGAGCAGGGTGTTTCAGTAGGCTACACTAGCTAGCTGCATTTGCTAGCTAAGTAAGAGAAACTGAAAGTGCTTCTTCATTTTGGAAGAAATCAATTTCTTCAAAACTGTTCAACTATTGTCTTTCTCTCTCTGTTGTTCTGCCCCTGAACAAGGCAGTTAACCCACTGTTCCTAGGCCGTCATTGAAAATAAGAATTTGTTCTTAACTGACTTGCCTAGTTAAATAAATATATATATTTTTTAAATGCTCCAATATCTAGTGGAAAGCCTTGTGTTATAGCAACAAAGGAGACCAACTCCATATTAATACCCGTAATTTTGGAATGAGATGTTCGACGAGCAGGTGTCCACATACATTTGCTGTATTAGTGTACACAGAGTGTACAAAACATTAGGAACACCGGCTCTTTCCATGACAGGCTGACCAGGTGAATTCAGGGAAAAGCTATGATCCCTCATTGATGACACAAATCAGTGTAGATGAAGGGGAGGAGACAGGTTAAAGTTTTTTAAAGACCTGAGACCGGTTGTGTATGTGTGCCATTCAGAGGGTGACCCCTTATTTAACTGGGCATGTCAGTTAAGAAAAAAATCTTATTTACAATGACGGCCTACACTGGCCAAACCCGAACGACGCTGGGCCAATTGTGCGCAGCCCTATGGGACTCTCAATCACGGCCGGTTGTGATACAGCCTGGATTCGAACCACAGTGTCTGTAGTGAAGCACCTAACACTGAGATGCACCTCCTGAGATGGCTGCACCACTCAGGAGCAAAATATTGAAGTATATTTGAACAGGGTGTCATTAACTGCAATGCTGCTGGGTTTTTCACACAACCGTTTGTGTTTATCAAGAATGGTCTACCTGCCAAAGCACATCCAGCCAACTTTGGGAAGGATTGGAGTAGACATGGGCCAGCATCCCTGTGGAACGCTTTCGACACCTTGTTGAGTCCATGCCCTGACAAATTGAGGCTGTTCTAAGGGCAAAGTGGGGTGCAACTGAGTATTTGGAAGGCATTCCTATTTTTTTCTACACTCAAATCACATACGTGTTTAACATATGTTATTGCGGGTGTAGCGAAATGCTTTTGTTTCTAGCCCCGACAGTGCAGTAATATCTAACACACTAGAGCCAATTGTCACTGTACCGGTTTAGATGGGTTCTTTGTTGGTAATGAGAGAGGTTTGTGAATGGTTTAATTCATTATTCTACAGCTGGTTACTGTAGCGGACCGCACAGCTAACGTTAGCTTTCATCCGAGTCAATAATTACTGGGAATATAGTATAACAATATGCCATGAATCCTATAGTTAATTAGTGAAGAAGAAATGTGGACTCATAGTCAATTTCAAATGGCAAGCTAAGTTAACTGCTTAACCAACAGGCTAGAGGTCGAGTGACAGCTAGGCATCTAGTAAGCTAACGTCGCCATTACACTGAAAGGTAAAGTTAGCTGGCTGGCTATTGGTGCTATGGCTAGCTTTAACTTCAACAAACACATTTTCTTCGCCAACTAAGTCACATAACACCATAAATTACCCTAATAGTAAATAGCTAGCGCCACAACTTTGACTACGTTTACAATATGTTTTTTGACGTGACTAACTAGCTAAATAGCTAAGGCGCACGGCAGTAGAAATACAACCAGGCCTCATTCACTACAACACGTTTGCGCTTGAATCAGACATTTGCAACGCAACCGGGTTACTCCCATCGGTAACGCCGATAATCGATCCCTAACGAAGCGTTTTCTATTTCTTGATATTTCTTCTCAAACGCTAAAGAAATCCAGAAAATCACAAGCTCTTTATTTTCCCCTCCATATCCCCCATTTTTATATCCCATCTCTCCCTCGGTTTGACAAGTTGCAGCGCAAACTGGGATACTCACCTCCAGCAGACCGCCATGCACCAGGCACCACAGAAGCACCCGGGAACCTGAATGGTATGAAAACGAGTTGGATCATTACACCACCAGTCACCAGATTGATCTAGGGTCAGTTTTGTCGTACTGACCTCAAAGGTGTTGTTCCCGGGGTGCGTAGGACTGGTTATAGATACTTTTTTAGGATCAGCAATTTCTGCAGGCTGTTCAGATATGTAAAAGGTGAACATTTACTACTTGAAAATATGTAGCAGTAGCCAACATAGGAAAAAGCCCTGAAAGTACTTACTTTTTGTCAATCTCTGCATATAACTGACAAGCAACACAGCACTCAGTAGAGCAGAAAACATTTATTTATAAACATTATATAAACATTCAGCATCTGACAAGAGTGCAGAAAATCAAACTATTTGATATAATGCTCTCTGATTACGATCCAACACAGATTATTGCACATTTTATAAGGTCTCATTTTTTCAAGGGATATCTGAAAATACAATGGTCAAATCAGTGTGGATTTCCATGACACCTATTAGACACACACACACACACACAGAGACACTTGTTTTGGTTGTGTGTGTAAACCTAGACTCACATTGCAATTTGATCACACAAAGCTATTATTCAAAGCCAATTTAAACAAGTTGAATTGTCTTAATTGTATTTTCAGCTGGTGTACAAACTGAAAGTAAAAGGCACACAAACAAAATGTAAGAATGGGAAGAATAGAAATCCGGCACATAACAGCTCTACTACCAATTCTTAGACTTGCTTTCAATGAGAATGACAGATATAACTCACATTTCTATGTGAATTTGGTCAGGTGGCCCAGAAAGTTAAATATTGCAGCTTTAAAGCCAGCAACATACATTACCCTGTTTTCATCAAAGTATCCAGTGCAGCCTGCTTGAAGGACAACATTAGTAGTAGTCTTAACCTTGCTAACAGAAACAAAACTAAATAATTTAACATACTGTAAGTAAGGCGTGATAAGAAAAAGGCAAGCTTGAACTCAAGGCAAATGTTTCAGGATCAGGAAGGAGATGATAGCGGTTGGTGAAAGCTGAGGGCCTTGAACCAAATATATACTTTGAGCAGCAAAGACAATGATAAAGATCTCACCCACCCAACTGGGCTTCGAGTAAAGAGATCAAACACCACCCAACTGGGTTTCAGACTGGGTTATCCACCCAGAAAACTGACTCAAATAAGGACATTTTTGGCACTATCCTCAGAGTTCATACAAAGGGAATTGGATATGTGTACTACCAAAGAACAGTTGCATTCACAGTATGTATATACACAATATGGCAGTAGTACATGCCAATACATCCCCAGTCATGAAGTCTAACCGTAATAACCACTGTTAATCATTTAGGCTTCAATACATGGACATCATTTGAACATGACAAAATAATAAAAGCAGCTCTGATAACAGAATTCCCTTGAAAATACACAGGTACCTGCTCAAATAAAGGAAACACCAACATAGTGTCTTAATATGGTGTTGAGCCATCAGAACAGCTTCAATGAGCCTTGGCATAAATTCAACAAGTGTCTGGACCTCTATTGGAGGCACCATTCTGCCACGAGAAATTCCATAATTTGCTGTTTTGTTGGAGGAAAACGCTGTCTCAGGTTATGCTCCTGAATCTCCCATGTATTCAATTGAGTTGAGATCTGGTGACACACCACTTAAACCCCCTATGCTCCTTTGAGACCCTTCTTTCAAAGTCACTGACATCTCTTCTCCTAGCCATGGTAGATAATGGGCAACCGGGCATTTTTATACATGACGCTAAGCATGATGGGATGTTATTTAATTAACTCAGGAACCACACCTGCTTTCAATATACTTTGTATCCCTCATTTACTCAAGAGTTTCCTTTATTTTGGCAGTTACCAGTACATAATCACATTGTTATTGATGCATTGAGAAAACCAAAGTGACAAGTCTAAAAACAGATTTACTTAAAACGGTGACAATGTATAACTTAACAATATGGCCATAACTTGACATTGTGTAAAATTGTGAATTCTGAGAGATTAAAACTGTATAAATATTATGTTCAGCAATAGAACAGGATCAATTCTCAGAACGGCGACAGTGTGACAACATCAAACACTGACATTGTCAACAAGTTCCGGATAGCTAAAGTGCTTGGGCGAATGGACGACAGGGGGAAAAAGCAGAGACAAAACAAAAACAATCAGTGAAAAGAACATTAACATACAGCATTTAAAATTATGGCACAAGCACTTACCGTCAACTATATATTAAATACAATTTCTGCACTTTGTTATCAAAAGCAATTCACCTTAAATGTAGAAATCAATTTTACACATCCTCCTAACCAACTGTCATTGTTACATTAGCAGCGACATGTTGAATTTAGATGAATACAGACCAGTTCATAAGTGAGTAGATGAGGGAGGGCAGCACTGCAAAACTGTCCAATTCTGGATGTGATTTGATCGCAACTAAAATACATAACCAAAATAATCTTGAACATTCCAACTGAACACAGCATAGGAGCAAAGGCCTTCTGATGTTCCAAAAATTAGATCAGTCACCCTCTCCATTTCTCTTCTTTGGGCTGAATGGGAGAACGTTCCAGCCTCTTCCTCACCAACACACATCTCCCAGCCCGAGTGTGGTCCCTCCCTGCTTATAATCATCCAGTTGCCGCAGATCTGTGAAGGGATATCAATGAAGAGGCACAGGTAGGGGCTAGAGATGAGTTTGATATTAGGCCAGAGAGGGGTGAGGTTTAGGGATTGGTTTGGTATTATGCAAGAGAACAGTAGGGGCTAGGGATGAGTTTGATATTAGGCCAGAGAGGGGTGAGGTTTAGGGATTGGTTTGGTATTAGGCAAGAGAACAGTAGGGGCTAGGGATGAGTTTGATATTAGGCCAGAGAGGGGTGAGGTTTAGGGATTGGTTTGGTATTAGGCAAGAGAACAGTAGGGGCTAGGGATGCGTGTAGTATTAGGGGAAACTCTTCAGTCTCTTTTGTGCCTGTGGAAAGTATACTTTTCCAGACCTAGAGAGGAGGGTGGGACAAGCCTACAAGGGACAGTTAAAAGGTCCAATCACAGGAAGTGATATTCTCAGCCGGTAAGAAGTCTGGACTGGAGTGAGGGTTTAAGAGTTCTGGATGGCAAGTCCAAACCCTCCATCCTCCTCCCCTTTACTCCCATTCTGTCTCGTTCAGTTTTTCCTCTCCTCCCTCAGAAAGTGGAACCGTCACAAACAATGTTCTGGTCTCGGCCGGGGAACAGCTCCATCTGCCAGTAGCGCGGGTCAGCATATACTGGCAGGGTCAAAGCACAAAGGTCAAACTAAATGCAAACTTGTATAGGTCTATAAAAAAAAAAAGGATTTTGTTACAGCCTAGCACAAACTAGAGGTCGACCGATTATGATTTTTCGACGCAGATACTGATTATTGGAGGACCAAAAAAAACAGATACCAATTAAATCGGCCGTTTTTAAAATGTATATACATCTATAATAATGACAATTACAACAATACTGAATGACCAATGAACACTTATTTTAACTTAATATAATACATCAATAAAATCTATTTAGTCTCAAATAAATAATGAAACATGTTCAATTTGGTTTAAATAATTCAAAAACAAAGTGTTGGAGATTAAAGTAAAAGTGCAACACGTGCCAGGTAAAAAAGCTAACGTTTAAGTTCCTTGCTCAGAACATATGAAAGCTGGTGGTTCCTTTTAACATGAGTTTTCAATATTCCCAGGTAAGAAGTTTTAGGTTGTAGTTATTATAGGACTCTCTCTCTATACCATTTGTATTTCATATATCTTTGACTATTGGATGTTCTAATAGGTACTTTAGTATTGCCAGCCTAATCTCGGGAGTTGATAGGCTTGAAGTCATAAACAGCTCAATGCTTGAAGCATTGCGAAGAGCTGCTGGCAAACAGTGTTTGAATGAATGCTTATGAGCCTGCTGCTGCCTACCACCACTCAGTCAGACTGCTCTATCAAATCATAGACATAATTATAACATAATAACACACAGAAATGAGCCTTAGGTCATTAATATGGTAAAAACCGGACACTATCATTTCGAAAACAAAACGTTTATTCTTTCAGTGAAATACGGAACCATTCCGTATTTTATCTTACGGGGGGCATCCATAAGTCTAAATATTCCTGTTACATTGCACAACCGTCAATGTTATGTCATAATTATGTAAAATCCTGGCAAATTAGTTCGCAACGAGCCAGGCGGCCCAAACTGTTGCATATACCCCGACTCTGTGTGCAATGAACGCAAGAGAAGTGACACAATTTCCCTAGATAATATTGCATGCTAACATGAATTTCTTAAAACAATATATACTTGTGTATTGATTTTAAGAAAGGCATTGATGTTCATGGTTAGGTACATTCGTACAACGATTGTGCTTTTTTCACAAATGCACTTTTGTTAAATAAGTAGGCTGTGATTCAATGATAAATTAACAGGCTCCGTATCGATTATATGCAATGCAGGACAAGCTAGATAAACTAGTATTATCATCAACCATGTGTAGTTAACTAGTGAATGTTAAGATTGATTGTTTTTTTAAGGTAAGTTTAATGCTAGCTAGCACCTTACCGTGGCTCCTTGCTGCACTCTCAGAACAGGTAGTCAGCCTGCCACGCAGTCTCCTCGTGGAGTGCAATGTAATCGGCCATAGTCGGTGTCCAAAAATGCCGATTGTTATGAAAACTTGAAATCGGCCCCAATTAAATTGGCCATTCCGATGAATTGGTAAACCTCTAGCACAAACACACCATATTCAAATAATGAACTAAAAAATTAACACAGTATACGTGTAAGTACGTTTGTGTTCTCACCCATATCTCCCGGTCCCAGCCAGAGGTTGAAGGAGCTACAGTGTTTTTGACAGCGGTGGACAGGGACCACTCGAACCGTGGGTAGCCCTTCTCCTACCACCAGCCAGCCCAGCACACGCACCCCCTAAAACACACACACACACACACACACAATACCACTGTACCAACATGCTGCTGAATCACACCAAACACCATAACAACAAACATGCATGTTTGTATATTTGGGCTGTGTTAGAGGCCAGACTCACTCTGCTCTGAGAGTTGGCACTATGCGTGACCAGGCAACGCTGCAGTGTTGTTCCAGCGCTGTCCAGTAGAGGACATAGCTCAGCTTTGGGGAACAGCCACCTCAACACCTTCTCTCTGGCACCAGATGCAAACCTCCTAGGGAGTGGAGGGTGGAGGAGAGGTGATTTAGTCAGATGAGAATAACAGAAATGCATCCTTGTTTTCTTTCCTTGGAGACCTGTTTTTAAAGTGACCAAGTCATGCTCATTACAGTGCAGTCAGAAATAGTATTCAGACCCCTTGATTTTCCCCCCACATTGTTAAGTTAGTCTTATTCTAAAAAAATATATATTCCCCTCAATCTACACACCCCATAACAACAAAGCCAACAGGTTTGAGATTGTTTATTTTTAAATATCACATTTACATAAGTAGTCTGACCCATTAGTAGGTACTTTATTGAAGCACCTTTAGCAGTGATTACAGCCTTGAGTCTTCTTGGGTATGACACCACAACTGTATTTGGGGAGTTTCTCCCAGTCTTCTCTGCAGATCCTCTCTAGCTCTGTCAGGTTGCTGCACAGCTATTGTCAGGTCTCTTCAGAGATGTTCGATCGGGTTCAAGTCCGGGCTCTGGCTGGGCCACTCAAGGACATTCAGGGACTTGCCCGAAGCCACACCTGCATTGTATTGGCTGTGTGTTTAGGGTCGCTGTCCTGTTAGAAGGTGAACTGTTGCCCCAGTAGGATGTCCGGAGTAGGTTTTCATCGAGGATCTCTCTGTACTGTGTCGTTCATCGTTCCCTCAATCCTGACAAGTCGTCCAGTCCCTGCCGCTGAAAAACATCCCCACAGCATGATGCTGCCACCCCCATGCTTCACCGTAGGGATGGTGCCTGGGTTCCTCCAGACATGACACTTGGCATTCAGGCCAAAGAGTTTAATATTGGTTTCATCAGACCAGAGAATATTGTTTTTCATGGTCAGAGTCCTTTAGGTGCCTGGCAAACTCCAAGGGGGCTGTCATGTGCCTTTTACTGAAGAGTGGCTTCCATCTGGACACTCTACCATAAAGGACTGATTGGCGGAGTGCTGCAGAGATGTTTGGGTTTCTGGAAGGTTCTCCCATCTTCACAGAGGAACTGACCAAGGCCCTTCTCCTGCGATTGCTCAGTTTGGACGGGCGGGGGTTCTAGGAAGAGTCTTGGTGGTTCCAAACTTCTTCCATTTCAGAATGATGGAGGCCACTGTGTTCTTGGGGGACCTTCAATGCTGCAGACATTTTTTTGGTACCCTTCCCCAGATTCTGTCTCAGAGCTCTACGGCCAATTCCTTCAAACTCATGGCTTGGTTTTTGCTATGACATACACTGTCAACTGTGTAACCTTATATAAACAGGTGTGTGCCTTTCCAATTCATGTCTAATCAATTGAATTTACCACAAGTGGACTCCAATGAAGTTGTAGAAACAGCAAGGATGTTCAATGGAAACTTTCAAATCTCATAGCAAAGGGTCTGAATCATTATGGAAATAAGTTATCTGTTTTACCTTTGCAAACATTGTTTTCACTTTGTCATTATGGGGTATTGTGTGTAGATTGCTAAGGAAAAAAAATAATAAATGTATTCAATTTTATAATAAGTCTAATGTAACAAAATGTGGAAAAGGGAAGGGATCTGAATACTTTCCAAATGCACTGCATGTGTGTGTAGTTGTGTGTCTGTGTTTATCTACAGTGCCTTGCGAAAGTATTCGGCCCCCTTGAACTTTGCGACCTTTTGCCACATTTCAGGCTTCAAACATAAAGATATAAAACTGTATTTTTTTTGTGAAGAATCAACAACACGTGGGACACAATCATGAAGTGGAACGACATTTATTGGATATTTCAAACTTTTTTAACAAATCAAAAACTGAAAAATTGGGCGTGCAAAATTATTCAGCCCCTTTACTTTCAGTGCAGCAAACTCTCTCCAGAAGTTCAGTGAGGATCTCTGAATGATCCAATGTTGACCTAAATGACTAATGATGATAAATACAATCCACCTGTGTGTAATCAAGTCTCCGTATAAATGCACCTGCACTGTGATAGTCTCAGAGGTCCGTTAAAAGCGCAGAGAGCATCATGAAGAACAAGGAACACACCAGGCAGGTCCGAGATACTGTTGTGAAGAAGTTTAAAGCCGGATTTGGATACAAAAAGATTTCCCAAGCTTTAAACATCCCAAGGAGCACTGTGCAAGCGATAATATTGAAATGGAAGGAGTATCGGACCACTGCAAATCTACCAAGACCTGGCCGTCCCTCTAAACTTTCAGCTCATACAAGGAGAAGACTGATCAGAGATGCAGCCAAGAGGCACATGATCACTCTGGATGACCTGCAGAGATCTACAGCTGAGGTGGGAGACTCTGTCCATAGGACAACAATCAGTCGTATATTGCACAAATCTGGCCTTTATGGAAGAGTGGCAAGAAGAAAGCCATTTCAGATATCCATAAAAAGTGTTGTTTAAAGTTTGCCACAAGCCACCTGGGAGACACACCAAACATGTGGAAGAAGGTGCTCTGGTCAGATGAAACCAAAATTGAACTTTTTGGCAACAATGCAAAACGTTATGTTTGGCGTAAAAGCAACACAGCTGAACACACCATCCCCACTGTCAAACATGGTGGTGGCAGCATCATGGTTTGGGCCTGCTTTTCTTCAGCAGGGACAGGGAAGATGGTTAAAATTGATGGGAAGATGGATGGAGCCAAATACGGGACCATTCTGGAAGAAAACCTGATGGAGTCTGCAAAAGACCTGAGACTGGGACGGAGATTTGTCTTCCAACAAGACAATGATCCAAAACATAAAGCAAAATCTACAATGGAATGGTTCAAAAATAAACATATCCAGGTGTTAAAATGGCCAAGTCAAAGTCCAGACCTGAATCCAATTGAGAATCTGTGGAAAGAACTGAAAACTGCTGTTCACAAATGCTCTCCATCCAACCTCACTGAGCTCGAGCTGTTTTGCAAGGAGGAATGGGAAAAAATTTCAGTCTCTCGATGTGCAAAACTGATTGAGATACACCCCAAGCGACTTACAGCTGTAATCGCAGCAAAAGGTGGCGCTACAAAGTATTAACTTAAGGGGGCTGAATAATTTTGTACAGCCAATTTTTCAGTTTTTGATTTGTTAAAAGTTTGAAATATCCAATAAATGTCGTTCCACTTCATGATTGTGTCCCACTTGTTGTTGATTCTTCACAAAAAAATTGTTTTATATCTTTATGTTTGAAGCCTGAAATGTGGCAAAAGGTCGCAAAGTTCAAGGGGGCCGAAATACTTTCACAAGGCACTGTACATATGCACGCACACCAGGTAGCCTAGCGGTTAAGAGCGTTGGGCCTGTATCCTGGAAAGGTCTCTGGTTCGAATCCCAGAGCCAACTAGGTGAAAAATCAATGTGCCCTTGAGCAAGGCACTTAAACCTTAATTGCTCCTCTAAGTCGCACTCGATAAGACCCAGGGTGGAAATTGTACTTTTTGTTCCAACGGCCACTGTGGCATGCAGATCAAAACAAATCTACCAGCCACTCTTATTTTCTTACCAGCCTAAGTGTTTTTTCATCATAATCACACCAAAAATCACAAATGAGTATGCTTTGTAATGTGGTATATTGCTGAATTCAATTTCATTTTTGTGAACTGTCTTTTAACCAATGTATGTCAAATCAATCATTTAGATACAATAGTAAAAAGTAAAACCGCTTAACAATTCTTCAACTGAACATCAACAAGTGCCTTCCCTGCCACAAAATTCTGAATGATACGACTTGTTAATTATTATTACTTCAGGGTACATATGTTTATTTATGAGCACACAAATAAATTCAGGAGCACAATTAAATTATGTGAGTGTCTTAATGATAAGACATGACTAAACATTTACGAATAAAAAGGTTTTTGCAGTGTTCCATGCTCAATCAAGCACAAATATTTGAGTGATTAGGTGACAATTTTTCAGCTGCCCCTTTAAAAAGGGGCAGGCCATTACTGTGGTGGCAGCACTCAGTGTCTGTCAGGGATGAGATTGAGAATCTCTGTGTCAGACAGTTGCAACAAACGCAAAATAATATTGAACAACTAGCCAAGAAACATGAGGACAAAGCCACACTTTAGTAGCCTTTCAGGTCAATTTGACTAACTTCTACATTTGGGCTTCGGTTTAAAATAAAATTAAAATAAATATTTAAAAAATGTTCCCAAATGCTGTGTGACCAGCCGCCAATGTGGCTGGTGATATTTTTACCCACCAATGCCAAAATCTACCCGCATTTGGCGGGTGTTAATTTCCCACCCTGCTAAATGTCTAAAATGTCAAATGTAATGTAAATGTACCAGAGCAGGGTAAAGTTTGCAGGGCCCTGTGGAAAACCCTCATCATGTGACAGTAGGTTATCTTCCTCCAGTAGTATACTCATGGAGCTGGAGTGGGCTGAGTAGAGCTCCTCTAGCTGCTGCCTCTGCAGACACAGAGACTCCCCACCCTACATAAAGACAGAGGACATATGTCAGGCACAGCCGCAGACAAGACTAACTGCTGATGTTATCTAAATGAACTAGCTCAATAAAGATCATTCTGTGGTGGATCCGTAAACAATGAGCAGACTTGACCCTCACTTTCAGGGAAATTGTTGTTTTTCAGTCTTTCTTTATTGTTAGTGGTGGTCGTACCTTGAGCAGCACAGGCTGTGGACCTCTGCGCATGGCTGCAGACTCTCTGAGTGTTTCAGGGACCTCCAGCACAGAGGACACCTCAGCACAGCCAGAACAGTTGACCAGGCCCTGTTGCAGAGCCCCTGCACTCCACCACTCATGGAAACCTACAGGAGAGAGAGAGAAGCTGCTGTTACACACACTGGCTAGGAACAAAGACCCATTGTCTATAGTGAACAACTATGGATAGTGTCTAAAATAGTGTTTTAGACTTACTGTACCTTGCAGGTTGTATTTCTTGGCAATGGGCAGAGCCAGCAGTCTGATGTGGCTGAGGGGGGATGACCAGTTATGTCCCCCCGTGTACGTCACACCTAGCTGGGGCCGAGTCTGGGGGTAGGTGAAGGCCAGCACCACCACCACCAGAAAGCCTACTGCTACCACAAACTACAGTATGGAAAAAGAGGAACTAGTGAGAGGATGGTTCATCAATGCAGGGATTGATATTAAGGGTTGCCTTATTGACCAGGGCAAGTGACCTGAGCAATCATGCAAGATGAGCCTGCTCTGTGGTTTCCCCATTGGGTAGGTGATTGTGTTTTACTGAAAACAAACAAAATGCAAAGAATTCTATCAGTCTGTTCTTTCTGGTTCCTCCCATGTAGGTGCAAATAGCCACTTTAGATTTTTCTGCAAGCGATCAATCTTTGGGCAACCCAAAAATACTCCTGACTTTCCCGATGGGCAAGTGCCTTTTAGACAGTCCCTGTGTATGATCTTACATGAGTGTGTGTGTGTGTGTGTGCGCGCATCTTACCTTGATGGTGGCTCGAAGGATGGGGAATTGTGGTGGGTCTCTTCGAGGCTCGTTGGTCTCCAAGACTTGTTTGATAAACTTCTCGATCTCCCGCTCTGACATGCCATAGCGATACCCCGACTGGCGGAGAATATCGATGCTCTCAGACAGCTTGTCGTAGATGCAAGGCTCACTCAGTGTGGTGCCCATGGCAAACAATGCGGTCCAACTGATTTCAGTCAACAGTTAATTTAGGAGGACAGTGCCTCTAGCCTTCCGGTTGCAGCTGCGTCACTCATATTGTCTTCCCTGTTTGAAGTTGAAGAGGTTGGTAAGAAAGCACTTCCAAAGCCCCAGACAGAAGATACACAAACAATGCTGATTATTTGGCTGAACATGGCATTGGACTGTGGTCAAAACAGACACCGTGTCAATGTCAACACATGCATATGTGAACTTTATGCAATAAGTAGTAATTTGCATGTGTGAACAATATCAACAAACAATTTAGAGGTTAAAAAAAAAGAAAGTTGGACAGAAGCTAAACAGGCAGATAAATCTTTCCTTCGAAATCCACAATGTACAGAACGCATCTAACGTTACTAAGTTCAACTCGAAGTCAATCTAACCATTGTATATATTTATGTTATTCTAACGTTGTCGTTTTACCTTTATCATACAGTGAGTGTGCCAGCGACAGCAGTGGGGTAAACAAATAAACAATGCTAACGTTAGCTAGCTAATTGGCTAGGACCCTAACTTAGCTTTTCTACTTTTAACAGGTATAGCTAGCTAGATTTCATAAGATCAAGGAAACGTCATATTTCAAACAGTGATCTTGAACTCACCGTTTTTTTTAAATTGTTCTTTTTTTTTTTTTTACAGATCTATTGTCTCGTTCATATTTAGCTTCGTGTCGACCAAGCAACCTTTCCCACTTGCTTGCTGTTTGAGAATTTGCGGTCGTCACTAGTTACCACAGCCTTAAAGTCATAAACCACCTCCGCCAATTTCTACAATTTATCTTCTTAAAATCAAATTTTAGACCGAACTTTAATCACACTGCAAATAACCCCAACCTAAATATTTGTTTTCATAAACTTTTATGATAGGCCTATAGACAATTTTACTTTGTGGCTGTGGTAACTAATGGAAACCAGAATTTACCGATGTCACTTGACTTCCCTGTTGGACAGATTCACCTTGAGACTGTCAACAGCAGATTCGTGTAGTAAAACTCAAGATTGATGTTTAAAAAAAACAATTGGTAAAATATGAATTATATAGTCTATATTAATACACTTGTTATTTTTGTATTGGCAGTATATATATATATTTTTTTACATGTATATGAGAAATGTGTTGATGAATCTGCTTTGTCATAAAATGTTATATTTTTTTGTAATATGCAGCTATTTTATCAATCGGCAGAGGGCGCATTTTCGTGAGTGGATCGCAACTAAGCTGGACCCGTTGAACCTCCTTTCACCAAAGCGCCCCTCAGCGCATTGTTTCGCGGATCAGCTGTGAGTGGATCTAAAACCCCACCCAATGAGGAAGGAAAGAAGTGAAGCGAAGCAATACCGACCTCAGGAAAATACGAGGCTTCAAAGCGATTGTCATTCATTAAAGGCGTAAAGTCAAAACACCGCCGTTTATATTGCGATTTTTAAAGACCGAAAATTAAAGACCTTTGAGCGCCGCGGCGGTGAAGACAGCCAGTCAGCTGATATTTTGCTACCAGCTCCTAGCCGCTCTCTCAAGATGATAGCCCTCTTTAACAAGCTGTTGGACTGGTTCAAACAGCTATTTTGGAAGGAAGAGATGGAATTGACACTGGTCGGTCTGCAGTATTCGGGAAAGACAACCTTCGTGAACGTGATAGCGGTAATTTCGCTGTTTACTCGCTCTGTGTCTGTATGCGCCTTCATAAAACTACAGTCATTAGTGTGCACCGATTTACGACGGGAATAGACCGTGGTACAAAGTAGCGGTCCCGTGATTGAAACGCCACTCCACCCTTTAATTGCTACAGTGTCGCAGTACTATTTGTAATCAGGACATTTTCGACCTAGGCAGAAATGAATATGCTATATGTGTGTGGAGTGAAAAATGGTCGTATTTAATTGCAAATAGGACGGATGGTAGGCTATATTAATTGGCCTATTTGATTTATTGAGGGATGGAGACTGGCTGGCTATTTCATCATATGATGTGTTCGCTAGTAGTGATGACGACATCACAAGTGACGTCATAGTTTATGCTGTCGTGAAATACACGCATTACAACCTTGAAATGGGGCACTGTTATTTCATTGTACACCAGAGTTACACAACCTAGTGTTCCACACTGCAGGCTACACTTGGCTGCACAATATTTTATCTCTGACACCAGCCGTAGGCTAGATGACAGTTGGGCTGCTACATACATTAGCCTCAAATACATGCTTCCTCTTTGACTGTATGCATTGTATCACCCAGAGCCCTCATTTGTTACTACTTTATGACAACAACAGCCCTTCCACCTGCTCCATTCAGTGTGTGTCCTCATTTGACTCCTGTTGGCCTGATGAGGATTTGTGGGATTGTAGTGATATCATCTGCAGTGTGGTAGTAGGTTGATGGATGTATAATGGTTTGTCAATTCTACAGGTTTATGAATGGTATGTTGAATGAAGAGGAAATAATTATTACCCTATCTTTATTGTTAGAATTTGTGTTAATACTGTAGACGTGTGTGTGTGTGTGTGTTCACCCTTCTACCGGTGCTGATGAGTATTCCCTCTAAGAACACGTATAAAACCAGGCTGTGCAGAAGAAGGTCATCTGTGTATAAATTCACACCTTACAGTCAGAGCACATTAAATTCAACCTGGACATTTGTCACATGCACCGAATACAACCGGTGTAGGCCTTACAGTGAAATGCTTACTTACAAGCCCTTAACCAACAATGCAGTTTTAAGAAAAATAAGTGTTAAGTAAAAAATATATAAGTCAAAAAAGAAATTAAAGAGCAGCAGTAAAATAACAGTAGCGAGGCTATATATAGGGGGTACCGGTACAGAGTCAATGTGCGGGGGTACAGGTTAGTCGAGGTAATTGAGATAATATGTACATGTAGGTAGAGTTAAAGTGACTATGCATAGATAATAAACAGAGAGTAGCAGTGGTGTAAAATAGGGGGGTGGGGGTGGCAATGCAAATAGTCTGGGTAGCCATTTGATCAGCTGTTCAGGAGTCTTACGGCTTGGGGGTAGAAGCTGTTATGAAGCCTTTTGGACCTAGACTTGGTGCTCCGGTATCGTTTGCCGTACGGTAGCAGATAGAACAGTCTATGACTAGGGTGTCTGGAGTCTTTTGACAATCTTTAGAGCCTTCCTCTGACAGATGGCAGGAAGTTTGGCTCCAGTGATGTACTAGACCGTACGCCATGCCCTCTGTAGTGCCTTGCGGTCGGAGGCTGAGCAGTTGCCATGTCAGGCACTGATGCAACCAGTTAGTGCAGCTGTAGAACCTTTTGAGGACCTGAGGACCCATGTCAAATCTTTTCAGTCTCCTGAGGGGGAATAGGCTTTTACATGCCCTCTTCACAACTGTCTTGGTGTGTTTGGACCATGGTAGTTCGGTGATGTGCACACCAAGGAACTTGAAGCTCTCAGCCTGCTCCACAACAGCCATGTCGATGAGAAGGAGGGTGTGCTCGGTCCTCCTTCTCCTGTTGTCCACAATCATCTCCTTTGTCTTTATCACATTGAGGTAGAGGTTGTTATCCTGGCACCACACGGCCAGGTCTCTGACCTCCTAGGCTATCTTATCATTGTCGGTGACCTACCCTTACCACCTGGGGGTGGCCCGTCAGGAATTCCATGATCCAGTTGCAGAGGGAGGTGTTTAGTCCCAGGGTCCTTAGCTTAGTGATGAGTTTTGAGGGAACTATGGCGTTGAACGCTGAGCTGTAGTCAATGAATAGCATTCTCACATAGGTGTTCCTTTTGTCCAGGTGGGAAAGGGCAGTGTGGAGTGCAATAGAGATGGCATCATCTGTGGATCTGTGAGGCAGAATGCAAATTGGAGTGGGTCTAGGGTTTCTGGCATAATGGTGTTGTTGTGAGCCATGGCTACAGTTCATGCACTTCATGGCTACAGATGTTAGTGCTACGGGTCGGTAGTCATTTAGGCAGGTTGCCTTAGTGTTCTTGGCCACAGGGACTATGGTGGTCTGCTTGAAACATGTTGGTATTACAGACTCAGACAGGGACAGGTTGAAAATGTCAGTGAAGACACTTGCCAGTTGGTCAGCACATGCTGTAATTCATTTGGCCCTGCGGCCTTGTGAATGTTGTCCTGTTTTAAAGGTCTTACTCACATCAGCTATGGAGAGGGTGATCACACAGCCGTCTGGAACAGCTGATGCTCTCATGCATGCTTCAGTGTCGCTTGCCTCGAAGCGAGCATAGAATTATTTTAGCTCGTCTGGTGTGCTCGTGTCACTGGGTAGCTCGCGACTCTGCTTCCCTTTCTGGTCTATAAAAGTTTGCAAGCCCTGCCACATCCAACAAGCGTCGGAGCCGGTGTAGTACGATTCAATCTTAGTCCTTTGTTGACACTTTTCCTGTTTGATGGTTCATCGGAGAGCATAACCTTAAATAAAGGTTAAATAAATAAAAATAGTGGGATTTCTTATAAGTGTCCGGGTTAGAGTCCCGCTCCTTGAAAGCAGCAGCTTTACCCTTTAGCTCAGTGTGGATGTTGCCTGTAATCCATGGCTTCTGGTTGGGGTATGTACGTGCGATCAGTATGGGGACGACGTCATCAATGCACTTATTGATGAAGCCAGTGACTGATGTGGTGTAATCCCTAATGCCTTCGGAAGAATCCCGGAACATGTTCCAGTCTGTGCTAGCAAAACAGTCCTGTAGCTTAGCATCTACGTCATCTGACCACTTCTTTATTTACAGAGTCACTGGTGCTTCCTACTTTAGTTTTAGCTTGTAAGCAGGAATCAGGAGGATAAAATTATGGTCAGATTTGCCAAATGGAGGGCGAGGGAGATCTTTGTACGTGTCTCTGTGTCCGGAGTAAAGGTGTTCTAGAATTGTTTTTGTTCTCCTCAGGTTGCACATTTAACATGCTGGTAGAAATTAGGTAAAACTGATTTAAGTTTCCCTGCATTAAAGTCCCTGGCCACTAGGAGCGGCGCCTCTGGATGAACGTTTTCCTGTTTGCTTATGGCGGAATACAGCTCGTTGAGTGCGCTCTTAGTGCCAGCATTGGTTTGTGGTTGTAAATAGACAGCTATGAAAAATATAGATGAAAATTCTTGGTAAAGAGTGTGGTCTACAGCTTATTATGAGATACTCTACCTCAGGTGAGAAAATCCTTGATACTTCCTTAATATAAGATTTTATGCACCAGCTGTTGTTTACAAATGTACACAGACCGCCACCCCTTGTCTTATCGGAGGCAGCTGTTTTATCTTTTCGATGCAGTGTAAACCCTGCCAGCTGTATGTTATGCATGTTGTTGTTTAGCCACGACTCTGTGAAACATAAGATATTACAGTTCTTAATGTCCCGATGGTAGGATATACGTGATCTTAGCTCGTCTATTTTGTTATCCAATGATTGTACGTTGGCTCATAGGACTGACGGTAGAGGCAGATTACCACTCGCTGTTGGATCCTTACAAGGCACCCTGACCTACGTCCCCGAATGAGAGGGATTTGGGCCTTGTCTCAAGTAAATCCTTCTCATCTGACTCGTTAAAGAAAAAATCTTTGTCCACTACGAGGTGTGTAGTCGCTGTCCTGATATCCAGAAGCTCTTTTTGGTCATAACAGACGGTGGCAGAAACATTATGTACAAAATAACACGCAAAAACACACACAATAGCACAATTGCCTTAGGAGCCCGTAAACCGGCAGCCATCTCCTCCGGTGCCATTCTTGCATCTACCTGCTCCAGCTGAGCCCAATCGCCCAGCCACATTCCCAGACCATGCCTCAGACTCTGCCCTTGCTCCCAGCCCAACCCCAGACCCTGCACTTGTTCCAGCATCACCTGAGCCCAATCCCCATCCTCATCCATTACCCAGCCCCTGCTCCATCCACAGCCCCAGGTCCAGCCCATCCCCAGCCTCATCCCATCATCTGGCCTCATCCCATTACCCAGCCTCGTCCAATTACCCAGCCCCATCACCACCCCCAGGCCCACTGTTTAGTTCATGGCTTTCAAACTTACTGTCTGCGGGGCCATATCCGTCTGGTTTCACAGACCGTCCAATACCCAAGTTACGGATCCTTATGGTGTATCTGTTTAGCTGCCACAGGTGGCAGTGAGTGGGGTTGTTCTGTCTTGTTGTTTGAGAATGCTCTGGATCTGGTCTTGGCTCCCTACTGAGTGCTAGACAGGGATTTGGGAAGACGGTGGCATAGAGACTCGTCCTTGTTTGTCAGATCCTCCCATCTGGGCCTTTTGTGGTCTCATCCGTCTCATAACAGTCCCATTGAGCGGCAGTTAAGTGTCCTTTAAGTCTGCTTTTATTACACAACTGAAGGCCCAGAGGTGGACTTAGCCATACACTGGGCAGTAGGCAGAGGTAGTAGGTGGCTGCAGTATGACCACTTAGTGAGAATGTGTATCTTTAAATGCGTAAACATTTTGGGATGACATGTTCAGATTGAGATGTGATGTATAGAGTAGAAATGGTGTTCGGTTCCACTTAATAGAGAGGGGACCATATCAATTCTAGACATTACATTTCTATTTCCAGGTTGTTGTGAAAGCATTGAAGCAAGCTCCCACTCATGCTCAGAAATCCAAGTACAGATATGTTGGCTCTGCTATAGGCTATGTGTTTCTGGTTAATTCAGATGGGGTAGATGAGGTGACATACCCCCAAGTAAAGCATGTGAGACTGAGGTCCAGTGATCTCAGCTATATAAATGCAATATAGTATAGCTAGGTGCCTGAGTCTTTCCGGAGCATGTGACCTGACCAGGGAAAACTATAGGCACCGTTTCCTAGTTAGACTCAGGTCACATGGTCAGGAAACTCTGGACCCTTATTATATCATCATATCCAGACAATGACATCTTACTTAACAGTGAGTTTCATGGGATGTTGATACCATGTTGTGAGGACAATGGCCCTACTTGACAGTGTTCTCCTGAGGATCAGAGGGATACTCTGGGATGCTCTTGGATACTCTGGGATATTAAGGTCAGATGTTGTTCAGTGGTTATAAAGGTGATACAAAGGCCTCACTTATTTCCTCCCGAGATAATGAGGTCACTCCATAATCTAATCAATAGGTTGGCTGTAGGCTAATCCTGTTGACCTTCTACATAGGACTTTGAGTTTATACAGTGGGCCAAAAAGTATTTAGTCAGCCACCAATTGTGCAAGTTCTCCCACTTAAAAAGACGAGAGAGGCCTGTAATTTTCATCATAGGTACACTTCAACTATGACAGTCAAAATGAGAAAAAAATCCAGAAAATCACATTGTAGGATTTTTAATGAATTGATTTGCAAATTATGGTGAAAAATAAGTATTTGGTCAAATGGAATTATATATATTTTTTTACAAAAAAATGAATACATTCTAAAATAGTTTCCCAACCCTGTTTGTAAGCTTTTAAATGATATCAAACTCAATGTATCTTTTCCAGTAATGAAGACATGGATGTCTCATGGTATGGTGGGGTATTGCCAATGGGGCCAACTTTGAGCCATTCTCCTGAATGTTTTGGCATTCAGGTCCCAAAAGTAACTTTCTGACCTCTTCTTCCATGAGGTAACATTTAAATCTAATGGGATGCTGTCAAAAAGTGATTGAATTGAAATGGATTTACAGTTCTTTGGTATTAAAGTGTCGGTGTGTCTGGCTGAAATATAGTTCCTGGTTACATTGCTCCACCAGTGCTTTAGCCTTGTCTGAAACACCTCCAAATAAAATCCAATTTTATTGGTCACATACACATATTTAGCAGATGTTATTGGTCACATACACATATTTAGCAGATGTTATTGGTCACATAGACATATTTAGCAGATGTTATTGGTCACATAGACATATTTAACAGATGTTATTGGTCACATAGACATATTTAACAGATGTTATTGGTCACATAGACATATTTAACAGATGTTATTGGTCACATCGACATATTTAACAGATGTTATTGCAGATGTAGTGAAATGCTTGTGTTCCTAGCTCCAACAATGTAGTAGTATCTAACAGTTCACAACAATACACACATCTAAAAGTAAAATAATGGAATTAAGAAATATATACGATCAGGACAACATGATCAGGGCAACACATCGCCTCGGGAGGAAGGAAATTGAGCTAGGAGCAGGCCCTATATTAAGAAAGTGTCATATTTATGTCAAGTAGAGATATGGCCTTGTGCTGTATAGGGTAGCAGTGTCCTACTTGTGCTTAGTATACTGCTTTAACCTTGCCTCAAGAGAACTGACTTAGAAAATGAAGTGCATCAGGTGATGGTGTGGAATAACCTGTTTTGTAATTTTAGCCCAAGGACAACAGCAACGGAGGCGTTTTCGAGTTGTTCATTTAATAGGAAGCAGCGGCAATGGCTGCACATGATGCTCTCAACTTGAAAAGATTGTTCATCACAGACAGTAGAGTAACAGGATTTTGACAGCACAAGACGAAGGCTTTCTTCTTGAGTTAACCTACAAGTGCCTCAAATGGAGTCACACAGGAAGGTTTATATTGTAAACTAATTTATAATTGGAGATTAGACGGACATTACCACTGCATATATTTGAACATTTCCATATTTTCCTCATCAGATAAACTAAACACATTGTTTTCCTAAAAGGTTACTGTTAGTACTGCTGTCTAGACTGACCTCTAGTGTCAGCGCTCTGCAGATTAATGACTAGTCAGAAATGTCAGCTCCAGGGAGAAGTTTCCCCTAGATACAGATCTAGGTTCAGCTTCCGCTCCCACAATTCTAACCTTAACCATTAGTAGGGATTGGGGAAAATGCTAAACTGACCCAAGACCAGTGTCTAGGGACAACTTCACCCTGCACCAAAAGTCAACCTTTGAAAGCCCCAACAACACTGTGATCTAGGCAGACACAGTGACACCTAGCATGAGACATCAACCAGGAATTTGACTTATTGTTTAAGCGTGGAACCTGTAGGATATTTCAGTGACTTTTTGTCAGCTTGCTCTGAAACAACTCTCTCTCTTCTGTTTAAAGAAAAACCTATTGAATATGTTATTGGTATTACTACCTCATTTGACAATGTTAGCTTCTCTTTATTATAGTCTAGAAAGTTAGGACTATTACAGTGTATATATCAAAGGTAGCTAGATAACTCATTGATCCTGCTTCATGAAATGTGCTACCACCTTGCTTTCAGAGTGACACACAATGTACATATCCACACATGTACATATATTAAGGCCTGAGTGTGTACAGTACAGGAACCTTATTTCTGTGTCTTTACACACCTCTCTGCATGTATCTTATGCTGTAGTCTGGTGAGTGTGGTGAAGGTGCTGCTGGTTGTCGGGATCAGGTGACTTGTGGTCATGTGTCAGACTTCCACATAATTAGTGACTCATTGTTATGATTAATGTGTTTGTTATTCTACTGAACAGTTTATCTACCCCCCCCCCCCTACCCTTCCTTCCCTCCCTCCAGTCAGGACAGTTCAGTGAGGACATGATTCCTACAGTGGGCTTCAACATGAGGAAGATCACCAAGGGCAACGTCACCATTAAGGTCAGAGCAACAGACTTGATAATTACCCTTGGTACTAATGCTGATAGTATTACTGATCGTTTGTGTTTGTACGACTACCTTTTTGAGACTGAAGTGGTGTTTGTGTGTGTTCTGTTGTTCTCCAGCTGTGGGATATTGGGGGTCAGCCTCGATTCCGGAGCATGTGGGAAAGATACTGCCGAGGTGTCAGTGTCATTGTGTAAGTACACACACTAGGGCTGGGAATTGCCAGAGACCTCACGACACAATATTATCACAACACTTAGGTGCCGATAAGATATGTATTGCAATTCTCACGATTCTATATGTATTGTGATCCGATACTGTAATTTTGTTGTGATTCGATGTTCCAAACATATTGTTCACCATGTGCCTCTCTCGCTCTCTCTCTCAGTTACATGGTAGATGCTGCAGACCCAGAGAAGATTGAGGCCTCGAAGAACGAACTACACAACCTCCTAGACAAACCCCAGCTACAGGGGATCCCAGTGAGTATGGAAGAGGGCGATATGAGTGAAGGTATTATAAAGGTATTGGGCATCAGAAGCTCACCCTGAGCAGACTCATAGTGGCATCTGTCACGTACCTAACAACACCCCCCTCTCTCTGTAGCCCAGACATGAATAATGAATGTGTGTCTGAGTGATGTGGGCCTGATTTATCGAACCAAAGGGAGGGATAGATGGAGAGGGAGGAAGAGACAGACAGACAGAAAGAGAAGGGAGGGAAAGTTTGATGGTAAGTGAGATATAAGTCGAGGGGGAGTAAGGAGGGAGAGAAAGAGAGGTTTAAGAGAGACAGGGGAGAGAGGAATGGAGGGAGAGCGAAACAGTGGGCGGTGCTTGAGCATTGCAGATGCTTCTAGTTTTACTAGCATCTCCAAGGCTAGTGCTGTAGCATTGCAGGAGAGATAGAGGGATTGAGGGAGGGAGGGAGGGACGGACAGACAGAGGGAGGGGAGTGTGTGTCTGTCTGGGTCCAGACGTGTATTGACTGGGGGGGGAGATCATTAGCAGGCCTGGGCAGTGCAGTGAGATCCATACAGGATGATCCTCAGAGTAACGTTAGGGGAGAGAAGGTTTCCTCCTTACATCTCTTAACATATCACTGCTCTCATTGCGATGATGATAGGGGCCTAAAAGACAGGGAATGGATGGCAGGAGTAGCATTAACACACTGTCACCCTAACTACAGATGCTACAGCTGACCAGTGGGAAGACATGTTTATTTAAAGCAGTGGAGTGTGGCTGTCAACCATTTTTAAATGAGAGGAAGAAGATGAATAACAGTTTGTCTGGCTAGCTAGCTACTCCCCCATTCACAACAATTCTCACAAAATGCCTTTTATTTCTCCACTCTAGCAGATATTGGCTTTCAACAGTAATGATCAGCTCTAGTTAGTGTGTTGTAAAGCCTGTGGAATGTAAAGTTGAAATGGAATGGGTTTGCAGGAGAAAAGCCTAAAGGCAGGTGCATTGGCAAAGAAAACACTCATGTGGTTTCCCTTGAATTCTCTCAGGTACTGGTTTTAGGGAACAAAAGAGATGTTCCAGGTGCCTTGGATGAGAAGGAGCTGATTGAGAGGATGTGAGTATCGGAGCTGTGACATTTCCTTTTGTAAATGAAGCTTACTATGTGTGTGAAGTTTTCTTCTCTCTAACACTATCCTCTCTGCCTAACCTAGGAACCTGTCAGCCATCCAGGACAGAGAGATCTGCTGTTACTCTATCTCCTGCAAGGAAAAAGACAACATTGGTGAGAAAACAAATGGTTGATTCAAAACGACCTAATTATCTGATAAGGACTTTTTGTTTCTTTGGAGTATTTGAAACAAATGGACTTTCTATCCTCTGGCAGACATCACACTACAGTGGCTGATCCAGCATTCCAGAACCAGGAAGACAACAACATGAGGGCTCAACTCACTGGACGACCCCTCTCCCCTTCCTCTGCCCTAAGACCAATCGTACCCCTCCTTCTTGCCTCCTCTTCTCTTCCCTTCTCTTATCACCCTGGTTCCATTTCTAGCCCCTTCCTTTATCTCGTACACCTTTGGGTGTTAACAGATCTGACAGGATTGGATAGGTGTGAGAAATATGTCAGAATATGGACCCAGCGTCACAATGCTTATACAAATCAAATGTATACATATCTAATCTTCTCGGATCTGTGAACATGGAATAGATAGAGACTAGGAGAAGGGGCTGTCCTCTCATCCTCAGCTCTCCTTTCTTCTTACCCATCTGAGATCCCTATATTTTACTCTTTAAAAACAGCCCTTCTTCCTCTCTCTACCTGATTCCATTCTTGTAAAGAGTGTGTGAAAAATTATGATTTGCACTGTTTAAATGGTTTTGTTTTCTACCTATATGCATTTTTTACACCATGTACTTCAGACTGAACAAAGTGGACTCCGAGCAACTCTTGTTTTCGTTGACTGTTATAGATTTGTTTCTTTTTTTAAAAATGTATATGTACTATACTTGTACAGTGTGGATCTGATTTTGATGAGGTTCTGGTCAAGGAGGTAATCTATTTTCTCTTGCTTAAATGAATCATGTGTTGTTCAAAGTGCAAACTACTCACACACACACTCACTCATTCTGCCTACTAACCTGCATCTTCACAGCTGTTCCCATAGCAACATGGTGGCCATTTTGTCTTTCTACTGGATCAGGTGACAAGCTCTGACCAATGATTTGATATTTTATCAAACACAATTATTTCTAATTTCTTTTGCATGTTACCTAACTGAAAGGAAATGCATTCCTCTTCAATAGGAAGGATGTATACATTTAATACAGAGGTCAGCTCACAAGTTTACAAGACATCAAAGAGAATTGTTCCATACTGATGCAACAGAACTCAATAATGTTTTATACATGTTCGATATCCTTGACAATAAGTAAAACAATTTGATGGTCATCTTATCCAAACAAACATATTATTCACCTTGATGCTGCTCTATTTGAACATATTTTCTCATATCACAGTCAGTCTGTTTTGCGTTTGGAATTGAAACAATGTAATATACGATTTATATCGTGTTATTTGGGGTAGTTTTAGACCCTGATTTGAGTTGTACATATTTTTATCATCAATATCAGTTTAAACTATAATTGCAACCGTTTACTTGAACCTTCCTTTAGAGGCCTACATGACCCTGTCAAACAGTCATGTTTGCTTATGGCAACTGATGGATTTGGAGAGGTTTGATGGAGGGGTCAAGTAAAGTGTAACAATTGCAACCTTGAAAGAGTTTCTCCGATAATTTAGCTAGCTATTCCTAATGTTATTTAACAATATTTGAAGATGGCAACTGCAGCTACTTGGCTATTTTTATGTCACCTGACATTAGCATGCATTGACATTCACAAGCTTTTCTGTCTGACATGTATGTTACTAACAAACACATGTCCATGAATGTTAATGAATGCTATGTGCCATCTCATATAACAATGTTTAATATTCATAAGGAAATATTTATGAACTATTTTAGTGTTAGGTTTTCTTTGTTTTTATGTTTTGAACATGAAACCATGAAAAAAGATTCAATACTAAAATCATGTTCTAAACATACCTCATGGAGCACAGAAATGATGTAAAGCACACAATAACCAACTTGTTTTTTGTTGTTTTCAACAGGTTTTGTCTGATAATTCACTCTAAATATGAATCAAGCCGTTGGCTCCTCTACAGTTTCTCCCTGTTGGATTTTGAGCTCAGCCTTTAATGTAGTGTCATGCAGTTGTAGGGTGCTTCCCAGTAGTCTACCGTGGCTTCCTCTTCTTTGAATCCTTTCCTCCTTTCCTTCATCCGCACAGACATGACAGAACTAGACTGGTGAAAAAAAAGAATCCATCCATATCGCTTTCACACATGCTGCCTTTTCATATCAGTGCAGATGAAGGAAAGGAGATTAGTAGACGAAGCCCCTTCAGAATATTGAGATGCAACCTCCTAGTCCCATCATTCATTTCAACACCACTCCATTGACTTATTGCCAGTTTAAGGTTGCTATTTGTTATTTTAAGTTGAATGTTTGTACCTGACATAATGTACAATGAGTGAATTGGCTTGAAGCCCTCAAAGTAAAAAACGGTCTTGTCTCTAAAATAAAGTGAAAGGTGTAATTTGTTCCACAATGCACCTGCCATGCTACCCTGCCGCTACAGTAACAGACAGTGATGTGTTATTGGTTGACAGTGAAGGACCAGCTTTGTCTTATTCCTCTGCCTAAAAACAGGAGTTTCTTGCCTAATACTGAACAGGCCTGGGCCCAGTTTCCCAATAGTGATGGAATTTAGGCTTACAAGTGTTTTAATGATGCATCTTTCTTACAACGGCTAAACACTTCGCTGAGAGAATGGTTGCTAAGTCCATGGTTGGAGCATGTGTCGATACAGATAGGATCAAAAGAAGATAGCACTGCTCTCGGATCAGCTTCCTCCATTCAAATATTACCTTGACATTAGAATTATTTCACAATACTGATGACGAATCAGCTCCAAGAGAGATATTACCACCTACGGCTGCAAACATTGATGCGGCTAATGCTTAGGCTACTCAATACAAATTAATTATGTACATAAGTTTACATATGAAATATACTGAACAAAAATATAATATATAATATAAATGCACCATGTAAAGTGTTGGTCACATGTTTCATGAGCTGAAATAAAATATCCCAGAAATGTTCCATACAGTATGCACAAAAATCTGATTTCTCTCAGGTTCTGTGTACAAATTTGTTTACATCCCTGTTGGTGAGCATATCTCCTTTGCTGAGATAATCCATCCACCTTACAGGTGTGGCATATCAAGACGCTGATTAAACAGCATGATCATTACACAGGTGCACCTTGTACTGGGGACAATAAAAGCACACTAAAATGGGCAGTTTTGTCACACAACACAATGCCACAGATGTCTCAAGTTTTGAGGGAGTGTGCAATTTGCATGGTGACTGCAGGAATGTCCGCAAGAGCTGTTGACAGAAATGTATTGTTCATTTCTCTTCCATAAGCTACCTCCAATGTCATTTTAGAGAATTTTGCAGTACGTCCAACTGGCCTCACAACAGTAAACCACGTGTAACCCCATCCAGGACTTTTTGGGTGCTTGCTGTCCTCACCAGGGTCTTGACTGCAGTTCAGCATCCCCTTCGATGGCCACTGGCACGCTGGAGAAGGGTGCTCTTCACAGATGAATCCCGGTTTCAAGCGTACTGAGCAGATGGCAGACAGTGTGTATGGCGTCATTTGGGCGAGCGGTTTGCTGATGTCAATGTTGTGAACAGAATGCCCCATGGAGAGGTTATGGTATGGACGGGCATAATCTATGGTCAACGAACACAATTGCATTTTATCGATGGCAATTTTAATGCACAGAGATACCTTGACAAGATCCTGAGGCCCATTGTTGTGCTGTTCATCCGCCGCCATCACATCATGTTTCAGCATGATAATGCACAGCCCCATGTTCCAAGGATCTGTACACAATTCCTGGAAGCTGAAAATGTCTCAGTTTTTCCTTGGCCTGCATACTCACCAGACATGTCACCCATTGACCAATTTTGGGATGCTCTGGATTTTGTGTACGACAGTGTGTTCCAATTCCCGCCAATATCCAGTAACTTCACACAGTCACTGAAAGGAGTGGGACAACATTTCACAGGCCACAATCAAATTGTGTTGTATGAGGCAAATGGTGATCCATAACCCTACCTTTTGTTAAGGTATCTGTGACTAACAGATTCATATCTGTATTAACAGTAATGTGAAATTCATAGATTAGGGCCTAATGAATTTATTGCAATTTTATATGTCGCTTGTTTCTATTAATTGAAAAGCCATTGGCAACTTTGTATTTTTAGTTACCGTTGTTCTGAAGTTATCGGCAGTCACAGAGAAACGGATCAACCATCTGATTCTATGTTTAGCATAGATCTTCTGTACATAAAGTGACGTGGGAGGGCACAACAACCAACTACAACGTTAATAATGATGCTTTTGGGAAACATCTCAGAGATTTAACGACGCTCCTATGAATGTTCTAACGATGAAATTTGCCGTAAGATGCTTTTGTGAAACAGGGCTCTGGTTGTGTTGGGTTTTATTCAGGTTTGGGGTCAATTCCATTTCAATTTAGGAAGTTAACCAACATCCAATTCCAAATTGTACTAATTGAAAAGCATTGTGGAGAATTGGAATATGAATTTCAGTGTATTTCCTAAATTGTCTGGAATTAAAATGGAATTGACCCCAACCCTATCATTACTGTCTACTGGAATTAACTCTGCCTTTAGTTAGCCTATTCTGTATTTTAAAAAATAATACAATTAAGTTTAATACACCTGACTGCTTTTGGGGAGAGTATGCATATTTCTCATGAATTGGAATCTGTACTAATAAACATGTATTAAGTGTTTTTAATAGTTTCAGATGGGATCTTGTAAATAGCCACTTTCATAGGGATAGGGGACAGTATTTTCACGTCCGGATGAAAAGCGTGCCCAAAGTAAACTGCCTGTTACTCAGGCCCAGAAGCTAGGATATGCATATGCAGATTTGGATAGAAAACACTCTAAAGTTTCTAAAACCGTTAAAATAATGTCTGTGAGTATAACAGAACTGATTTGGCAGACCCCGAGGACAAACCATCCAGGCGGAAGAAAAATTGAGGTCATAGTATTTCCCATGAGATTTCTATTGAAAGCCCTATTTAATAGGATCCTGGTTGCAGGTCCTATGGCTTCCACTAGATGTCAACAGTCTTTAAAAATGGGTTGATGTTTTTCTTTTGAGAAATGAAGAAGTATGGCTGTTCTTTGTAAGTGTCACTCCAGATGGATTCTACTGTTTGGTGCGTGTGAACTGGAACGCTCTTCACGTTGTTTTTTTGTATTGGAAACAGTTTATCCCGTCTTAAATTTGATAAATTATTTACGTTTTAGGACACCTTAGGTTGGATTTGGAACGTTGTTTGAAATGTTTGGACCAAGTTTACAGGTAGCGTATTAGATACTTTGTAGTCGTTGGGCGAGTTGGAACCGGTGTATTTCTGAATCAAACGCGCCAAAAAAAATGACATTTTGGGGATATAAAGAAGGACGTTATTGAACAAAATTAGTATTTGTGATGTTTCTGGGACATTTTGGAGTGCCAACAGAAGAAGCTCTTCAAAGGTAGGGCATTTATTATATCGTTTTGTGTCGCCACCTGATTTTCATGTGTTTGTATGCGGGGCGCTGTCCTCAGATAATCGCATGGGCTGCTTTTGCCGTAAAGCCTTTTTGAAATCTGACACTGCAGCTGGATTAACAAGAAGTGAAGCTTTACTTTGATGTATTACACTTACATTTTCAGTTATCTTGAATATTGATATTTCTGCAGTTTGAATTTGGCGCTCTGCAATTTCACTGGATGTTGTCAAATCGATCCCGCTAAAGGGATTGGCGCACGAAGGGATCACTAACAGGTTAAACTAAAACAACTCTCCTGAATATCAGGCCTGATGAATATGATCATTCTTTTAATGTAAACATACAACCACTTTTCTTACAGCAGCTCCCTGGAACCACATCAATATGTTGTGATAGATGTTATGTCATCATTATGACATTATTACAAAGGCATTGTGATTAAGTGTATGCCATTTTTAGTAGGAAAGATGATGGGTTGTCTGTGTCTGTCTTATGTGAGTGAACTTGTGATTTTTGATGAGTGGATGGGTTATCTTTAGTACATCTGAAATACTGCTGCCATTGAGAAGCTTAAAACTGTTTGTTTCCTCTCTCTCTTTCTTAATACATAATATACATAATATAAATGAAACCAAACTGACCAATTCCCAAATAAAAGACCAATAAGGCTACATTAAAACATTGAATATATCATCTCATATTGTTACATAAACTCAGCAAAAAAAATGAATGTCTTCTCACTATCAACTGTGTTTATTGTTAGCAAACTTAACGTGCAAATATTTGTATGAACATAACAAGATTCAACAACTGAGACATAAACTGAACAAGTTCCACAGACATGTGACTAACAGAAATTTAATAATGTGTCCCTGAACAAAGGGGGGGGGGGGGGGGTCCAAATCAAAAGTAACAGTCAGTATCTGGTGTGGCCACCAGCTGCATTAGGTACTGCAGTGCATCTCCTCCTTATGGACTGCACCAGATTTGCCAGTTCTTGCTGTGAGATGTTACCCCACTTCTCCACCAAGGCACCTGCAAGTTCCTTGACATTTCTGAGGGGAATGGCCCTAGCCCTCACACTCCGATCCAACAGGTCCCAGACGTGCTCAATGGGATTGAGATCTGGGCTCTCCGCTGGCCATGGCAGAACACTGACATTCCTGTCTTGCAGGAAATCAAGCACCGAACGAGCAGTATGGCTGGTGGCATTGTCATGCTGGAGGATGAGCCTGCAGGAAGGGTACCACATGAGGGAGGAGGATGTTTTCCCTGTAACGCACAGCATTGAGATTGCCTGCAATGACAACAAGCTCAGTCCGATGATGCGGTGACACACCGCCCCAGACCATGACGGACCCTCCACCTCCAAATCGATCCCGCTCCAGAGTACAGGCCTAAGCATAACACTCATTCCTTCGACAATAAACGCGAATCCAACATCACCCACGGTGAGACAAAACTGCGACTCGTCAGTGAAGAGTACTTTTTGCCAGTCCTGTCTGGTCCAATGGCAGTAAGTTTGTGCCCATAGGCGACGTTGTTGCTGGTGATGTCTGGGGAGGACCTGACTTACAACAGGCCTACAAGCCCTCAGTCCAGCCTCTCTCAGCCTATTGCAGACAGTCTGAGCACTGATGGAGGGATTGTGCATTCCTGGCATAACTCAATCAGTTGTTGTTGCTATGCTGTACCTGTCCCGCAGGTGTGATGTTCAGATGTACCGATCCTGTGCATGTGTTGTAACACGTGGTCTGCCACTGCGAGGACGATCAGCTGTCCGCCCTGTCTCCCTGTAGCGCTGTCTTAGGCATCTCACAGTATGGACATTGCAATTTATTGCCCTGGCCACATCTGCAGTCCTCACGACTCCTTGCAGCATGCCTAAGGCACGTTCACACAGATGAGCAGGGACCCTGGGCATCTTTCTTTTGATGTTTTTCAGAGTCAGTAGAAAGGCCTCTTTAGTGTCCTAAGTTTTCATAACTGTGACCTTAATTGCCTACCGTCTGTAAGCTATTAGTGTCTTACAATGAGAATCTGTGAAGTTATTTGGATTTTTACGAATGATCTTTGAAAGACAGGGTCCTGAAAAAGGGACGTTTCTTTTTTTGCTGAGTTTATAAAAATATTTACATCATGGTTCATGAATGTCTCTGCAACATCAGTAAACTACAATAAATCTTGTGAACCACGGTAAACCAATCTTTACTCCATGCTCCCAGCATAAAGAGGAGATAGTGACCAAGCCATGAGGTCAAAGGAATTGTCCGTAGAGCTCCGAGACAGGATTGTGTCGATGCACAGATCTGGGGAAGGGTACCCAAAAATCATGCAGCATTGAAGGTCCCCAAGAACACAGTGGCCATCATCATTCTTAAATGTAAGCTCGGTCAAACTGAGCAATAAGGGGAGAAGGGCCTGGGTCAGGGAGGTTATCAGGAACCTGATTGTCACTCTGACAGAGCTCCAGAGTTCCTCTGTGGAGATGGGTGAACCTTCCAGATGGACCACCATCTCTGCAGCACTCCACCAATCAGGCCTTTATGGTAGAGTGGAAAGACGGAAGCCACTCCTCAGTAAAAGGCACATGACATCCCACTTTGAGTTTGCCAAAAGGCACCTAAAGGACTCTCAGACTCTGAGAAACAGGATTCTCTGGTCTGCTGAAAACAAGATTGAACTCTTTGGCCTGAATTTTTTATTGAATTTTATTTAACTAGGCAAGTCAGTTAAGAATAAATTCTAGGAACAGTGGGTTAACTGGCAGACCGACAGATTTGTACCTTGTCAGCTCGCGGGTTTGAACTTGCAACCTTCTGGTTACTGGTCCAACGCTCTAACCACTAGGCTGCCCTGCCACCCCAATGCCAAGTGTCACATCTGGAGGAAACCTGTCACCATCCCTACAGTGAAGCAAGCTGGTGGCATCGTCATCCTATGGGGATGTTTTTCATCGGCAGGGACTGGGAGACTAGTCAAGATCGAGGGAAAGATGAACGGAGCAAAGTACAGAGATCCTTGATGAAAACCTGCTCCAGAGCGCTCATGACCTCAGACTGGGGCGAAGGTTCACCTTCCAACAGGAATATGACCCTAAGCACACAGCCAAGACAACGCAGGAGTTGCTTCGGGATAAGTCTCTGAATGTCCTTGAGTGGCCCAGCCAGAGCCCGGACTTGAACCCGATCAAACATCTCTGGAGAGGCCTGAAAATAGCTGTGCCGCGAAACTCCCCATCCAACCTGACAGAGCTTGAGAGGATCTGCAGAGAAGAATGGGAGTAACTCCAATATTGGGCCAATATTGTAGTGTCATACCCAAGAAGACCCAAGGCTGTAATTGCTGCCAAAGGTGCTTCAACAAAGTAAAGGGTCTGAATACGTAATAATGTAAATGTGATATTTCCGTTTTTTATTTGTAATACATTTGCTTTGCTTTGTTTTTGCTTTGTCCTTATAGGGGAGTGGGTGTGTAGATTGATGAGGGGGGAAATGATTTAATAAATTATAGAATAAGGCTTTAACGTAACAAAATGTAGAAAATGTCAAGGGGTCTGAATACTTTCCCGAATGCACTGTATATTCCACAATTTGATGACATCACTGAACTGTTCTTTGAAAATTGTTGATGTGGTCAGCATGGTCGGACAAAACACAAACTCTAGGTTTCTCTGAGGACACGAGTGACTTTACCTAAATGTCTGTCTGTCTGTCTGTCTGTCTGTCTGTCTGTCTGTCTGTCTGTCTGTCTGTCTGTCTGTCTGTCTGTCTGTCTGTCTGTCTTTGTCTGCTACTCTGTATATGTTGCTATTTGGGATATGTTCCGCATTGCGTCCAACAACAACATTGATGAATACGCTGATTCGGGGAGCGAGTTCATTAGGAAGTGCATTGATGATGTTATACCCACAGCAACGATTAAAACATTCCCAAACCAGAAACCGTGGATTTATGGCAGCATTCGCGCGAAACTGAAAGGACAAGAGGAATACCTATGTGAGAATGCTGTTCATCGACTACAGCTCAGCATTTAACACCATAGTACCCTCCAAACTCGTCATCAAGCTCGAGACCCTGGGTGTCGACCACGCCCTGTGCAACTGGGTACTGGACTTCCTGACGGGCCGCCCCCATGTGGTGAGGGTAGGTAACAACATCTCCACCCCGCTGATCCTCAACACTGGGGCCCACAAGGGTGCGTTCTGAGCCCTCTCCTGTACTCCCTGTTCACCCACGACTGCGTGGCCATGCACGCCTCCAACTCAATCATCAAGTTTGCGGACGACACTACAGTGGTAGGCTTGATTACCAACAACGACGAGACGGCCTACAGGGAGGAGGTGAGGGCCCTCGGAGTGTGGTGTCAGGAAAATAACCTCACACTCAACGTCAACAAAACAAAGGAGATGATTGTGGACTTCAGGAAACAGCAGAGGGAGCACCCCCCTATCCACATTGACGGGACAGTAGTGGAGAGGGAGGTTTGAGAACACTACAACGCCACGGGGTGAGCTAAGCAAGGAGATGGTGAAAGGTTCCCCGTTGCCACCCAGAACTCCAGTGAGATGGATGGAGGAACACCAGACTATCCTTGAGAGGCTCATCCACAGACTATTGAATCCACCTCTACTAGCCTATTCCGACTTCGTCTAAACCTTCCCACTCCACACTGACGCCTCAGAACAAGATCTTAGAGCTGTTCTTCACCAACGACAGAATGGGAAGCTCAGAGTTGTCGGGTATGTTTCAAGAACTCTCACGCCTGAGGAGAAGAACTACCACCTTCACTCTGGCAAACTTGAGTTCCTTGCATTGAAGTGGGCTGTGTGTGAGAAGTCCAAAGACTACATCTTCTATGCTCCACATTTCACCATCTACATGGACAACAACATCCTGACATGCAGTTGAAGTCAGAAGTTTACATAAACTTAGGTTGGAGTCATTAAAACTTGTTTTCAACCAATCCACACATTTCTTGTTAACAAACTATAGTTTTGTCAAGTCGGTTAGGACATCTACTGTGTGCATGACACAAGTAATTTTTCCAACAATTGTTTACAGACAGATTATTTCACTTATGACTGTATCACAATTCCAGTGGGTCAGAAGTTTACATACACTAAGTTGACTGTGCATTTAAACAGCTCGGAAAATTCCAGAAAATGATGTCATGGCTTTAGAAGCTTCTGATAGGCTAATTGACATCATTTGAGTCAATTGGAGGTGTACCTGTGGATGTATTTCAAGGCCTACCTACAAACTCAATGCCTCTTTGCTTGACATCATGAGAAAATCAAAAGAAATCAATCAAGACCTCAGAAAAAGAAAGCAAGAGAGAGCAATTTCCAAACACCTGAAGGTACCATGTTCATCTGTACAAACAATAGTATGCAAGTATAAACACCATGAGACCACGCAATACCGCTCAGGAAGGAGACACGTTCGGTCTCCGTGAGATGAAAGTACTTTGGGGCGAAAGGTGCAAATCAATCCCAGAACAAAAGCAAAGGACCTTGTGAAGATGCTGGAAGAAACAGGTACAAAAGTAACTATATCCACAGTAAAATGAGTCCTATATAACCTGAAAGGCCGCTCAGCAAGGAAGAAACCACTGCTCCAAAACCGCCATAAAAAATGCCAGACTACAGTTTGCAGCTGCACATGGGGACAAAGATCGTACTTTTTGTAGAAATGTCCTCTGGTCTGATGAAACAAAAATAGAACTGTTTGGCCATAATGACCATCGTTATGTTTGGAGGAAAAAGGGGGAGGCTTGCAAGCCAAAGAACACCCGCAGACAAGGCAGGCCCATCACCATAAGCACAAAGAGTCTCAGCTTCCCCAGCTCCCAATGCCGAACACAATTGCCAGTGTACCGAAGCCAATGAGTGGAAAAAAGGTCTGAATTGGGCTGCCTGTGTAAACACAGCCATAGTGGCAATGCATAAGACCAAGATGGCGGACGGAAGACAGGGTGGTGCGGCATGTGCCGCTTCTCATTCGAATGCTGTAATTTTATCTAAACCATCAGGTGTAGGCCGACCCCAGCTAAGCAACTCATGCAAAGGGTTAAAGCGCAATTATGTGTTTTTTCTCCAGTACTCTGCCATGATTGTCAGTTATGTAGCAGAAATGAAAAAGTGTGTGCGAGCAAGGAGGCCTACAAACCTGATTCAGTTACACCAGCTCTATCAGGAGGAATGGGCCAAAATTCACCCAACTTATTGTGGGGAGCTTGTGAAAGGCTACCTGAAACGTTTGACCCAAGTTAAACAATTTAAAGGCAATGCTACCAAATACTAATTGAGTGTATGTAAACTTGTGACCCACTAGGAATGTGATGAAAGAAATAAAAGCTGAAATAAATCATTCTCTCTACTATTATTCTGACATTTCACATTCTTAAAATAAAGTAGTGATCTTAACTGACCTAAGACAGGGAATTTTTACTAGGATTAAATGTCAGGAATTGTGAAAAACTGAGTTGAAATGTATTTGGCTAAGGTGTATGTAAACTTTCGACTTCAACTGTATGTCATGAGCACAGCCAAGCTGAACGCAGTTGGCCACAGATGGGTTGGAGAACACTCTGACTTCCGCTTCGACAGAACAGGCAAAGTCAATGTTGACGCAGACACCCTCTCTCGTCCCCTGGATATCACCAAGTACGTGGCTGAATGCAATGAAGAGCTACCAGGTGAAATGGTCCGTGCAACATGGGAAGGGAGTCAAGCAGCAAAAAGAAAATATGTGGCTTGGATTGCAGCCCTCGACATCTCTGAAGGCATCTCAAGAGAACACCACACCAGCGAACCCCTGTCAACCATCAACCACAAAGAGCTAGAATGGGCCCAGCCATCGGAGAGCTCATGAGGTTGAAAGAGACAAACGATCCCTGACCAGCGATGCAAGATGAGGAGTGAGTGGCTATACCAGGAAATTGTTGATTGAGTGGGGAAAGCTGTGCATCGACGATGAAATCCTGTTCCAGAAGGACAACCAAAGAAGGCCTACTAATCAATTATAAGCACCTCCACAATGACATGATTCATGTAGGAACAGAGAGAGTCCTCAGCCTGGCAAGGGAAGTGTTCTACTGGCCATTCATGAAGAGGGATATAGAAGAGCATGTTACTCGGAGGTGTCCCTGTATCAAACAAAAGCAGCCAGTCACACATGTAAGAGCAGCTATGGGCAGTATCACATCAAGTTCCCCCCTGGAGCTGGTGTCTATTGACTACATGCACCTAGAACCCAGCAGAGGTGGTTTCAAAAACATCCTGGTGGTTCTAGACCACCTCACAAGGTTCGCCCAGGCTTTTCCGGCAAACAACAAGTCCGGAAGAACAGCGGCTGAAAGAATCTTCACCGACATCATACTAGAGGTCTTCATGGATCCATATCTACATGAATAACTGAGACCTGATGCGGGAACCGAGCAGATCCGGATCCAGAATTTTAAATAATGTCACCGGTCTGTGTTGGATCTGATATGATTGTCATGACCTTGGGAATGTGTAATTTTAACTGACTTGTCCGGAAGGATCCATACAGATCGGGACACGACTGCTGCGGTAGAGAGAAATTGTATAATTTATGCTGCTGCTCTTTGCTTTTCACGAGAGTGGCACGTGTAGCATGTTGTTGGGAAATCATAAGTCATGTGGGGCAAAAGTTATGAGATATCTGATCAATGGAGGAAGATGGAATTAAAATGATGGAAAAAAAAGTTAAAGGAGAAGGATAGGCTACAATGACCAAGAGCCAACAGTTAGGTTGCTACTTTAAAGTCTGAGTGGAGTTGTTGTTGTTGTTTGTAACAGTGTAGCCTTAATTAGCCTAACTACTTAGCTAGCTAGCTTCACTAACTTCTCTCGGTTTGATGCAGTCAAAACAGATACTATGTACGTAGTCATATTGGATGATAAATAACCTAGCTATGGCGGCTATTAGTCCACTATAGCGTGAGTCAGCTTGGTTCGTTGCTGTCTCTTCCTCTTTTTTCGTGTCACTCACTCACACTCAAAGTAGCTTACACACAGCACGGTCCCTGCTAGAGCGTCACCTCTTTACCTCTTCTTCCTCACACTTTATCAGCTCCGGTTAGTAAAGTAGCTTAAAAATATACTTTTCTGCTGCTTCTCTCACTCGGATCGGACCGAGTCTAGATCCAACCAGATCTATATGGAACAGATCTAGTTGTCCTCTGGTTCGTTCGGAACAAGTCCCTATATTTAAAAAAAATATTTATGCATATTTGGTCCGGATGGGAAAGCCCCAGGTCAATTTCGCGAAGGCCTCTACTTCGTACAGAGGTTTGGATACCCCTCGAAGTTACACCACAACTAGGGTAGAGAATTTGAGAACAATCTTTTGAACAATCTTTTGCTGCAGCAACTGACAGGAGTGGGTCACTCAAGAACATCACTGTACCACCCTCAGGGAAGCCCAGCTGAGACATTCAACAGAATGTTGAACCCAGTCCTGAGAATGCTTGAGGAGAAGGAGAGGGAAAGAACACCTTCCACAAGTGTTGCATGCATACAACTGCACAAGGCATCAGTCCACGGAATACTCACCCGTCTATATGCTCTACGGTCGCCAACCACACCTGCCAATAGAGATGCTGTTTGGCCTGACAGCTGAAGAGGAGACAAACTCACCCGAAGGCTATCCTGAGAAGTGGACTAAGAGAATGACTGAAGCATACAGAATAGCATCTGAGAACAGCAAGCAGTCAAGTGCAAGGGGAAAAATTTACTATGACCGACAGATGAACGGTGTAGTCCTACACCCAGGTGATCGAGTCCTGAACGAAAGTTTAAAAAAAAAGTAAGGTCCTATGCCAGTTGGGGAATTCCCCCCTCACTACATCCCACCGCCTTTCATGCCTTATTCACCTTCATACTTACCATCTGCACCTTACCACACCTTCATGCCTTACACTTACTCTATACACTGAGTGGACAAAACATTAGGAACACCTTCCTAGTATTGAGTTGCACCCCCTTTTGCCCTCAGAACATCCTCAATTCATCGGGGCATGGACTCTACAAGGTGTCGAAAGTGTTCTACAGGGATGCTGGCCCATCTTGACTCCAGTGCTTCCGACAGCTTTGTCAAGATGGCTTCATGGTGGATCATTCTTGATACACATGGGAAACTGTTGAACATGAGAAACCCAGCACTTTTGCAGTTCTTGACACATTCAAACCGATGTGCCAGGCACCTACTACCATACCCAGTTCAAATTAACTTCAATATTTTGTCTTGTCCGTTCACCCTCTGAATGACACACACACACAATCCATGTCTCAATTGTCTCAAGGCTTAAAAATCCTTATTTAGCCTGTCTCCTCCTCTTCATTGTGTATAGTTTTATTTTGTATTGTTCCCAGAGCACATTAGCAAATGAGACCTTGGTCTTAATGTGTTTTTCCCTGGTTAAAAAAACATGACCCCATTGCATTATATGTTTGCAACAAGATTAAACTATTTGTCATCTTTTTGACTGCATTTTTTGAGTGCAGACCCTCTAAAATAAATCTGGAGTTTCTTTGTCGCAATATATTTTCCATGGTAAGTAGAGTTATATTTGTTTTCACTTGTCCAGGAGCCTACAGTATGTGTTGCACAGACGAGAGCAGTTATTTTATAGCGTAATTGATGTAATTCTCCACTAAAGCCAGCAGGAGGCGGTATAGCATCAGGTTTCAGATAGAGAGGCAGTGTGATTGGGGGAGGGAGAGTCTTGGGAAAAGTCATATGTGTCGAACACTCTCTTCTCATCCTTGAACTTTGTTCTTAACCCTTTCACTCTCTTTTTCTGTTTATCCCTGTCTCTTGCTCTCTCTCTCTCTGACTCTCTATCTCTGACTCTTTAGACTCTCTCTGAATCTCTCTCTTTCGGTCTGTATGACTGTCTGTCTCCCTCTCTCTTTCTCCCTCTCTCACATTCACATGCATAATAGGCTCACCAAACCCAGGAGGTAGTGAAACTCATTAAGTAGTGTTTATGGGTCCAGCCTGCTTGGCACTGGAACCAAGAGCAAAAGAATGAAGAGATTTCAAGATTACAAAAAAAAAAGAAAACATGTCACTTGTTCAGAACGTCCGCCATTTAATCCACAACAGTCTAATCTTAAAAGGCCTGTTTGTTGGATTGTCTCTCAATAGATGTTGGTTTTTCAAGGCCTTACTATGTAAACCAGTGAACCGGTGAATAGAGCCAGTGAAAGAACTGTTTGAACTGGGGTAGTAAGGGACATTAGTGTTATCTTCAGAGGTTTATTGATGTTTCCCATGTCCCTTAAAACCAAAGCCAAACACCCTCACAGAGGAAGTGTCCTGTGGTGGTCCACCACTGGTACTAGTCCTAAGTGAAAAGCAACCCCAGTCACTCACATATAGTTCCCCCCTGCTGTTCGGACTCTGTTCCAGTTCCATCCCCAGCCGTGACAATGACAGGACAGTGACAGAGCGGACTAGGCTGGTTCTGTGTTCTGCTGACAGAAGGGACACATGGAGACAGAGAGGTCCAGAACCTCTGCCCCCTCTGGGAACTGGGCCCAGGGTTCTCTGCAGGGTTCTATCCCCAGGCTTAGAGAGCACTGGACTCCCAGAACTGGTTATGTTTGCATTCTCCAACGTTCTGGAGCTGGCTGCTAGGCTGCAGCCATGGCAACGTGTAGATAGGGCTCTGATCAGAGGATGTATGTTTCCTGAGCCTGCTGAGCCTGGAGTGAACATGACAAACAGAGGGCCTTAACACTATCAGTACACGCACACGTGCACATGCACACGCACACACACACACACCTTAACCTACTTCAGGAGTCACTTCAACCCCACCTCACTTTATCTCAAATGCAGATAAGGTTTTAAAACCTTGTCTGATGAGAAATGTAAGCAGTCTGAGAGGCTGAACCTTCCCATTATGCAGCTTCAGACACTCAATGGTGGCTTGGTAGGCAGAAGAAAATTTAATGTGCAGCAAAGTGCATGAGGCGAGGACTGGTGTATGGGGCAGTACTGAGCGTCTGGCCTGAACAAACGAGAGACCAGACAAATAAGACCCTTCATCCGTTGTCATGGAAACCACAGGGGAACTGAAGGGTTTGGGAAAGTGCGGGTTGTTTTGGTCGCCTAGTGCCCTCTTCTCCCTCTTTCTTCCCCCTCTCCTCTCATCTCTGTCTCTTGCTTCTGTTTGGTGACTGTGAAGGGGACTTGAATGTGACGGTAGCTTGGCAACTCCCCCGGTGGTTGACCATTGTAATGCAGTGAGGGGGCTGGGGAGAAGGCTGAGGAACAATGCTCTTCTTATGAGAGCCCCCTCTCTCAGGCCCAGGCAGAACTAAGTGGGAGGACAAATATTTCAGCTCAGGGAGCCGAGACGGAACACACAGGACAGGGGCAACCAGATGAAAAATCCTCACTGTCAATATCCCCTCTACTGTGAGTGTGTGTGTGAGTGGATGATGGATGAATATGTGTGTCTGTTAGAATGTGTATGTGTGTAGGTGTGTGCATTGTGTGTGGGCAGACGTGGTGGTCTCTTTAACATGACACTGACTTGTTCATGCACTGATGCATGCTTTCCCTCAGCCATGATTTATTTTCCAGTGGAAAACAAGACCACAGACATTGTCTCACTGTTTATTGAGTAGAACTGAATAAAAAATAGACAAAACATCTGATACACAGTCAGTTCCGATAGTAAATACTACCTCAGATACACAATGTTAAATTCAATCCAGACATAATTACAGTATATTCACAATACAAGAGAATACATACCAATTCCCCCAAAAACTATAAATGTTTTTATTTATCGTTTTTTTTACAACATTCATATGATTTGACTGATCTCTTTTTGAGGAAGGAAAGTTATGAGAAGTACAGATTGTATACATGTACAAGGTAATATTGAGGACAATGAAAGTTGTTCATTGGGTCCTGATATCTGAGCAAGTCTAAATGTTCCACTGTTGTGTCACGACAGAATAACACAATATATCAGCATTGTATCGGTCAGATTGTACTCTACACAGATTCACCATTTTTATAGGGATTGGTTAGGTTCTATCTCGACATCTATCAACATATTGACACAAGAGCCATTGTGTGGACTAGTGGTCACATTAAAAGCTTTTAATAATCATGAATAATGTTTATCTGTAGAAGAGATGTGGTGTTAAGATCTGGGCCCGTATCCACACAGTGTCTCAGAGTAGGAGTGCTGATCTAGGATCTGGCCATATAATATTATTCATTATGATCTAAAAGTCAAAACTGATCCAAGATCAGCACTCCTACTCTGAGACGCTTTGTGGATATTGGCCCTGAGCAATGTTAGTAGCTCTGCAGAAGATGCTCAGCAATAGTATGGTTCTTGAGGGGAAACATGTTGAGAAAACCCTGAGCTGCACAGCTAAAATACTACAACACAACAGTGAATTCTTAACACACAAGACAGTTGATTTGCGCCCTATTTCTGGAGAAATCGTAGGAAGACTAAACTGTAGTGGTTGTTACAAGTAATATTTACTCCACGTGTAAACAGTCAGTAACCAGTGGTGATGGGTGTTATGACGTGTGTTTGACGGGTACCATTCTACCACATTTCTTCCCTTGTAGATCACTGTGAGATGGAGTGCAGGCCAGGGGAAAAGAGAGGAGTTAGAGAGAGAACAATTAGCCCACAGACAGAGGATCCCTCAATGGCTCTTTTTGTTGTTAATTTCCACTAATAAAACACAGGAAATTAGAAAACACAACTTGAATCCACACCATAATTCACAGCTAAGAGAATTGTTTGCTTTTTAAAATGTTATTTATCAAACGAGAGTATACTAGTAAAAGAAAGTCAAGAAAAGTTAATGTCAGCGTATTCAGCTCTGGATCTCTCCTAGCATTCAGCTGTGCCACTACAATTGATATGTTGTCTCATGTCATAATGGACTGTCTGTAATGATCTTCATCACTTATCTCACGGCTAGGAGGGATTGAAGACAACCAAAGCCCTAGCCATGAGTATATTCAGTAGTCTGTCTGTAACCACAAGTCTCTCAAAACAAATTGCCTTAAACTCAAGAGGTGTCTTTAAGCAGGAAGTCGCCCGCTGTGCATGATGATGTCCATAGTGCTGTCTACCTTTTATTCTCAAGAGTCTTCTTGGTAAAATAAGTGTCCCTCTAAGGACCAAGCATTATAGAGATAATTTATCTTAATTCAGTGCAATGCCCAGCACAGCCAGTGTGGGAAGAGAGAGGTTGGGGTAAGAGAGCTGGGTTCTTGAGGTCCAAGGGTAGCGTGGGCATTTTGTCCTCCAATGAGGTGACTCCTGGCTAGGCAGTGAGAAGGCAAGGAGAGGGACTCAGCAGGGTGTTCCGATGGCCATGAGAGAGGAGCTGTCTTTGGCCTTGTCATAGAAGATGGCTGGTATGGTTCCAGACACAATATGCAGCTTCTCCTCTTTGGTGGAGGACGGAGAGAGTGATGACGGGGATGAGAGAGAGGAGGCGTAGGTGGAGACTGCTGTGGTGGTAGTGGAGGATGATGATGATGAAGAGGCTCCATTGGGTAGACATTCCTCACAGCAACAACAGCAACAGTCCATGAAGGCTTGGCCCAGAGAATGACACAGACACAGGAACAACACCGGCGTTGCCGAGCAACGGACAAACAACAGGAACTGGCCAATCAGAGCCAGCAGGGCCTCAGTCGTTGTGGAGATGGGGTTGGCGATGTAGGCCAGGGCAATGTTACAGACGTTCTCGGGGAGGTTACACACGGCGTAAACGATGGCCAACGCCACGACTGTAGAACTACACCTACGGTCTCTCTTCAGCTGCTGCTTCTTGGAAGAGGAGGAGGACGACGACAAAGAGGACGAGGAGGAAGGGCGTATTCTTTTTCCTCCTACTACTGTGCTGCTCCCATGTTTCATCCGTGCCTCCTCAGCGACAACGTGTCTCGTCACCAGCTGGCAGGCGAGGGTGAAGAGGAGCGGCAGGCAGAAGTAGCAGCCGAAGTACCACCACATGCGGGCCTCGTGGTAGGTCAGCACCAGCGAGTAGACCGACTCAGGCAGGCTCAAGGTGGGCCTCCGGACACACAGGTCCACCACGTAGCCCCCTGGCTGGACGGAGACCTCCTGGGTGAGCTGCCACAGCAGCAGCTCTGGAGCGGCCAGGACCATGGAGCCGATCCAGACCACAGACAGCTTGGCCAGGATGGACTGGCAGGGCTCCACCCGTGGGGCCTGAGGCTGGGGGCTGGTCGCTGCGTGGAACCGGTCAATGCTCAACGCACACAGGCTGAATGTGGCTACTCCCAGAGAGGTCACCTAGAGAGAAATGGGGAGAGAGGGAGGGGAAAAAGGCAGAGAGGGAAGATGGGGGAGAGAGGGGTGAGGGAAAATAAGGAGAGAAAATAAGAGGACAGTGGAAAGGAGAGAAAGAGACTGAATGGGATTGAGTGACACTGGTTTCAATAGAAGATGCTCATTTGGCAGATCTTGATGCTGATTTTGAGGGTTCTCCAACCCACCAAGAAAAAACTGGGGGAAACACTACTGCTCCAAATAAATGCCCCCTAGGAATATGCAAATGAACCTATTCAGCTGGGTTGAAAAGAGCATATAGAATAGCATTAGAATGTCCCTCTGACCCAGATCCCCTCCTTGAAAAGAGTTCCTAAGAACCTCAGTTAATTACACACACCCCACCAGACAATTAACGTGAGGCGCTAGTTAGCATAACAATAGGCTAACTACCATAACACATAGGCAGCTGGCAGACTGGGGCGATATACACGGGCAGTGGTGCACATAGTGCAATTACAACATATAAAACACACACATTATGGTGATTAAGTACAGTTTGAGTCTGAAAGACATTGGAAATACCCAGACCAAGGGAACAGCCGGAGCAGGGCTTGCACCATCAACCCTGAAAATGCACTCTTCCAGCCCTAATAGCAGAGGCGGCCCCAGTGCACTCACACAGGGACTATATTAAAAAGCTATACAAAAAGTCGGTTATAACCACCATCCTGTCGTCCCTATATGTGTAGGTAAAATCATTTTTATTGCTGCAAAAGTATAACTTGTGTGTATGACTGGTCTACTGTTCTATAATGGGAGAACGAGGAAAGATAGAGGTGTGATGCAGAAATAACGGGACACATACGCGCGACGCAACAGGTGCATCTCTTTGTGCTTGTTAATGCACACTGCCGAAATGCCCTCACGTGCGTGGACGTTCAAGGTTAACTGTTTACCTCCATGTAGGGCACGATCCGACAGGACAGGTCCCCTAGCAACCTTCTCTTGGTGAGCTCGTTGAAGACGACCACGGGCAGACAGAAGAAGAGCACGAGGAAGTCCCAGAATGCCAGACTGGCCAAGATGCAGTTCCACGCGCTCTTCAGGTAATAATTGTGCCAAACAATACACATGAGCGCGAGGTTACCAACGATGCCCATGGCGAATAGGATGAGGGCGATGAGCATCACTGCGTAAGCCCCGTATGAGCTGTTGGTTACCGGGTAGAGCGGGTTGTGGAACAGCACCGAGCCCTTGGAAGAGTTTCCCCGGGATCTGCCGTGCCTGTCCGGGGTGCTGTTGGCCAGGTGTGGGCCCTTGGGCGTTGTGAAGTAGCCGTCCGGTTCATACGGTCTGGGGTGTTGGTAGCTTTGAGGAGACTGCTGATCCTGTTTCCTCGAGCTCCCATCCTTGGCGCCCCGGGGGATTCTCTTTTGGTTGGCGTCTGATTCATGCATCAGGGGTTCGATATATGCCATATCACCTCCAATCTGATTCAGATTCAACTCAGAGTCTGACTCCCCGGTCCCCGTCGTCAGTGCACCTGCAGCCCCGTCCGCCTGCTCAGTCCTCAGCGCTGTGTAACCAGGAACGACATGACGGGGCTCCGCAGCGCTCAGAAAAAGTAGCAACAAAGCAAAAAGAGGAGTCATTTTCAGAGTTGAATTATGTTTGTCTTTTACCTTGATAGAACGCTGAGAGCAATGCAGTTCTATGTTATTCAAGTGTTGCGCTAGTTTAGAATGATAACTCCAGTCTATAAGTCAAATATATCCACAAATAGTTTTAGAAGAGTGTCCAAACTTCAGTCCGCCGGCTGGTTCGTTCTGATGTACAATTTTGAGCTTCTGTCTGGCTCAAACTTGCTTGCCCGTTATTCATTATGTTCTGCAAATAGAAGAGACCACATCTGCCCTCTTGTGGCCTAGATAGACGAGGCAAGGACCTCAAACTGTATTCAGAGCAAACGCATAGTTCAGTTCAATCAAAGCAAGTCAATTCATCTTTATCTGGGAATCCCTATATTGGCAGTGGTGGAAAAAGTACCCTATTGTCATACTTGAGTAAAAGTATAGATACCTTTATATAATGTTACTCAAGTAAACGTGGAAGTCACCCAGTAAAATACTACTTGAGTAAAAGTCTAAAAGTATTTGGTTCTAAATATACTTAAGTATCAAAAGTAAAAGTATAAATCATTTCAAATTCCTTATTAAGCAAAGCAGATGGCACCATTTTCTTGTTTTTTAAATATACGGATAGCTATGGGCACACTCCAACACTCAGACATCATTTATAAAAGATGCATTTGTGGTTAGTGAGTCTGCCAGATCAGAGGCAGTAGGGATGACCAGGGATGTTGTCTTGATAAGTGTGTGAATTGAACCATTTTCCTGTCCTGTTAAGCATTCAAAATCTAACAAGTACTTCTGGGTGTCATGGAAAATGTAGGGAGTACAAAGTAAATTATTTTCTTTAGGAATATAGTGAATTAAAAGTTAAAGTTGCCCAAAATATAAATAGTAAAGTACAGATACTCCAAAAAACTACTTAAGTAGTACTTTAAAGTATTTTTACAACACTACATATTGGCCATATTTCACAGTGACACAGTGTCCGAATAAGGGCCAGATGTATACAGAATGGTGTCGTCTGCATAGAGGTGGATCAGGGAATCACCCGCAGCAAGAGCGACATCGTTGATTTATACAGAGAAAAGAGTCGGCCCGAGAATTGAACCCTGTGGTACCCTCATAGAGACTGCCAGAGGTCCGGACAACAGGCCCTCCGATTTGACACACTGAGCTCTGTCTGAGAAGTATACTGCTTCCATCTGGTGGCCAAAATCTAAATTGCGCCTAACCTGAAATAGGACATAATGACCTCTCTCTTGCATTTCAAAGATGATGGGACAAAAAAAACATGTTTTTTTCTTTGTATTAACTTTTACTAGATCTAATGTGTTATTTTCTCCTACATTAATTTCAAATTTCTACAAAATTCAAAGTGTTTCCTTTCAAATGGTTTCAAGAATATGCATATCCTTGTTTCAGGTTCTGAGCTTCAGGCAGTTAGATTTAGGTATGTCAAATTGAAAGTCCGATCCTTAACAGGCTTTAATGACACCCTAGACTTACTATTTTTTTAAAGGGGTAGATCAGCTTTAATATTGCAGATAGAGTGTACTTTCCATCAATGTAATTGTCTGCATCACTTTGCAATGGTACGCTGTTGGGACCACACAACACATACATACATACATACATACAGTTGAAATTGGAAGTTTACATACACTTGGTTGGAGTCATTAAAAGTCGTTTTGAACCACTCCACAAATGTATTGTTAACAAACTATAGTTTTGGCAAGTCGGTTAGGACATCTACTTTGTGCATGACACAAGTAGTTTTTCCAACAATTGTTTACAGAAAGATTATTTCACAATTGTATCACAATTCCAGTGGGTCAGAAGTTTACATACACTAAGTTGACTGTGCCTTTAAACAGCTTGGAAAATTCCAGAAAATTATGTCATGGCTTTAGAAGCTCCTGATGGGCTAATTTACATAATTTGAGTCAATTGGAGGCGTACCTGTGGACATATTTCAAGGCCTACCTTCAAACTCAGTGCCTCTTTGCTTGACATAATGGGAAAATCAAAAGAAATCAGCCAAGACCTCAGAAAAAGAAATTGTAGACCTCCACATGTCTGGTTCATCCTTGGGAGCAATTTCCAAATGCCTGAAGGTACCATGTTCATCTGTACAACCAATAGTACGCAAGTACACCATGAGACCAAGCAGCCATCATACCGCTCAGGAGGGAGATGTGTTCTGTCTCCCTGAGATGAACGTACTTTGGTGCGAAAAGTGCAAATCAATCCCAGAACAACAGCAAAGGACCTTGTGAAGATGCTGGAGGAAACAGGTACAAAAGTATCTATATCCACATTAAAACAAGTCCTATATCGACATAACCTGAAAGGTTGCTATGGAGGAAGAAACCACTACTCCAAAACCGCCATAAAAAAATCAAGACCACGGTTTGCAACTGCACATGGGGACAAAGATAGTATTTTGGGGAGAAATGTCCTCTGGTCTGATGAAACAAAAATAGAACTGTTTGGCCATAATGACCATCATTATGTTTGGAGGAAAAAGGGGGAGGCTTTCTTAAAATAATGTGGTGATCCTAACTGACTTAAAACAGGGAATTTTTACTAGGATTAAGTGTCAGGAATTGTGAAAAACTGAATTTAAATGTATTTGGCTAAAGTTTATGTAAACTTCAAATGTATCGTTTTGAAAATATATATTTCCTTTATTACCCTCCAACCCTACCCCCCCTCCCCCATTTGGAGAAACTAGTGAACAACAACGCTTAGACCTGTATTTCCAGTTTATACATGCTATATACATTTTATGGACACAGTCTATTTTACAATAGTTATTATTATTTATTTTTTACTCCTGTCCTTCCTCTACCCTCAACCAGCTCGGCATTCAACACCATAGTACCCTCCAAGCTCGTCATCAAGCTCGAGACCCTGGGTCTCGACCCCGCCCTGTGCAACTGGGTACTGGACTTCCTGACGGGCCGCCCCCAGGTGGTGAGGGTAGGCAACAACATCTCCTCCCCGCTGATCCTCAACACTGGGGCCCCACAAGTGTGCGTTCTGAGCCCTCTCCTGTACTCCCTGTTCACCCACGACTGCGTGGCCACGCACGCCTCCAACTCAATCATCAAGTTTGCGGATGACACAACAGTGGTAGGCTTGATTACCAACAACGACGAGACGGCCTACAGGGAGGAGGTGAGGGCCCTCGGAGTGTGGTGTCAGGAAAATAACCTCACACTCAACGTCAACAAAACTAAGGAGATGATTGTGGACTTCAGGAAACAGCAGAGGGAACACCCCCCTATCCACATCGATGGAACAGTAGTGGAGAGGGTAGCAAGTTTTAAGTTCCTCGGCATACACATCACAGACAAACTGAATTGGTCCACTCACACAGACAGCATTGTGAAGAAGGCGCAGCAGCGCCTCTTCAACCTCAGGAGGCTGAAGAAATTCGGCTTGTCACCAAAAGCACTCACAAACTTCTACAGATGTACAATCGAGAGCATCCTGGCGGGCTGTATCACCGCCTGGTACGGCAACTGCTCCGCCCTCAACCCTAAGGCTCTCCAGAGGGTAGTGAGGTCTGCACAACGCATCACCGGGGGCAAACTACCTGCCCTCCAGGACACCTACACCACCCGATGTCACAGGAAGGCCATAAAGATCATCAAGGACATCAACCACCCGAGCCACTGCCTGTTCACCCCGCTATCATCCAGAAGGCGAGGTCAGTACAGGTGCATCAAAGCTGGGACCGAGAGACTGAAAAACAGCTTCTATCTCAAGGCCATCAGACTGTTAAACAGCCACCACTAACACTGAGTGGCTGCTGCCAACACACTGACACTGACTCAACTCCAGCCACTTTAATAATGGGAATTGATGGGAAATGATGTAAATATATCACTAGCCACTTTAAACAATGCTACCTTATATAATGTTACTTACCCTACATTATTCATCTCATATGCATACGTATATACTGTACTCTATATCATCTACTGCATCTTTATGTAATACATGTATCACTAGCCACTTTAACTATGCCACTTTGTTTACATACTCATCTCATATGTATATACTGTACTCGATACCATCTACTGTATCTTGCCTATGCTGCTCTGTACCATCACTCATTCATATATCCTTATGTACATATTCTTTATCCCCTTACACTGTGTACAAGACAGTAGTTTTGGAATTGTTAGTTAGATTACTTGTTATTACTGCATTGTCGGAACTAGAAGCACAAGCATTTCGCTACACTCGCATTAACATCTGCTAACCATGTGTATGTGACAAATAAAATTGGATTTGATTTGATTTGATTTGATTCGATTTGAACCTCTCCCATCCATTTCTGATTTAAATTTGCCGTATCTTTCAAACTGTGCTCTTTCAAAAAAGTTCTTAACCTATATATGTTTTATGAGACATTAGTTACATTAGTTATCTTGTTGTTATTAGTTGTTATTATTCCCAACCTTCAGCTCCATTCAACTCCTCCCATCAATCTCTTAACACCATCCATTGTCACGACTTCCGCCGAAGTCGGTTCCTCTCCTTGTTCGCGCGGCGGTCGACGTCACTGGTCTTCTAACCATCACCGCTCCACCTTTCATTTTCCATCTGTTTTGTCTTGTTTTCCCGCACATCTGGTTGACATTCTATCATCAATCTACGTGTATATTACCCTCTGTTCCCCCCATGTCTGTGTGTGTAATTGTTAGTTTCATTTGGGGGCAGCAGGGTAGCCTAGTGGTTAGAGCGTTGGACTAGTAACCCCCGAGCTGACAAGGTACAAATCTGTCGTTCTGCCCCTGAACAGGCAGTTAACCCACTGTTCCTAGGCCGTCATTGAAAATAAGAATTTGTTCTTAACTGACTTGCCTAGTAATTAAAAAAAAAAAAAATATTGTGTGATGCGTCAGGCTGTTTTTTTCCTGGTATTGTTTAATCCCGTGGTAAAAAAAAACACGTCCTGTTAAGAACTCTTTTTTAAATTTATTGTATTTATTTTTTATATGTATTGACTTTCAATGTTCATTATTTTATGTGACCAGTGAGCTATTTTCACTTTTGCCTTTGGCTGGTGTGTTGTGATGCTGTTGCGTCCGACTTTTGCTTCAGCCAATTAAAGTGTGCCTGTTCACTCATCTCTGCTCTCCTGCACCTGACTCCAGTTGACCAGTTGCACACACAATCTGACAGAATTACATACCACCATGGAGTTAGCAGGACCAGGTACCCTGATTATAGGGGTAGAGGAGCGTATCAGAGAACACACGGCGATGCTACAACATCTCGGCGTCGCGATGGACTGCGTTGTCCAGACCATGGACCGCTGGGAGAGACAGAGAGTCCCCCCAGCGCCTCCACCAGCACAACAGGGGTTACCACTACTCGTCCCTCCTGTACCCGGTCCCAGTGGGATGCGTCTCGCCCTTCCCAGGGAGTATGATGGGACGGCGGCATGGTGCCAGGGTTTCCTACTACAGCTGGACCTATACCTGGCCACCGTTTACCCGGCTCCTTTGGGAGAGGGTGTCCGCCCTTGTCTCGTGCCTTTCCGGTAGAGCTCTGGAGTGGGCTGACGCCGTGTGGGGAGAAGGAGATGCAGCGTTGGACGACTTCGGTAAGTTCACCTGAGGCAGGGGACGAGGAGTGCCCAGGAGTTTGCCCTGGAATTTCGTACCCTGGCCGCAGGAGCGGGCTGGAACGACAGGGCCCTCATCGACCACTACCACTGCAGCCTGCGCAAGGATGTCTGTCGGGTGTTGGCCTGCAGGGATACCACCCTTACCTTCAACCAGCTGGTGGACCTGTCCATTCGGTTGGATAACCTGCTGGTCACCCGCGGACATCCAGAGAGGGCTCTGTCGGTTCCCTCCCCCAGCACCACTGTACTGGTGCCTATGGAGCTGGGAGGTACTGCGCCCAGGGAGGCCGGAGGGGGGGCTTTCACGTGCACCATCTTTGGCCGCAGAGGTCACACTGCCGGTCGGTGCCGGGTTGGCTCCTCTGGGAGTCGAGGTGGCAGACAGGGCACTTTAGCGTCACCTCAGGTGAGTCGGCACCATTCTCACCCAGAGCCCTCGGTTGCCCTCATGTTTCCTGAGTTTTCCCTGCATTCCCAGCATAAGGTGCTCGTCGATTCAGGTGTGGTTGGGAATTTATAGACAGAGCATTCGCTCATAGGTTAGGATCCCCATTGTTCCAGTGGCTGTGCCCTTCCCAGTTCACGCGTTTGACAGTCGACCATTGGGGTCGGGGTGGATCAGGGAGGCCACCGCTCCCCAGGGCATGATGACGCAGAGGGGTCATAAGGAGAGAATCAGTCTCTTTCTCATTGACTCTCTTGCGTTTCCCGTGGTGCTTGGCCTACCCTGGTTAGCCTGTCATGGGGTGGTCGCACGGGGTGGTCGCGGGAGTGCTCGGGGAGGTGTTTAGGGGTTTCCGTTAGGGCGACTACGGTGGAAAGTCCAGACCAGGTTTTCACCGTGTGCATTCCCCCCAAATATGCCGATTTGGCTCTCGACCTTCTCCAAAAAGAAGGCGACTCAATTACCACCCCATCGACGGGGGGATTGTGCGATAAATCTCCTGGTAGACGCCACATTTCCCAGGAGTCACGTGTATCCCCTGTCACAGGCGGAGACGGCGGCTATGGAAACATATGTCTCCAAATCCCTGCGTCAGGGGTACATTCGGTCCTTCACCCGCCTCCTCAAGTTTATTTTTTGTGAAGAAGAAGGAGGGAGGTCTGCGCCCGTGTATTGACTATCGAGGCCTGAACCAGATAACTGTGAGGCACAGTTACCCGCAACTGCTCATCGCCACAGCGACTGAGTCAATGCACGGGCGTGCTTCTACACTAAACTAGATCTCAAGAGCGCTTACAACCTGTTGCGTATCCAGGAGTGAGACGAGTGGATATTGAATAATCATTCCATGTTTTTTTTGTTGCAAGGGTTCCAAGAGCAAGGCGCTGTGTGAAAGATGCCTTTGGAGAGTGTTCAGATCCCGTCCTGACCGCAACGGCTCTTCACAACTTCCTGATTGCAGAAGAGCGTAAAACAGGTGTACTCACCTCCAGAGTTAGACAGGGAGGAAGTGGGGAGTGGAGTGGTGGTGCCTGGCCAGTAGCGCTACAGAGTCCATTCTGGATATAAGGGGAGGTTCCAGCAATAACTACGCCAGTGAAACCAAGAATGTCAGAGACGAGAAGAAAGACTACTTCAACTTGCCGGATGGTGCAGTCAGCTGGCAGTGGAAACTTTTCCAATAATCATTGTCACATTAACACCATCTTGCTGTAACCCTAATTATTTCAGAAACTATTATGTCAACGTTTGCATTATTTTTATAATTTTTTACTTATCATCATAAAAAATGTAAGTATAGTGTAATGAGTCAGAACTGTAGGTTAATCGACTTTATAATTTATTAATGTATGCACAATAAATACATGAACACAAATAAACATTTAATTCATAATTTCAATATCTCTCCTCTCTCAATTCTCACACACTACTTAAATATTGAAAAAGATACTTTAGCAGCAATTGCTGGATATCCATTGGGATGGACTCCTTCTGGAGGTCTGGGGTGTCTTTCCATCGGGACTTGACCCACTGTGTGCTTGGTCCATTGCACTGCAGAGGGTCTTCTGGGCTCTTTGTGCGTTTTATCATCTTCCTGAAAGGCAAAACAAATTATGTTTGTGTAAAATAAAGATTTTTCCAAAGGTATCTTATAACAGTAGTTTAAACACATGATTTACAGTGCATTCGGGAAAGTATTCAGACCCCTTGACCTTTTCCACATTTTGTTGCGTTACAGCCTTATTCTAAAATAGATTAAATAGTTTTTTCCCTCATCAATCTAGACACAATATCCCATAATGACAAAGCAAAAACAGGTTTGTAGAAATTTTTGCAAATGTAAAAAAAATAAAAATAACTTAAATATTACATTTACTTAAGTATTTAAACCCTTTACTCAGTACTTTGTTGAAGTCCCTTTGGCAGTGATTACAGCCTTGAGTCTTCTTAGGTATGACGCTACAAGCTTGGCACACCTGTATTTGGGGAGTTTCTCCCATTCTTCTCTGCAGATCCTATTAGGCTCTGTCAGGTTGGATGGGGAGCGTTGCTGCACACCTATTTTCAGGTCTCTCTCTCTTGATGTTCGATTGGGTTCAAGTACGGGCTCTGGCTGGGCCACTCAAGGACATTCAGAGACTTGTCCCGAAGCCACTCCTGCGTTGTCTTGGCTGTGTGCTTAGGATCATTGTCCTGTTGGAAGGTGAACCTTCACCCGAGTCTGAGGTCCTGATTGCTCTGGAGCAGGTTTTCATCAAAGATCTGCTCCACTCATCTTTCCCTTGATCCTGACTAGTCTCCCAGTCCCTGTCCCTGTCAGGTTTCCTCTAGACGTGCCAGGTTTCCTCTGAGTCCTTTATGTGACTTTAGGCAAACTCTAAGCTGGCTGTCATGTGCCTTTTACTGAGGCGTGTATAAATGTGCAAAAATAATAAAAAAAATGTTTTGTTGCTTTGTCATTGTGGGTTATTGTGTGTAGATTGATGAGGATATTTTTTTATTGAATCAATTTTAGAATAAGGCTGTAACGTGAACAAAATGTGGAAAAAGGAAAGGGGTCTGAATACTTTCTGAATGCACTGTAAATCAGTGTTTCTCAATACATTCCTAGAGGACTTCAAGTGTCGGATTTAATATGTTGTGGTTAAACTGCCATGTCCGTTTGCGATATTATAACAACAAAGACCTTTAAACAAAGAAACACCATTTTATTTACCCTTGGACATCATTGTACATCATTGCACACTTGATAGAACAGAAGATTTCATACATTTTTTTTTTGTTTTAACCACAATGCTGGATGCTCATCTCCTCCGTTTGAGTAACAAAACAATAAGAAATTAGCATGGGGCAACCAGTGATACTGTTTCACCTTTCGCAGATCTCAGCTTTAATGAAATAAGGAATTAGAATGTTCAGCTGTTTGGTTATTTGTTGAATTCTGTTTTGGACTTTGGAGGTCCCCTTGGAATGGTTTGAGAGAAACTGGTGTAAACTTTTTTTAATTTTTTACAAGAAACACTTACCGGTCTTGTAGTTGGAGATGAAGGTGTGGCCACATTGTTTTAGCTTTACCATGGTCTAAATATGTCCCCCGGGAAGTCCAGCTGGATGAAGTGTACCCATCTAAGGGTGTAAGCAGCATCAGCCTCTGCCCCTGACAGCCAGGAGACCTCCACCTTCTTGACCTGCTTGCTGCACATTAATCCTATGATGCGGAATTTGTCCTTTATATCTGCAGCTGTTGTGAAGAAAAAGAACAAATAGAATTATATTACTTTATTATCCAGACAAGACAGAAATGTAACAAAATGTGGAAACAGTCAAGGGGTCTGAATACTTTCCGAAGGCACTGTATGTTACTGTATGAGACTTGGGTTAAACCATGGCCGCATGTCAACACATCTCAACATCTGGATCTGGCTAACCAGGCCGTGGTAAGGGGTAAACTGTTGCGAGCATAGCTAGCTATCTTCATAAGAAGCCTGTTTTGTGCCGTTTTGGTTGCTTTGATTAAATACAACACTAACAATGTGTTACAGTGTCAAGGTTGTGCGCTACTGGTGAAGAAGTCAGGTGCAGGAGAGCAGAGAGTTGTGAACAGGCGCACACTTTATTTAGGCAGAGGCAATAAAACAGACAGACGCGACTACGTCAAAACCTCCAGCCAAAGGTAAAAATTGCAAGGCGAAACTGTCACGAAAATAAGCAAATGTTTAACAATGAAACATCCTTCGTGAAATACCTCGGAATACAGGTGAAAAACTAGCCTGGCGCGTAACATGAAACACGTAACAAAAACAATTCCACACACAGACATGGGGGGGGGGGGGCAGAGGAATAAATACATGCAGTGTGATTAGGGAATGTAAACCAGGTGTGCAGGAAACAAGACAAAACAAATGGAACAATGGAAAAATGGAGCGGCGATGGCTAGAAAGCCGGTGACGTTGCCCGCTGAACGCCGCCCGAACAAGGAGAGGAGCCGACTTCAGCGGATGTCGTGACATACAGTTTTTCTTAGTTTTAGTTATCCCAAGAGTTTACATTGCAGTTGACAAGCAGCTAAGTTAGTTTTTAAATTGTATTTTATTTTGACCTATTCTAGCTAGCTAGCTAATGTTACCCCATATCCTACATTCCACTAATTAGTGTTGCGAGTGATCAAAGTATGACTGTCATGTACTGTCATGTTGTCTTGTCTCTGTCCTTTCCCTTCACCCTGTCTCCCTCTGCTGGTCGTGTTAGGTTACCTTTTCTCCCCCGCTTTCCCCCAGCTGTCCCTTGTCTCCTCTAACTACCCATTCACCCCGTTCCCCACCTGTTCCCTTTTTCCCTCTGATTAGGTCCCTATATCTCTCTCTGTTTCTGCTCCTGTCCTTGTCGGATTCTTGTTTGTTTGTGTCATTCATGCCTGAACCAGACTGCCGTCATGTTTGCTGTAACCTTGTCCTGTCCTGTCGGAATCTGCCGGTCCATCTGAGCCTACCTATGTTTGGTAATTAAAGAAGCTCTGTTTAAGTTGATTCGCTTTTGGGTCCTCATTCACGCACCGTAACAGAAGAATCCGACCAAGAATGGACCCAGCGACTTCGGATCCTCTCCACTCAGCCGTCGAGATCCAGGGAGCGATGCTAGGCAGACACAAGCAGGAATTGTCTGCTGCTCGACATGCCGTTGAGACCCTGGCCACCCAAGTCTCCAACCTCACAGAACAGGTTCACCATCTCCGCCTCGATCCACCGGCCACTTCCAGGGCTTTCGAATCTCCGGAGCCCAGAATCAATAACCCGCCGTGTTACTCTGGGGAGCCCACTGAATGCCGCTCGTTCCTCACCCAGTGTGATATTGTGTTTTCTCTCCAGCCCAACACTTACTCCAGGAGCACTGCTCGTGTCGCCTACGTCATATCTCTCCTTATTGGACGGGCTCGTGAGTGGGGCACGGCAATCTGGGAGGCAAGGGCTGAGTGTACTAACCAGTATCAAGACTTTAAGGAGGAGATGATACGGGTTTTTGATCGATCTGTTTTTGGGGAGGAGGCTTCCAGGGCCCTGTCTTCCCTATGTCAAGGCAATCGATCCATAACAGACTACTCTATTGAGTTTCGCACTCTTGCTGTCTCCAGTGGCTGGAACGAGCCGGCCTTGCTCGCTCGTCTTCTGGAGGGTTTCCGCGCAGAGGTAAAGGATGAGATTCTCTCCCGGGAGGTTCCTTCCAGCGTGGATTCCTTGATTGAACTCGCTATTCGCATTGAGCGACGGGTTGATCTTCGTCACCGAGCTCGTGGAAAGGAGCTCGCGCTCTCCGTCGCCTCCCTCTCCGCATCACTACCATCTTCCTCTGCCGGCTCGGGTGCTGAGCCCATGCAGCTGGGAGGTATCCGCATCTCGACTAAGGAGAGGGAACGGAGAATCACCAACCGCCTCTGTCTCTATTGCGGTGCCGCTGGTCATTTTGTCACTTCATGTCCAGTAAAAGGCCAGAGCTCGTCAGTAAGCGGAGGGCTACTGGTGAGCGCTACTACTCCTGTCTCTCCTTCAAGATCCTGCACTACCTTGTCGGTCCATCTACGCTGGACCGGTTCGTCAGCTTCCTGCAGTGCCTTAATAGACTCTGGGGCGGAGGGCTGTTTTATGGACGAGACCTGGGCTCGGGAACATGACATTCCTCTCAGACAGTTAAAGGAGCCCACGGCCTTGTTCGCCCTGGATGGTAGTCCTCTCCCCAGGATTCAGCGTGAGACGCTACCTTTAACCCTCACTGTTTCTGGTAATCATAGTGAAACCATTTCTTTTTTAATTTTTCGTTCACCTTTTACACCTGTTGTTTTGGGCCATCCCTGGCTAGTTTGTCATAATCCTTCCATTAATTGGTCTAGTAATTCTATCCTCTCCTGGAACGTCTCTTGTCATGTGAAATGTTTAATGTCTGCTATCCCTCCTGTTTCCTCTGTCTCTTCTTCACAGGAGGAGCCTGGTGATTTGACAGGGGTGCCGGAGGAATATCACGATCTGCGCACGGTGTTCAGTCGGTCCAGGGCCACCTCTCTTCCTCCACACCGGTCGTATGATTGTAGTATTGATCTCCTTCCGGGAACCACCCCCCCCCGGGGTAGACTATACTCTCTGTCGGCTCCCGAACGTAAGGCTCTCGAGGATTATTTGTCTGTAGCTCTTGACGCCGGTACCATAGTCCCCTCCTCCTCTCCCGCCGGAGCGGGGTTTTTTTTTGTCAAGAAGAAGGACGGGTCTCTGCGCCCCTGCATAGATTATCGAGGGCTGAATGACATAACAGTGAAGAATCGTTATCCGCTTCCTCTTATGTCTTCAGCCTTCGAGATCCTGCAGGGAGCCAGGTTTTTCACTAAGTTGGACCTTCGTAACGCTTACCATCTCGTGCGCATCAGGGAGGGGGACGAGTGGAAGACGGCGTTTAACACTCCGTTAGGGCACTTTGAATACCGGGTTCTTCCTTTCGGCCTCGCTAACGCTCCAGCTGTCTTTCAGGCATTAGTCAATGATGTCCTGAGAGACATGCTGAACATCTTTGTTTTCGTTTACCTTGACGATATCCTGATTTTTTCACCGTCACTCCAGATTCATGTTCAGCACGTTCGACGTGTCCTCCAGCGCCTTTTAGAGAATTGTCTTTTTGTGAAGGCTGAGAAGTGCACTTTTCATGCCTCCTCCGTCACATTTCTCGGTTCTGTTATTTCCGCTGAAGGCATTAAGATGGATCCCGCTAAGGTCCAAGCTGTCATTGATTGGCCCGTCCCTAAGTCACGCGTCGAGCTGCAGCGCTTTCTCGGCTTCGCGAACTTCTATCGTCGTTTCATCCGTAATTTCGGTCAGGTGGCAGCTCCTCTCACAGCCCTTACTTCTGTCAAGACGTGCTTTAAGTGGTCCGTTTCCGCCCAGGGAGCTTTTGATCTCCTCAAGAATCGTTTTACATCCGCTCCTATCCTTGTTACACCTGACGTCTCTAGACAGTTCGTTGTCGAGGTTGACGCGTCAGAGGTGGGAGTGGGAGCCATCCTTTCTCAGCGCTCCCTCTCTGACGACAAGGTCCACCCATGCGCGTATTTTTCTCATCGCCTGTCGCCGTCGGAACGTAACTATGATGTGGGTAACCGCGAACTGCTCGCCATCCGGTTAGCCCTAGGCGAATGGCGACAGTGGTTGGAGGGGGCGACCGTTCCTTTTGTCGTTTGGACTGACCATAGGAACCTTGAGTACATCCGTTCTGCCAAACGACTTAATGCGCGTCAGGCGCGTTGGGCGCTGTTTTTCGCTCGTTTCGAGTTCGTGATTTCTTATCGTCCGGGCTCTAAGAACACCAAGCCTGATGCTTTGTCTCGTCTCTTCAGTTCTTCAGTAGCCTCCACTGACCCCGAGGGGATTCTCCCTGAGGGGCGTGTTGTCGGGTTGACTGTCTGGGGAATTGAGAGGCAGGTAAAGCAAGCACTCACTCAAACTCCGTCGCCGCGCGCTTGTCCTAGGAACCTTCTTTTCGTTCCCGTTCCTACTCGTCTGGCCGTTCTTCAGTGGGCTCACTCTGCCAAGTTAGCCGGCCACCCTGGCGTTCGGGGTACGCTTGCTTCCATTCGCCAGCGTTTCTGGTGGCCCACCCGGGAGCATGACACGCGTCGTTTCGTGGCTGCTTGTTCGGTCTGCGCGCAGACTAAGTCCGGTAACTCTCCTCCTGCCGGCCGTCTCAGGCCGCTTCCTATTCCCTCTCGACCGTGGTCTCACATCGCCTTAGATTTTGTCACCGGACTGCCTTCGTCAGCGGGGAAGACTGTTATTCTTACGGTTGTCGATAGGTTCTCTAAGGCGGCTCATTTCATTCCCCTTGCTAAGCTTCCTTCTGCTAAAGAGACGGCACAAATCATCATCGAGAATGTTTTCAGAATTCATGGCCTTCCGTCAGACGTCGTTTCGGACAGAGGTCCGCAATTCACGTCTCAATTTTGGAGGGAGTTTTGCCGTTTGATTGGGGCTTCCGTCAGTCTCTCTTCCGGCTTTCACCCCCAGTCTAACGGTCAAGCAGAACGGGCCAATCAGACTATTGGTCGCATCTTACGCAGTCTTTCTTTTCGCAACCCTGCGTCTTGGTCAGAACAGCTCCCCTGGGCAGAATACGCCCACAACTCGCTTCCTTCGTCTGCGACCGGGCTATCTCCTTTTCAGAGTAGCCTCGGGTACCAGCCTCCGTTGTTCTCATCTCAGTTCGCCGAGTCCAGCGTCCCCTCCGCTCAGGCTTTTGTCCAACGTTGCGAGCGCACCTGGAAGAGGGTCAGGTCTGCACTTTGCCGTTATAGGGCGCAGACTGTGAGAGCTGCTAATAAGCGTAGAACGAAGAGCCCTAGATATTGTCGCGGTCAGAGAGTTTGGCTCTCCACTCAGAACCTTCCCCTTAAGACGGCTTCTCGCAAGTTGACCCCGCGGTTCATTGGTCCATTCCGTATCTCTCAGGTCATTAATCCTGTCGCAGTGCGACTTCTTCTTCCGCGATATCTTCGTCGCGTCCACCCGGTCTTCCATGTCTCCTGTGTTAAGCCCGTTCTTCGCGCCCCCGCTCGTCTTCCCCCCCCCCCCCCCCCCATCCTTGTCGAGGGCGCACCTATCTACAGGGTCCGTAAAATCTTGGACATGCGTCCTCGGGGCCGTGGTCATCAGTACCTAGTTGACTGGGAGGGGTACGGTCCTGAGGAGAGGAGTTGGGTTCCCTCTCGGGACGTGCTGGACCGTGCGCTGATTGATGATTTCCTCCGTTGCCGCCAGGTTTCCTCCTCGAGTGCGCCAGGAGGCGCTCGGTGAGTGGGGGGGTACTGTCATGTACTGTCATGTTGTCTTGTCTCTGTCCTTTCCCTTCACCCTGTCTCCCTCTGCTGGTCGTGTTAGGTTACCTTTTCTCCCCCGCTTTCCCCCAGCTGTCCCTTGTCTCCTCTAACTACCCATTCACCCCGTTCCCCACCTGTTCCCTTTTTCCCTCTGATTAGGTCCCTATATCTCTCTCTGTTTCTGCTCCTGTCCTTGTCGGATTCTTGTTTGTTTGTGTCATTCATGCCTGAACCAGACTGCCGTCATGTTTGCTGTAACCTTGTCCTGTCCTGTCGGAATCTGCCGGTCCATCTGAGCCTACCTATGTTTGGTAATTAAAGAAGCTCTGTTTAAGTTGATTCGCTTTTGGGTCCTCATTCACGCACCGTAACAATGACAGACAGTTAAAACTTACTGTTGACAGTGATGGTACAGTGGCATCGCGCCACATTGATCATGTGTAATATCAAAGACTACTCCTTTCTTAGAATAGTTAGTTAATATGACTGCTTAGTGATCGCTACTGTATCTTGCTCCTTCTGCCAGGCAGCAGATAGCCTGTTTTACGTTGCTATTGGCTGGAAGGGAGTTAGATTTACATTGTTCTTCTACTTTTCCTGGTTGGTAAAGTACCAGGATGTTGTTGAGAGCAGTTTTGAATCTGAATTTAGAAGTTACATTTCGAAACTGAATTTGAAATCTAAGAAATGTAATATATGGATCTTTGTTATACTTGAAATGATAGTGCATTCAGTTTCTGTGTATCAAGTTTACAAACTATCTACCATACTGAATTTCAATATTAAATTAAATTGAAATAGAATTTTAAAATGGAATGCAATATTCATTCAATTCAGTTTCAAATCAAGTTAAATTTAATACATATTAGGCACACATCAAAGCTGCAGGCTAAAGTTAAATCTAGACTTGGTTTCCTCTATCGTAATGCTCCTCTTTCACCCCAGCTGCCAAACTAACCCTGACTCAGATGACCATCCTACCCATGCTAGATTACGGAGACATCATTTATAGATCGGCAGGTAAGGGTGCTCTTGAGCGGCTACATGTTCTTTACCATTCAGCCATCAGATTTGCCACCAATGCTCCTTATAGGACACATCACTGCAATCTATACTCCTCTGTAAACTGGTCATCTCTATATACCCATCGCAAGACCCACCGGTTGATGCTTATTTATAAAACCCTCTTAGGCCTCACTCCCCCCTATCTGAGATATCTACTGCAGACCTCATCCTCCACAGACAACATCCATTCTGCCAGTCACATTCTGTTGAAGGTCCCCAAAGCACACACATCCCTGTTCTCAATCTCTTCATTCAAAGACTCAATCATGGACACTCTTACTGACAGTTTTGGCTGCTTTGCGTGATGTATTGTTGTCTATACCTTCTTGCCCTTTGTGCTTTTGTCTGTGCTGTCTTGTCATGACTATCATTAATGTGTTTGACTGTTATTTTATAAAATAATGACATACCACGTTCAATTATTAAGCAATTCGTTTAATCATATAGCAATCAAGTAGTAATCTGGGGCACCACCGGGAAAAGTTATTTAACGAGTTACTATCTCCCGACTAAACTCTAAGGATATAAATATCTCTTACATCAGTCACAGTCAATTCATTAATTCTTATTTACCATATCAGTCTCATTCTGAATGTTGCAAAATTCTTTGATATCTGCACGAACTCTGGCAAAAATGATGAGTCAGCGATATACAAATGGACTTAATTATTTATTTACTAACTAACTAAAAAGTCACACAGAATTACTTAAACACACAAACAGGATAGCTTACACATTGATTACTACACAAGGCAATGAAAGTCCCTAGTGGACTAAACCGTTATGAAGGCTTCTTACACAAAATGGCAGATTCAAAAGAGTGGGAAAGGAGGAGACAAAGGAATTCCACTATCGTACATACAGCTGATAACTAGGCTCATGGAAATGTGAATACTTTGTACATGAACAGCCGCTCCTTCGAATGAATTGCAATGTACATTTTTACGTGTGTATGTCTTTGCTGTCTCTCTGTTGAAAACACTCGATCCATCTACGGGGAGTAATTTGACAGAAAGTCTCTGGTTGTGTAAGTCTCTGGTTGTCATCCAGAGATCACCATGTCCTTAGTTGTAGTAGGTTGGTCTCGGTGTGTCTGTTAGAACAGATCTTCCAGATGTAATGTTCGTTAGAATGGCTCTTTCAAGGTACCACCTGGTGGTTCTCAGTCGAGTTCACTAAACTAATGTACTTAAACAGCTGCAGACTGAATGTTCCTGTGTAGTCTTCTCCTCGAGAGAGAGTTTCCAACCATTTCGTACCTTCCAGCTCACGCTGTCAGTCACGCAGGTCTAATGTAGAGCTACAACAATTTTACACGCCCATAGCAACCCGGCAATGTACTGATCTTTAGAGATTTAAATTCCTACCATTTCAACATGCAACCGCGCTCCACATTTTTCTGGTCTGATGTGAATTCTAACCATTCAACACCGTCCAGCTGCGTGGTCAGATATGTTTTATTTATTTTTTAAGGGGTGGATCAGCTTTAATATTACTGATAGATTGTTGCTTACATCGATGTAATTGTCTGCATCATTTCCAATCCCCCATATATTTTTTGGGTAAATAAAAATATATCCATATACATACATGCAGTTGAAGTTGGAAGTTTACATACACCTTAGCCAAATACATTTAAACTCAGTTTTTCACAATTCCTGACAATTCCTAGTAAAAAAAAACGCTGTTTTAGGTCAGTTAGGATCACCACTTTATTTTAAGAATGTGAAATGTCAGAATAATAGTAGAAAGAATGATTTATTTCAGCTTTTATTTCTTTCTTCGCATTCCCACTGGGTCAGAAGTTTACATACACTCAATTAGTATTTGGTAGCGTTGCCTTTAAATTGTTTTACTTGTGTCAAACGTTTCAGGTATCCTGCCACAAGCTTCCCACAATAAGTTGGGTGAATTTTTGCCCATTCCTCCTGACAGAGCTGGTGTAACTGAGTCACGTTTGTAGGCCTCCTTGCTCGCACATGCTTTTTCAACACATTTTCGATACGATTGAGGTCAGGGATTTGTGATGGCCACTCCAATACCTTGACTTTGTTGTCCTTAAGCCATTTTGCTATAACTTTGGAAGTGTGCTTGGGGTCATTGTCCACTTGGAAGACTCATTTGAAACCAAGCTTTAACTTCCTGACTGATGTTTTGAGATGTTGCTTCAATATATCCTCATAATTTCCCTTCCTCATGAAGCCATCTATTTTGTGAAGGGCACCAGTCCCCCCTGCAGCAAAGCACCCCCACAGCATGATGCTGCCACCCCCATGCTTCACGGTTGGGATGGTGTTCCTCGGCTTGCAATAGTATGCAAGTATAAACACCATGGGACCACGCAGCCGTCATACCGCTCAGGAAGGAGATGCATTCTGTCTCCTGGAGATGAACGTACTTTGGTGCAAAAAGTGCAAATCAATCCCAGACCAACAGCAAAGGACCCTGTGAAAATGTTGGAGGAATCAGGTACAAAAGTATCTATATCCACAGTAAAACGAGTCCTATATCGACAAAACCTGAAAGGCTGCTCAGCAAGGAAGAAGCCACTACTCCAAAACCACCATAAAAAAGCCAGACCACGGTTTGCAACTGCACATGGAGACAAAGATCGTACTTTTTGTAGAAATGTCCTCTGGTCTGATGAAACAAAATTATAGCTGTTTGGCCATAATGACCATCGTTATGTTTGGAGGAAAAAGGGGGAGGCTTGCAAGCCGAAGAACACCATCCCAACCGTGAAGCACTTGGGTGGCGGTATCATGTTGTGGGGGTGCTTTGCTGCAGAAGGGACTGGTGCACTTCACAAAATAGATGGAATCAGTATGAACATAAATTATCTAATGACTGCCTCCTCGCAGCAAAATCTGCAGAGCTGGGAAAATTGTATATACAGTGGGGCAAAAAAGTATTTAGTCAGCCACCAATTGTGCAAGTTCTCCCACGTAAAAATGGGAGAGGCCTGTAATTTTCATCATAGGTACACTTCAATTATGACAGACAAAATGAGAAAAAAAATCCAGAAAATCACATTGTAGGATTTTTAATGAATTTATTTGCAAATTATGGAGGAAAATAAGTATTTGGTCACCTACAAACAAGCAAGATTTCTGGCTCTCACAGACCTGTAACTTTTTCTTTAAGAGGCTCCTCTGTCCTCCACTCGTTACCTGTAATAATGGCACCTGTTTGAACTTGTTATCAGTATAAAAGACACCTGTCCACAACCTCAAACAGTCACACTCCAAACTCCACTATGGCCAAGACCAAAGAGCTGTCAAAGGACACCAGAAACAAAATTGTAGACCTGCACCAGGCTGGGAAGACTGAATCTGCAATAGGTAAGCAGCTTGGTTTGAAGAAATCAACTGTGGGAGCAATTATTAGGAAATGGAAGATATACAAGACCACTGATAATCTCCCTCGATCTGGGGCTCCACGCAAGATCTCACCCCGTGGCATCAAAATTATCACAAAAACAGTGAGCAAAAATCCCAGAACCACACGGGGTGACCTAGTGAATGACCTGCAGAGAGCTGGGACCAAAGTAACAAAGCCTATCATCAGTAACACACTACGCCGCCAGGGACTCAAATCCTGTAGTGCCAGACGTGTCCCCCTGCTTAAGCCAGTACATGTCCAGGCCCGTCTGAAGTTTGCTAGAGAGCATTTGGATAATCCAGAAGAAGATTGGGAGAATGTCATATGGTCAGATGAAACCAAAATATAACTTTTTGGTAAAAACTCAACTCGTCGTGTTTGGAGGACAAAGAATGCTGAGTTGCAGCCAAAGAACACCACACCTACTGTGAAGCATGGGGGTGGAAACATCATGCTTTGGGGCTGTTTTTCTGCAAAAGGACCAGGACGACTGATCCGTGTAAAGGAAAGAATGAATGGGGCCATGTATCGTGAGATTTTGAGTGAAAATCTCCTTCCATCAGCAAGGGCATTGAAGATGAAACGTGGCTGGGTCTTTCAGCATGACAATGATCCCAAACACACCGCCCGGGCAACGAAGGAGTGGCTTTGTAAGAAGCATTTCAAGGTCCTGGAGTGGCCTAGCCAGTCTCCAGATCTCAACCCCATAGAAAATCTTTGGAGGGAGTTGAAAGTCCATGTTGCCCAGCAACAGCCCCAAAACATCACTGCTCTAGAGGAGATCTGCATGGAAGAATGGGCCAAAATACCAGCAACAGTGTGTGAAAACCTTGTGAAGACTTACAGAAAACGTTTGACCTCTGTCATTGCCAACAAAGGGTATATAACAAAGTATTGAGATAAACTTTTGTTATTGACCAAATACTTATTTTCCACCATAATTTGCAAATAAATTCATAAAAAATCCTACAATGTGATTTTCTGGATTTGTTTCTTCTTATTTTGTCTGTCATAGTTGAAGTGTACCAATGATGAAAATTACAGGCCTCTCTCGTCTTTTTAAGTGGGGTAACTAAATGCTTTTTTGCCCCACTGTATGTAACATTCTATTGGTTGCAAGAATTTTGGATAATCATTTAAATTGAAAAAATTTGAATCCGGCGTTGTTTTGCGTGTCAATTCAAAAACCATGTGCCATGAAATCGGTACATCAAAATTCTCTTCCCAACTATTTTGCCATTTATATGGCACAGCTGTCAAATTTTTGGTCCTTAAATGAAATTCGGATGCGTTTTTATATATCACAATTTTCTTATACCATTTATGTTCTTTAAAACCTGTTAGTGATCCCTTCGCGCGCCAATTCTTTTCGCGGGATCGATTTGACAACATCCAGTGAAATTGCAGAGCGCCAAATTCAAACTACAGAAATATCAATATTCAAGATTCACGAAAATATAAGTGTAATACATCAAAATAAAGCTTAACTTCTTGTTAATTCAGCCGTAGTGTCAAATTTCAAAAAAGCTTTACGATGAAGGCAGACCATGCGATTATCTGAGGACAGCGCCCCGCATACAAACACATGAAAATAATTTTCAACCAGGCAGGTGGCGACTCAAAAGTCAGAAATAACGATATATTAAATGCCTTACCTTTGAAGATCTTCTTTTTGCAATCCCAAATGTCTGTGACACAATGAATGGTCGTTTTGTTTGATAAATTCCTTCTTTATATCCCCAAAATGTCAATTTATTTGGCGCGTTTGATTCAGAAATACACCGGTTCCAACTCGCCCAACGACTACAAAGTATCTAATAAGTTACCTGTAAACTTGGTCCAAACATTTCAAACAACGTTCCTAATCCATCCTCAGGTATCCGAAAATGTAAATAATTGATCAAATTTAAGACGGGATAAACTGTTTCCAATACCGGATAAAAAAGAATGTGAAGCGGGTTCCAGTTCACGTGCACCAAACAGTAGAGTCCACCTGGAGTGACACTTACAAAGAACAGCCATACTTCTTCATTTCTCAAAATAAAAATATTGAACAATTTCTAAAGACATCTAGTGGAAGCCATAGGACCTGCAACCAGGTTCCTATTAAATAGGGCTTCCCATTGAAAACCATTGGGAAATACTATGACCTCAATTTATTTTTCCCTGAATGGTTTGCCCTCTGGGTTTTGCCTGGCAAATCAGTTCTGTTATACTCACAGACATTATTTTATCAGTTTTAGAAACGTTAGAGTGTTTTCTATCTAAATCTACCAATTATATGCATATCCTAGCTTCGGGACCTGAGTAACAGGCAGTTTACTTTGGGCACGCTTTTCATCCGGACATGAAAATACTGCCCTCTATCCCTAAAAAGTTTTAATGCAGGGCCGACGTACAAGTTCCTTACTTTTTCCCTCTTCTACTTGCCTCTTCCATTTTTGTGGTAATGCTGCAATTAGTTGGTTGTAATTTTGGGTAGAGCAGACATTTCCTTATGTCTATGTTAGCTGCATGTGTGACATCTCCACCAGTCCTATTTATGATATCATTTACAAAAATTATACTGTTTTTTAAACATTTTATCGAAAAAAGATTTTAAAATGAATTTATATATTTCAGTTTAACCACAATATTTGTTGTATTACTTGTTCTGTCTTTTCAGGTGGATTAAACTGAAATTGTAACCAACTTTCTAAGGCTTGTTTAAAAAATTACGATATATTAGAGATTATTTCATTTTCAAATAACCGAAAGTAAGCAGTTAAAATCTGAGTAAAGGGAAAAAGGCCATTCTTGAACATGGAGTGACACATTCTTACAGATTTACTAGAGAACGATTTCGGATTTAAGTATAATTTTTGTATGACTGATGCCTTTAGCGAGAGGTCTAATGCTTTAATATTTAATATTTTCTGCCCTCCAAATTTATATTTGTTATATAAATAGGCCCTTTTAATTTTGTCTGGCTTGTCATTCCAAATAAAATTGAATATTTTTTGTTCATATAATTTAAAAAGGTCACTCACTAGGTGTAGGCAAAACCATAAGGAAATAGGTAAACTGATATTTTTTATTTATTTCTTTATCCGTTATTTTACCAGGTAAGTTGACTGAGAACACGTTGTCATTTGCAGCAATGATCTGGGGAATAGTTACAGGGGAGAAGAGGGGGATGAATGAGCCAATTGTAAAGAGAAAAAGTTATGACTAAAGCCAATGAGCCAATTGTAAAGAGTAAAGATATGACTAAAGAGTTAATCATGGTGATTTTTTTCCACAAATAGATAGGTATTTTCCTTTCTATGGTAGCAAGATCTTATATATATTTGCTAACTTACGATAAAAATTTATTGGAGTGAGATCAGTTCGGGATTCCTTTCGGGATTTGTATACCGAGTATGTCCTCATCACCGTCATACCATTTTATTGATAAACTACACGGGAATGTAATATAGTACACACCATAATTTGATTTTAATCCAGAGAGGTTAGCAAAAGTATCTAGATCCTCTATGAGGCTGTGGAGGGATTATACTTGTGATTTTAAAAGAAAACATGAATCATCAGTTATTACACCTTTGTTTTTAAGCCATAGATTTCTAATCCCTTAATATTATTGTTGGATCTAATTTTAACAGCCAACATAATAATAAATATATATGCCGATAGTGGACAACCTTGTTTTACTCCTCTTGACAGTTTAAAACTTTGAAATATTCTAGGCATTTATATATAAACTCCAGTCGTTCTTTATCAAAAGCCTTTTCAAAATCAGCTATGAAAACCAGGCCTGGTTTAACTCAATATTTCATAGTATTCTATTGTTTCCAGTACTTGTCTTATAAAATCTTGAATGTATCGTCCATGTAAAAAACCTGTCTGATTAGGATGAATAATATTCTGAAAATACCTTTTTAATTCTATGCGCCAAGCATTTAGCTAGAATTTTTGCATCACAACACTGAAGTGTAAGAGGCCTCCAATTTTTTTAATGGACTGGATCTTTATATATACCAGTTGGATCATGTTTCAGTAATAATGAAATCAGACCCTAGACCCAGACCCTGTTGCGTGTCCGATAATCTACCGTTTATAGGGGTGGTAGGGTAGCCTAGTGGTTAGAGCGTTGGACTAGTAACCGGAAGGTTGCAAGTTCAAACCCCCGAGCTGACAAGGTACAAATTTGTCATTCTGCCCCTGAACAGGCAGTTAAACCACTGTTTAGGCCATCATTGAAAATAAGAATTTGTTCTTAACTGACTTGCCTAAATCAATCAAATTTATTTTATATAGCCCTTCGTACATCAGCTGATATCTCAAAGTGCTGTACAGAAACCCAGCCTAAAACCCCAAACAGCAAGCAATGCAGGTGAAGAAGCACGGTGGCTAGGAAAAACTCCCTAGAAAGGCCAAAACCTAGGAAGAAACCTAGAGAGGAACCAGGCTATGTGGGGTGGCCAGTCCTCTTCTGGCTGTGCCGGGTGGAGATTATAACAAAACATGGTCAAGATGTTCAAATGTTCATAAATGACCAGCATGGTCGAATAATAATAAGGCAGAATAGTTGAAACTGGAGCAGCAGCACAGTCAGGTGGACTGGGGACAGCAAGGAGTCATCATGTCAGGTATTCCTGGGGCATGGTCCTAGGGCTCAGGTCCTCCGAGAGAGAGAAAGAAAGAGAGAATTAGAGAGAGCATATGTGGGATGGCCAGTCCTCTTCTGGCTGTGCCGGGTGGAGATTATAACAGAACATGGCCAAGATGTTCAAATGTTCATAAATGATCAGCATGGTCGAATAATAATAAGGCAGAACAGTTGAAACTGGAGCAGCAGCACAGCCAGGTGGACTGGGGACAGCAAGGAGTCATCATGTCAGGTAGTCCTGGGGCATGGTCCTACGGCTCAGGTCCTCCGAGAGAGAGAAAGAGAGAAGGAGAGAATTAGAGAACGCACACTTAGATTCACACAGGACACCGAATAGGACAGGAGAAGTACTCCAGATATAACAAACTGACCCTAGCCCCCCGACACATAAACTACTGCAGCATAAATACTGGAGGCTGAGACAGGAGGGGTCAGGAGACACTGTGGCCCACTCCGAGGACACCCCCGGACAGGGCCAAACAGGAAGGATATAACCCCACCCACTTTGCCAAAGCACAGCCCCCACACCACTAGAGGGATATCTTCAACCACCAACTTACCATCCTGAGACAAGGCTGAGTATAGCCCACAAAGACCTCCGCCACGGCACAACTTAAGGGGGGGGGGGGGCGCCAACCCAGACAGGATGACCACATCAGTGACTCAACCCACTCAGGTGACGCACCCCCTCCAGGGACGGCATGAGAGAGCCCCAGTAAAGCCAGTGACTCAGCCCCTGTAATAGGGTTAGAGGCAGAGAATCCCAGTGGAAAGAGGGGAACCGGCCAGGCAGAGACAGCAAGGGTGGTTCGTTGCTCCAGAGCCTTTCCGTTCACCCTCCCACTCCTGGGCCAGACTACACTCAATCATATGACCCACTGAAGAGATGAGTCTTCAGTAGAGACTTAAAGGTTGAGACCGAGTTTGCGTCTCTGACATGGGTAGGCAGACCGTTCCATAAAAATGGAGCTCTATAGGAGAAAGCCCTGCCTCCAGCTGTTTGCTTAAAAATTCTAGGGACAATTAGGAGGCCTGCGTCTTGTGACCGTAGCGTACGTGTAGGTATGTACGGCAGGACCAAATCAGAGAGATAGATAGGAGCAAGCCCATGTAATGCTTTGTAGGTTAGCAGTAAAACCTTGAAATCTAAATAAATAAATATAGCAGTGGTTAAAACATGACTCTGAGTATATTAACAAAAGTTTGGTATACTTCCACTGGTATGCCAGTGTTCCTCTTCTTGGCCATGGTCATATGATATGTTAATTATTCATGGCTTTTTTTTGCACTCTGGCAGAAGGGGCGTTCCATGACACCGACATAATGTCTGTACTGACGTGGGTGTGGTCACTGACTGGTTAAGACTTTATATGAAAAACAACGTTACATTACGTCTTCTCGCAAATCATTTCACATTTAATGTTATAAGTTCCACAACATTTAGATGTGAATCTGATAACTGGGATGTATACATTTGTAAATGTACAGTTATTTAGTTATACCATCCTTCATGATATCACAAAACAACAACTGTTGGACATGGTTATTCTTTAAATACCCACAGACCTTTCCCAATGTTTGGATTACAGAAATATTGTTTCATTATCAAGCCTTTTGATGTTGTAGTTTTGGTGGGAGGAATCTCCTTGTAACAAAATGTTTCTTTCCCCTCCATCCTGCAGAGCCCAAAGGCAGAGTTTCTACAAGGTATTTACAACCGTCATAAAATGGCCAACTTCACCACTCTCGGTAGAGAGAGGGCGCTGTAGAGCGGACTCACTGTAACCTGATCCTTCGGATCAATATGCCCAATATTGTTTGTACCCTGTTTTGTGCTGCTACCATGTTGTGCTGCTGCCATGTTGTGTTGCTACCATGTTGTTGTCATGTTGTGTTGCTACCATTCTGTGTTGTCATGTGTTGCTGCCCTGCTATGTTGTTGTCTTAGGTCTCTCTTTATGTAGTGTTGTGTTGTATCTCTTGTCATGATGTGTGTTTTGTCCTATATTTTTATTTATTTATTTTATTTTGCATCCCAACCTCCATCCCCGCAGGAGGCCTTTTGGTAGGCCATCATTGTAAATAAGAATTTGTTCTTAACTGACTTGTCTAGTGAAATAAAGGTTAAATAAATAAAAATAAAAATAAATACAATTACGAATTCAAAACTTATTTAATGAAAATTCTAAATGATACAATTTTAATTCAATATCCATACACATTAAAAATTACAAAATTCAAATACATTTTCTGTTGGTACTGAAATAGCTCAATACTGAAATAGCTCCATTCTACACACAAACCTACCTCCGTCTCCCCCACCCCTACACCCACACATTTTCCCACACATACTCTATGTCATGGCAGGATTGTGTAAGTCTGGATAATTTGAGTGACTGATCCCCTGTAGCTATATTTACCAGCTCTGTGATCGAAGTATAACCTGCATACAGCTGCAGGTGGAGGTAGAAGGGCGGGGCTGCTATTTGTAGAGTTAAGAGTCCCTGACCCTGAGATATTCTTAGCCTTAGCTAGCGACGTTAGATGATGGTATGACATGTGTAAGGTGTGTTATGGTTTGGCAAGGATTGATAGTATGGAGTTAATGAGTGTGACTCAACTCTCAATGTGCCTCAAGCTGTTCCTGTTTATGTTAGAATGTCAAACCTGGAGGGGTTTGAGATGTTGGTATCGTAACTTCAGGCAACATCTAGGATTTCCCCCCTTTACATAAAATATTACTTTAAACAAAGCTTTTCCATTGTCTCAACATGAACATGAACATGATTCCATCTGTGATGTACTGATGATAATTGTAGTCTCGATAGGATTCAAGGAAAATAACACATTCTCAAAATAACACTGTGAGTTGAGAGTTACATAAATGCTTATCTTTAAAATACATGAATGATTAACTATTTTAATCAACAAGTAGTATGCCTTGGAAAAGTAAGCCTTGTCTGAACCATAATGGCCCATAGGGGCAGGAGTAGGGCTTTTTGTCAGCCGGTTATTGTGAGGCAAAATTTTCCAGTCTCATGGTAATTAACAATGAATTAACATAAACACATTTAGCATCTCCAGTCATCCATGCATACAAGCCGCTGATGCACGCCTTTGGAACAATTCAAAAATAATAACGCAACATGTAACATGTTGGTCCCATGTTTCAAGACCTGAAATAAAGATCCCAGAAATTACACAGGTGCACCTTGTGCTGGGGACAATAAAAGGCCATTAGAAAATGTGCAGTTTTGTCACACAACACAATGCCACAGATATCTCAAGGTTTGAGGGAGCGTAAACTTGTCATGCTTACTGCAGGAATTTCCAGCAGAGCTTTTGCCAGAGTATTGAATGTTCATTTCTCTACCATGGCAGAATTTGTTTAATTTTGGAGTATAGACTAGACCAATTATGTACCATTGACATCTTAAATCATTTTTTAATGGTTTTCTGCCGTGCATAATATGCGATAGGCTGTGTATTGTAAAAGGGCACAATTATTAATTTAATTCAGTTTTTTTTGGTTAAAGAGACAATAGAGCCCTAAGTAGCATGCCATTAGTAACGTGATGGTCATTAACGAGTTGGGTAACTCCAACAACTGGTTGCAGATGACGTGGATGTGGATTAAGGCAGCCCCCTGCACCTCTCTGATTCAGAGGGGTTGGGTTAAATGCGGAATACACATTTCGGTTGAATGCATTCAGTTGTGCAGCTGAGTAGGTATTCCCCCCACCCTTATTTGAAACCAGCCCGTCACCTGTTATGTAATTACACAATACGGCCACATAGAGGCAGTGTAATATGCTGTCTCCTTCTCCCTCTAATTCCATCTCTATGTCTCTCTGGGTTCAACTAAGGATACTTGCCGACTACTTAGGTATGACAAAGATATTCATGGTCTTTCCTCACTCAACATTTATAGTTTTATTATAGTTATGGCAGATGACGTCCAAACGTTGAATATTTTCTGTATGCAATAATTTCATTAAAAAAAAACCTCTCACTATTGCACTACTGCACTGGAAGAAATATAGCCACCACCGTAACTTTTATTATGAAAGGGAGCTTATTGTAGATGTTATTTTTGGTATCACTGTTCTGGCCACTGTTTAATTCCCAATTAATCAAACCATAGAAAAGAAGGCAGCAGCTTCTATCAGGAGGCAGGAGAGAGAGCCTAAAGATAACCCTGACAGACTTGTCTTTGGTCCATGTTAGGCCTTTGTGTGTGTGTGTGTGTGTGTGTGTGTGTGTGTGTGTGTGTGTGTGTGTGTGTGTGTGTGTGTGTGTGTGCGTGCGTTCGTGCAGGTTTGTTATTAAGAGAAATCAGTACAAAGAATAATGCCTTTGTTCAACACTCCTCCTTTGACCCCCTCCGTTGGTTTGTTGCACCTATTGTCTTTCACTTTCTCCAAAGCTGACAGAACTGGATTCTCTGGTTCTTGCCAAACCCTTATCTGTCTGTTTAAACACACATCTCTTGGCCCCCTACAGTACGAGCTCTCGCAGTCTAACGTCAGAATAGGACATTCATCCATGTTTCTCAAACGCCGAATTTCAAAGTTGTCAAAACGTCACATTTCAAAGTGTTTAAGGTAAAATTTAGTCATTATCTTCACATTTTTAAGGTTAGGGTTAAGTTTAGGCCTTAACTCCAAATTCTTAAGGATAGGCATTATCTCCAAAGGGTTAAGGTAAGGGTTAAGGTTTGGGATACGCTTAAAACCAAAATATCAACAACAACAAAAATGATCACTGGATTTGAACATGCAATCTTTGGAACCACAAGCAGATGCTTACGCCCATCCCCACCCACAATGCACTAGCAAAACTGAAACCTAATGGCCGGTTTCAACTCCAAATCCCGACGTCGTCAGACATGGATGGACGTTGAATACTGACTCGTATCACGGGTGAACCGCCTGCTGTCCCATGATGCAGCAAATATCATAATGGTGTTTTAATCAACTAAGAGGAATCTACCTGGGGACTGACCTAAATACCTTTCATCACTATCTAGGGACTGACCTAAATACCTTTTATCATTATCTGGCCACAGAAGACAGAGGCATTTTATCTGAATCTAATTAGCATAATGCAAAAATACCCATAAAAATCTGCCAATTTACGCTAGAGATATCCGTTTTTTTGCATTGCCATGACCTCGTCCCCAGTGAAAGTTGCGCCCCTGTCTCAAATTACAGACTGCACGCTGTTCAGAGGTGCTAAGTACCCATACCCGGCAAACACTATTGGTGAGTCTGAGCCTTTAGTGTCTTTACTTTGTCACATCAATGCTGATAGGCTCGTAAACATGGTTGACAGATGGTGCTGAAAGTGATGTTGGAGGGCCAGAATTGAGAACAATGAAACTGATTCCCTGCCATTCCATCTTGGAAATCAACTAAACTGAATTCCAAAGCAAATCATGTTGAATTGAGAATTGAGCTGACCTGAGATGTCTGGAAGCTGATTGGCTGCTTCTTTAGATAATCAGAGCTTACCTGACTTGAAACAGGTCCATGTTAACTGTAAACAAGCAATTTGTCTCTCGCCAAACCAGTCTTTACACCAAATCTATTCCTGACATGTTGCTCATCCTTTGACTGGAACAGGCAGGAGGCCACATACTGGAAAGATGCTTTACATGATTGCTGTTATGGTAAAAATGTGTGTGTTTGTGTGTGCGTGTGATATTGCTCTCATTCCTATTCCCTGGCATATCTACCAGCCAAGTCTTTGCTGTGGCCACGAAAAAGCATCACATGATGAACTGTACCTTTCACAACATTGTAACACTTTGTATAGACCTCTGTCATAGAAAATTATTTTCTATCCAAATTCTGACTGCAAAATGGCTGTGCTTTAGAGAGGACATAAGCAGAAGTAGTCTGAACCATTTGACTATTAATGCAAATAAAAGACTGTTGAAATACACACACACACATACACACACACACACACACACACACACACACACACACACACACACACACACACACACACACACACACACACACACACACACACACACACACACACACACACACACACACACACAGCCTACTCACGCACTCCTGTGAATGAACAATGACAAGCACAGTCTTGTCACTCAGATTAAATATTTGTGTGTGCCTGAGTGCATGCATAAGTGAGTGTGTGTTTGTGCACGTGTATGTGTGTGTGTGCGTGTATGTGTGCTCGTGAGTGCATGTGAGTGCGTGAGAGAGTTAACTGTGGGCAGCCTGTCAGGTTTGGTTGATTACAGCGTTGGTATCAGCGTGTCGTTCTCTACAGAGCCTTGGAATCAGAGCAGCCACATCTCTGGAGCCCTGTTGTTGCTCTGGAGTGACTGGAATGGAGAAAATCTGACCTCTCTGAAATGAAAATGGATTGCCGTCCAAAATATATTTTACCAAAACCCTCTCCAAATCTCTTGAAAAAAACACATTTAGCAAGTGACCCTCCCCTATACCCTGAACATAGGGGGGAGGGGGGGGGGGGTCAAAATCAAAAGTAACAGTCGGTATCTGGTGTTGCCACCAGCTGCATTAAGTACTGCAGTGCATCTCCTCCTCATAGACTGCACCAGATTTGCCAGTTCTTGCTGTGAGATGTTACCCCACTCTTCCACCAAGGCACCTGCAAGTTCCCGGACATTTCTGGGGGGAATGGCCCTAGCCCTCACCCTCCGATCCAACAGGTCCCAGACGTGCTAACTGGGATTAAGATTCGCGCTCTTCGCTGGCCATGGCAGAACACTGACTTTCCTGTCTTTCAGGAAATCACGCACAGAACGAGCAGTATGGCTGATGGCATTCTTATGCTGGAGGGTCATGTCAGCATGAGCCTGCAGGAAGGGTACCACATGAGGGAGGAGGATGTCTTCCCTGTAACGCACAGCGTTCAGATTGCCTGTAATGACAACAAGCTCAGTCCGATGATGCTGTGACACACCGCCCCAGACCATGACGGACCCTCCACCTCCAAATCGATCCCGCTCCAGAGTACAGGCCTCGGTGTAATGCTCCTTCCTTTCGATGATAAACGCGAATCCGACCATCACCCCTGGTTAGACAAAACCGCGACTCGTCAGTGAAGAGCACTTTTTGCCAGTCCTGTCTGGTCCAGCGACGGTGGGTTTGTGCCCATAGGCTACGATGTTGCCAGTGATGTCTGGTGAAGACCTTCCTTACAACAGGCCTACAAGCCCTCAGTCCAGCCTCTCAGCCTATTGCGGACAGTCTGAGCACTGATGGAGGGATTGTGCGTTCCTGGTGTAACTCAGGCAGTTGTTGCCATGCTGTACCTGTCCCCCAGGTGTGATGTTCGGATGTACCATGTTGTTGCACATGGTCTGCCACAGCGAGGATGATCAGCTGTCGGTCCTGTCTCCCTGTAGCGCTGTCTTAGGCGTCTCACAGTACGGACATTGCAATTTATTGCCCTGGCCACATCTTCAGTCCTCATGCCTCCTTGCAGTCCTCACGCAAATGAGCAGGGACCCTGGGCATCTTTCTTTTTATTGTTTTCAGAGTCAGTAGAAAGGCCTCTTTAGTGTCCTAAGTTTTCATAACTGTGACCTTAATTGTAAGCTGTTAGTGTTTTAACGACCCTTCCACAGGTGGCTGTTCATTAATTGTTCATGGTTCATTGAACAAGCATGGGAAACAGTGTTTTAACCCTTTACAATGAAGATCTGTGAAGTTATTTGGATTTTCATGAATTATCTTTGAAAGACAGGGTCCTGAAAAAGGGACGTTTATTTTTTTGCTGAGTTTAGTACGAACTGGCCATGACTGACCGAGCAGACTCGGACTGGCTCCTGTCGTAGCTGAATCAGAATTAGTTGGGTAACATAGATAAATAAGATGTTTAATTTACTTTCATAATATGCTTATGTAAGATACTTGTCATTAGAATGTCTCTTTTTCACTGCCTGCAGTTGCATTTTTCCTTTATTCTCTAGGGAAAGTCACTTGGGGCCCAGAGAGGGGAGAGGTCAGAATGGAACACTGTCTTCATACGTGAATGTATCTTTTAAACCATGTGATGGGGAGATGTTGTGGAAAATTGCAAGATTATGTTACAGTGCTTGTATTGCATTAGAATGGTTGTTTTATTCGACATAATATAATCTGTCGAATATTATGTGTGTGTGTTCCACTGAGGATGGGCCTCTATGAGATAGCACTGACAGAGGAGATTTACGATGTCTTTGGCCAATAAAGCCTAAAGAGTATTCCAGATAGTGAGGTAATGTTTTGGTACTATGAAGTACCAGGAACGAGATTAGAATCTCGTTTTAGAGACCAAACTGAACGATAATTTATAGCTAATTCTATCTGGCTATGGGATAATCCTCTCTCAAGTAAAAAGCCCTTTGTGAAGTTTCTGAGATCTGTGGTTCGTCATGTGAGTTGAGAGGGGTGTATCTTGGCTATAAAAGATACTAGAATTATTTTGTAAGCACTCTCAGAATTAATTTATAGACACTGAATTGATCTGAGAGTCAAAGGGCTATGGTGAAGCTCATATAATTAAAGATGAAGTTTAAAATATAACTCTGACTTGTGTGTGGTTTGTAAACTCATTTAGTAATACAGGAAATTACCACGACACCCCGGAACGCTGTCTCCCTGCAGGGAGCCACCATTGAAAAACATGAGGAGCTACTTCAGAACCTTACGGAAGGTCTCCATATGCTGGCGGGACGCCATGACCAGGGTTTCAAAACGTTACTGGAGCAATTCCGTGGACTGTCTATCAGGCAGTATGCCACAACGGAGACCTCCTGGACTCTCCGTAATCCCCCTGCCAGTGATGATTTTGTACAATCTACCCCATCTTCCCGAGAACCCTGCTTACCTCCTCCTGAGCGCTATGTTGGGGACCCTGGAACCTGCCGGGCGTTTCATTCCCAGTGCTCCGTCATCTTTAAGCTGCAGCCCTCCTCATTCCCTTTGGACCGTTCAAGAATAGCGTATCTTATAAAGCTATTGTCTGGTAGGGTGCTCTCCTGGGCTACGGAGTTTTGGGAGCAACAATCTGCCATTTGCCTTCGTTTGGAGGAGGAGAGGAAGGTATTCGATTCTCCAGTGTCCAGGAGAGAGGCAGCCCAAAAGCTACTTTGAAGAACCCCGTAGTGGGCAGACTACATGGTAGACATTCACACATTGGCCGCCGAGAGTGCCTGGAACCTGTAGTCTCTGTTCGATACTTTTCCTCTTGGACTATCAGAGACAAGCTTGCAGCTCGGGAGTTACCTCTAGACATCAACTCCCTGATAGCCTTAACTATAAGGATCGGTGGACGTCTACGGAGGGAGAGGTCTGTTTTTGGCCCCACTCGTTCATACACGGCTCCTTGCTCGCCCGAATAACCCCCGAATCGCCGACGCCTGCATTTCCGAAGGGATCCAGTCACCTGAGTTCTCTCGGGAATCGTCGGGAATGGGTGACTCGTTTTCTACTGTGCCTATGCAATGGTGCAGAGCTAGATTGTCGCCTCAGGAACCATTACATAGGCTTAACTCCAACAGTTTCCTTTATTGTGCTGCTGCAGGGCATTACAAATCCACTTGTCCAGTAAAGGACCAGACTCATCAGTTAGGTACGAGTACTATGGTGGGCCATACTGGGAGTTTACTCATACTCCCTTCCATGTTATCTTGCTGTGCAGTGACCGGTCTAAATCGCTCCGGGTGCTAATTGACTCGGGGGTTGATGAGAGTTTTGAGAGTTTTTCGGGGTTGATGAGAGTTTTATGCTCTAATCTGGTATTGGAGCTGGGTATCTCCACACAACTCCTCTCCGTTTCAGAGCTCTGGATGGATGCACCATTGGCAGGGTCACTCATAATACGATGTCCATTAACCTGCATGTGTCGGGCAATCACAGTGAGTGAGTCCATACAGCTTCTTCTCATTGAATCTCCCCATGTTCCTGTTGTTTTGGGATTTTCATGGCTCCAGAGGCACAGCCCCGTTATTGACTGGACAACTGCTTCTATCTACATTGTCAACATTTTTGAATGAAGGGAAAATTACAAAGACAGAATATGAGTATATGAAAGTTGACTGCCCAACCACACCTGTCATTTGCGCTCTAACCGAAATTCACAAGAGCATGACACCAATTATATCAAGCAGGCCCATTGTGAGTAGTAATGGATCTCTGACAGAGAACATCTCTACCTTTGTAGACCATTTTGTGAAACCCTGTGAAATCTCCCTCCCCACGTATACTAGACACTATTGATTTCATAAATTTAAAAAAAATCTGTGGACCATATACTTGAAGATTCTATTCTGTGTACTTTTGATGTTATCAGTCTATATACTAACATCCCCCATCAGGGTGGCCTAGAGGCCCTCCAGTTCTACCTCAATGAGCGTCCCCCTAATGCTCTACCCAACACCAATTGTATTGTGGACTTGGCTGAACTGGTACTAACCTCCAACTATTTTATCTTCAGAGGAGACTTCTTCCGCCAAACCAAAAGGACAGCGATGGGGAGCACTATGGTTCCTAATTATACTAACCTAGGTATGTTTTAAAACAGGTGGAGCTGAATCCAGAATTTAGCCCTTTTCTCTCCAATATTTTCCCAATTCTGAGATATTTGGTGACATTTTCCTGATCTATACAGGCACCCAGGAAGAACTTTTGGAATTCCATGCTTATCTAAGCTATGAATGAACACCTTCACTTCACCATTAACTATGACCTATCACAAATCAGTTTTTTTGATGTGATGGTTATTACGGACAAATCATCCCTCTCTATGGATCTCTGTAGGAAACCTACTGACAGGAATACCCTCCTTAGAGGTGATAGCTTTCATCCACCTCCACTTATTAAAAGTCTCTGAAACAGACCACGGACCTCACACAAAGATTTAAGGAAAGGGGGTACAAAGACAATTGGGTAAAACATGCCAATGAGCATTTTGAAGGACAGTTGGAAAGAAGAAAAATAGAAAAAGCAGAACATGTCCCATCATGCTTTGCAAAATACTCACCATCGGGGAAGGCATTTAAGAACATTATCAGGAAGAACTGGTACATTATTGATATTGACCCACAATTTAAACCTATTTTTAAATATATCCCACGTATGGCTATTAAAATACTTCCAAACATGAGAGATATTGTGGTTAAATCTGATTACCAACCAGAGAAAAGGGAAACGTTTTTGGACAAGGTTCCGGAGGTTAATTACAAATGTGGCCAATGTGCTCAATGCAGCTTTACGTACAAATGCAACTTATTTACACCCCCCCCCCCCCCCCCACACACAGGACAAAGATTTAAGATCAAGGGCCTGATTACTTGCATATCCACCAATGTAATTTACATGTTGAAATGTCCCTGTGGTCTGTCATACATAGGGAAAACCCGTAGTAGGCTTAAGACACGGATCAGTGAGCACCGCAGCAATATACGGACAGGTGAGACAAAAAATCTGTCTGCTGCTCATTTTGTACAAGCTGGACATCCTATTAGTTCTCTGAGATATATTGGGATAGAGATGGTCTAGATGTCATGCAGGGGAGGGGACATTGAGAGGAAACGTCTTCAAATGGAATCTTTCTGTATCCACAGGCTGAACACACTGTCTCCTCTTAGCCTTAACGAGGAGTTTGACTTAATTTTTTTGTGACTAGGGGGCAGTATTTTCATTTTTGGAAAAATAATGTTCCCGTAGTAAACGGGATATTTTGTCAGGACAAGATGCTAGAATATGCATATAATTGACAGCTTAGGATAGAAACCACTCTAAAGTTTCCAAAACTGTAAAAATATTGTCTGTGAGTATAACAGAACTGATATTGCAGGCGAAAGCCTGAGAAAAATCCAATCCGGAAGTGCCTCATGTTTTGAAAGCGCTGCGTTCCAATGCGTCCCTATTGAGCAGTGAATGGGCTATCAACCAGATTACTTTTTCTCTGTATTCCCCAAGGTGTCTACAGCATTGTGACGTAGTTTTTCGCATTTATGTTGAAGAATACCCGTAAGCGGCTACATTGCGCAACTGGTCACCTGATGGCTCCCAGAGTGATTCTCGCGTGTAATACAGAGGTAGCCATTATTCCAATCGGTCCCGATGGATATATTATCGAATAGATATTTGAAAAACACCTTGAGGATTGATTATAAACAACGTTTGCCATGTTTCTGTCGATATTATGGAGCTAATTTGGATTTTTTTTCGGCGTTTTCGTGACTGCAATTTCCGGTCGATTTCTCAGCCAAACATGACGAACAAACGGAGCTATTTTGCCTACAAAAATAATATTTTTGGAAAAAAGGAACATTGGCTATCTAACTGGGAGTCTCATGAGTGAAAACATCTGAAGCTCATCAAAGGTAAACTATTTAATTTGATTGCTTTTCTGATTTCCGTGACCAAGTTACCTGCTGCTGGCTGGACAAAATGCTATGCTAGGCTATCGATAAACTTACACAAATGCTTGTCTAGCTTTGGCTGTAAAGCATATTTTGAAAATCCCAGATGACAGGGTGATTAACAAAAGGCTATGCTGCGTCTCAATATATTTCACTTGTGATTTTCATGAATAGGAATATTTTCTAGGAACATTTATGTCCATTGCGTTATGCTAATTAGTGTCAGTCGATGATTACGCTCCCTCATGCGGGATGGGGAGTCACTAGGGTTAAAATGACCCGTTTTAGAGTTTTAGAGTTTCAATAATTCTAAATTGTGTTTTTTTAATCCTAATTGAATATTGTATGTATATTACTATAAATATTGATCACATTCTCTGTGTATGAACATATATTTTGATATTGTGAAACTATAACATATAATATAGCTTCCACCCCCACCTGGGATATGGATGCCTAATGAAGACCTAAGGGTCAAAACGTTGTAAATAAATATCACCTGGGAGCATGAGCAGCCGTGTGCAGTGTTTTCCTTTCTGTTTTCCATGAGTTTGGCTACAACTCCAGCACTTGTGGAAAGTACCTGGATGTGCGTATGCTCTTCAGCTTTTGTTTTGGAGCCCCTTCTGCCACTCACATTGCCTTAAGGTGGTCCAGCCTGCCACAGGACATCCTCTTGCTGGCTCTGGTAAAGCCTCGGATTTCTCTGCTGTTCCCACGGAGTACCAGGGCCTCCTGGAGGTTTTCAACAAGTCTCTCGCCACCTTCCTCTCTCCGCATCGTCCCTACGATTGCGCTATTGCTCTCCTCCCGGGCACAACAAAGTTAGTTACTTTAAGGAGCAGTTTTCTCTCTGTGGGTCTAACCCCAAGAAGTACTGGAAAATGGTCAACCTCTCTTGGGTAGGGGGCAGTATTTTCACATCCGGATGAAAAGCGTGCCCAAAGTAAACTGCCTGTTACTCAGGCTAAGAAGCTATGATATGCATATAATTGGTAGATTTGGATAGAAAACACTCAAAACTGTTAACATAATTTCTGTGAGTATAAACCCCGAGGACAAACCATCCCAAAAAATGATTTTTTCAGCCTACCACTAATTCCAATGGCTGTCACTTTTATTATAAGGCGAAGTCCTCCCAGATTGCAGTTCCTAGGAACTGTGCAAATACATCAAAATTAAGCTTAGCTTGTTGTTATTCCAACCGCCATGTCAGATTTCAAAAAGGCTTTGCGGCGAAAGCAAACCGTGCGATTATCTGAGGACAGTGCTCAGCACACAAAACATTACAAACAGTTAGCAGCCAAGTAGATTAGTCACGAAATTCAGAAATAGCATTAAAATGAATCACTTACCTTTGATGATCTTCGTATGGTTGCACTCACAAGACTCCCAGTTACACAATTAATGTTCGTTTTGTTCGATAAAGTCCCTCTTTATTTCCAAAAACCTCAATTTTGTTGGCGCGTCTTGTTCAGTAATCCAATGGCTCAAATGCGGTCACAAGAGGCAGACGAAAATTCCAAATAGTATCCGTGAAGTTCGTAGAAACATGTCAAAAGATGTTTATAATCATGCCGTTTGGCCTTCATGGGGCCCCTACGACTTTCCAGAGGCTGATGGACAAGGTCCTCCAGGACTGTGACGATTACTGTGCTGCTTGTTTTTAGCCTAAATAATCAATAATATTTCAATCAGACAATAGCGTCGTCAATATAAAAGAAAATTAGAAAGGCGCACTCTCGGGATTGTGCACCAAACAGGTTGGGGACTTTCCACTGAAACTGCTCATTCTCCCTAATTTTTCAGAATAAAGGCCTGAAACAATGTCTAAAGACTGTTCACAGCTAGTGGAAGCCATAGGGAACAGAATCTGGGTCCTATCACTTTAAATGGTGGATAGGCTTTCAATGGAAAAAAAACTATTTCAAAATAATAGCATTTCCTGGATGGATTTTCCTCAGGTTTTCACCTGCCATTTCAGTTCCGTTATACTCACATTATTTTAACAGTTTCGGAAACTTTAGAGTGTTTTCTATCAAAATCTACCAATTATTTGCATATCCTAGCTTCTGGGCCTGAGTAGCAGGCAGTTTACTTTGGGCGCACTTTTAATCCAAAATTCAGAATGCTGCCCCAAATCCCCAAAAAAGTTAAATACTCTACAACAAAGCTTTCTTAGTGTCCAACAAGCCTTCTCTACCCTTAATCTTGTTCTGAACACCTCCAAAACAAAGGTAATGTGGTTTGGTAAGAAGAATGCCCCTCTCACCACAGGTGTGATTACTACCTCTGAGGGTTTAGAGCTTGAGGTAGTCACCTCATACAAGTACTTGGGAGTATGGCTAGACGGTACACTGTCCTTCTCTCAGCACATATCAAAGCTGCAGGCTAATGTTAAATCTGGATTTGGTTTCCTCTATCGTAATCACTCCTCTTTCACCCCAGCTGCCAAACTAACCCTGATTCAGATGACCATCCTACCCATGCTAGATAACGGAGACATAATTTATAGATCAGCAGGTAAGGGTGCTCTCGAGCGGCTAGATGTTCTTTACAATTCGGCCATCAGATTTGCCAGCAATGCTCCTTATAGGACACATCACTGCACTCTATACTCCTCTGTAAACTGGTCATCTCTGTATACCCGCCGCAAGACCCACTGGTTGATGCTTACTTATAAAACCCTCTTAGGCCTCACTCCCCCCTATCTGAGTTATCTACTGCAGACCTCGTCCTCCACAAACAACACCTGTTCTGCCAGTCACATTCTGTTAAAGGTTCCCAAGCACACACATCCCTGGGTCTCTCGTCTTTTCAGTTCGCTGCAGCTTGCGACAGGAACGAGCTGCAACAAACACTCAAACTGGACAGTTTTATCTCAATCTCTTAATACAAAAACTAAATTATGGACACTCTTACTGACAATTGTGACTGCTTTGCGTGATGTATTGTGGTCTCTACCTTCTTGCCTTTTGTGCTGTTGTCTGTGCCCAATAATGTTTGTACCATGTTTTGTGCTGCTACCATGTTATGTTGCTACCATGTAGATGTCATGTTGTGTCGCTACCATGCTGTGTTGTCATGTGTTGTTGCATTGCTATATTGTTGTCTTAGGTCTCTCTTTCTGTAGTGTTGTTTTGTCTCTTTTGTCGTGATGTGTTTGGTCCTATATTTATGTTATTTTATTTATTTATTAATTTTAATCCCAGCCCCCGTCCCCGCAAGAGGTCTTTAACCTTTATGTAGGCCGTCATTGTAAGAAGAATTTCTTCTTATCTGACTTGCCTAGTTAAATAAAGATGAAATATATATATTTTTTAAAAACACCTCCTAGTGGGCAGCTATATTCCCTGTCTGGCCCTGAGACCAAGTCCATGGAGGAGTACATTGAGGACTCTCTGTCTTCTGGGAGCATTGGTCCTTCTGCCTCCCCTGCTGGCACAGGTTTCTTCTTGTTTGAAAAAAGGACAAGACCCTGTGTCCATGTATCGACTACCAGGGCCTCAATGACATCACGGTTAAGAATCATTATCCTCGACCAGTCCTCTCCCTGGCTTTCAAACCTCTCCAGGGGGCAACCATCTTTTCCAAGTTGAACCTTCGGAATGCCTACTACCTAGTTCAGATAAGTGAAGGAGACGAGTGGAAGACGGCCTTCGACACATCTAGTGGACACTATGAGTACCTGATCATGCCGTTTGGACCAACGCTCCCGCAGTGTTCCAGGCCCTGGTCAACAATGTGCTCCGTGACATGTTGAATCAATTGGTGTTGTCTACCTTGATGACATCCTTATTTTCACCCATTCTGCTCAAGAACACATCCTCCATGTCCTACAAATCCTTCAGCGCCTCCTAGAGAACCAGTTGTTCATGAAAGCAGAGAAGTGGGAATTCCACCGCTCCAGTCTCTCCTTTCTGGGATACATCATCGCTGAAGGGAATGTTCAGATGGAAGCTGAAAAGGTGAGAGTAGTCGATTGGCATTTTGGACGTTAAGCATCAGTTTACTACAGCCCCCATCGTCATCCATCCGGATCCGCCCTGTCAGTTCGGGGTTGAGGTTGACGCTTCTGGCGTCGGAGTGGGGGCCGTCCTGTCCCAACGGTCTGCCCAGGACCAAAAGCTGCATCCCTTCCTGTCCCATCTTCGCAACCCAGCTGAGAGAAACTATGACGTAGGAAATCAGGAACTTCTGGAGGTCAAGATGGTGTTGGAAGAGTGGAGGCACTGGCTGGAAAGGGCGGAACATCCATTTTTGGTGTGGGCCTACCATAAGAATTTAGAATATCTCCGCACAGCCAAGCACCTGAACTATAGACAGGCCCGTTGGGTTCTGTTATTCACCAGGTTCAACTTCACCATCTCCTACCGCCCAGGGTCCAAGAATGTGAAGCCTGACACACTCTCTCTCCTGTATAGTTCTGCTGTCACACCTTCAGTCTCTGAGACCATAATTCCTACCTCATGTCTTGCAGCTACAGTTGTCTGGGGTATTGAGAGCCTGGTTTGTGAGGCACCATGTTCCCAGCCGGACCCTGGCGGGGGGGGGGCCAGCTAACTGGATGTTTGTCCCTGATTTGGCCCAATCTCAGGTCTTGGAATGGGCTCATTCCTCCAAGCTCACCTGCCGTCCCGGCTCCCGTCGAACTCTGGCCTTACTCCGACAATGCTTCTGGTGGTCCACTATGGTTCCTGATGTCTCAGCCTTCGTCGCGGCATGCACGGTGGGTGCTCAGAACAAGACTCCGCGGCAAGCTCTGGCTGGCCTCCTTCAGCCACTTCCTGTTTCTCATCGCCATCCCATATATCCCTGGATTTTGTCACTGGGCTTCCTCCATCTGATCCCAACACCACAATCCTGACAGTAGTGGATAGGTTCTCTAAAGCCACCCATTTCATCCCTCTCCGCAAGTTACCTTCTGCCAAGAAGGTGGACTAGCTCCTTGTGCAGCTCTTCTTCCAAATCCATGGACTCCTTGTCAACATTGTCTCTGATCGTGGTCCTCAATTCTCGTCCTGATTCTGGAAGGCGTTCTGCACCCTAATTTGGTTTTCGGTCAGCCTGCCCTCCGGGTTTCATCCCCAGTCCAACAGCCAGTTGGAGCGTGCCAATCAAGACATAGGGACGACGCTTAGGTGCCTCGTCTCGACCAACCCCACCACCTGGAGCTGGCAACTTGTGTGGGTGGAGTATGCCCGGAAAACACTCTTCCTTGCTCGGCCATTGGGCTCTCGCCCTTCGAGTGCTCCATGGGGTATCAGCCCCCGCTCTTCCCAGAGCAAGAAGAAGAGGTCAACATACCCTCGGCCCCGATGGGACTATCAAGGTTGGGCAAGATAGTCAGGACTTGTGGAAAAATCATGGGGCAGCAACAGCAAGAACTTTCTTCTCTCTACCTGGGCAGAGTCCTCCATAAGGTGAATAAAATTGTGGTTGACTCTTCCTATCCACTCCACCCTGAATTCCAGCTCCTTCCCTCTGGACGCAGGTACAGACTACCTAAGGTTAAAAAAAATATGGCCATGTACTCTTTTATTCCAAATACAATTCTGCATCTTTTAAAACAAATGTTCGACTAGTTGCACTTAGCACTTACTCTGCCTATTTGTTTGTAAATATCCGTTGCTGTTTATTTAAATGTTTTAGATGTTATATGTTTTATGACTGTTGCAAGATGAATTGCCTTTTTGAGAACATTAAAGTTTCTGTATCTGTTTGTCTGCCGCTATCTCCGTACCTGGAAGTGAGCTCGTCTGCTCTTCTCAAGAACACCTCCATGTATTGTCGACAAGCGGACCCCCACCGGACTCCGGCTCCCTGCTATCGTCTCGGGCAGAGGGTATGGCTGTCTATGCGGGACCTGCCTCTCCGGATGGAGTCCTGTAAACTTTCCTCATCTCTAAAGTCCTTAGTCCCACTGCTGTTCGTCTTTTGTTGCCCTGTACCCTCTGTATACATCCCACTTTTCATGTGTCCAGGATTAATCCCTTGTCTCACAGTCCTTTGTCTCCTGTTTCCAGGCCCACCCCTCCTCCCTGTCTCATCGATGGCCATCCGGTGTACACGGTGAGACTCCTATTGAGTGTTTGAACTCGGGGCAGGGGTTTCCGGTACCTGGTTGACTGGGAGGGTTATGGCCTGGAGGAGAGGGGGGGCACCACCTAATCTGTTTCACCTGTCTTTGTGCTTGTCTCCATCCCCCTCCAGTTGTTGCCCACCTTCCCCATTATCCCCAGTGCATTTATACCTGTGTTCTCTGTTTGTCTGTTGCCAGTTCGTCTTGTCTTGTCAAGCCCACCAGCGTGTTTTTTCCAAGCTCCTGTTTTCCTAGTCTCTGTTTTCTATCCCTTCCGGTTCCAACCTTTTCTGCCTGCCCTAACACTGACCATTCAACCTGTCTGACCATTCAGCCTGCCCTGACCTCAAGCCTGCCTGCCGCCCTGTACCTTTCAGACTCTGCCCTGGTTAATGAACTTCTGCCTGTCCTCGACTTGCCTATTACCTGCCCCTTGTATTTCAATAAATATAAGAGACTCGAACCATCTGCCTCCTGTGTCTGCATCTGGGTCTCACCTTGTGTCGTCATACAATCAAGGAGCCACCAACCTCCTGTGATAGGGGTTCTTGATATTGAGCATCCAGCGGAGAATCAGAGTTGAGGGGCGGTATCGAGCACATATTGATATTATAGCCTTACAAGCAACTAATTCTAAAACATTGAGAAATATTGACATTTTATCAATTACAAATGACATGACCCTCCCCTGGACTAGATTTAAAAATACTAAATCCTCCCCTTAACTGAATTTGAAACAGCATGACCTCCCTTTTTTCCTCCAGGAAACCATTATGCACATTTTTATCCAACCCTAAACGCTTTGAAAGGATGCCATTTGGAGAAACTAAAAAGGTCAACTACTCTGCGTAAACTCGGGACAGGTTGTGTTGCAGGACGAGTTGGTGAAAAACGAGCGGTGGCAGAATATACACAGAACAGGACACCTGGATCTGGGGACAAACATTGTCTGAAGATTTTCTAAACCATTCAGAATGCCAATGTCAATCATTGTGTAAACGTTGAGGAATGTTGTGACGGTATAGATGGAATGTCAGCCAAGGTCTCTCCTTCAAAATAATCCCCTTTTTGATTTATTGCCTGTAAATCGTTCAAAAAACAAAAGACAAATAGACCAAGAGAGGATGTTATGAGGCATATGATATACGTAAAACATTTAGTAATCTTTTATCAGAGGAATAAATGTATTAACCTAGTGACTCCCCATCAGGGGTCCGGGAGCGTAATCATCGACTGACACTAATTAGCATAACGCAACGGACATAAATATTCCTAGAAAATATTCCTATTATGAAAATCACAAGTGAAATATATTGAGACACAGCTTAGCCTTTTGTTAATCACCCTGTCATCTGGGATTTTCAAAATATGCTTTACAGCCAAAGCTAGACAAGCATTTGTGTAAGTTTATCGATAGCCTAGCATAGCATTTTGTCCAGCTAGCAGCAGGTAACTTGGTCACGGAAATCAGAAAAGCAATCAAATTAAATAGTTTACCTTTGATGAGCTTCGGATGTTTTCACTCACGAGACTCCCAGTTAGATAGCCAATGTTCCTTTTTTCCAAAAATGTTATGTTCCTTTTTTCCAAAAATAGCTCCGTTTGTTCTTCACGTTTGGCTGAGAAATCGCCCGGAAATTGCAGTCACGAAAACGCCGAAAAATATTCCAAATTAGCTCCATAATATCGACAGAAACATGGCAAACGTTGTTTATAAACAATCCTCAAGGTGTTTTTCAAATATCTATTCGATAATATATCCACCGGGACAATTGGTTTTTCAGTAGGACCGGTAGGACCAGGATTGGAATAATGGCTACCTCTATATTTTACGCGAGAATCACTCTGAGAGCCATCAGGTGACCACTTGCGCAATGTAGCCGCTTACTGGTATTCTTCAACATAAATGCGTAAAACTACGTCACAATGCTGTAGACACCTTGGGGAATACGAAGAAAAGGTAATCTGGTTGATAGCCCATTCACTGCTCAATAGGGACGCATTGGAACGCAGAGCTTTCAAAAGATGAGTCACTTCCGGATTGGATTTTTCTCAGGCTTTCGCCTGCAATATCAGTTCTGTTATACTCACAGACAATATTTTTACAGTTTTGGAAACTTTAGAATGTGTTCTTTATCCTAAGCTGTCAATTATATGCATATTCTAGCATCTTGTCCTGACAAAATATCCCGTTTACTACGGGAACATTATTTTTACAAAAAATTTAAATACTGCCCCCTAGTCACAAAAGGTATGCAAGATTCTGTTCGGTGGGAGTTCTACCAAGTTTTACCAAGTATAATTTAGAAATTCGATTTTACATTTTAGGACCCCTTTAGGTATCCCCCCCAAAATGTGGCCTTACTGCTATTAGCCCATAGAAACACATTGAATAACAGATTCATACATGGAAAAACAGGTAGTAAAACAATAGTGTGTCTGTCCTACATCTGCAAGGTATAATAAAAACATTTATTATACATTTATTATACATTTAACACTCACGCCCATTTTTGACACAAATTTACTGAACTACTTCCATAAGTTACTTCCATACATTTTTAAACTGATACTGTGCTACCTTCAGATGAGACTTGTGAGGCTTTGTGGGAGTCCTAGAGCAAAACAACCGACATGTACGCGTTTGTGAGAGTCTCACCTTTCCATTTAGGGGTACACATATTAGTGTGTAGCCCAAACTGTTCGGATGCTACAGACAGAAGTCTCTAGGGGTTTTTAAACCTCAAATACACTACAAGTTTGACATTTCATGAAATGAAGATCCTATATCTGTAGCACTTTATTCTGTTGCCTGTTGTAGCATGGGTGTACAATATACAGAATGTCAAAATTCACACCGTGAAACAATAGATTGAAGAGTTTCAGTTAGAACTTATCTAACTTACAAAAAAATAGGTTTGATATTTGATGGCGAGATCAATAACCATATGAAAACATTCCTTGATGTTTATTGTCATAAATCTTGTCCTGAAGGCAGAACTGAGCAATTTGCCCATTAAGTATGAAAGCAAAAATTATGTTAGGGTTAGGAATTAGGGTTAGCGGTGTAGTTAAGGGTAGGGTTAATGTTAGGGTTAGGTTTAAAATCAGTTTTTTGACTATGTGTCTGTGCCAGCTAGTGACCAAGCTGCAGAGCTGCCTCCAGAACAAGATTCATGACAAAAAACGCTAACCTGCCCAGGAAACACAGAAACACACAGGCAGCATTTTCTCCACACAACAATGTCTATTGATCTGCCTGTTCTGGCCCAGGACTTTATACTTGGCCAATGTACATACATACAGGGGCGGCACTTTCACTGGGGACATGTCTGAAATAGAATTTTTGTCCCCCCCCAGTTTTATCATTGGAATGTGATATAAAACAAGGCAACAGTGTGCTTTTTTGGAGTGTTCATCCAATAATATGTATAATAATTATGTCCCCCCCACTTCTAAAACCCAAGTTGCGCCCCTGCATATACAGTTGAAGTTGTAAGTTTACATACACCTAGGTTGGAGTCATTAAATCTAGTTTTTCAACCACTCCACACATTCTTGTTAACAAACTATAGTTTTGGCAAGTCGGTTAGGACATCTAATTTGTGCATGACACAAGTCATTTTTCATAGTGGGAGGACCACACACCATATCATCTCGTGATGGCTGTTATATCAATATTTGCACATAAAGGCGTTTCCACCACCATGTCTCGCATAATTACATTTACCGACACTACAAGATCCATCCAACCACAAAACTGTGGACGGAAACGTGGTAACAGTAGATGAATCAATGCCTCTTGTGTTAGAGACCCATTTGTCATGTCATGTACCTACATATATTCAGTTTGTCACCCTGTCTGGTGAATGACATAATGAATAATGAATAACCCTAAGACGTACTGCATAGTGCTCCAAGCGTATGATGTGCCATCTCTCATAGAGGTGAAGCCACAATACCTGGTCCCGCTCCGGCTTTGTGAACAGACACTCTCAGACAAACACAGACTTTTCCTGGTCACTGTGGCCTGACAGTGATCCTATCTGCTGCTCGTTTTGTGTCTCTCACTGGGATTTATGGGTTATGCAGACACACCAAAAAATATTTTGGTCTCTGTCACATTTCTGTTTTAGAATCAGAATACAGGTTAGGACAATGAGAAGCCATTTTAAACCATCTCTACAACAGTTTCAACACTAGTTTCAATCGCGACAACAATATTTCAATATGGCACATGGTGCCATTCAGTAGAGATGTAACGGTCGTCGTCGGTGGAAGAAGGTGAGGACCAAAGCGCAGCGTGGTGAGTGTTCATCTTTTTAATAAAGTAAACGGAACACTGAATAACAAAACAACAAAGAAACAACCGGAACAGTTCTGTCTGGTGTAGACACACAAAGACTGAAAACAGTTCTGGCTCGTGCAGACACACAACAGAAAACAGAAAATAATCGCCCACCCAACACAATAGAAAACAGGCTACCTAAATATGGTTCTCAATCAGGCACAACGATTGACAGCTGCCTCTGATTGAGAACCATACCAGGCCAAACACAGAAATAGCAAATCATATAAAAACTAACATAGACAACCCACCCAACTCACGCCCTGACCATACTAAAACAAAGACATAACAAAAGAACTAAGGTCAGAACGTGACAAGAAAGGCATCGATCAGCGTTGACATTCAAAAACACAAACAGGTAGTCTGTTGTGAATGGGTTGTGATGAAAACACAATGTTTTGGAAGAAATTGTACACATGGTAGAAACAGTTGAAACAGTTGATAGATAGATAGATGATATTAAACACAGATGCTCTTGGTGGATGACATTCCCAATCACTGTCACGATGTGATTACTTACTGTTTTAATTCAGGCTTCTCATTTTGTCTGAGGTGTTAACCCACTGGGCACAAACTGGTTGAATCAATGTTGTTTCCACGTAATTTCAATGAAATTTCAATGAAATTACGTAGAACCAACATAGAATAGATGTTGAATTGACGTCTGTGCCCAGTGGGAAGTGTTGAAAGTATTAGTTGCCACCCCCACAGCCACCCCCACAACTGTTCATGTTGGTCCAACCCACTCTTTTTTAAGGGAACAACCCACTCTTTTTTAGGGAACAACCCACTCTTTTTTAGTGTGTAAATCGAACCCTGGTTTCCTCTCCAAAGTCGTTAGAATCAATAAGTCCCATTCTATGAATTATTAGGTTTTACTATTGTCCTATTGTGTCAGTCATTTCTGTGTACATGCTTACAACATTTTGTGAACTCCCTGTCAAATGACGGGAATCAGATCAACAGTGTTGTGTGTGTTACTGTAAATGCTAATCTAAAACCCCATGTCATTATTCACTATAGTATTGCATCCCAGAAGTGGATATAAAAAGAAACACTCCGGCATATATTAACAAAGAGGTACACAAAAGAAGCGCTCAGTCGTATCATATTAAGGAATAATACCTTGTTCGTCTCAGTATCTCCATCTCAGGTCTCACCGCCCAGGCCTCTAGAGTAACCCATTCCTTTCACACCTCGCAGAGTTTCACAGAAATATTCCTCCCCCTAAATTATGATGCTTTTGTAATCTGAGGGCCTGTGGGAACCGAGGGATGAAAGAGGAACCTTTTTCCCAAAACTGTGTGCTAATCCTGGCAGACAGGTAAAATAGGGGGACAACAATAGTGTTACGACAGCAATTGTGGTGGCTGTTTCTACAGAAGAGGAGGGTTGGTCTTAGTTTACAGTGCCGGGATGCTGTTACGCAATACCATAAGTAGAGTGGAAAGCAAAGGGTTGAGGTAATGCTTGTTTGTGTGTGTGGAGTGCATGTGGGTGTGAGCATCTTGGAGGCTGGGTTCAGAGGTTAGGGTTGGTAACCTGCCTAAGGTGGTAAGGGTAGGCAACAACACATCCGCCACGCTGACCCTCAACATGGCAGCCCCTCAGGGGTACGTGCTTAGTCCCCTCCTCTATTCCCTGTTCACCCACAACTGTGTGGCCACTCACAACTCCAACACCATCATTAAGTTTGCCAAAGACACGACGATGGTAGGCCTGATCACAGACGACGATGAGACAGCCTATAGGAATGAGATCAGAGACCTAGAAGTGGGGTGTCAGGTCTACAACCTCTCGCTCAACGTGAGCAAGACAAAGGAGCTGTCTGTCGACTACAAGGAGGACCACACAAACCCCCATTCACAGACAGGGCTGTAGTGGAGCAGGTCGAAAGCTTCAAGTTCCTTGGTGTGCACATCACTCAGGATCAATCATGGTCCAAACACACCAAGACAGTCGCCAAGAGTGCATGAAAGCCGATTCCCCCTCAGGAGGCTGAAATTATTTGGCATGGGACCTCATGATTCCCAAAAGGTTCTACAGCTGCACCATTGAGAGAATCCTGACTTCACCACTTCAACACTTGGTATTGCAACTGCTCAGCATCTGACCGAAAGGTGCTACTGATGGTAGTGCGTACTGCCCAGTACATCACTGGGTCCGAGTGAGCAGTCCTGAATGTCTCGCTCTCTATCTGGGCAGAATGCCAGGACCAGTGGTGGAAAAAAGTACCCAATTGTCACACTTGAGTAAAAGTAAAGATACCTTAATAGAAAATTACTCAAGTAAAAGTGAAAGTCACGCAGTAAAATACTACTTTAGTAAAAGTCTAAAAGTATTGGTTTTTAAATATACTTAAGTATCAAAAGAAAATGTAATTGCTAAAATATACTTAATTAAGTATCAAAAGTAAAAGTATAAATCATTACAAATTCCTTATATTAAACAAACCAGACAGCACCCTTTTCTTGGGTTTTATTAATTTATGGATAGCCAGAGGCACACTCCAACACTTAGACATCATTTACAAATGAAGCATTTGTGTTTAGTGAGTCCGCTAGATCAGAGGCAGTAGGGATGACCAGGGATGTTCACTCGATAAGTGCATGAATTAGACCTTGTCCTGTCCTGTTAAGCATTCAAAATGTAACAATTACTTTGGAGTGTCACGGAAAATGTATGAAGTAAAAAGTGCATTATTGGGAATGCAGTGAAGTAAAAATAAAAGTAGTCAAAAATATGAATAGAAAATTAAAGTACAGATACCAAAAAAACATACTTAAGTAGTACTTTAAAGTATTTTTACTTAAGTACTTTACACCACTGGCCAGGACCCTGGCACAGTTTCACTATGATGATCGCTTGCATGCCTCTAGCTACATCAGGCCAGACATACAGTACCAGTCAAAAGTTTGGACACACCTACTCTTTCAAGGGCTTTTCTTTATTTTGACTATTTTCTACATTGTAGAATAATAGCGAAGACATCAAAACTATGAAATAACACATATGGAATCATGTAGTAAATAAAAAAAGTGTTAAACAAATCAAAAAATATCAACCAGCTTCATGAGGTAGTCACCTGGAATGCATTTCAATTGACAGGTGTGCCATGTTAGAAGTTAATTTGTGGAATTTCTTTCCTTCTTAATGTGTTTGAGCCAATCAGTTGTAAGGGTGGTATACAGAATATAGTCCATATTATGGCAAGAACATCTCAAAGAGAAACGACAGATCATTATTACTTTAAGACATGAAAGTCAGTCAATATGGAAAATTTCAAGAACTTTGAAAGTTTCTTCAAGTGCAGCTGAAAAAAACATAAAGAGCTATGATGAAACTGGCTCTCATGAGGACCGCCACAGGAAAGGAAGACCCAGAGATACCTCTGTTGCAGAGGATAAGTTCATTGGAGTTAACTGCACCTTAGATTGCAGCCCAAATAAATGCTTCACAGAGTTCAAGTAACAGACACATCTCAACATCAACTGTTCAGAGGAGACCGCATGATGGTTCATGGTTGAATTGGAAGAGAAAAACTACTAAAGGACACAAAAGGACACAAATAATAAGAGAATTGCTTGGGCCAAAAAACACGAGCAATGGACATCTGTCCTTTGGTATGATGAGATGAACATGCTGGTTCTTGCCACTGTATGTTATTTCATAGTTTTGATGTCTTCACTATTGTTCTACAATGTAGAAAACAGTAACAATAAATAAAAACCCTTGAATGAGTAGGTGTGGCAAACTTTTGACTGGTACGTGACTGGTATTTTTTAAACAATAAGCTAAATACACTGAGTATACCAAACATTAGGAACACATTCCTAATATTGAGCCCCCCCCCCCCCATTTTCCCTCAAAACAGCCTCAATTTGTCGGGGCATGGACTCTACAAGGTGTCGAAAGCATTCCACTGGGATGCTGGTCAATGTTGACTCCAATGCTTTCCACAGTTGTGTCAAGTTTCCTGGGTGTCTTTTGGGTGTTGGACCATTCTTGATACACACGGGAAACTGTTGAGCATGAAAAACAGCAGTGTTGCAGTTCTTGACACAATGTGGTGCGCCTGGCACCTACTACCATATCCTTTTCAAAGGCACTTAAATATTTTGTCTTGCCCATTCACCCTCTGAATGGCACACATACTATCAATGTCTCAATTGTCTCAAGGCTCAAACATCCTTCTTTAACCTGTCTTCTCCCCTTCATCTACACTGATTGAAGTGAGCAGGTGTTCTTAATGTTTGGCATACTCAGTGTATATTTCAGGCCTGGTTCTGTACATTCATGTTAGAGTTGGAAGGTATTCTCTTTATCTCTTCTCATTGGGACAATCTGCCAATAGAAGACAAAACATTACTATTCTATCCAGTTTTTCCAGATTCTCAGATTACGGAATAGATGAAACCCTGTAATTATAAAATGATTTAGACATTACAGCTATGCTATTGTAGGTCAGACCAAGTCATTAGAGTGAAGCAGCATGTCTTTTTGTCTGTCTGTTTGTAGGTCTGCAGGTCTGTCTGCAGTGGTGTTGTCAACTTTCAGTGTTAGCAGGTGAGATGTGTCAGTCAGTCTCTTCTCGTCTCATTTCTCAGACTGGTTGTTCTGGTCTCAAATCAAATCAAATGTATTGGTCACATACACACATTTAGCAGATGTTGTTGGGGTGTAGGGAAATGTTTGTGTTCCAACAGTGGAGTAATATCTAACAATATACAACAATACACGCAAATCTAAAAAGTCAAATAATGTAATAAAGAAATGTAGAAATATTAGGAAGAGCAAGTCCTAAGTACTTCGGAGTCCGAAGTATAAATGTATATGTATATAATGGGATGCATATACATTATGGACTGTATATGGATAGAATATGTTGTATATCTGTAGAATACGTAGGATAGAATAGTATATGTAAAGCAATAGTTAAATAGGATAGGCCTTGACAGGAATACAATACATATGAAGTGGGTAAAACAGTATGTAAACATTATTAAAGTGACCAGTGTTCCATGACTATGTACATAGGACAGCAGCCTCTAAGGTGCAGGGTTGAGTGAAGGGTGTTAGCCGACTATTGACAATGAGTAAAGTTCAGGGCACGGTACTGGGTGGAGACTGGCTAGTGGTGACTATTTAACTGTCTGATGGCCTTGAGATAAAAGCTGTTTTTCAGTCTCTCTTTCCCAGCTTTGATGTACCTGTACTGACCTCGCCTTCTGGATGGTAAATGGGGTAAACAGGCTGTGGCTCGGGTGGCTGAGGTCCTTGATGACCTTCTCCCGACTGGTTGGGTTATGACTGAGAACCTGACACCAGCTGAAATCGTTTTGTTTCCACATAACAGGCTCCATTGTTCTAAAGGTGTTCATTATGCTGAATTCCAAACCGGTCCCTTCCCCATTCCCCCTCCGCCCTCCATTTGTACGTTCACGCGCACTTTCGCCATATGCATAAACAGGGTTGGGGAGCAACGAATTACATGTAATCCGTTACATGTAAGGGATTACAAAAAACGGTAACTGTAATCCGTTACATGTAAGGGATTACAAAAAACGGTAACTGTAATCCGTTACGTTACCAGTAAAAATATTGTAATCAGATTACCGATACTTTTGAAAAACTAGATGATTACTTCGAGGATAACTTTTAAATTCAGAAATTATGTTTACAAAAAATTATTTGACACTTCTCTGTTTTCTCAATGACATTCAAATCAGAAAAAATGAGCAAATATACATTTGTTCCTCATAAGTGAGTCTGACCACAAGTCAGAGACTTGATGACACACAAAATGTGTTGATGGGTCGCGGGCAAAGAGCAGGAATAGGCTTTCGTAGGCTACAGTCCAAGTCATGTCTTCCAATGGTGCCACTGCTGTCGGCATCCAAAGATTATCCAATTTGAATAAACACTTGGAGGTAAGGATGACAGTAGTTGTGTAGTCTACGGTGATACGGATATCACTTATTATTGATATCTATATAGCTGTCTGCGACTTACGGATTGTGGTTGTTGTGAATGGCTGTTCACAAATCTAAATGTGTATTTGAACCCAATAATGGTTGAATTCAAGAAGTTTAAGCTGCCTATCAGTCATTGTTTTTGAAACCAGTGGACAGACAGTGAAACATTTGCTCTTGCAACAGCTGCATAGTGCGGATCCAAGCCTATGGAAAGAAAGTGGGGATTTTATTGCTCAATCTAATTCATGCCGATAAAAAAAATAATCCAAAGGCCTAATGGACACATGCTCAAATTTGCACACTTTTGATAGACTTAAAAGGGGCAATCTGTAGTTGCTACATCTATTTTTGGACTTAAACATTATATATACAGTACCAGTCAAAAGTTTGGACACACCTACTCATTCAAGGGTTTTTCTTTATTTTTACTATTTTCTACATTGCAGAATAATAGTGAAGACATCAAAAAAGTGTTAAACAAATCAAAATATATTTTATATTTGAGATTCTTCAAAGTAGCCACACTTTGCCTTGATGACAGCTTTGCACACTCTTGGCAAAGCATGCCATTCCATGAGCGCAGCATTTATTTTTCAATTCAAATCAATGAGCCCAATCAGTCCTCCATGACAACAAAATCATAAGCAACAGAGTAGGGCTGGCTAATAAGTCCTTAGTTTTGGGGTCATGCTCAGGTAAAACAATTTGGCTAATCTATACTTCCATATTTCCAAGTCCTATTCTTGAAGATCAAGGGGTATAACATTTATTGGAATGACTGGAATTCTGATATACTTTGGTTTTTAATGTAAAGATATAATTTAATCATATTATTACATTAAGTGATTATTATTACATGAAAGTGATGGGTTAGAAAAAACCTAAAATGTAACATCCATATATGGCCAACCTCAACATTGATTTATCCTGCAATAGATGTTGTTCAATTGGTAACATACATTTTTTGGCTTCTTCTAATTCCTCTTAAGGGGAAAGTAATCTAAAAGTAATGGAATGTAATCAGATTACGTTACTGAGTTTGGATAATCCAAAAGTTACGTTACTGATAACAATTTTGGACAGGTAACTTGTAACTGTAACGGATTTCTTTTAGAAAGTAACCTACCCAACCCTGTGCATAAGTGTTCCAAAGCCAAAGGAGTGAAAATGATTGAGGGTGTAGGGGCTAATTAGACCCTCCAATACCCACTTCGACCAAGCCAGCAGGCTCCAGTGTTAACCTTTAACAAAATCTGTTCATATACACCCAGGAAGAATATGACACAATATGATAGCAGTACAGAGTTGGAAAGCGGCCTTGTGTTTGGACAATTAATAGACACTGCAGTAAATAAAACACCTGTTTTGTCCAGAACTGGAGTCTATGCAAACCAGTGCACCATTTCCAATCAGAGCTACAGAAGGCCTATGTGCAAATAAGCCATTTGCCACAAAAGCCTGCCATCACTCCCTTTGAACTGGACTGTGTGTTTACAGGCAATAGCAACAGCGCAACTTTAGATCATTAGAACGCATTTGCCTTCGCCAAAAGCAACAAGTACACCTGAATGGATTTCATGTAAATATGTAAATACCATGGGTCCTCTTACATTTGGGAACTTTAAAGTTCTATTGATCAAACCACTATGAAAATGTAGGCTCTCTCCCTCAGTTACCTATACACATCAACAACAACATGATCAACAACTAATGCGAGATAAGCTCAAATCTAATGAGGGATCATTAGATAAACCCTCTCAAACTTTTTAAGCTAGTTGGCCGTCAAATTTGCACTGAAACAATAGGGAATAGCAGCCTGCTCGTCTTTCTGCAGACTGCCTGCCAGTGCATGCTTGTCCCAACCCATGTTTTGACAGCTGAATGGGAACTTGCCTGCCCACCCATTTGATCGATGCCATATACATTTGATTGACAACTAAGAAATATGCTGTTGAAATTCAACATAGCTAGCTAGCTAGCAAAGCAATTCACATTTCTTGTTAGCTAACCAAATGACACTTGCATCTCTAGCTGTAGCCACGGAAAAGTATATGAGTGTAAAGTGTTGGTCACTCACAGTGGCATATATTCATGGATACCAAGGGAAGCCAGGCTTCCCCAAAGAATTGACAAAAAAATATATACAGTATATGTCTTTCGTCTCTGTGTTTTCTAGATTTCCTTAAATTCTCAAGAGGCTGAATGTATCTCAACGGAAAAAGCATCTGAGGGAGAAAAACAGCAACCCCTCTGTCTCAGTATGTGTAGGCCATCTATCTGATGTTGTCTGGTTAAAAAGAGTATGACATTGTTGCCACCTGTAGCACTGAATGATATATATATATTTTTTAATAGTAGCCAATCTGCTTTGAGCTAAACTGAGGGAGCTCAATTGTGAATGGTCCTGACTTTACACCAATCACAAGAGCAAACTTAATTTATTTATTTTTAACGTCATTTACAAAAGCCAAATGTAATTTACAAAAAAATGAATGAATTGTTGCATCTCGTTGTGTCGTTGTTCTCTAGTGGCTAGCTAGCTAGCTAAAATCGTCCCTTTCCTAAATTAGCCATGAATGGAGATAGGGATTTGGACTTGTGGTTTCACTTAATTCTCCGTACTGGCCAATGATTTCAACGGCAAGTCTGATCTAAAGATAAATTCATACATTATGCCCCTGGCCTGAGAGGATGGAAGTTCAATTTGTAGCTAGATGTGTAGGCTAACGAGCAAGCATTTTAGCTAGGCAGCCTAGGACAATAAAAACTAAAAGCGTGTACTGTATGACAGCGTGTACTGTATGACAGCGTGTACTGTATGACAGCGTGTACTGTATGACAGCGTGTACTGTAATAGTCATGAAAGAGAGGAGGATGGCATTGGCGTTTCTGGGATCATATCACCTCCACCTTACCTGTCACCCTAGACCCACTGCAATTTGTATACCGCCCCAATAGGTCCACAAACGATGCAATCGCCATCACACTACACACTGCCCTACCCCATCTGCACAAGACGAATACCTATGTAAGAATGCTGTTCATTGACTACAGCTCAGCATTCAACACCATAGTACCCTCCAAGCTCATCATTAAGCTTGGGGCCCTGGGTCTTAACCCCGCCCTGTGTGATTGGGTACTGGACGTCCTGACGAGCCGCCCCCCAGGTGGTGAAGGTAGGAAACAACATCTCCACTTAACTGATCCTCAACAAGGGTGCGTGCTCAGCCCCCTCCTGTACTCCCTGTACTCCCTGTTCACCCATGACTGCGTGGCCATGCATACCTCCAACTCGATCATCAAGTTTGCAGACGACACAACAGTAGTGGGCTTGATCATCATCAACGACGAGACAGCCTAAAGGGAGGAGGTGAGGGCACTCAGAGTGTGGTCAGGAAAACAACCTCTCACTCAAGTTTCAAGTTCCTCGGCGTACACATCACAGACAAACTGAAATGGTCCACCCACACAGACAGTGTGGTGAAGAAGGTGCAATAGCTCCTCTTCAACCTCAGGAGGCTGAAGAAATTTGGCTTGTCACCTAAAACCCTCCCAAACGTATATAGATGCACAATTGAGAGCATCTTGTCGGGCTGTATCACCACCTGGTATGGCAACTGCACCGCCCACAACCGCAGGCCTCATCCGCATCACCAGGGGCAAACTACCTGCCCTCCAGGACACCTACAGCACCCGATGTCACAGGAAGGCCAAAAAGATCATCAAGGACAACAACCACACGAGCCACTGTCTGTTCACCCCGCTACCATCCAGAAGGCGAGGTCAGTACAGGTGCATCAGAACTAGGACCGAGAGACTGAAAAATAGCTTTTGATTTGATACACACAGGAATTGACACCTGTGTTTGTGTCTGATTTCGAGGCTTGACACATAAAACAAATTAAATACCTCCCAAATGAAATGTTGAACTACTTCTGAGGTTTATATCTTGTAAAACAACAGGGGAATTTGAATTTAATGCCATTTGAATGTCATGCCCGTTTGTGGAGAAGTCCAGAGATTGATGGGTTTATTGATCTCCTCACCACTCTATAAGTCACCCTCAAGAGTTTCTTCACCAACACATGACAACGGAGGGCCCCCTGAACGAGTTGGCAGTGGCGAGGGGCTGGTTTGGGATTCACCGTTAATGTTACTGACTGTACAACAAATAGGGCAGTATGAAAGACTAAATTACACAGTCAAACATAATCCCACTTTCACTGGATAGAGATAAGAACATGTTACTTTCACTAGAGACCCAGAGCACTAGAGGCCCAGTCCAGGTTCTGGAGATCAACACGGCATAACACAACACCCAGTACTAACACACCAGATTCATCTAATCAAGGGTTTGATGAATAATTGATTAGTTGAATCAGGTGAGTTAGTACTGGGCTGTAAATAAGCCTGTACACCCTGTGGGTCTCCAGCACTAGGACGGAGGAACAATGAATGGTTGATACGCTCAGTTGGCTAAAGTTAATTTGGCATGTTGAATGAAAAGTAAAGAAGCCATCATATCTCTATCTGACACACTCTTAATGCTGCATCAATCATGAATAGCCATTTGTGCGTTAGTACAGCAATTATCAACACAGAGCAGAGGTGGAGGGAAATTCAGTGTACCATATCATCAGTGTGCGTAACATTGTTCAACTGAATGCAACTCGTAATTGCACCCAAATCAGTGTGCCTATGTGTGTGTGTGTAACATTCTCCAAGTGAACACCACTTATCTTAAGACGAAAACAAGACAAAACATAAACGCATGTCATGATCCCTCCGTCCCACACAGTAGCCACCGGCTGTCAATCCTCCTATCATCATCTTCAGGCTCCAGGGTTATGTTACCAGCAGCCATTTTGATAGCATGTCCTCACATAAACATTTTAAAACATATATTATGAACTGTGTTGCCTCATCGTAACTTGTTTGCCTTGGTAGTCTATTCTCTATTATGTCTTGGATTGACGCATGGTAATTAACTTGTTAGTCTTTGTCTTTATGTTCTCTTTAAGTGTAGCTCGTCTATCACTCATGTTACTGTCAGGGAGTTTCTGGTGACTCTTCTCTGTCTTTTCCAGAATTGAGCAACTCCACTGGGCGAGGCTTTGCAGGTTTTGCAGTTCTTGTGCCTATATAGTTTGTGTGTGTGTCATGGCAAGGATGTGTCATTAATCACATTCACATGAATGTATACTATGATTTGGAAGTGGGAGTGTGTGTCTATTGGTTTCTTGCACATTTACAGAGGTGGATGTGTAGACTACAACAACATCCTCTTGCAGGTGTGAAAAATGTTGTATTTCACAGTGCACTGACATTTCCAACTCTCACTGCTACTTCCTCTTCATGTTCCTAATACGGTCATACCAGAAAACAACTTCCAGTTAGCACTTATTCACACATTAACTCACATACACAATACACAACAGGCATGCACAATCTCTGTACAGGGCAGACCAACAGGCTCAACCAAGTGAGTGGGAGTGGAGTGCTGAAAGCTTGACATCACGCAAACAAGTGGGCAGTGGGTCAGAACAACAAGGACAAAAACTGTATACATACATATATATATATATATATATATATATATATATATATATATATATATATATATATACACACAGTCGTGGCCAAAAGTTTTGAGAATGACACAAATATTAATTTCCACAAAGTTTGCTTCTTCAGTGTCGAGATATGTTATATGTTACAAGCATTTCATAAGTGTCAACGGCTTTTATTGACAATATTTGCAGTGTTGACCCTTCTTTTCAAGACATCTGCAATCTGTCCTGGCATGCTGTCAATTAACTTCTGGGCCACATCCTGAATGATGGCAGCCCATTCTTGCATAATCAATGCTTGGAGTTTGTCAGCTTTTGTTGGTTTTTGTTTGTCCACCCTCCTCTTGAGGAGTTCTCAATGGATTTAATGTCTGGGGAGTTTCCTGGCCATGGACCCAAAATATCGATGTTCTGTTCCCCGAGCCACTTAGTTATCACTTTTGCCTTATGGTGGATGCTGGAAAAGACGTTGTTCGTCACCAAACTGTTCTTGGATGGTTGGGAGAAGTTGCTCTCGGAGGATGTGTTGGTACCATTCTTGAATCATGGCTGTGTTCTTAGGCAAAATTGTGAGTGAGCCCACTCCCTTGGCTGAGAAGCAACCCCACACATGAATGGTCTCAGGATGCTTTACTGTTGGCATGACACAGGACTGATGGTAGCTCTCACCTTATCTTCTCCGGACAAGTTTTTTTCTGGATGCCCCAAACAATTGGAAAGGGGATTCATCAGAGAAAATGACTTTACCCCAGTCCTCAGCAGTCCAATCCCTGTACCTTTTGCAGAATATCAGTCTGTCCCTGATGTTTTTCCTGGAGAGAAGTGTTTTCGTTGCTGCCCTTCTTGACACCAGGCCATCCTCCAAAAGTCTTCGCCTCACTGTGCATGCAGATGCACTCACACCTGCCTCCTGCCATTCCTGAGCAAGCTCTGTATTGGTGGTGCCCCGATCCCGCGGCTAAATCAACTTTAGGAGACGGTCCTGGTGCTTCCTGGACTTTCTTGGGTGCCCTGAAGCCTTCTTCACAACAATTGAACCGCTCTTCTTGAAGTTCTTCATGATCGGATAAATGGTTGATTTAGGTGAAATCTTACTGGCAGCAATATCCTTGCCTGTGAAGCCCTTTTTGTGCAAAGTAATGATGATGGCACGTGTTTCCTTGCAGGTAACCATGGTTGACAGAGGAAGAACAATGATTCCAAGTACCACCCGCCTTTTGAAACATCCAGTCTGTTATTCGAACTCAATCAGCATGACAGAGTGATCTCCAGCCTTGTCCTCGTCAACACTCACACCTGTGTTAACGTGAGAATTACTGACATGATGTCAGCTGGTTTTTGGGGGGATTCAGTTCATTTGCATGGCAAAGAGGGACCTTGCAATTAATTGCAATTCATCTGATCACTCTTCATAACATTATGGGGTATATGCAAATTGCCATCATGCAAACTGAGGCAGCAGACTTTATGAAAATGTATATTTGTGTCATTCTCAAAACTTTTGGCCACAACTGTGGCCATATATATATATATCGTGCTGTGAAAATGTATTGCCGCCTTCCTAATTTTCTCTACTGTTGCATATTTTTGATCTTCCATCAAAACATAATATTAGATAAAAGGAACCTGAGTGAACAATAACAACAATTCCATACTTTTTTAATGTATTTAATAAACTAAGTTTAGCCATAACATCTCAATTGGGATTAGGTCTGGACTTTGACTAGGACATTCCAAAACTTTGTTGCTTTCTAGACATTTTCATGTGGACTTAATTGTTTGTTTTGGATCATTGTCTTGTTGCATGACCTAGCTGTGCTTCGGCATCAGCTCACAGACTGATGGCCTGACATTCTCCTGTAGAATTATCTGATACAGAGCAGAATTCAGGTCATAAGGCAGAAAAGCATCCCCAAACCATCACACTACAGCCACCAAATACGTTACCACGGCACTGTATATACCACCACCAAAAAAGTGGTATGTGCTCGGCACAACTAGACCCCTATCTGTGCACGTGCCCACTAATAGCTGTGGATCAGGTGTAAAATCAAAGGGACCGCTCCTTCTCTACCTGCGTAATCAAACATTCATCCCTCCCACACAGCACTTGTTGCCATGACTTCATGTCCTCTGCCAGTAACTGTATTCTATCCCAGACTTTATGACTGTTGACTTCATGGGAGGCATTGAGCCGTGACCTAATTCATGTGTTGGTCCGGATGTACCTGAATCCCCATTTTAGAACAAGTAAATTAAGGGTTGGGACTCTAGCTAAATGCCAATATGGGTTAGTATGGGTTAGAGTTAGAGTAAGGGTTAGGGGTCAGGGTTCAATGGAGCATCAGGAGAAACCTTGGTATATTTAAGCAGCCAACAATCCAAGTGAAATGAGTCCAATCAGGGTGTTCCTGCATCTCATTCAGTTGACCTGAGCGGGGGACAATCAGACACCAGCTAAACACACAGTGGATGTAAAGAAAGATGAAAATAAAATGAATAAACAAGATAAAAAAGAAAGAAAGAAAGAAAGATGGGCTTGACAGGATGTTGGGGCAGTAACCACTCACATATATTGAGGTGTAGTACACAATAGATTGGCTACCCTCACATATCATAATTAGAAATGTGCTCTTCAAGAGGTGGTGATATTAAAACCTAATAGTTGTAAAACTAATCAATCCCTTGAAAACCGTACATAGTTGTAAATGGTTTTAGCGGAGCTGGGGGTCTGTCTCATTTCAACTGCTCTCTGGACATTCATACCCGGATCTCACAGCTAGCTAGCTGCTATCCGTGTGACAGTCGGCTTTCGTCGATTCCGGAGCAAACATCGATTGTTCCGGTGCTAGCCAGCTCCGTCAATCACTCCTGAGTTCCATCATTCACTCCTGGGCTGCAGTCACCTATCCGGACCCGTTTCACTGCCTACGCGGAGCCCCACCGGGCCTTCACAACCGGACTGCCGACGTTATCTACCTGAATGAGATCCGGCTGGCTCCTCTGTCGTGACGTTACCTGAACGCCCATCTGCGGCCCGCTAACCGTTAGCTGTCTTACCGGCTGCTAACTGAATAGACAATCGGACAATTTATTTATTTTTATTATTATGTTTTCTTCTCGGGCCTCTATAACTATATCTATTGTTCTTATTTTTGTTGTTGTTGTGTGATTTGGATTAATCCCCTCTACCACACGGAACCCTACTAATCTACTGACCGAACGCAAGAGGTGGCTAACAACAGACTCCATCCTATGCTAGCTTGCTACCGGTTGGCCTGGCTAGCTGTCTAAATCGCCGTGACCCTAAACCAACCTCTCCACTCACTGGACCCTTTTGATCACTCGACTAAGCATGCCTCTCCTTAATGTCAATATGTCTTGTCCATTGCTGTTCTGGTTAGTGTTTATTGGCTTATTTCACTGTAGAGCCTCTAGTCCTGCTCACTATACCTTATCCAACCTATTAGTTCCACCACCCACACATGCAATGACATCTCCTGGTTTCAATGATGTTTCTAGAGACAATATCTCTCTCTTCATCACTCAATACCTAGGTTTACCTCCACTGTATTCACATCCTACCTTACCTTTGTCTGTACATTATACCTTGATGCTATTTTATCGCCCCCAGAAACCTCCTTTTACTCTCTGTTCCAGACGTTCTAGACGACCAATTCTTATTGCTTTTAGTCGCACCCTTATTCTACTCCTCCTATGTTCCTCTGGCGATGTAGAGGTGAATCCAGGCCCTGCAGTGCCTAGCTCCACTCCTATTCCCCAGGCGCTCTCTTTTGACGACTTCTGTAACCGTAATAGCCTTGGTTTCATGCATGTTAACATTAGAAGCCTCCTCCCTAAGTTTGTTCTATTCACTGCTTTAGCACACTCTGCCAACCCGGATGTTCTAGCTGTGTCTGAATCCTGGCTTAGGAAGACCACCAAAAATTCAGACATTTTAATTCCAAACTACAACATTTTCAGACAAGATAGAACTGCCAAAGGGGGCGGTGTTGCAATCTACTGCAAAGATAGCCTGCAGAGTTCTGTCCTATTATCCAGGTCTGTACCCAAACAATTTGAACTTCTACTTTTAAAAATCCACCTCTCTAAAAACAAGTCTCTCACCGTTGCCGCCTGCTATAGACCACCCTCTGCCCCCAGCTGTGCTCTGGACACCATATGTGAACTGATTGCCCCCCATCTATCTTCAGAGCTCGTGCTGCTAGGCGACCTAAACTGGAACATGCTTAACACCCCAGCCATCCTACAATCTAAACTTGATGCCCTCAATCTCACACAAATTATCAATGAACCTACCAGGTACCTCCCCAAAGCCTTAAACACGGGCACCCTCATAGATATCATCCTAACCAACTTCCCCTCTAAATACACCTCTGCTGTCTTCAACCAAGATCTCAGCGATCACTGCCTCATTGCCTGCATCCGTAATGGGTCAGCGGTCAAACGACCTCCTCTCATCACTGTAAAACGCTCCCTGAAACACTTCAGCGAGCAGGCCTTTCTAATCGACCTGGCCGGGGTATCCTGGAAGGATATTGACCTCATCCCGTCAGTAGAGGATGCCTGGATATTTTTTTTAAATGCCTTCCTAACCATCTTAAATAAACATGCCCCATTCAAGAAATTTAGAACCAGGAACAGATATAGCCCTTGGTTCTCCCCAGACCTGACTGCCCTTAATCAACACAAAAATGTCCTATGGCGTTCTGCATTAGCATCGAACAGCCCCCGTGATATGCAGCTGTTCAGGGAAGCTAGAAACCATTATACACAGGCAGTTAGAAAAGCCAAGGCTAGCTTTTTCAAGCAGAAATTTGCTTCTTGCAACACTAACTCAAAAAAGTTCTGGGACACTGTAAAGTCCATGGAGAATAAGAACACCTCCTCCCAGCTGCCCACTGCACTGAAGATAGGAAACACTGTCACCACTGATAAATCCACCATAATTGAAAATTTCAATAAGCATTTTTCTACTGCTGGCCATGCTTTCCACCTGGCTACTCCTACCCCTGTCAACAGCACTGCACCCCCAACAGCAACTCGCCCAAGCCTTCCCCATTTCTCCTTCTCCCAAATCCATTCAGCTGATGTTCTGAAAGAGCTGCAAAATCTGGACCCCTACAAATCAGCCGGGCTAGACAATCTGGACCCTTTCTTTCTAAAATTATCTGCCGAAATTGTTGCCACCCCTATTACTAGCCTGTTCAACCTCTCTTTCGTGTCGTCTGAGATTCCCAAAGATTGGAAAGCAGCTGCGGTCATCCCCCTCTTCAAAGGGGGGGACACTCTTGACCCAAACTGCTACAGACCTATATCTATCCTACCCTGCCTTTCTAAGGTCTTCAAAAGCCAAGTCAACAAACAGATTACCGACCATTTTGAATCTCACCATACCTTCTCTGCTATGCAATCTGGTTTCAGAGCTGGTCATGGGTGCACCTCAGCCACGCTCAAGGTCCTAAACGATATCTTAACCGCCATCGATAAGAAACATTACTGTGCAGCCGTATTCATTGATCTGGCCAAGGCTTTCGACTCTGTCAATCACCACATCCTCATCGGCAGACTCAACAGCCTTGGTTTCTCAAATGATTGCCTCGCCTGGTTCACCAACTACTTCTCTGATAGAGTTCAGTGTGTCAAATCTGAGGGTCTGTTGTCCGGACCTCTGGCAGTCTCTATGGGGGTGCCACAGGGTTCAATTCTTGGACCGACTCTCTTCTCTGTATACATCAATGAGGTCGCTCTTGCTGCTGGTGAGTCTCTGATCCACCTCTACGCAGACGACACCATTCTGTATACTTCCGGCCCTTCTTTGGACACTGTGTTAACAACCCTCCAGGCAAGCTTCAATGCCATACAACTCTCCTTCCGTGGCCTCCAATTGCTCTTAAATACAAGTAAAACTAAATGCATGCTCTTCAACCGATCGCTACCTGCACCTACCCGCCTGTCCAACATCACTACTCTGGACGGCTCTGACTTAGAATACGTGGACAACTACAAATACTTAGGTGTCTGGTTAGACTGTAAACTCTCCTTCCAGACCCATATCAAACATCTCCAATCCAAAGTTAAATCTAGAATTGGCTTCCTATTTCGCAACAAAGCATCCTTCACTCATGCTGCCAAACATACCCTTGTAAAACTGACCATCCTACCAATCCTCGACTTTGGCGATGTAATTTACAAAATAGCCTCCAATACCCTACTCAACAAATTGGATGCAGTCTATCACAGTGCAATCCGTTTTGTCACCAAAGCCCCATATACTACCCACCATTGCGACCTGTACACTCTCGTTGGCTGGCCCTCGCTTCATACTCGTCGCCAAACCCACTGGCTCCATGTCATCTACAAGACCCTGCTAGGTAAAGTCCCCCCTTATCTCAGCTCGCTGGTCACCATAGCATCTCCCACCTGTAGCACACGCTCCAGCAGGTATATCTCTCTGGTCACCCCCAAAACCAATTATTTCTTTGGCCGTCTCTCTTTCCAGTTCTCTGCTGCCAATGACTGGAACGAACTACAAAAATCTCTGAAACTGGAAACACTTATCTCCCTCACTAGCTTTAAGCACCAACTGTCAGAGCAGCTCACAGATTACTGCACCTGTACATAGCCCACCTATAATTTAGCCCTATCAACTACCTCTTTCCCAACTGTATTTAATTTATTTATTTATTTTGCTCCTTTGCACCCCATTATTTTTATTTCTACTTTGCACATTCTTCCATTGCAAAACTACCATTCCAGTGTTTTACTTGCTATATTGTATTTACCTTGCCACCAAGGCCTTTTTTTGCCTTTACCTCCCTTCTCACCTCATTTGCTCACATTGTATATAGACTTGTTTATACTTTATTATTGACTGTATGTTTGTTTTACTCCATGTGTAACTCTGTGTTGTTGTATCTGTCGAACTGCTTTGCTTTATCTTGGCCAGGTCGCAATTGTAAATGAGAACTTGTTCTCAACTTGCCTACCTGGTTAAATAAAGGTAAAATAAAAAATAAATAAAAAATTGCCCCCCAGCTCCGCTAAAACCAAGCAAACAACATGTGTAATTTAGGTCTGTGTATCATCAATTAATTGGTTATTTGATTAAAAAGACAAAGTGGAAAAATGGAAAATGCCAAGATTTTCGTTTTTGGTTTCTGCATTTACAAAATGAAAATCGGAGGTCGTCTAGTTTTCTAAGTTATTGTGTCAAAACTGGACATGGAATAACAGAAAACAAATAAGGCATTGAGCCTTATAAAATTGTATTACATTTTTCATTTTTGGTTGGCTAAGATACAGAACTTGGCATGCCAATAGAATAAACTCAACAACAACTGAACAAAGTTGGCTAGCACTGGCTGGATACAACTGGCTAGCTAGCAAACTGGCTACTGACTAGCTAGCAGGCTGGCTAGCTCTATCTGGTTACTGGCTATAGTCTTGCTAGCTAGTAGTAGCTAGTGGAAGTAAGTTAGTCCCTCAACATGCTACAAGATGATGCTGCCCGGCCAGAGCTACTTGCTGAAGAAAGGTGAGATTTCTCCATTACTTTCTGTAGCTGACTTAGCTAGATGTTCTGGCTGGCTGATGGTGCTTATTGACTGAGTAATAATCAATTGCAGTTACTATCTAGCACTTTTACCTACCTGGCACAATGCATAGCTAACTTAGTTATTGCTTACACATGCAACAATATCCAATTAGTGCTGATGTGTGTGTGTGTGTGTGTGTGTGTGTGTGGGTTCGGAATGTTCCCACAGGAGAAGGGCACAGTATGGCATCTGATCATCATGAACTTCATGTAGTTACAGTAAGATAAAATGAGCATTTTTATTGGTATGGGTATACTTCACAAACATCCTTTCCTGCTCACTGACAGTCAGATGTAAGCTACACTCTTCAGTTGTGAACAAGACTATTGCTAAGACAATTGGCCTACTTCTCGGAATGTACACTCTAAAAAGAAAAATGTTCTTGGAAGATATTTTAGGGGTTCTTCAAATTGAAACTGTGGGGGAACCTATATAAGTTATTCAAAGAACCCCCTTTAATGGTTCCTCAAATAACCTTTTGGGGTTCATTTTTACCCCCCCTCCCATTATTATTATTAATCAATAATACAATAATTTAGTTGTCAGTGTTTATTATGATTTTAATGGCAAAGCAGAATTCAAAAATCTAAATATAAGCTAAACTCCCTATCAGAGCTCCAAATTGAATCAGTACATCCTCTGGTGTGTTAATGTGTTGATATCCTTCATATCCATAGCCAGAATGATTCACTCACCCTATCCAGTGGACACGATGCTCTCAAGGTCCTGTACTATACCAAGATGAGAAGCAGTAAGCCTGGTCGCATGACTGTAAGTCATCATATCTCTTTAACCATCCTTAAGTAGATTATCAACAACAGAAATATGACACTGCGTAGGTGTAAGTAGAGGCAGAGGCATAGTGAGGCAAACTATTCTCCAACTTATTCTCCAACTTGTGGACAGACAGAAGCCACTCCTCAGTAAAAGGCACATGACAGCCCGCTTGGAGTTTGCCAGAAGGCACCTAAAGACTCTCAGACAATGAGAAACAAGATTCTCTGGTGTAATGAAACCAAGATTGAACTCTTCGGCCTCAATGCCAAGCATCACGTCTGCAGTACACCTGGCCCCATCCCTACGTAGAAGCATGGTGGTGGCAGAATCATGCTGTGGGGATGTTTCTCAATGGCAGGGACTGGAAGACTAGTCAGGATCGAGGCAAAGATGAACAGAGAAAACTACAGAGAGATCTTTGATGAAAACCAGCTCCAGAGCACTCAGGACCTCAGACTGGTGTCTAAAGTTCACCTTCCAACAGGACAACGACCCTAAGCACAGAGCCAAGACAGCGCAGGTTCGGCTTCGGGACAAGTCTCTGAAGGTTTTTGAGTGACCCAGCCAGAGCCCGGACTTGAACCCGATCGAACATCTCTGGAGTGACCTGAAAATAGCTGTGCAGCGACACTTCCCATCCAACCTGACAGAGCTTGAGAGGATCTGCAGAGAAGGATGGGAGAAACTCCCCAAATACTTGTGTGCCAAGTAGTGTCATAACCAAGAAGACTTGATTCTGTAATCACTACCAAAGGTGCTTCAACAAAGTACTGAGTATAGAGTTTGAATACTTTAAATTTGATATCTGTTTTTTATTTTTAATACATTTGCAAAAATGTATAAAAACCTGTTTTTGCTGTGTCATTATGGTGTATTGTGTGTAGATTGATGAGCGAAAAAAGCTGTTTAATTAATTTAAAAATAAGGCTGAAAATGTCAAGGGGTCTAAATACTTTCATAAGGCACTGTATCTACCTCTATCACTACACTATCCCTGCACAATGTAAATATGGTATTGGAACTGACCCTGCATATAGCTTCTTATTTCTTATTTTTATTTCTTCTGTGTTTTGTTCTACCTTATGCTATTTTTACTACTACTCTGATACTGTTTACTGCATTGTTGGGCTTAGAGCTTGCAGGAAAGGTATTACACTGTACTTGTCCACGTGCCATTAAAACTAGAAACTTTAAATGAGCAAGGTTTATCGCATCGAAATTAGGACTGGGAATGGTGTGTTTTACTTTGTTTTACTCTGAGCAAAGAAACAGCTTTATGCTCATGTTACACTTTGAACCCGCTAACTCCACCAAAGTGACATCTTTCAACTTTCAGTAGATGTAGTAGCACATTACTGCCATTTTTTGGATTAACCTCTACTGACTCCCCATCCCGCATGCGGGAGCGTAATCATCGCCTGACACCAATTAGCATAGCGCAACGGACATAAATATCCCTAGAAAATATTCCTATTCATGAAAATCACAAATGAAATATATTGAGACACAGCTTAACCTTTTGTTAATCACCCTGCCATCTCAGATTTTCAAAATATGCTTTACAGCCAAAGCTAGACAAGCAATTGTATAAGTTTATCGATAGCCTAGCATAGCATTTTGTCCAGCTAGCAGCAGGTAACTTGGTCACGGAAATCAGAAAAGCAATCAAATTGAATTGTTTACCTATGATGAGCTTTGGATGTTTTCACTCCCAGTTAGATAGCAAATGTTCCTTTTTTCCCAAATATTATTTTTGAAGGCGAAATAGCTCCGTTTGTTCTTCACGTTTGGCTGAGAAATCGACCGGAAATTGCAGTCACAAAAACGGCGAAAAATATTCCAAATTAGCTCCATAATATCTACAGAAACATGGCAAACGTTGTTTATAATCAATCCTCAAGGTGTTTTTCAAATATCTATTCGATAATATATCCACCGGGACAATTCGTTTTTTAGTAGGACCGATTGGAGTAATGGCTACCTCTGTATTTTACGCGATAATCTCTCTGGGGGCATCAGGTGACCACTTGCGCAATGTAGCCGCCTACGGCTATTCTTCAACATGAATGCGTAAAACTACGTCACAATGCTGTAGACACCTTGGGGAATACGTAGAAAGCGTAATCTGGTTGATAGTGTTACGGTGCGTGAATGAGGACCCAAAAGCGAATTAACTTAAACAGAGCTTCTTTAATTACCAAACATAGGTAGGCTCAGACGGACCGGCAGATTCCGACAGGACAAGGCAAGGTTACAGCAAACATGACGACAGTCTGGTTCAGGCATGAAACACAACAAACAAGAATCCGACAAGGACAGGAACAAAAACAGAGAGAGATATAGGGGACTAATCAGAGGGAAAAAGGGAACAGGTGGGAAAAGGGGTGACGAGGTGGTTAGGAGGAGACAAGGCACAGCTGGGGGAAAGAGGGGGAGAAAAGGTAACCTAACAACGACCAGCAGAGGGAGACAGGGTGAAGGGAAAGGACAGAGACAAGACACAACATGACAGTACATGACAGTACCCCCCCACTCACCGAGCGCCTCCTGGCGCACTCGAGGAGGAAACCTGGCGGCAACGGAGGAAATCCTCGATCAGCGCACGGTCCAGCACGTCCCGAGAGGGAACCCAACTCCTCTCCTCAGGACCGTACCCCTCCCAATCTACGAGGTACTGGTGACCACGGCCCCGAGGACGCATGTCCAAAATTCTACGGACCCTGTAGATGGGTGCGCCCTCGACAAGGATGGGGGGGGGGGGGGGGGGGGAAGACGAGCGGGGGCGCGAAGGACGGGCTTGATGCAGGAGACATGGAAGACCGGGTGGACGCGACGAAGGTATCGCGGAAGAAGAAGTCGAACTGCGACAGGATTAATGACCCGAGAAATACGGAACGGACCAATGAACCGCGGGGTCAACTTGCGAGAAGCCGTCTTAAGGGGAAGGTTCTGAGTGGAGAGCCAAACTCTCTGACCGCGACAATATCTAGGACTCTTAGTTCTACGCTTATTAGCAGCCCTCACAGTCTGCGTCCTATAACGGCAAAGTGCAGACCTGACCCTCTTCCAGGTGCGCTCGCAACGTTGGACAAAAGCCTGAGCGGAGGGGACGCTGGACTCGGCGAACTGAGATGAGAACAGCGGAGGCTGGTACCCGAGGCTACTCTGAAAAGGAGATAGCCCGGTCGCAGACGAAGGAAGCGAGTTGTGGGCGTATTCTGCCCAGGGGAGCTGTTCTGACCAAGACGCAGGGTTACGAAAAGAAAGACTGCGTAAGATGCGACCAATAGTCTGATTGGCCCGTTCTGCTTGACCGTTAGACTGGGGGTGAAAGCCGGAAGAGAGACTGACGGAAGCCCCAATCAAACGGCAAAACTCCCTCCAAAATTGAGACGTGAATTGCGGACCTCTGTCCGAAACGACGTCTGACGGAAGGCCATGAATTCTGAAAACATTCTCGATGATGATTTGTGCCGTCTCTTTAGCAGAAGGAAGCTTAGCAAGGGGAATGAAATGAGCCGCCTTAGAGAACCTATCGACAACCGTAAGAATAACAGTCTTCCCCGCTGACGAAGGCAGTCCGGTGACAAAATCTAAGGCGATGTGAGACCACGGTCGAGAGGGAATAGGAAGCGGCCTGAGACGGCCGGCAGGAGGAGAGTTACCGGACTTAGTCTGCGCGCAGACCGAACAAGCAGCCACGAAACGACGCGTGTCATGCTCCCGGGTGGGCCTCCAAAAACGCTGGCGAATGGAAGCAAGCGTACCCCGAACGCCAGGGTGGCCGGCTAACTTGGCAGAGTGAGCCCACTGAAGAACGGCCAGACGAGTAGGAACGGGAACGAAAAGAAGGTTCCTAGGACAAGCGCGCGGCGACGGAGTGTGAGTGAGCGCTTGTTTTACCTGCCTCTCAATTCCCCAGACAGTCAACCCGACAACACGCCCCTCAGGGAGAATCCCCTCGGGGTCAGTGGAGGCTACTGAAGAACTGAAGAGACGAGACAAAGCATCAGGCTTGGTGTTCTTAGAGCCCGGACGATAAGAAATCACGAACTCGAAACGAGCGAAAAACAGCGCCCAACGCGCCTGACGCGCATTAAGTCGTTTGGCAGAACGGATGTACTCAAGGTTCCTATGGTCAGTCCAAACGACAAAAGGAACGGTCGCCCCCTCCAACCACTGTCGCCATTCGCCTAGGGCTAACCGGATGGCGAGCAGTTCGCGGTTACCCACATCATAGTTACGTTCCGACGGCGACAGGCGATGAGAAAAATACGCGCATGGGTGGACCTTGTCGTCAGAGAGGGAGCGCTGAGAAAGAATGGCTCCCACGCCCACCTCTGACGCGTCAACCTCGACAACGAACTGTCTAGAGACGTCAGGTGTAACAAGGATAGGAGCGGATGTAAAACGATTCTTGAGGAGATCAAAAGCTCCCTGGGCGGAAACGGACCACTTAAAGCACGTCTTGACAGAAGTAAGGGCTGTGAGAGGAGCTGCCACCTGACCGAAATTACGGATGAAACGACGATAGAAGTTTGCGAAGCCGAGAAAGCGCTGCAGCTCGACGCGTGACTTAGGGACGGGCCAATCAATGACAGCTTGGACCTTAGCGGGATCCATCTTAATGCCTTCAGCGGAAATAACAGAACCGAGAAATGTGACGGAGGAGGCATGAAAAGTGCACTTCTCAGCCTTCACAAAAAGACAATTCTCTAAAAGGCGCTGGAGGACACGTCGAACGTGCTGAACATGAATCTGGAGTGACGGTGAAAAAATCAGGATATCGTCAAGGTAAACGAAAACAAAGATGTTCAGCATGTCTCTCAGGACATCATTGACTAATGCCTGAAAGACAGCTGGAGCGTTAGCGAGGCCGAAAGGAAGAACCCGGTATTCAAAGTGCCCTAACGGAGTGTTAAACGCCGTCTTCCACTCGTCCCCCTCCCTGATGCGCACGAGATGGTAAGCGTTACGAAGGTCCAACTTAGTAAAAAACCTGGCTCCCTGCAGGATCTCGAAGGCTGAAGACATAAGAGGAAGCGGATAACGATTCTTCACTGTTATGTCATTCAGCCCTCGATAATCTATGCAGGGGCGCAGAGACCCGTCCTTCTTCTTGACAAAAAAAAAACCCCGCTCCGGCGGGAGAGGAGGAGGGGACTATGGTACCGGCGTCAAGAGCTACAGACAAATAATCTTCGAGAGCCTTACGTTCGGGAGCCGACAGAGAGTATAGTCTACCCCGGGGGGGGGGGGTGGTTCCCGGAAGGAGATCAATACTACAATCATACGACCGGTGTGGAGGAAGAGAGGTGGCCCTGGACCGACTGAACACCGTGCGCAGATCGTGATATTCCTCCGGCACCCCTGTCAAATCACCAGGCTCCTCCTGTGAAGAAGAGACAGAGGAAACAGGAGGGATAGCAGACATTAAACATTTCACATGACAAGAGACGTTCCAGGAGAGGATAGAATTACTAGACCAATTAATGGAAGGATTATGACAAACTAGCCAGGGATGGCCCAAAACAACAGGTGTAAAAGGTGAACGAAAAATTAAAAAAGAAATGGTTTCACTATGATTACCAGAAACAGTGAGGGTTAAAGGTAGCGTCTCACGCTGAATCCTGGGGAGAGGACTACCATCCAGGGCGAACAAGGCCGTGGGCTCCTTTAACTGTCTGAGAGGAATGTCATGTTCCCGAGCCCAGGTCTCGTCCATAAAACAGCCATCCGCCCCAGAGTCTATTAAGGCACTGCAGGAAGCTGACGAACCGGTCCAGCGTAGATGGACCGACAAGGTAGTGCAGGATCTTGAAGGAGAGACAGGAGTAGTAGCGCTCACCAGTAGCCCTCCGCTTACTGACGAGCTCTGGCCTTTTACTGGACATGAAGTGACAAAATGACCAGCGGAACCGCAATAGAGACAGAGGCGGTTGGTGATTCTCCGTTCCCTCTCCTTAGTCGAGATGCGGATACCTCCCAGCTGCCTGGGCTCAGCACCCGAGCCGGCAGAGGAAGATGGTAGTGATGCGGAGAGGGGGGCGACGGAGAGCGCGAGCTCCTTTCCACGAGCTCGGTGACGAAGATCAACCCGTCGCTCAATGCGAATAGCGAGTTCAATCAAGGAATCCACGCTGGAAGGAACCTCCCGGGAGAGAATCTCATCCTTTACCTCTGCGCGGAGACCCTCCAGAAGACGAGCGAGCAAGGCCGGCTCGTTCCAGCCACTGGAGACAGCAAGAGTGCGAAACTCAATAGAGTAGTCTGTTATGGATCGATTGCCTTGACATAGGGAAGACAGGGCCCTGGAAGCCTCCTCCCCAAAAACAGATCGATCAAAAACCCGTATCATCTCCTCCTTAAAGTCCTGATACTGGTTAGTACACTCAGCCCTTGCCTCCCAGATTGCCGTGCCCCACTCACGAGCCCGTCCAATAAGGAGAGATATGACGTAGGCGACACGAGCAGTGCTCCTAGAGTAAGTGTTGGGCTGGAGAGAAAACACAATATCACACTGGGTGAGGAACGAGCGGCATTCAGTGGGCTCCCCAGAGTAACACGGCGGGTTATTGATTCTGGGCTCCGGAGATTCGAAAGCCCTGGAAGTGGCCGGTGGATCGAGGCGGAGATGGTGAACCTGTTCTGTGAGGTTGGAGACTTGGGTGGCCAGGGTCTCAACGGCATGTCGAGCAGCAGACACTTCCTGCTCGTGTCTGCCTAGCATCGCTCGCTGGATCCCGACGGCTGAGTGGAGAGGATCCGAAGTCGCTGGGTCCATTCTTGGTCGGATTCTTCTGTTACGGTGCGTGAATGAGGACCCAAAAGCGAATGAACTTAAACAGAGCTTCTTTAATTACCAAACATAGGTAGGCTCAGACGGACCGGCAGATTCCGACAGGACAAGGCAAGGTTACAGCAAACATGACGACAGTCTGGTTCAGGCATGAAACACAACAAACAAGAATCCGACAAGGACAGGAACAAAAACAGAGAGAGATATAGGGGACTAATCAGAGGGAAAAAGGGAACAGGTGGGAAAAGGGGTGACGAGGTGGTTAGGAGGAGACAAGGCACAGCTGGGGGAAAGAGGGGGAGAAAAGGTAACCTAACAACGACCAGCAGAGGGAGACAGGGTGAAGGGAAAGGACAGAGACAAGACACAACATGACAGTACATGACAGATAGCCCATTCACAGCTCAATAGGGACTCATTGGAACGCACCGGATTGGATTTTTCTCAGGCTTTCGCCTGCAACATCAGTTCTGTTATACTCACAGACAATATCTTTACAGGTTTGGAAACGTTAGAGTGTTTTCTATCCTAAGCTGTCAATTGTATGCATATTCTAGCATCTTGTCCTGACAAAATATCCTGTTTACTACGGGAACGTTTTTTTTCCAAAAATGAAAATAATGCCCCTGAGTCACAAACAAAAAACAAAAATGTATTAATTGAATACATTTTGTTGTTATTTGTTTTCCATTATTACATGTCCAATTTTGACACAATTAAATCAGAAAACAAGTCGATTTCTGATTTTAGTTTTTGAAATTCAGAAACCAATAACAAAAATCGAGCCATTTTTCATTTTCCCAAGTCGTCTTTTGAGTCAAATAACCAATGAATGTGAGATAGACAGACCCATATAGCTTAACACCAGCAAGTCCTGGTCTTGGTAAAGTTGTCAGTCAGACTACTATCACTCCACTATTGATGGCAAGCAAATATAGACATCTAGTTTATCCCCTGAAAGTTAGCTTGTTAACTTGCCATATTGATATTATCTGTCATTAGCTATCTAGACAGTCATGTAGCCTATCATGTCTGTCAGCAGCAATCACAGTTAAACACTGAGGTAAAACAATATCATACATTGGATATTCGTTTTTCTTTCGTCAATAACCTATTGAACCAAACATGCCATGATTATGAAGATAGTATATTCTGAATCAAGGATGGATGGAGAACAATCCACACTAAAACAATATTATATTTCAGATTTGTATCATCAGTTCATTGGTTGTTTGATTAAACAGACGACATGGAAGATGGAAAAAGGCAAGTTTTTAGTTTTTGGTTTCTGAATTTGAACAAATTCCAATAGGACAACGTTCAACAACAACGGAACAAATTTTGCTTGCGCTAGCTGGCTGGGTAGCGCTGGCTACTTCTGTGTGAGTGTGTGTATGTGTGTGTGAGAGAGAGAGAGAGAGAGAAAGGGAGAGACAGAGAGAGTGAGTGTGCATTTGTGTGTGTGTGGTCCAACCTTTTTGCGTACAGTTAAGGTGTTAGATTGACAGGGGCTGGAGCCGGGTTCGAGTCCCAGTCAAGGCTGCCCCCCAAATGTGTTATAATATACAGTGCCTTCAGATAGTATTCATACCCCTTGACTTATACCACATTTTGTTGTTACAGCCTGAATTCAGAATGGATTAAATATGTTTTTCTCATCCATCTACACACAATATCCAATAAAGTTAAAGTATAGAAATATCTTATTTACATAAGTATTCACACCCCTGAGTAAATATGTTAGATTCACATTTGACAGCAATTCTGTCTTTCATATTTCTGGATAAGTCTCGAAGAGCTTTGGATTGTACAATATTTGCACATTATGGTTGTTGATCATTGCGAGACAGCCATTTTCTAGTCTTGCCATAGCTTTTCCAGACGATTTAAGTCAAAACTGTAACTAGGCCACTCAGGAACAATTAATATCGTCTTGGTAAGCAACTCCAGTGTATATTTAGCCTTGTGTTTTAGTTTTTTTCCCTGCTGAAAGGTGAATTTGTCTCCCAGTGTCTGTTGGACAGCAGACTGAACCAGGTTTTCCTATAGGATTTTGCCTGTGTTTAGCTCGTCCCTTTCTTTTCATCCTAAAAAAACTCCCTTTCCATAACACGAAGCAGCCACCACCATGCTGGAAAATATGAAGAGTAATGTGTTGTATTGGATTTAATCCAAACATAACGCTTTGTATTCAGGACATGAAGTTCATTTCCTTGCCATGTTTATTATTATTATTATTGCTCACAGAGTGAGTTCATGCAATTTATTATGTGACTTGTTAAGCAAATATTTACTACTGAACTTATTTAAGCTTGCCATAACAAAGGGGTTGAATAATTGTTGCCTCAATAATTTGTAAACATTTCTAAAAACACACTTATTGTGTGTAGGCCAGTGACACAACATCTCTTAAATAAAGCATATAACACAACACAATGTGGAAGATGTCAAGGGTTGTGAATACTTTCTGAATACTTCCATGTTTGGTTTAATTGATTCTCCCCTTTAGCTGCCCCTAATTAACAGATTTTTTGGAGAGGATCAGCTTGAGCAAAGTGAGGTGTAGAATCATTGATCTACAAATAGTATTCCCTGCCAAATAATAGGCTTTATGTGATTAATATTCGGACTTAGCTGTTTCAAAGGGTAATGTGAGAATAAAGCCCATTTTCCAGTTGGTTTGTGGTTCAGAGTAAAACAAAGTAAAACACACCAATCCCAATCCCTAATTTCAATGTAGCAAATCTTGCTGATTTGCCACTGGTCGTGAAACACGAGACATATTTGTTTGACCTATTGGGAACTACAGTACCAAACTGTTCTTGCTGCTCCGACAGGGTAGCCAAATGATACACCGCTGAAAGTAGTGACTGGGTTTAAAAGCTCTCGTAGGGTGTTATAATTTTGGTGGTTGCTGTGCTGGATCAAATGTTCCATGCCCACAATAAAACTAAATGATGAATGAAAATGTCATAAGTAATTTTAGTGCCAAGTTAAAGAATAGTTTGATTCACTATGGCTCTGCCCCTAACTACACCTACTCAGTGTAATATTTCTGCTAATGGACACAGATTGAGCCTAGTCCTAGACTAAAAAGCAAGATCAATGGAGGTTATTAATTGAAAGTGATTTTTAGTCTAGGACTGGGTTTAATATTTGTCTGGTAAACCTACACTTAGTGTACTGCAGGTACCCTTTACATACGTCTAGTTGTTTTCTAGACATCTCCTGGTGCAATGTACAGTGGGGCAAAAAAGTATTTAGTCAGCCACCAATTGTGCAAGTTCTCCCAGTTAAAAAGATGAGAGAGGCCTGGAATTTTCATCATAGGTACACTTCAACTATGACAGACAAAATTAGAAGAAAAAAAATCCAGATTTTTTATTAATTTATTTGCAAACAGAAATTTGCATCCTGTAGCACTAATTCCAAAAAGGTTTGGGAACCTGCAAAGTCCTTGGAGAATAAGAGTACATCCTCCCAGCTGCCCACTGCACTGAGAATAGGAAACACTGTCACCACCGATAAATCTATGATAAATGATAATTTCAATAAACATTTTTCTACGGCTGGCCATGCTTTCCACCTGGCTACCCTTACCCCGGCCAACATCTCAGCACGGCCTGCAGCAACTTGCCCATGCCCCTCCCCCCACTTCTCCTTCACCCAAATCCAGACAGCTGATGTTATGAAAGAGCTGGGCTAGACAATCTGGACCCTCTCTTTCTAAAATTATCTGCCGAAATTGTTGCAACCCTTGTTACTAGCCTATTCAACCTCTCTTTTGTATTTTCTGAGATCCCCAAAGATTGGAAAGCTGCTGCGGTCATCCCCCTCTTCAAAGGGGGAGACACTCTAGACCCAAACTGTTATAGACCTATTCCATCCTGCCCTGCCTTTCAAAAATCTTCGAAAGCCAAGTTGACAAACAGATCCCCGACCATTTTGAATCCCACCATACCTTCTCCACTATGCAATCTGGTTTCTGAGCTGGTCATGAGTGCACCTCAGCCACGCTCTAAGTCCCAAACGATATCATATATACACAGAAACGCACACACACACTCACTCACCATTGACCACACACCCTTCTTTAATGATTTTTAAAAAGCGTTTTGGGACAGAGAGAGGATCAGTTTTGTTTTTACTATATTAAATTTGACAAAGGAGAACTGGTCAATGATTCTCAATCTGCCCTCCTCAGGCTTGAGAATGCATGTTTACGTTGTCCTTACATTTGATGCATAAGTGCACCCAGTCATCTGTTTGTTGGTTGTGCCTGTAGGTTCGTAGCCTGGCTAACATGACCTACGTGACCACATAGCGAGGAAGAGTGACTCACTGGTCTGGACAGGAGGCCGTTTGCTAATGCAATTAGCTCAGAAATTGTGCGGACTCATTGATTGGATCTCTGAAATCTTTATTTTTCCTGGAGGTTTGTAATGGGAGAGGGTGGCGCTCGGGGACTGTGTCTGGCCATAGAGAGGCTTTTATTCTCTATTTTGGCTAGGCCAGGGTGTGACTAGGGTGGGCATTCTAGTTTCTTTAATTCTATGTTTTCTGTTTCTATGTTTTGGCCTGGTATGGTTCTCAATCAGAGGCAGCTGTCTATTGTTGTCTCTGATTGGGAATCATACTTAGGCAGCCTGTTTTGCCACCTTAGTTGTGGGTAGTTATCTTTGTTAGTGGCCTGTATAGCCCTAGTAAACTTCACGTTTGTTGTGTTGGCGACATTTATAACATTAAAAGAAAATGTAGGCTCACCACGCTGCACCTTGGTCCCGTCATTTCCCTGACGATGTTCATGACACTGTGGGTGTTTCAGTACACTGAGGAGAACCAACCAGTAAAAGCACAGCCCCTTCATTATCAAGACATCATACCGACAACATCAAAACAGTCATTCCAGGCTCTGAAATTAGGAGGACTTCGAGAGTAGGTGTTAGACAGACTAGTAAATTGGGGTTTTACGCTATGAACCACCCCCGTGCGTCACAGTTGGGATGGTGTTCTTTGGCTTGCAAGCTTCCCCATTTTTCCTCCGAACATAATGATGGGCATTATGGCCAAACAGTTCTATTTTTGTTTCATCAGACCAGAGGACATTTCTCCAAAAAGTACAATCTTTGTCACCATGTGCAGTTGCAAACTATAGTCTGGCTTTTTTATGGTGGTTTTGGAGCAGTGGCTTCTTCCTTGCTGAGTGACCTTTCAGGTTATCTCAATATGGGATTCGTTTTACTGTGGATATAGATACTTTTGTACCTGTGTCCTCCAGCATCTTCACAAGGTCCTTTGCTGTTGTTCTGGGATTGATTTGCACTTTTCGCCCCAAAGTACGTTCATCTCTAGGAGACAGAACGCATCTCCTTCCTGAGTGGTATAACGGCTGCGTGGTCCCATGGTGTTTATACTTGCGTACTATTGTTTGTACAGATGAACGCATCAGGCATTTGGAAATTGCTCCCAAGGAGGAACCAGACTTGTGGAGGTCTACAATTTTTTTCCTGAGGTCTTGGCTGATTTCTTATGATTTTCCCATGATGTCAAGCAAAGAGGCACTGAGTTTGAAGGTAGGCTTTCAAACACATCCACAGGTACACCTCCAATTGACTCAAATGATGTCAATTAGCCTATCAGAAGCTTCTAAAGCCATGACATAATTTTCTGAAATTTTCCAAGCTGTTTAAAGGCACAGTCAACTTAGTGTATGCAAACTTCTGACCCACTGGAATTGTGGTACAGTGAATTTTAAGTGAAATAATCTGTCTATAAACAATTGTTGGAAAAATTACTTGTGTCATGCACAAAGTAGATGTCCTAACCATCTTGCAAAACTATGGTTTGTTAACAAGAAATGTGTGGAGTGGTTGAAAAACGAGTTTTAATGACTTAATGACTTAAACTTCCTACATCAACTGTACACTGGTTGAAGTGTATTTATCAAATTACATCAGTAAGGGATCAAAGATTTCACCAGGATTCACCTGGTCAGTCTATGTAATCGAAAGAGCAGGTGTTCTTAATGTTTTTTATACTCAGTGTATTTTGTATGGTTGCTGGTGGCATACAGGATTAATCTGCCTTTGAGGCTATGGAAAACCAGCCCTAAAGGAAAATGGTTGGGGCTCTCTAATCCCCAATTTATTATATTATTGAAGGTACAGCGGTTCTCAACTGGTTTTGCCTCGGGACCCAAATTGAACTATTTGTAATGCTGTATTGATAGTACATATAACAATTATATGACAAGGGAACAACATTTCCACTTCTTTCATTAGAAATAATAACATTTCACCTCCTGTGTGTCATCCTTCTTAACCATAGAATTTTTAAATTCCTCATCAATCCACGGGAATTTAATCGTTTTTACAGTCATTTAACTAGAATAAGCAATTTCATAAATATGTCAAGTGCAGCATATGTCTGCTCCTCATTACACACCACAGAACAACAAATATTATTTACATCCTCAACATCACTACCTACATCACCACCAATCGCTACAAAACCTATTATATGACGTCTTATACACTACATTAGGCTCAGCCTTTGGCTTTCCTAGATATGGCTATTATATTATAATCACTACATCTGATGGGTGTCCATACTGCTTCAGAGTAGATTTCTGCAACATTAGAAAAATATGTGATCAATACAGGTGGATGATTTTATTGCTGTGCTGTTTGTAACTACCCTGGTAGGTTGACTGACAACCTGATCCAGGTTGGAGGCACTGGTTACAGTTTGAAGCTTTTTCTTGAGTGGGCAGCTTGATGAAAGCCAGTCAATATTTAGGTCACACAGAAAATATACCTCTCTGTTGATATCACATACATTATCAAGCATTTCACACATATTATCCAGATACTGACTGTTAGCACTTGGTGGTCTATAGCAGCTTCACAGAAGAATGGGCTTTAGGTGCGGCAGATGAACCTGTAGCCAAATTAATTAAACAGTATTTAACATTCGATTGTCTCTAAGCTTTACAGGAATATGACTTTGAACATAAACGGAAAAAATGGCATTTGCTTCGGAAAATGTTGAAACTATATATTGCTACCACTGTATTATCAAAGTTATAGACAGTATATGAATGTTATCTGTTACTAGCAAGTTATAGATTTTATGAACGTTGTTTCTTAGGCTACATATGTTAATGTGGGCTATTTATAGCACTTATCTGAGGGTTTTGATTGTTTTTATTGCTTTACTGGGAGACATATCAGAGGTAGCTGTAGGATTGAAAGAGGCGTTCAGGGGAGTTAGAGGGACATAAATTAGGTTACTTACATTATGACTGCCAACACCACTTGGACAATGTACATTTGCAGCAGCACTACGACGACTTAGAGATACAATGGTAGGGGTTATCTCATCAGGGCTTGGGTCACTGATAAATCATTGTCTCAAGGCAGCTTTGAAATACACAGACAGAGTCCAGGAGCCAAGATGATTTGGATGGACCATCATTCCTACAGAGCATCTTCTGTTTCCAAAAGGTGTTAAAGTTATTTATAAAAGTTATACCAACAGAGCTACAGTAGTCTCCATACAAGTGCCATCTGTCATCTTTCAGTAAAAAAACACACTTGAAGCAAATGTAAACATTGAATTAAACCGAATTAATCAAAGAGCAGTTGAACAACAGTGAGCAAAATGTTGAATAAGGGGATGCCAACAGCAAAGCAATGTCCCCTAATCCCTAATCCCTAATCCCGGAGAGGAAGAAAGAAAGGGAGCATTGGGCAGTTGAGGTGTCATACAAATTCTGCGAGAGGGACACAATATTTAAACACACAGGTAACACACAAATAGACTGATGTAGAAAACCATACATAGGCAAAGAAATGGAAAGTGTCAAGCAGTCATCTATAGGTAATACCACAGGACATGAGAGAAATGGAGAGACACACCTTGAGAGCAACATGCCTAAAAGGAAGTGTAAAGAAAAGTTTACCTTGAAGGACGGGGAAAGAGAGGAGGGTCTCAGCTGAGGTCCAAGCATTCTGATATGTTCTGTCCAGTTGTCCCCTCAAACAGGCCTGCAGGTGCCATCAACCAGGCTACATACCATCTGTGAGTCAGCTGTGAAGATGAGAGAGAGAGAGATATAGAGTGAAAGAGATCAATAATCACTGCTGAGCATTGTAAAACTGTTCTAGAGTCATTTTGTTTCAGAACAGTATGGTACAGCAGTGTTAGACAGGTATTTTGACTTACTGTCACGGGCCAGGCTTATTGCTTCTCATCAGGGTGTCGTAGGAGGCGGTTGTGCAGGACCTTGAAAGCATCATGTCCACTGGATAGGGCTGAGTGACTGAACTGTGTGAATGGTCCTGTGGTTGTGTGTGAATGAGAAAGAAAGAGAGAGAGAGAGAAATCAGTAATCAAGTGTAGCCAACATCTGCCTTTCAGTGAGCAGGAAAGGATGTTTGTGAAGTATACACATACCAATAAAAAGGCTAATTGTAACTTACTATATTGGCTGACATAGCAAAGTTCATGATGATCTTTTCAATGGTGCCCTTCTCATGCGGGAAAACAAACACACACACACACACACACACACACACACACACACACACACACACACACACACACACACACAAAGACTGACTATAGCTTAATTGGATATTGATGCATGTGTAATGGATTGATTTCTCTCAAATAACACATTTGTCAAGGTATTATCACGTTTGGAAAGGTTTTGTGTTGGTTTTGTGTCGATCAGAGTGAGAGAATATGTTTGCTTGATGCTAGCTGAGGTAAAAACGATTTACAAGTCACAGAGACTATGTTTACTGAGTAGCTTACTTGTACTGGAGTTTGTCTAGGAGATTTTATAAAGAATCTATCTGTTAGGGATATCTGAGTTCGTTTTACATGTTATTGGTTTTGTGTAAAATTGTGCTCACGAGCTGGTAAACTGGCCGTGCACGCTCAGTTTTTGTCTCTGTATGGACGTTTTGCCTGTTTGATAACCTTATGGAGGGAATAACTAGACTGTTTGTATTCAGCCATATTCCCATTCACCTTGCCGTGGTTAAATGCGGTGGTTCGCGCTTTGAGTTTTGCGCGAATGCTGCCATCTATCCACGTTTTTTTGTTTGGGTAGGTTTTAATAGTCACAGTGGGAACAGCATCCCCTATACTCTTCCTGATGAACTCATTCACCATGTCTGTGTATATGTCAATGTTATTCTCAGAGGCAACCTGGAACATATCACAGTCCGCGTGATCAAAACAATCTTGCATGGATTCCGATTGGTCAAGCCAGCGGTGAATAGACCTTAGCACGGGTACTTCCTGTTTCTGCCTATAGGAAGGGAGGAGCAGAATGGAGTCATGATCTGATTTGCTGAAAGGGAGGGTGGGGGAGGGCTTTGTAGCCATCCCGGAAGGGAGAGTAACAATGGGCAATAGTTTCAAAAGTGCGAGTCCTACAGGCAATGTGTTGATAGAACTTCGGTAGCGTTTTCCTCAAATTTGAATTGTTAAAATCCTCAGCTACAATAAATGCGGCCTCAGGATATATGGTTTCCAGTTTTCCAAAAGTCCAATGTAGTTCCTTGAGGGCTGTTGTGGTATCGGCTTGATGGGGAATATACATGTCTGTGACTATAACCGAAGATAATTCTCTTGGGAGGTAATACCGTCGGCATTTGATTGTAAGGTATTCTAGGTCAGGTGAACAAAAGGACTTCCTGTAGTTATCACAATCACACAATGAGTAGTTAATCATGGAACATACACCACCGCCTTTCTTCTTCCCGGAGAGTTCTTTATTCCTGTCTGTGCAATGTAGTGAGAACCCAGCTGGATGTATGGACGGGCACAGTATATCCAGAGAGAGCCATGATTCTGTGAAACAGAGTATGTTACAGTCCCTGATGTCTCTCTGGTAGGTGATCCTCGCCCTGAGCTCGTCTACTTTATTGTCCAGGGACTGAACATTAGCAAGTAATATACTTGGAAGTGGTGGATGATATGCACGCCTCCTGAGTCAGACTAGAAATCCGCTCCGAATACCTATTCTCTGCCGGCGGCGTCTTGGAGCAGCCTCTGGGATGAGTTCAATTGCCCTGGGGAACAAAGGCTGCAATTCGGGAAAGTCATATTTCTGATGGTAATGCTGGTGAGTTATTGCTGCTCTGATACGCAGCAGACTGTCTACCAATCGCGTTCACGTTGTCATGCTGCGTCATGTGGTTGCTAACCTAATCATCATGCAATCCCTTCTCAAAGTCAGTCGAGAAACTTTTCCTCGAAAATACATAATGTCACGATTCCAAAGCTATACGATGCTACAGATAGCAAGTTAATTATCTCACATCTTGGAAAATATTTTTCATGACTAAATTTGTGCTAATGTTGGGTTTTTTATGGAGAGCGCTCCTTGTTCAAGAATTGCCCAGATTGCACCGTGCAGCCCATTGGCGTAGCATGGGCAACGTTTCCCATCTCTTCAAAAGTATATCTGCCGTTGTGAATGTTAGACTCCACTCTGTGAGGCACTTCTATCTGCAGGTTGAACATGGTGAGACTGTAGACGCCTAAATGAATTGTGAAGTTTGTTAGGCTATTTTACAGCTTACAGGGTATGTTACATGCTGATATTGTCTTTGGTATTATTTTGTGCAGCTCCGTTTGCTAAGTAGTTACCTAACTAGCTAGCCAGCCAGCCTGCCCATAGAGAGAGCATTGCATTGTGGATTTTGTAGTGGACTTGAGCTACAACAGATTTCCATAACGATTTTCCATGTTGCTACAAACCTTATTATAACGGCAAAATGAAGCAGTTGTTCACCAAAAAATATTGTTCACATACTAATGTTATTCAACACTGTAAATTAAAGGAATGAGTGGATTTGGGAGGGTTTTTCCTTTAACACTTGTGGGGGAGTGCCAAGATGGAGGCACGATGGCCTCAACACAGCACCCCCTAGCAGTCATCAAGTGTATATATCAATCATTGGTCAAAACGCCAACCGACTGGGCCATTGGATCTAGATCCATGTCTGAGGTGGCATGTGTTTTGATGAGGTAATAAGACACAGACTCTACTCTGGGTCAGCACGCATACAAGTTCATACAGTATGAGTCAGATCTTTACTTGAACAGTGTATTATGCAAATGAATGAATGCAACAATGTTTATTATGTTATGTTGCAGACAGAAATATGTTACAGTGTGGAACAAAAAGCAAACAAAAAACAAACTTCATTTTCACACATTTTCTCGCTTCACTGGAAGAATGTTATCTTGAACTTATCTTGAACTGGTTAATCAGTGGCCCATGTGTGTGTGTACTGTATGTGTCTGTGTCTGAGTCTTTTGGAGAAAATGAAAGTTACTGAGATTTGTTTAATGAGTGACTTTTAAAAGGCCATAGTTGACTGACCCCTTCACCAACCAATAATCTCCCTCTCTCTCTCTCTCTCTCTCAATTAAATTCAATTGATTTTATTGACATGGCAAGTTCATTATTACTTACATGGTCAAAGTATACATATAGAAAAATAAAAAACGATCTATCTATATATAAACAAATGGTGGGACCAACAGCAATAATAGTGGACATGGGATTACCATTAACAACAACTACAACTATTATATTAATCAGAACAACAATCTCACTCTCTCACTCAGTGAGTCTGTAGCAACGCTCACACACACACGCACGCACACACACACACGCACACACACACACACACACACACACACACACACACACACACACACACACACACACACACACACACACACACACACACACACACACACACACACACACACACATAGATATATATATGAAAGCTGTGCCCCCACCCTCTCTCCATGATTTTCCTGGCAGCAGACTGTAGGGTTCCAGTAAGCTACGTGCTGGAGTCACATTTTGACAGGCAGCCAAATACACCTGTTGGACAGGTATGTTTATCTAGCAGGGAGGTTCAGATACCCTTTGTCACCACACTAAGGTGTGGGAATGTGTGCTTGTGTGTGCCTGGACTGTTTAAGTACACAAGCTGCTGTTGATGAATGAAATTATCCTTGACATTAGCGATGAGGGAATTAGTGAGATCTTTTAAATCCTTATTTGTTAAAGTTGAAAGGCATTTTAGTATTGTTTTCTACATGGGGAAAACCACATCACATCACATCAACCACAACCAGGTCAACTGTGACCTTAATGAAACAATGGACCACAAATGAATGAAGTTAATGTTGGATGTTTCATTTTTTCTAGAAGGTAATAGATGCAATTGTTCAGTAAATCAGGCCTGAAGATGGCATGACCTTGATTTGGACAGGAACAAACCTAAATCAGCTTATCAAGCAGCTAATTATTAGAATCAGGTGCGCTAGACTAGGGTTGGAGTGAAAATCTACCGGACGGTACGCAACACAAATGGAATGCCCAGAAATCTCCTGCCAGAGTGTAGTAATGTCTTTCTTGAGTGTGTGTGTGTGAATATTTCAGGTTTCACGAGGCAGCAGTTAACCCCCAACTTAATCTCAACTGTCGCTCGGCAACAATGGAGCCTTTGTGAAAAGTAACACACATCTATAGTCTGGTGTCTGGCCTTTGAAACATTACAACAACTCAAACAGGCCCCACCACTGTCCACATGCATCACACCACATCCACTCCACACGGATCGCGTGCCCTTAAACATGTGTAAACACACACTCTCACAGACAGAAACCCTGTCAAGGTTGTGTGGTGTTTTTTACAACATGACAACATCAGTTGCAAGTTCAATTTAGCATAAAAGAGAGTTTAAACCAACACATTCGCCAGTTGAGTAGTCGCCATTCCATCCAGAATGCTGTGTGTACAGACATGCGTGCGTGTGTAACCAGCAGTTATGGTCCGTTGTCTGAGAATTGCCCCAGCTGTCACATTCCTCAATGTCCTCTCAGAAAATACATTTCAATTGAGTCTGTAAATGTACTGATGGATCATAATGAAGAGCCAAGCTCACTGTTGTGTTGTTGCAAACCAGAAGGGTTGATGTAAAAAAGAAACCACAGACAATACCTATCAGTAATTACTGTCGCCAGGACGATGGTGGCCTATCAGTAATTACTGTCGCCAGGACGATGGTGGTCTATCAGTAATTACTGTCGCCAGGACGATGGTGGCCTATCAGTAATTAAGTAATTACTGTCGCCAGGACGATGGTGTTCTATCAGTAATTACTGTCGCCAGGACATGGTGGCCTATCAGTAATTACTGTCGCCAGGACGATGGTGGTCTATCAGTAATTACTGTCGCCAGGACGATGGTGACCTATCAGTAATTACTGTCGCCAGGACGATGGTGGTCTATCAGTAATTACTGTCGCCAGGACGATGGTGGTCTATCAGTAATTACTGTCGCCAGGACGATGGTGGCCTATCAGTAATTACTGTCGCCAGGACGATGGTGGCCTATCAGTAATTACTGTCGCCAGGACGATGGTGGCCTATCAGTAATTACTGTCGCCAGGACGATGGTGGCCTATCAGTAATTACTGTCGCCAGGACGATGGTGGCCTATCAGTAATTACTGTCGCCAGGACGATGGTGGCCTATCAGTAATTACTGTCGCCAGGACGATGGTGGCCTATCAGTAATTACTGTCGCCAGGACGATGGTGGCCTATCAGTAATTACTGTCGCCAGGACGATGGCGGTCTATCAGTAATTACTGTCGTCAGGACGATGGTGGCCTATCAGTAATTACTGTCGCCAGGACGATGGCGGTCTATCAGTAATTACTGTCGCCAGGACGATGGCGGTCTATCAGTAATTACTGTCGCCAGGACGATGGTGGCCTATCAGTAATTACTGTCGCCAGGACGATGGCGGTCTATCAGTAATTACTGTCGCCAGGACGATGGCGGTCTATCAGTAATTACTGTCGCCAGGACGATGGTGGCCTATCAGTAATTACTGTCGCCAGGACGATGGCGGTCTATCAGTAATTACTGTCGCCAGGACGATGGCGGTCTATCAGTAATTACTGTCGCCAGGACGATGGCGGTCTATCAGTAATTACTGTCGCCAGGACGATGGTGGTCTATCAGTAATTACTGTCGCCAGGACGATGGTGGTCTATCAGTAATTACTGCCATCAGGACGATGGTGACCTTAGGAGGACTATAAGTGTACGCCTGTGTCAACCAGAGACAAGAGACTGAGAGACAAGTGCAAAATAGTGTTTCAATGTTCTGTAATAACTTTGGAAATGAAAATGCCGTCTGTATTTATTGTTTTGTCTGATAGTGGTTGGCAGGAGAAGAGTGACTACACTGCTGACAGATTCACACTCCAGATGAGATATTAAGGCGAGGCCCTGTGTCACATCTACTCCCTCTCCAGTGCTCGACACTGCCAGTTTACTAACCACCCATCATTAGGCACACCTGGACTTCATCACTACCCTGATTACTTCCCCTTTATCTGTATCATTACTCATCAGGCAGAGTTGATTCGCATGTTTTGTATTGTTCGTCACTATTAAACTCCTGACTCCCTGCGTCTTTGTTACACCCTGACAGAGGGCACTGACTGAAAGAGTCTGAGTTTCCTTGTTAAATTCCCAAACATCAGCCATGACACTCAGATGTGAAGAGTAAATTGGATCCAAATTGCGTGTCCTCGAGTCTACACTATATATACAGAAATATGTGAACACCCATTCAAATTAGTGGATTCTGCTATTTCAGCCACAACCGTTGTTGACAGCTGTATAGAATTGAGCACACAGCCATGCAATCTCCATAGTCAAGCATTGGCAGTATAATGACCTTACTGAAGAACTCAGTGACTTTCAACGTGGCAACGTCATAGGATGCCACCTTTCCAACAAGTCAGTTTGTCAAATTTCTACCTTGCTAGAGCTGCTCCGGTCAACTGTAAGTGCTGTTATTGTGAAGTGTAAATGTCAAGGAGCAAGAACGGCACAATAACTGTGCGTCAGGAGCTTCATGAAAAGGGTTTCCATGGCCGAGCAGCCGGACACAAGGGTTTCCATGGCCGAGCAGCCGGACACAAGGGTTTCCATGGCCGAGCAGCCGGACACAAGGGTTTCCATGGCCGAGCAGCCGGACACAAACCTAAGATCAACATGCACAATGCCAAACGTTGGCTAGAGTGGTGTAAAGCTCACCACCATTGGATTTTGGAGCAGTGGAAACGCGTTCTCTGAAGTGATGCTTCCCCATCTGGCAGTCCGACAGACAAATTTGGGTTTGGCAGATGCCAGGAGAACGCTACCTGTCCCAATGCATAGTGCCAACTGTAAAGTTTGGTGGAGGAGGAATAAGGAGGAGGGCTGTTTATCATGGTTCAGGCCCCTTAGCTCCAGTGAAGGAAAATCTTAACACTACAGCATAAAATTACATTCTATACGGTTCTGTGATTCTAACTTTGTGGCAACAGTTTGGGGAAGGCTCTTTCCTATTTCAGCATAACAATACCCCAGTGCACAAAACAAGGTCCATACAGAATTCTTTTGTCGAGATGGGTGTGGAAGAACTTGACTGGGCTGCACAGTGTCCTGACCTCAACCCCATCGAACACCTTTGGGATGAATTGGAACACTGACTGAGAGCCAGGCCTAATCGCCCAACATCAGTATTCGACCTCAGTAATGCTCTTGTGGCTGAAAGGAAGCAAGTCCCTGCAGCAATATTCAAACATGTTGTGGAAAGTCTTCCCAGAAGAGTGGAGGCTGTTATAGCAGCAAAGCGGGGAGCAACTCCATATTAATGCCAATGATTTTGGAATTAAATATTCGAAGAGCAGGTGTCCACATACATTTGGTCATGTAGTGTATATTTCCATTCACATTTTAGTCATTTATCTTATGCTTTTACACAGAGTGGATTGCAAAAAGTTAATTCAAAGGACATTTGAGCTCAATTAGTGTGCTATATGGCTTTTGTTTTCAGACACAAAAACATAATCAATTTCTACTAAACACACACAGACATTTACATTATTTCAAACATAGTTTATTTCCGTAAAAAGACTCTTAAATACAAAATAAAACAATATTCTGTACATACATGGGTGTAAATAGAAACGATACAGTCTGAGATGTAATTCTCATACACATGATATTGAGTGATCCAGACGAAGAAAAGATCAGCTGAATAACATAATAAACAATTATATAGAACAGTCGTTGATTTGTTTTAAACGGATTATTAATACAAACTGTTCTGATGTCGGTCTGGTCTAGTGAGGTACATGAAGATTTATATGGCTATAAAGGACATATACTTTCTAGACAACATTCACGCTGAAAGAGAGAAATACACTTCATGTCACCAATAGTTTATAATGAGTATCCCTTCATTTAGTTACTCCTCTCTCTCTCTTCTCTCTCTCTTTTTTGTCCTCCAGTCGTCTCCTCCCTCCATATCAGGTTTATCATTAAACACCATCCCTTTAATACCAAGGTTAAAACACAACATGAGGCTCTTCTCTTTTTTTATATTTTTAAACAATATAATCTTTATCTTTAACTCTACATTGTTGGAAATGGACCTGTAAATTAAGCATTTCACTGCAAGTCTACACTTCTTGTGACAATTAAAATGTTATTTGATTTTATTCTAAACAATGGCTCATTTTAGAAGTCACAAGTTTTGCAACCAGCCGTCTTGCAATTAGACATATGCAATTATAATTAAGTGCTACTGTCCCTCAGTAAATATAAAAAATATAAATAAACAAGCACTTTAAAAACAGATCAATATATGTGCTTGGTGCGGATATTGCCACGGTAAAAACTATAATGCCCATATACCCAGGTGGTTGTCATAGTGACACATAAAGTGAGTTACTCCCACACAATATAAAGCGTTTATAGAAATGCAATCATAAATGCCTTTTTCTCATTATCTATCCCATGGAGAATATAACTGAAAACAGACATACCATCTTGTAGGCCCAAAGCGGTGTCCACAACAATTCCTGACTCAAAATCCAGATACACAGTTAAACATACAAACATACTAGTTACAGTAAAATATCAATACTGGTTCATAAAACCTACTGGAGCCAAAAACACTGGCTTTTCTGCAACACCTCCCCTGGAAGAAGAGAAGTTAGAGTCTTTATAATATTTCAGGTATAGGGCTGTTGACCAGAGAGTGGGTTGTCCTATCTACAGTACAATAGGACAGAAGGGACTGCTCTGTCCAGTTAACACCCCCGCCACTCTTGTGTCTCACATGCCATGCAGCCTGGTCTCTTCCACCTTCCAGCCAGTGGAGTTCTTCCCAAACTTATAGACCAGCCGTCTACCGTCCACCCTATCCAGGATCTCTCTCTTATAGTAGTATCTATAAGAGGGAGGCAGGAAGGAGAGGCACTGGTTAGTCTCATGACAAGACAATGGTTTTTCACAGACATTTTATCGTTGTTCTATCAATCTTCTAACTCCATCCTCAACTGGTTGACTCTATTAAGTTAGCTAGCACCCAAAAGCCAAGCATGGTTGCTAGGATTAGGGTTTCCATGGATAGTTGCCATGACGGTACTGCTATATCTCCATGGTTTCCTACCTCATGGCGCGGCTGAGCTTCTCGTATGTCATGCTGCTGTTCTTCTTCTTCTGCCCCCACAGCTGGGCAACAGCCTCAGACTTGAGGAACTTGAAGACGCCCTCACTGCGGTCCTCCCACTTCATCAGTCCCTGGTTCTGGTTCAGCTCTGGGTGGATCAGGATGTCCCTAATGAACTCCCACAGGTGGGTCCCACGGGGCGCTATCGGGGGACAGGGGAGAGGAAGAGTTAGGTGTGTGTGAACAGCACAGGTGTGTGTGTGCTAAAGCAAGCAAGGATGAGGTAGAGCAGGTGTGTTTATGTTAGTATGTGTGTGTGCAAGCATGTGTATGTGCATACTCTATTTACGAGTGTGCCCAGCATGTGTGTGTATGTGTGTGTGTGTGTGTGCGTGTGTGTGTGTGTGTGTGTGTGTGTGTTCGTGCGTGCACGTGGTTAACAGACTAGGACCTAAAAACACCTGTGATGTTTTGACTGTGGCTGTTTTCAGTACCCGATGCAAAATGTATGCTATCACATGACTGATAAAACCATGCTTCTACAGAGCACCATTGAAAACAGTTGTTGACATTGATGTGTGTGTGTGTGTGTGTGTGTGTGTGTGTGTGTGTGTGTGTGTGTGTGTGTGTGTGTGTGTGTGTGTGTGTGTGTGTGTGTGTGTGTTAGAATGATAGGAGTCACTCACCATGTTTGCTCTTCTTGGAGATCTGGTAGTGTCTGGGATCGTGGCTGTGTTTGGGAGGTCTTCCTCTGCCTCTCTTCATTATCTCTCCCCTCTCTGTCTTTATGTGCATTTCTGTCAAACACAATGGTTCAGGAGTTTAGAATAACAGACTGGCTTTCAAAGAGACATGCACTTTAAAGGCTCACCCATCATACTCAACCACCGGAAGTTCAAGATTGTTAAGTCCACTTAGGAAAAGTTGTACTCACTGGCTATCTGAGGGTAGGAGAACTCTGGGTCGGACTCACTGCTCCTGGATTCTGGAGAGCTGGGGTTCTGGAAGCTGAGCATTCCACCTGGGGGCAGGGAGAGAGGAGGGAATACAGTTTCAATATGGCCGCTCCTTCATCCTGCCTTGATCAATGAACTAGGCCTTGGGCTCAGTGATACAGGCCAGACCAATCACATACTGATTCAGTGATGTGGGAAGAATTGGGGGAACAGAGATGAGAGGAGATGAGATGAGAGGAGATGAGAGGAGATAAGGTGGAAAGATGACAAACGAGAAGAAGAGAAAAGGGGGACACCTCTCACCTGACGAGGAGCTGTGCATGCTGTCGGACTCGTATCCGTGGTCGCTGAGCGGCTTCATGTTATCGAAGTTGAAGTTCTTGAAGACGTGTGAGAAGTCGTTGTAGCTTGTCTCTTTCACAACTGTAACAGTAACATCACAACGTAAGCAAATGTGTCCATTTGACACTCAAGGCTTTGGTTTGTCAGTCTGAGATAGGAAGTATGAAGAATAGACAAGAGGATGTGTTTACCTTCATTTACTTCTACTGTGCTGAGCAGAGGAAAGTCTAGAAACTCATGCAGGAAGTTGTCCAGGAGCTTACAGGTCTCATTTAGATCTGGACCACAAAAATAAATTAAATGACTGAATCATTACCAAATGCATGTGTCTGCTGCTATTTTAAGGATCATCAATAATGTTTATTCAATTCACTTCTGTCAGATCCTTACCATATTTGGCCTTGAGTTCCATCAGGCTTTGGTAGAGCTGAGCCCCGAGGGACATTCCAAACATGTTTAACAGCTGATCTCTGGTCAGTTGGCAGAGCGTGGATCCGTCCATGAAGCAGCAGGATAGGCTCAGTGTGCTGGCATCAAACTTATTGCCCTCCACATAGAAGCTGATCCACTCCAACACATTCTGTTTGCTCCAGTACTGAGGGTTCTGGTCATACCATTGAACTAGAGGAGGATACAGAGGAGGAATGGGTGTTAGATTTGTGTAGTGTGTGTGTGTGTGTGTGTGTGTGTGTGTGTGTGTGTGTGTGTGTGTGTGTGTGTGTGTGTGTGTGTGTGTGTATGTGTGAGGCATGATGCTGTTCTTGTAAAATCACCATCCCTCTTTTGAGATTGAACAATCTGTCAATGAGCCATAAGAAACCTTGTCAATCTAACCACCCAGTTAAACCACAAGATACTGACTAACTGAAGCCTTTCAATGAAGTGCCAACCCACACAAGAACCCAGCTCCTGACCTGTGAAACCTGAGTGTGTGGTTTAAGGTAGTCAGAACGCCTGTCTCTAGTTTATGTCTGCACAGTGTCGATAAACACTACCTCAACTACCTAAACAGTTCTAATCACAACTTATCACTGGCTAGGCCAGGGCAAGTCAAATAAAGCTTGAGGCATCTGAAAGACATTCCTCAATTTAAGACAAAACATTGTCCCAGTTAATGATTTAACAGCCTTCTAAATTAGGTCATTGCAAGGTTCAGCCAATCCCCTGTCTGTCTGGGAGTTTGGCTAAAGGACATGTGTTTTACTATGGTCTTTGACTGAGTGTCTGCCAACAGGCTCAGTCAACAGACATGTCTCTTCCAGGGTGAGACAATGGGAAATATCCACAAACTTCACCAGCCAACAAGGTGACCAAAACCAAAGAACCGCTAAAACTCCTGACTGAATAAAGATCCCCACAGAAAAGATGACACACATCCACACTGTGGTTTCCCAGGTGATCAACACAAAAGTACATATCAAGGACTAAATTGTCCCACATGCTGATAACAAAGCAGAGAAAATTACACATCCTCCTTTTCTGTCAATCAGTTTAGGTGTATTTTTCCCCCTGTATAGATATCATAATGTCATCACCTGCTAAGTGATTATAAAGAGGCATTGGTATAAGATACCTATGGCGCCCAGGTGACTGCAGATGAACATTTGTAGTTAGCTAAATCTGGTGCAATGCATCATTTTTCAGTATATTGAGACTTATGTTTTTGTTGTACAATAAAACATTTAATAAAGTACAAAATAAGTATAAATAAGACTGTGTTCTCACCCAGTATGCTCGAGCTGCATGTGGAGAGGTCTGAGAGCTGCAGCAGGTCTCCTGTGGAGGGCAGAGACACGGTGGTGAGACTGGGCTGCAGCGGCTGAGGCTGCAGGGGCTCGGAGCTTCCAGTCTGGTACATGGTCATGTTGGCGTTGGTCAGGATCCTACACAGCTCACTGGCAGACGACATGGGCTCTCTGCAACCAGGAGAGAAATTCATTTATGTACAGTTAGGATGCTGATTATGGATATAGATTAATGAACAAATATAATAATTATATTAAGATAGTCGGTAGTATAGTTTCTGTAACCAGGAGACAATTGAGTGAGCCATTTGATGCATGGAGAAGGATGATCAACATTAAACATTTGGAAATTGATGTGACAGTAAAACTTTTCACCCATTCCTCATTGTATTCACTGTTTGAAGTGGGTCATGAATGCAAAACCTTTGGCTGTGTGTGAATACACACCAGTTTTTGTTTTCTTTAATCTGCTGTGGATTAATATAAACTGACTTTCCCCAATATTTTACATATATGTCAACATAAATTGGATCAATCAATTGGAGGTTTCTTCAAAACATGCTGCAAAGGTTCATGTGACCTCAGACCCAAGCAACCACCCCGTTACTCCCCAAAGGTCCATGTGACCTCAGACCCAAGCAACCACCCCGTTACTCCCCAAAGGTCCATGTGACCTCAGACCCAAGCAACCACCCCGTTACTCCCCAAAGGTCCATGTGACCTCAGACCCAAGCAACCACCCCGTTACTCCCCAAAGGTCCATGTGACCTCAGACACAAGCAACCACCCCGTTACTCCCCAAAGGTCCATGTGACCTCAGACCCAAGCAACCACCCCGTTACTCCCCAAAGGTCCATGTGACCTCAGACCCAAGCAACCACCCCGTTACTCCCCAAAGGTCCATGTGACCTCAGACCCAAGCAACCACCCCGTTACTCCCCAAAGGTCCATGTGACTCAGACCCAAGCAACCACCCCGTTACTCCCCAAAGGTCCATGTGACCTCAGACCCAAGCAACCACCCCGTTACTCCCCAAAGGTCCATGTGACCTCAGACCCAAGCAACCACCCCGTTACTCCCCAAAGGTCCATGTGACCTCAGACCCAAGCAACCACCCCGTTACTCCCCAAAGAGCACCTACACTTCCGCACGTACCTGATTCTGAGGCAACCGACAGGCAGCAATGAGAAGGTGTTAGATCAATAATTATCCACTGTTTGTTTTAGAGTCCAGTGTTTGTGATTCACTCCAAGAGTTGTTCAATATACTCCACGGTTTATCTCCTTCTTTACCTTGTCTCTCTCCCTTTATCTCTCTCGCTCTAGTTTCATAGATACACCTGCTGCTGGATATACCTGTGAAAGGCTTTATACTCTAGAAAGGCATGTGGGAGGGGCCAGGTGAGCGCTAACTCAGAGGGGGAATTCCATGCTCCCTTTAAATCATGGCTCACACCCCCCTCTCTCACCCCACTCTCCCTCCTCTTCTCTCACCCCCCCCCCCCCCCCCGAGAACTGTGAAAAACAAAAGAAACCCACCCTCCTGCTATACTTTCTCTTAGCCCCCTCCCTTCTCTCCATGACGAAGTTCAGGAGCATTGGTGGGTGTGTCGAATGGAAAGGCAAGACAGAAGAATCGGGTAAAATGGAGGGAGAGTTGAAGGGTTGAGAGAGAGGATGGGAGGATGGGGGAGTTGAAGGGGTGAGAGAGGATGAGTGGATGGGGTGGAATGGAGTGGGAGTTGAACAGGTGAGAGAGGACGAGAGGATGGGGTGGTGGTGGTGAGAGTGAGGGGGTTGTTGTTCTGTCTAAGAACAGAACTACAGGATGATGTCACTGTAAACATTCCTAATTAATCAACAGTCATAGTTGATCTAGTTTGTTTTATTATGTAATATCCACCATCGCTGTCACCGCTTTGTTTATCTCTAAGGAATGAAATCATTTGTTCCATTACTGTTGACATTGACTCTGAAGCTTTCACAGTCCTCTCAGTAACATTACCTCCTGTTTCAGTTTGTCCCAGTGGACTGGTTCAGCCAGCTCCACACGTTTACCCAACGGCAGAACCTATCACGCACTCAATACGGTTACCATAACGCAGGTTCAGTTGCCATAATCACCTTTATTCACCAAGTACATTCACATGTACCAGGAATACTGTATGACCTGGTGAAATAATTCTGTCACAATAAACAGAATATACACAATATAATTAGACGATACACAATATGTACAGACAGAGTATATAGACAAGAATTTACACAGTCAACATACAGTATGTACACTATAAACACTGTAAACTAAAATACGACAGACTACAGTGTAAATACTATAAACTACACTTTAAAGTATGCATGTAAAAGGTGTATAAGCAAAACAATTTTACAAAATGATGTGCAATGGTGAAGATATATGCGTTGAGAGCCAGTCCGTGGCAGGGTGCAACGTGGCAGAGAGTGCAAACAGGCAAATGTGCAGTTGTAGGATAATACTGCAGGGTCATTTTTTTGTGATTGTCTTTGTTTGCAGAGGTTATAGTGGGTGGTGGCAGAGATGTGTTGTAGACTAGGCCAGTAAGGCTGAGTAGGCAAACTGTGTCAGTTCCCACAGTTTGCTGCCTGGCTGTTTCATCATCCTAAAGTGGCGAAGCTCCAATACACTCTGTTGCTGCTCACTCTAAACCCTACAATACTTAGTACTGGGATCACTGCAATACAAGCTAACCCAGAAGCAATCCTCAAGCGATGCTATCTACCTCAGAAACTCAAGCCAAATGAATTTAGTTGTTTAGTCTGTTTCTGTTTCTTGAAACACGATCTTAATCCTATATGATTTTCTGGTTATACAGGTGTAATATGTTTGGGTGCAGCATCTTGAGTACATTCTAACTGGAAGCTACTGAGACATGGAACTAAGAGTGAGAGGTAATGTGGTCAATGTGTCATTAGATGAAACTGCATCTGGATCAAAGAGAGCTAAACCTAAGGTGTAATCATAATGATACATAATAAACTCAAAATCAACATCTTTGGTAAAGGAGAAGACCACTTTCCTTAAATGTATCCATAATGGAAAGAAAGTTGCCTTAGTTAAAGTGTATGCTCCAAATTCATACGATCCAAAGTTTTTACATTTTTCTTAACAGCACATTGTTAGAATTAACTGAATTCCAACTGGTTATTGGGACAGACATGAATGCCATTCTTCACATGCGGGACAATTTTAATAAGACCATCTACAATCCACAGGCAACCAAGGCACTCCAACATACAGTTTGCTCTCTGATTACAACCTTATTGATGCCTGGCAAGCTCATAACTGTAAGAGTACACTTTGTATTCAAAAAGACACAAAGAATTTCCCCAAATTGATTTCGTACTTTTATCTACTCCTCTATTTTCTCGACATATGAGCCTATCTGATCATCATGTGTATTACTGCCAGATACACATTTTAGAATCTACTAAAAGAGCCTCAAGATGGCACTTTAATGTTTCCTTACTGCAAAATCCTACTTTCTGTTAACAATTTGAAAATGAATTGAATTAATTCATAATGATTATCAAAAAGTTGATGATCCTCAGATTTTATGGTGATGCCATTAAATGTTTTATTAAAAACAGTGCAACTGCATTTGCATCTGTGCTGAATAAATCCCAATTAAATAAGATCTCAGAATTGGAAGGTTATTTGAGGATAACGTTTTTAAACAAACCCTCTTTGGTCTGGATGTACCAGTTTGGGTAAGTAAGTTTTGAGACGGAACGACAGAAGTTTTGGAAATAGTTGAATCTGTTTTTATCAAAAATAGGGGGCGATAGCTAGAGCACTGGGGGGCGTCTTTACCTTATTTTTTTTACAATTGCGAAATTACTACTGTATTTACACCCCTTCCAAATTAACCTTTGTGAACGTCTGTGTGAACAGTGGACCTAAGCTTCATCAGAAACCAAAGCTCCTTATCTCTCAATGAAGACACTCGGTTTGTCATTATGTAGTATTGTGTGTTGATTGATGAGGATTAGTTTTATTTAAACAATTTTAGAATAAGGCTGTAACGTAACAAAATGTGGAAAAAGTCAAGGTGTCTGAATACTTTCCAAATACACTGTATGTATTTATTTTTTTAGAGTGTCAGCCTATGGGTACTTGTGGTATAAACTAAGTGTGTAAATTGAAATGACCATTGTTCCTGTAACGCCCCCCCCCACCCCACCAACAAAAAAATTACAAGGCAAATAAAAACAAAAACAAAACTTGGACACAGAGCAGAGACAGTTGAGCTGTTTGACTGTAGGCTGAATGGACCCTGGACCCTGTCTGCAATTAGTGGGACAATAAACCATTACGCAAATAGATGTAATCATTTGATTGTGTGCTGTAGAGCCTGGTTAAGGTGTGTGTTTGGTGTTGTGGTTTTCAGTGCAGTCGGCAGGGGACTGTGGGTTGTTGTGGTTCACTGTCACCTCCTAGTGTCTGACAAGGTTTATGCATGGATGGGATTCTTCAGAGCAAAGACTGAGGCCTGAGTATCTTAGCTCATATCATTCAAAGGGTGATGATGGTTTAAGTTCTATATAATAAATGCAATCTCTTGTGCGTTATGTATTTTCCTTGGAAAGGGGTCTTAAAGTACACGGTTTGAGTGAGGTAAGGCTTTGACTTTGAAGGACAAATATTATCATTGCCTTACTGAGTAAACAAATAAGAGACTATAAATAGCATTTCCCGTCACAGTATCGGCATGTTGTCAGTTGCCTGAGTATCTTAGCTCATATCATTCAAAGGGTGATGATGGTTTAAGTTCTATATAATAAATGCAATCTCTTGTGCGTTATGTATTTTCCTTGGAAAGGGGTCTTAAAGTACACGGTTTGAGTGAGGTAAGGCTTTGACTTTGAAGGACAAATATTATCATTGCCTTACTGAGTAAACAAATAAGAGACTATAAATAGCATTTCCCGTCACAGTATCGGCATGTTGTCAGTATACAATTGCTTTATTCGAGTTTTATCAGAGTTTATAGAATCAATAAATCAGATCTTCTAGTTAAGAGTCTATGGTTATAACCAGACAGGTGTTGTTTTGTAACGGCTTTGACCTCCTTAGTGATCTCACCTGATAACCTCTACCATCATTTCCCCAAAATGTCATAACGCCTATAAGGCCCCTCACCATCCTTTCCTATCCATGGTAAAATGGAAACGGTGCTGTCGGCAGGAATGTTGTTGGACTGGTTGGTGTAGAGACATAGGCTTTCATAAATTGTAGTTTCATGCCTTGAAGGCTCACTGGTGTGGTGTCAACTGGATAAATTCCATCACTTGTTGTCAGTCTCCTTTTTCTTGCCTTTGCCATTACTCACTGCTTCTGTCCCTTCTAGTGAGGCTGGGTTGGGTGTGTGTGTGTGTGTGTAAGGTTCCATAGTCTTAATGAAGAATTAGATGTTCATCCACATTCTCCAAATGTTACATTTCAAAGTCTCTCCAAATGTCAAATACACTCATAGCGAATGGTTAAGGTGAGGGTTAAGGGTTGTGATAGGGTTAAAACATTACATTTAGGCACTCATTCCAAATGGTTAAGATAAGGGTTAAAGTTTGGGATAGGGTTAAAACCCCAAATGAAAAAAGAGTCATGAGTCATGTGATTAAGCCTATCCAACAACCCCATCCACAATGCTCCTAGTGGCTGGTTTTGAAGGCATTTCGCAACGTCCTCAGGACATGGATAGACAACCAATTTTGATGACCTGCCTGCAGGCTCTAGTTTTATCTTGATTATTGTCCAACCTTGTGGTCAAGTGCTGCAAAGAAAGACCTTGTTAAGATGCAGCTGGCTAAGAAAAGAGTGGCACGACTTGCTCTTAAGCATTTCACTGTAAGGTCTAACTCTGACATTGATTTGATTCATTACTGAACAATTTCAATGATTTTACTGAGTTACAGTTCATATAAGGAAATCAGTCAATTTCAATAAATTAATTTGGTTGTAATCTATGGATTTCACATGACTGGGCAGGGGTGCAGCCATGGGTGGGCCTTAAAGGGCATAGGTCCACCAAAAAGGGGTTTATTACAGACATAAATACTCCTCACTTCCATTAGCTGTCCATGTGGCTGGTCTCAGATGATCCCGCAGGTGAAGAATTTGGATGTGGAGGTCCTGGACTGGTGTGGTTACATGTGGTCTGTGGTTGTGAGGCCGGTTGGACGTACTGCCAAATTTTTTGAAAATTACGTTGGAGGCGGCTTATGGTAGAGAAATGAACATATTTTCTGACAACAGCTCTGGTGGACATTATTGCAGTCAGCATGCCAATCCCTCAAAACTGGAGACATCTGATCAGCTCTACTACCTCTTAACTCAGCTTTGGGAAGCGTGCGACTACCACCCACGATCCCAGTGAAGAAACAAACCACCTACATTACCATATCCCCCTCTATTTCACACTAGTTGCAGGAATAACTACTTAGAAACCTTTCAAAAGATACATAAAGACATAAAAAGATGGTCCGCTATGGCCACTTCTTTGCATGCTAGAATCTCAATTATTAAAATGAATGTCATCCCTCGTATCAATTTTCTGAGTTCCATGTTACCACTGCCTCCCACTATAGACTATTGGTCTAAACTCTGTCATGAAGAAGTTCATTTGTGGGAGAAAAGACACAACAGATGAAATATGCAACACTCCAGAGAACAAAAGCATCAGGTGGACTTGCAGTTCCAAATCTAAATTGGTATCACCTATCATTCCAGATGAATTCCCTGAAGACCTGGTTAAACCCAGAGGCTTCTGTTCCTTGGCGTGCTATAGAAGAGTCAATAGTTTCACCAATTAGATTACAATATTTATTCTTTTCTGGATTGACTCCTAAAAAAATGTGCCTTATTGTTTGGACCCATTACAGCACACTCAGTAAATGTGTGGAAAGCTACAGAAAAACATGAGACCTAATCTTAAATGGCTTTCATACTCTCCAATATGGCTCTCAAATAAGTATTATTAGCCTGTAAAAACACATTTAAATCAGATTCTTGGTCTAAGAAGGGTATTTATACTTTATCTATAGTCAAATAACGCTAGCACAAAAACCATTAACGCTATCCACAGTATGGAAAAGGGATTTTACACTTGCTTATAGACAAATAAATTGGGAGACAGTATGCAAAAATATTTGGATCATATAGAAACCCCAATCACCAATTATTTTTTATTTTTTTTGCCATACAACCTATCTAACATCACATGGTTTTAAAACCTCTTATGGATAGGGGAGACGCTAGCGTCTCAAGTGGCCAATAATGACAATTGAGATGCACAAAATATGGCATAAGCGGACGACAAGCAGATAAGAGGCAATCCGGAATTTCAATTAAGAAATTACAGAGCGAGCTAGAACGGACGTAGTGAATATAACTATTTGTTTAGCACTTATGAAAAGTACAGCGACAGAATTCAGAACATGGGCCGTTCTTAAGGTGTTCTCCCTGTACACCAAGTCAGAACTGTCGGATAAATAAAAGGGGCATACAAGCAGACAATGAAAGCTCTTACAATATTCAATGATTACATTGATCTAAAACAGGTTATAGGCTACATGTGCACCACCAAGTCAGAACAGTAGGGGAAATTAAGAGGGGTAAATATACCGAATTATTAGGGGCACATGGGCTACTAATATCTTACTACACAACATACACTTAGTACTACTTTCTTAACTACAGTATACTGTACATATCTCCCTGGCATATTATCATTTATGCAGCATACAATACATACAATACATCTTTGGACAGGAAGATGGCGCGGCAGTCCTTCGTGGGCAAATTTTGTCACCAAAGTCTGGCATCTTCTGGATTTATGGTGCTTTCAAAACAACTGTAAACTAAAAAAAAACAAGGCTGAATCATGACGACGTCATTGATCTTCAGGTTGTACTTGGTGGTTAAGTAGAGTCCCCATGAGTGACAGAACACTGAGCCAATCACGACGCAGCGCTCTGTATTTTCTTTTGGCTTGCCCGACCACCACAGAAAGCACTGAGCTAGTCATAAACACCTGCATTTTGGAGATGCCTTATACAAGAAAACAAAAAAAAGACCATGTTTGTATGTGGCTTTATTGTCTCAATTATGTTTGTTTTTTTATACATTATTTGCAAACTGATATGTGACACATATTAATGCAAAAATCACATGCAAAACAGGCAAGATTTATATATATATATATAAAGAGTAATACTACAGTCCAAAAGGACCAGCACCTACTATGAATTTCAGTGGTGATTTTTTTGTCATGGGAGTAGTTTAGAGTGTACTTTAGTTGCTAGTAAGCTGTGAATAATAAGTTTCACTCAGTTGTCTCTGTTGGCAGTCAGGGACAAAGACAGAGTTTTTATTAAAATGTATGTATATATATATATATATATATATATTGCGAAAGTATTCGGCCCCCTTGAACTTTGCGACCTTTTGCCACATTTCAGGCTTCAAACATAAAGATATAAAACTGTATTTTTATTTTTTTCTGAATGACAGGTCACAACTCTATGGCGGCAGGTGGCCTAGTGGTTAGGGCGTTGGGCCAGTAACCAAGAGGTTGCAGGATCAAATCCCGAGCTGACAAGGTTAAATCTGTCGTTCCGTCCCTGAACAAGGCAGTTAACCCACTGTTCCTAGGCCGGCATTGAAAATAAGAACTTGTTCTTAACTGACTTGCCTAGTTAAATAAAAAATATGTATTGATATGTAGGCTGTGTGTGCCGTTTTAAAATGTATGAAGTTCTGTATTATGGAATGTTCTGTGTGAACCCCAGGAAGAGTAGCTGCTGCTTTCACAACAGCTAATTGGGATCCTAATGCATAATTTTGTTAACCTTGAATCAGGTCAAACAGTAATTGTGAGATCGGTTTTAGGTAACTGGTATGTTGTTGGGCAGCCAAGGTCTGGTAGAGGAGAAAATGTCAGTTACACATTCACTAACCCTTCCATCACCCCACCCATATCCCTTTAGCTCAGCCTCAACCCCCTCCGCTACACAGGCCAGTGAGTTACAGAGGAAACGCCCTGGCCAGAGAGTGGTCTCAGTACTAAGGAGATCTGTAGAGCTGAGAGAGAAGAGGGAGAGGAGGGAGAAAGAGGTTGCAGGCGCGTGAGAGAGATAGTAGAGTGAAAGAGGGCAAAGGAGAGAAAGCAGCGGAAAACAGAAACTGTGCTGAGGGGATGGGGGGGGGGGGGGGGGGGGGGGGGTGCTCTCTGCCTATCTACCCCACCTGGTTGATGTTCACACAGTGATGTCATGTCTGAGAATCTGGAACCAGACTATGGACCTCAGCAATGACCTCACTGTGTGTGTGTGTATGTGTGTGTGTGTGTGTGTGTGTGTGTGACAGAGAGAGAGGGAGAGAGAGAGAACGGTGATAGTCAATGAAGCGTCCTCCTCACACACACTCACACTCCCCTCTGGTGGAACAACAGTGAAAGTGCAGGATAGTGTCAAACTACCCACTTATACTAGAATCCTTAGCTGCTATATACATTTGTGGACTTGTAAATTAATGATATATTCCCAATGATTCTTGAAGAATATAACTTATTCTTAATGCCTCATGAGCTTAGTTCAACAGTAGTGCCCCATCAGAACCCCAAACATGAGCTTGTTTTACTTCAGTGTTTGTAAACAAAGTAAATGTAAACAAACACTATATAGCTTCAAAACATGGTTAAAACTATACATTTGATATGGTCAATCCTTCCACCCATAGCTCTGCATATGAATTTGAGTGGTTACATATTCCCAGCCCCATTCTATATGTTTTTAGCGAAAGGGGAGCCGCTTTGTGATTGTTTCAATTAAGGGTTCTAGATTTAATACTGTAATGCTTTCAAATCCCAAACCTCAAATCAAAGCTAAATGTAATATGAGGATAATGGTACTAGGGGGCAGTATTTTCATTTTTGAAGAAAAAAAAAACGTTCCCGTTTTACACGGGATATTTTGTCAGGACAAGATGCTAGAATATGCATATAATTGAAAGCTTTGGATAGAAAACACTCTAACGTTTCCAAAACTGTAAAGATATTGTCTGTGAGTATAACAGAACTGATGTTGCAGGCGAAAGCCTGAGAAAAATCCCATCGGAAGTACCCCAGGTTTTGAAAGCGCTGCGTTCCAATGAGTCCCTATTCAGCTGTGAATGTGCCATCAACAAGCTTATTCTACGTTTTCCCCAAGGTGTCTACAGCACTGTGACTTAGTTTTACGCATTAATGTTGAAGAATAGCCGTAGGCGGCCACATTGCGTAAGTGGTCACATGGTGGCTCCGAGAGAGATTCTCGCGTAAAATACAGAGGTAGCCATTACTCCAATCAGTCCTACTGAAAAACCAATTGTCCCGACGGATATATTATCCAATAGATATTAGAAAAACACCTTGAGAATTGATTATAAACAACGTTTGCCATGTTTCTGTCGATATTATGGAGCTAATTTGGAATATTTTTCGCGTCGCGTTGTCGCAATTTCCGGGCGATTTCTCAGTGAAGAACAAACGGAGCTATTTCGCCTACAAAAATAATATTTTGGGAAAAAAATAAACTTTGGCGATCTACCTGGGAGTATCGTGAATGAAAACATCTGAAGTTCATCAAAGGTAAACGATTTAATTTGATTGCTTTTCTGATTTCCGTGACAAGGTTGCCTGCTGCTAGCAAGGCATAATGCTATGCTAGGCTATCGATAAACTTACACAAATGCTTGTCTAGCTTTGGCTGTAAAGCATATTTTGAAAATCTGAGATGACAGGGTGATTAAGAAAAGGCTAAGCTGTGTTCCAATATATTTCACTTGTGATTTTCATGAATAGGAAGATTTTCTAGGAAGATTCATGTCCGTTGCGTTATGCTAATTAGTGTCAGGCGATGATTACGCTCCCGGACCCGGGTTTGAGAGTCACAAGAAGTTTTAATAATCACAGCGTCATTGGTATAAATGATCAGGTCCATATTCAGAGGATGACTATTTGACTGTATGTTTGAATGGTGATTCACCAGCTAATTCTATTTGTCATTTTGCAGTACCACGTAGAACCCACAGAGAACCCTGGGAGCAGGGCAGGTGGTGCTGGAGATAGGAACCCCCCCCTTCAGCATTGAGTTACACAGTGGAAGATTTACTGTAGTCACAGATCTGTTTCTTTAAACACTGTACTGCTTCTCTATACTGGGAACAGTTTACTGCAGTGGATGGTGAAAATAGAGCATATTCAATGGGCCAAGGCCGTGGAAGTGGGGTGAAAATAGAGCATATTCAATGGGCCAAGGCCGTGGAAGTGGGGTGAAAATAGAGCATATTCAATGGGCCAAGGCCGTGGAAGTGGGGTGAAAATAGAGCATATTCAATGGGCCAAGGCCGTGGAAGTGGGGTGAAAATAGAGCATATTCAATGGGCCAAGGCCGTGGAAGTGGGGTGAAAATAGAGCATATTCAATGGGCCAAGGCCGTGGAAGTGGGGTGAAAATAGAGCATGTTCAATGGGCCAAGGCCGTGGAAGTGGGGTGAAAATAGAGCATATTCAATGGGCCAAGGCCGTGGAAGCGATTGAAAGTAAACTGGCACAATGTTTCCTTTCTTATCTTCACTGGTAAACTCATATCATATACAACATATTCTATATCGTTTTACAAGTGCACAGTGACAAAGAAGACTAGCGAAGGTCTACAAGCACAGTGTGTCAGAAGGTAATGCTATTAGATAACAGTCATATTGTATGTAGATCATGTTTCCGCAGACATCATTGGCCTTCTCTTTTTAGACTGTAAACATTCAACCTGAGATCCAAGGTATTGGACAGCATTGTGACTGTAAACATTCAACCTGAGATCCAAGGTATTGGACAGCATTGTGACTGTAAACATTCAACCTGAGATCCAAGGTATTGGACAGCATTGTGACTGTAAACATTCAACCTGAGATCCAAGGTATTGGACAGTATTGTGACTGTAAACATTCAACCTGAGATCCAAGGTATTGGACAGTATTGTGACTGTAAACATTCAACCTGAGATCCAAGGTATTGGACAGTATTGTGACTGTAAACATTCAACCTGAGATCCAAGGTATTGGACAGCATTGTGACTGTAAACATTCAACCTGAGATCCAAGGTATTGGACAGCATTGTGACTGTAAACATTCAACCTGAGATCCAAGGTATTGGACAGCATTGTGACTGTAAACATTCAACCTGAGATCCAAGGTATTGGACAGCATTGTGACTGTAAACATTCAACCTGAGATCCAAGGTATTGGACAGCATTGTGACTGTAAACATTCAACCTGAGATCCAAGGTATTGGACAGCATTGTGACTGTAAACATTCAACCTGAGATCCAAGGTATTGGACAGCATTGTGACTGTAAACATTCAACCTGAGATCCAAGGTATTGGACAGCATTGTGACTGTAAACATTCAACCTGAGATCCAAGGTATTGGACAGCATTGTGACTGTAAACATTCAACCTGAGATCCAAGGTATTGGACAGCATTGTGACTGTAAACATTCAACCTGAGATCCAAGGTATTGGACAGCATTGTGACTGTAAACATTCAACCTGAGATCCAAGGTATTGGACAGCATTGTGACTGTAAACATTCAACCTGAGATCCAAGGTATTGGACAGCATTGTGACTGTAAACATTCAACCTGAGATCCAAGGTATTGGACAGCATTGTGACTGTAAACATTCAACCTGAGATCCAAGGTATTGGACAGCATTGTGACTGTAAACATTCAACCTGAGATCCAAGGTATTGGACAGCATTGTGACTGTAAACATTCAACCTGAGATCCAAGGTATTGGACAGCATTGTGACTGTAAACATTCAACCTGAGATCCAAGGTATTGGACAGCATTGTGACCCCATTTTGAAGCCTTTGACTAAAAGACCATCCGGAGCTCAAGCCTAAAGTGTGAACCTACTCTCAGAAAATCAGGAGCCCAGTATTGCTTATCTATTAACCCACTGACATGAACACCCTGAGCACCAACACCCTCCGTCTTATAGCACCTCCCTTCCCCTCTGCTCCCCCCTCCCAAACCTTATATCTATCAGTCTGCTTTCTCCACTAGCTACCCTCCCCTCAACAAACACTTCTCTCTCCCCCCTCCCTACCTTCCCAAACGGCAACAACCCCCCCCCCCTCTTTGTACAACTGCAAATTAAATTGTATAAATATCAAGGCTCCGTTGGAGTCCCTCCCCCTCCCTACCTTCTCTCCTGCTACACCAGATGGCCTCAGGGGTGAGACAGGTCCCTTCCCCCCTGTGTCTTTTAATAGACCTGGCTGGAGTAACAGCAGCAGCTGCCTGTCCCTGTCTGTCCCCCTTATCCATACTCTCTCTCTCTCCCCCTGTCCCTGTCTGTCCCACCTTATCCATACTCTCTCTCTCCCCCTGTCCCTGTCTGTCCCCCTTATCCATACTCTCTCTCTCTCCCCCTGTCCCTGTCTGTCCCACCTTATCCATACTGTCTCTCTCTCCCCCTGTCCCTGTCTGTCCCACCTTATCCATACTCTCTCTCTCCCCCTGTCCCTGTCTGTCCACAATATCCATACTCTCTCTCTCTCCCCCTGTCCCTGTCTGTCCCCCTTATCCATACTCTCTCTCTCCCCCTGTCCCTGTCTGTCCCCCTTATCCCTATTCTCTCTCTCCCCCTGTCCCTGTCTGTCCCCCTTATCCATACTCTCTCTCTCCCCTGTCCCTGTCTGTCCCCCTTATCCATACTCTCTCTCTCTCCCCCTGTCCCTGTCTGTCCCCCTTATCCATACTCTCTCTCTCTCCCCTGTTCCTGTCTGTCCCCCTTATCCATACTGTCTCTCTCTCCCCCTGTCCATGTCTGTCCCCCTTATCCATACTATCTCTCTCTCCCCCTGTCCCTGTCTGTCCCCCTTATCCATACTCTCTCTCTCTCCCCCTGTCCCTGTCTGTCCCCCTTATCCCTATACTCTCTCTCTCCCCCTGTCCCTGTCTGTCCCCCTTATCCATACTGTCTCTCTCTCCCCCTGTCCATGTCTGTCCCCCTTATCCATACTCTCTCTCTCCCCCTGTCCCTGTCTGTCCCACCTTATCCATACTCTCTCTCTCCCCCTGTCCCTGTCTGTCCCCCTTATCCATACTGTCTCTCTCTCCCCCTGTCCATGTCTGTCCCCCTTATCCATACTATCTCTCTCTCCCCCTGTCCCTGTCTGTCCCCCTTATCCATACTCTCTCTCTCTCCCCCTGTCCCTGTCTGCCCCCCTTATCCATACTATCTCTCTCTCCCCCTGTCCCCCTTATCCATACTCTCTCTCTCTTCCCCTGTCCCTGTCTGTCCCCCTTATCCATACTCTCTCTCTCTCCCCCTGTCCCTGTCTGTCCCCCTTATCCATACTATCTCTCTCTCCCCCTGTCCCTGTCTGTCCCCCTTATCCATACTCTCTCTCTCCCCTTGTCCCTGTCTGTCCCCCTTATCCATACTGTCTCTCTCTCCCCCTGTCCATGTCTGTCCCCCTTATCCATACTGTCTCTCTCTCCCCCTGTCCATGTCTGTCCCCCTTATCCATACTATCTCTCTCTCTCCCTGTCCCTGTCTGTCCCCCTTATCCATACTCTCTCTCTCTCCCCCTGTCCCTGTCTGTCCCACCTTATCCATACTGTCTCTCTCCCCCTGTCCCTGTCTGTCCCCCTTATCCATACTATCTCTCTCCCCCTGTCCATGTCTGTCCCCCTTATCCATACTATCTCTCTCTCCCCCTGTCCCTGTCTGTCCCCCTTATCCATACTGTCTCTCTCCCCCTGTCCCTGTCTGTCCCCCTTATCCATACTATCTCTCTCTCCCCCTGTCCCTGTCTGTCCCCCTTATCCATACTGTCTCTCTCTCCCCCTGTCCCTGTCTGTCCCCCTTATCCATACTCTCTCTCTCTCCCCCTGTCCCTGTCTGTCCCACCTTATCCATACTCTCTCTCTCTCCCCCTGTCCCTGTCTGTCCCACCTTATCCATACTATCTCTCTCTCCCCCTGTCCCTGTCTGTCCCCCTTATCCATACTCTCTCTCTCCCCCTGTCCCTGTCTGTCCCCCTTATCCATACTCTCTCTCTCTCCCCCTGTCCCTGTCTGTCCCCCTTATCCATACTATCTCTCTCTCCCCCTGTCCCTGTCTGTCCCACCTTATCCATACTATCTCTCTCTCCCCCTGTCCCTGTCTGTCCCCCTTATCCATACTCTCTCTCTCCCCCTGTCCCTGTCTGTCCCCCTTATCCCTATTCTCTCTCCTTCTCCCCCTGTCCCTGTCTGTCCCCCTTATCCATACTGTCTCTCTCCCCCTGTCCCTGTCTGTCCCCCTTATCCATACTGTCTCTCTCTCCCCCTGTCCATGTCTATCCCCCTTATCCATACTGTCTCTCTCTCCCCCTGTCCCTGTCTGTCCCACCTTATCCATACTATCTCTCTCTCCCCCTGTCCCTGTCTGTCCCCCTTATCCATACTCTCTCTCTCCCCCTGTCCCTGTCTGTCCCCCTTATCCCTATTCTCTCTCCTTCTCCCCCTGTCCCTGTCTGTCCCCCTTATCCATACTGTCTCTCTCCCCCTGTCCCTGTCTGTCCCCCTTATCCATACTGTCTCTCTCTCCCCCTGTCCATGTCTATCCCCCTTATCCATACTGTCTCTCTCTCCCCCTGTCCATGTCTGTCCCCCTTATCCATACTCTCTCTCTCTCCCCCTGTCTAAGTCTGTCCCCCTTATCCATACTGTCTCTCTCTCCCCCTGTCCATGTCTGTCCCCCTTATCCATACTCTCTCTCTCTCCCCCTGTCCCTGTCTGTCCCCCTTATCCATACTGTCTCTCTCTCCCCCTGTCCCTGTCTGTCCCACCTTATCCATACCCTCTCTCTCCCCCTGTCCCTGTCTGTCCCCCTTATCCATACTCTCTCTCTCCCCCTGTCCCTGTCTGTCCCCCTTATCCATACTCTCTCTCTCTCCCCCTGTCCCTGTCTGTCCCCCTTATCCATACTATCTCTCTCTCCCCCTGTCCCTGTCTGTCCCCCTTATCCATACTCTCTCTCTCTCCCCCTGTCCCTGTCTGTCCCCCTTATCCATACTATCTCTCTCTCCCCCTGTCCCTGTCTGTCCCACCTTATCCCTATTCTCTCTCTCCCCCTGTCCATGTCTGTCACCCTTATCCATACTCTCTCTCCCCCTGTCACTGTCTGTCCCCCTTATCCCTATTCTCTCTCTCCCCCTGTCCCTGTCTGTCCCCCTTATCCATACTATCTCTCTCTCCACCTGTCACTGTCTGTCCCCCTTATCCCTATTCTCTCTCTCCCCCTGTCCCTGTCTGTCCCCCTTATCCATACTCTCGCTCTCCCCCTGTCCCTGTCTGTCCCCCTTATCCATACTATCTCTCTCTCCCCCTGTCCCTGTCTGTCCCCCTTATCTATACTCTCTCTCTCTCCCCCTGTCCCTGTCTGTCCCCCTTATCCATACTATCTCTCTCTCCCCCTGTCCCTGTCTGTCCCCCTCATCCATACTGTCTCTCTCTCCCCCTGTCCCTGTCTGTCCCCCTTATCCATACTATCTCTCTCTCCCCCTGTCCCTGTCTGTCCCACCTTATCCATACTCTCTCTCTCCCCCTGTCCCTGTCTGTCCCCCTTATCCATACTCTCTCTCTCTCCCCCTGTCCCTGTCTGTCCCCCTTATCCATACTCTCTCTCTCTCCCCCTGTCCCTGTCTGTCCCACCTTATCCATACTATCTCTCTCTCCCCCTGTCCCTGTCTGTCCCCCTTATCCATACTCTCTCTCTCCCCCTGTCCCTGTCTGTCCCCCTTATCCCTATTCTCTCTCCTTCTCCCCCTGTCCCTGTCTGTCCCCCTTATCCATACTGTCTCTCTCCCCCTGTCCCTGTCTGTCCCCCTTATCCATACTGTCTCTCTCTCCCCCTGTCCATGTCTGTCCCCCTTATCCATACTGTCTCTCTCTCCCCCTGTCCATGTCTGTCCCCCTTATCCATACTCTCTCTCTCTCCCCCTGTCCCTGTCTGTCCCCCTTATCCATACTGTCTCTCTCTCCCCCTGTCCATGTCTGTCCCACCTTATCCATACTCTCTCTCTCCCCTGTCCCTGTCTGTCCCCCTTTTCCATACTCTCTCTCTCCCCCTGTCCCTGTCTGTCCCCCTTATCCATACTATCTCTCTCTCCCCCTGTCCCTGTCTGTCCCCCTTATCCATACTGTCTCTCTCTCCCCCTGTCCCTGTCTGTCCCCCTTATCCATACTATCTCTCTCTCCCCCTGTCCCTGTCTGTCCCACCTTATCCATACTCTCTCTCTCCCCCTGTCCCTGTCTGTGCCCCTTATCCATACTCTCTCTCTCTCCCCCTGTCCCTGTCTGTCCCCCTTATCCATACTCTCTCTCTCTCCCCCTGTCCCTGTCTGTCCCACCTTATCCATACTATCTCTCTCTCCCCCTGTCCCTGTCTGTCCCCCTTATCCATACTCTCTCTCTCCCCCTGTCCCTGTCTGTCCCCCTTATCCATACTCTCTCTCTCTCCCCCTGTCCCTGTCTGTCCCCCTTATCCATACTATCTCTCTCTCCCCCTGTCCCTGTCTGTCCCACCTTATCCATACTATCTCTCTCTCCCCCTGTCCCTGTCTGTCCCCCTTATCCATACTCTCTCTCTCCCGCTGTCCCTGTCTGTCCCCCTTATCCCTATTCTCTCTCCTTCTCCCCCTGTCCCTGTCTGTCCCCCTTATCCATACTGTCTCTCTCCCCCTGTCCCTGTCTGTCCCCCTTATCCATACTGTCTCTCTCTCCCCCTGTCCATGTCTGTCCCCCTTATCCACACTGTCTCTCTCTCCCCCTGTCCATGTCTGTCCCCCTTATCCATACTCTCTCTCTCTCCCGCTGTCCCTGTCTGTCCCCCTTATCCATACTGTCTCTCTCTCCCCCTGTCCATGTCTGTCCCACCTTATCCATACTCTCTTTCTCCCCTGTCCCTGTCTGTCCCCCTTATCCATACTCTCTCTCTCCCCCTGTCCCTGTCTGTCCCCCTTATCCATACTATCTCTCTCTCCCCCTGTCCCTGTCTGTCCCCCTTATCTATACTCTCTATCTCTCCCCCTGTCCCTGTCTGTCCCCCTTATCCATACTATCTCTCTCTCCCCCTGTCCCTGTCTGTCCCCCTTATCCATACTCTCTCTCTCTCCCCCTGTCCCTGTCTGTCCCCCTTATCCATACTATCTCTCTCTACCCCTGTCCCTGTCTGTCCCACCTTATCCCTATTCTCTCTCTCCCCCTGTCCATGTCTGTCCCCCTTATCCATACTCTCTCTCCCCCTGTCACTGTCTGTCCCCCTTATCCCTATTCTCTCTCTCCCCCTGTCCCTGTCTGTCCCCCTTATCCATACTATCTCTCTCTCCACCTGTCACTGTCTGTCCCCCTTATCCCTATTCTCTCTCTCCCCCTGTCCCTGTCTGTCCCCCTTATCCATACTCTCTCTCTCTCCCCCTGTCCCTGTCTGTCCCCCTTATCCATACTCTCTCTCTCTCCCCCTGTCCCTGTCTGTCCCCCTTATCCATACTATCTCTCTCTCCCCCTGTCCCTGTCTGTCCCCCTTATCCATACTCTCTCTCTCTCCCCCTGTCCCTGTCTGTCCCCCTTATCCATACTATCTCTCTCTCCCCCTGTCCCTGTCTGTCCCACCTTATCCCTATTCTCTCTCTCCCCCTGTCCATGTCTGTCCCCCTTATCCATACTCTCTCTCCCCCTGTCACTGTCTGTCCCCCTTATCCCTATTCTCTCTCTCCCCCTGTCCCTGTCTGTCCCCCTTATCCATACTATCTCTCTCTCCACCTGTCACTGTCTCTCCCCCTTATCCCTATTCTCTCTCTCCCCCTGTCCCTGTCTGTCCCCCTTATCCCTATACTCTCTCTCCCCTGTCCCTGTCTGTCCCCCTTATCCATACTCTCTCTCTCCCCCTGTCCCTCTCTGTCCCCCGTATCCATACTCTCTCTCTCCCCCTGTCCCTGTCTGTCCCCCTTATCCATACTCTCTCCCTCTCCCCCTGTCCCTGTCTGTCCCCCTTATCCATACTCTCTCTCTCTCCCCCTGTCACTGTCTGTCCCCCTTATCCATACTCTCTCTCTATCTCCCCCTGTCCCTGTCTGTCCCCCTTATCCCTATTCTCTCTCTCCCCCTGTTCCTGTCTGTCCCCCTTATCCATACTCTCTCTCTCTCCCCCTGTCCCTGTCTGTCCCCCTTATCCATACTGTCTCTCTCTCCCCCTGTCCATGTCTGTCCCACCTTATCCATACTCTCTCTCTCCCCCTGTCCCTGTCTGTCCCCCTTATCCATACTATCTCTCTCTCCCCCTGTCCCTGTCTGTCCCCCTTATCCATACTGTCTCTCTCTCCCCCTGTCCATGTCTGTCCCACCTTATCCATACTCTCTCTCTCCCCCTGTCCCTGTCTGTCCCCCTTATCCATACTCTCTCTCTATCCCCCTGTTCCTGTCTGTCCCCCTTATCCATACTCTCTCTCTCTCCCCCTGTCCCTGTCTGTCCCCCTTATCCATACTCTCTCTCTCTCCCCCTGTCCCTGTCTGTCCCCCTTATCCATACTATCTCTCTCTCCCCCTGTCCCTGTCTGTCCCCCTTATCCATACTGTCTCTCTCTCCCCCTGTCCATGTCTGTCCCACCTTATCCATACTCTCTCTCTCCCCCTGTCCCTGTCTGTCCCCCTTATCCATACTCTCTCTCTCCCCCTGTCCCTGTCTGTCCCCCTTATCCATACTATCTCTCTCTCCCCCTGTCCCTGTCTGTCCCCCTTATCTATACTCTCTCTCTCTCCCCCTGTCCCTGTCTGTCCCCCTTATCCATACTATCTCTCTCTCCCCCTGTCCCTGTCTGTCCCCCTTATCCATACTCTCTCTCTCTCCCCCTGTCCCTGTCTGTCCCCCTTATCCATACTATCTCTCTCTCCCCCTGTCCCTGTTTGTCCCACCTTATCCCTATTCTCTCTCTCCCCCTGTCCATGTCTGTCCCACTTATCCATACTCTCTCTCCCCCTGTCACTGTCTGTCCCCCTTATCCCTATTCTCTCTCTCCCCCTGTCCCTGTCTGTCCCCTTTATCCATACTATCTCTCTCTCCACCTGTCACTGTCTGTCCCCCTTATCCCTATTCTCTCTCTCCCCCTGTCCCTGTCTGTCCCCCTTATCCATACTCTCTCTCTCTCCCCCTGTCCCTGTCTGTCCCCCTTATCCATACTCTCTCTCTCTCCCCCTGTCCCTGTCTGTCCCCCTTATCCATACTATCTCTCTCTCCCCCTGTCCCTGTCTGTCCCCCTTATCCATACTCTCTCTCTCTCCCCCTGTCCCTGTCTGTCCCCCTTATCCCTATTCTCTCTCTCCCCCTGTCCCTGTCTGTCCCCCTTATCCATACTATCTCTCTCTCCACCTGTCACTGTCTGTCCCCCTTATCCCTATTCTCTCTCTCCCCCTGTCCCTGTCTGTCCCCCTTATCCATACTCTCTCTCTCTCCCCCTGTCCCTGTCTGTCCCCCTTATCCATACTCTCTCTCTCTCCCCCTGTCCCTGTCTGTCCCCCTTATCCATACTATCTCTCTCTCCCCCTGTCCCTGTCTGTCCCCCTTATCCATACTCTCTCTCTCTCCCCCTGTCCCTGTCTGTCCCCCTTATCCATACTATCTCTCTCTCCCCCTGTCCCTGTCTGTCCCACCTTATCCCTATTCTCTCTCTCCCCCTGTCCATGTCTGTCCCCCTTATCCATACTCTCTCTCCCCCTGTCACTGTCTGTCCCCCTTATCCCTATTCTCTCTCTCCCCCTGTCCCTGTCTGTCCCCCTTATCCATACTATCTCTCTCGCCACCTGTCACTGTCTGTCCCCCTTATACCTATTCTCTCTCTCCCCCTGTCCCTGTCTGTCCCCCTTATCCCTATACTCTCTCTCCCCTGTCCCTGTCTGTCCCCCTTATCCATACTCTCTCTCTCCCCCTGTCCCTGTCTGTCCCCCTTATCCATACTGTCTCTCTCTCCCCCTGTCCCTGTCTGTCCCCCTTATCCATACTCTCTCTCTCCCCCTGTCCCTGTCTGTCCCCCTTATCCATACTCTCTCGCCCCCTGTCCCTCTTATCCATACTCTCTCTCTCTCCCCCTGTCACTGTCTGTCCCCCTTATCCATACTCTCTCTCTCTCTCCCCCTGTCCCTGTCTGTCCCCCTTATCCCTATTCTCTCTCTCCCCCTGTTCCTGTCTGTCCCCCTTATCCATACTCTCTCTCTCTCCCCCTGTCCCTGTCTGTCCCCCTTATCCATACTCTCTCTCTCTCCCCCTGTCCCTGTCTGTCCCCCTTATCCATACTATCTCTCTCTCCCCCTGTCCCTGTCTGTCCCCCTTATCCATACTGTCTCTCTCTCCCCCTGTCCATGTCTGTCCCCCTTATCCATACTATCTCTCTCTCCCCCTGTCCCTGTCTGTCCCCCTTATCCATACTCTCTCTCTCTCCCCCTGTCCCTGTCTGTCCCACCTTATCCATACTATCTCTCTCTCCCCCTGTCACTGTCTGTCCCCCTTATCCCTATTCTCTCTCTCCCCCTGTCCCTGTCTGTCCCCCTTATCCCTATTCTCTCTCTCCCCCTGTCCCTGTCTGTCCCCCTTATCCATACTCTCTCTCTCTCCCCCTGTCCCTGTCTGTCCCCCTTATCCATACTCTCTCTCTCTCCCCCTGTCCATGTCTGTCCCCCTTATCCATACTATCTCTCTCTCCCCCTGTCCCTGTCTGTCCCCCTTATCCATACTCTCTCTCTCTCCCCCTGTCCCTGTCTGTCCCACCTTATCCATACTATCTCTCTCTCCCCCTGTCACTGTCTGTCCCCCTTATCCCTATTCTCTCTCTCCCCCTGTCCCTGTCTGTCCCCCTTATCCCTATTCTCTCTCTCCCCCTGTCCCTGTCTGTCCCCCTTATCCATACTCTCTCTCTCTCCCCCTGTCCCTGTCTGTCCCCCTTATCCATACTATCTCTCTCTCCCCCTGTCCCTGTCTGTCCCCCTTATCCATACTCTCTCTCTCTCCCCCTGTCCCTGTCTGTCCCACCTTATCCATACTATCTCTCTCTCCCCCTGTCACTGTCTGTCCCCCTTATCCCTATTCTCTCTCTCCCCCTGTCCCTGTCTGTCCCCCTTATCCCTATTCTCTCTCTCCCCCTGTCCCTGTCTGTCCCCCTTATCCATACTCTCTCTCTCTCCCCCTGTCCCTGTCTGTCCCCCTTATCCATACTCTCTCTCTCCCCTGTCCCTGTCTGTCCCCCTTATCCATACTCTCTCTCTCTCCCCCTGTCCCTGTCTGTCCCCCTTATCCATACTATCTCTCTCTCCCCCTGTCCCTGTCTGTCCCCCTTATCCATACTCTCTCTCTCTCCCCCTGTCCCTGTCTGTCCCCCTTATCCATACTCTCTCTCTCTCCCCCTGTCCCTGTCTGTCCCCCTTATCCATACTCTCTCTCTCTCCCCCTGTCCCTGTCTGTCCCCCTTATCCATACTCTCTCTCTCTCCCCCTGTCCCTGTCTGTCCCCCTTATCCATACTGTCTCTCTCTCCCCCTGTCCATGTCTGTCCCCCTTATCCATACTATCTCTCTCTCCCCCTGTCCCTGTCTGTCCCCCTTATCCATACTCTCTCTCTCTCCCCCTGTCCCTGTCTGTCCCCCTTATCCCTATACTCTCTCTCTCCTCCTGTCCCTGTCTGTCCCCCTTATCCATACTATCTCTCTCGCCACCTGTCACTGTCTGTCCCCCTTATACCTATTCTCTCTCTCCCCCTGTCCCTGTCTGTCCCCCTTATCCCTATACTCTCTCTCCCCTGTCCCTGTCTGTCCCCCTTATCCATACTCTCTCTCTCCCCCTGTCCCTGTCTGTCCCCCTTATCCATACTGTCTCTCTCTCCCCCTGTCCCTGTCTGTCCCCCTTATCCATACTCTCTCTCTCCCCCTGTCCCTGTCTGTCCCCCTTATCCATACTCTCTCGCCCCCTGTCCCTCTTATCCATACTCTCTCTCTCTCCCCCTGTCACTGTCTGTCCCCCTTATCCATACTCTCTCTCTCTCTCCCCCTGTCCCTGTCTGTCCCCCTTATCCCTATTCTCTCTCTCCCCCTGTTCCTGTCTGTCCCCCTTATCCATACTCTCTCTCTCTCCCCCTGTCCCTGTCTGTCCCCCTTATCCATACTCTCTCTCTCTCCCCCTGTCCCTGTCTGTCCCCCTTATCCATACTATCTCTCTCTCCCCCTGTCCCTGTCTGTCCCCCTTATCCATACTGTCTCTCTCTCCCCCTGTCCATGTCTGTCCCCCTTATCCATACTATCTCTCTCTCCCCCTGTCCCTGTCTGTCCCCCTTATCCATACTCTCTCTCTCTCCCCCTGTCCCTGTCTGTCCCACCTTATCCATACTATCTCTCTCTCCCCCTGTCACTGTCTGTCCCCCTTATCCCTATTCTCTCTCTCCCCCTGTCCCTGTCTGTCCCCCTTATCCCTATTCTCTCTCTCCCCCTGTCCCTGTCTGTCCCCCTTATCCATACTCTCTCTCTCTCCCCCTGTCCCTGTCTGTCCCCCTTATCCATACTCTCTCTCTCTCCCCCTGTCCATGTCTGTCCCCCTTATCCATACTATCTCTCTCTCCCCCTGTCCCTGTCTGTCCCCCTTATCCATACTCTCTCTCTCTCCCCCTGTCCCTGTCTGTCCCACCTTATCCATACTATCTCTCTCTCCCCCTGTCACTGTCTGTCCCCCTTATCCCTATTCTCTCTCTCCCCCTGTCCCTGTCTGTCCCCCTTATCCCTATTCTCTCTCTCCCCCTGTCCCTGTCTGTCCCCCTTATCCATACTCTCTCTCTCTCCCCCTGTCCCTGTCTGTCCCCCTTATCCATACTATCTCTCTCTCCCCCTGTCCCTGTCTGTCCCCCTTATCCATACTCTCTCTCTCTCCCCCTGTCCCTGTCTGTCCCACCTTATCCATACTATCTCTCTCTCCCCCTGTCACTGTCTGTCCCCCTTATCCCTATTCTCTCTCTCCCCCTGTCCCTGTCTGTCCCCCTTATCCCTATTCTCTCTCTCCCCCTGTCCCTGTCTGTCCCCCTTATCCATACTCTCTCTCTCTCCCCCTGTCCCTGTCTGTCCCCCTTATCCATACTCTCTCTCTCCCCTGTCCCTGTCTGTCCCCCTTATCCATACTCTCTCTCTCTCCCCCTGTCCCTGTCTGTCCCCCTTATCCATACTATCTCTCTCTCCCCCTGTCCCTGTCTGTCCCCCTTATCCATACTCTCTCTCTCTCCCCCTGTCCCTGTCTGTCCCCCTTATCCATACTCTCTCTCTCTCCCCCTGTCCCTGTCTGTCCCCCTTATCCATACTCTCTCTCTCTCTCCCCCTGTCCCTGTCTGTCCCCCTTATCCATACTCTCTCTCTCTCCCCCTGTCCCTGTCTGTCCCCCTTATCCATACTGTCTCTCTCTCCCCCTGTCCATGTCTGTCCCCCTTATCCATACTATCTCTCTCTCCCCCTGTCCCTGTCTGTCCCCCTTATCCATACTCTCTCTCTCTCCCCCTGTCCCTGTCTGTCCCCCTTATCCCTATACTCTCTCTCTCCTCCTGTCCCTGTCTGTCCCCCTTATCCATACATTCCCCTCTCTCTCTCTCTCTCTCTGCTACCCCCTGTTCCCCTCTCTCTCTCTCTCTCTCTGCTACTGCCTGTTCCCCTCTCTCTCTCTCTCTGCTACCTCCTGTTCCCCCCCTCTCTCTCTCTGCTACCCCCCTGTTCCCCTCTCTCTCTTTGCTACCCCCTGTTCCCCTCTCTCTCTCTGCTACCCCCTGTCCCCCTCTCTCTCTCTGCTACCCCCTGTTCCCCTCTCTCTCTCTGCTACCTCCTGTTCCCCCTCTCTCTCTGCTACCCCCTGTTCCCCTCTCTCTCTCTGCTACCCCCTGTTCCCCCCTCTCTCTCTCTCTCTCTCTCTCTCTCTGCTACCCCCTGTTCCCCTCTCTCTCTCTCTCTGCTACCTCCTGTTCCCCTCTCTCTCTCTCTCTGCTACCCCCTGTTCCCCTCTCTCTCTCTCTCTCTGCTACCCCCTGTTCCTCTCTCTCTCTCTCTCTCTGCTACCCCCTGTTCCCCTCTCTCTCTCTCTGCTACCCCCTGTTCCCCTCTCTCTCTCTCTCTCTCTCTGTTACCCCCTGTTCCCCTCTCTCTCTCTCTCTCTCTCTGCTACCGCCTGTTCCCCTCTCTCTCTCTCTCTGCTACCCCCTGTTCCCCTCTGCTACCCCCTGTTCCCCTGTATCTCTCTCTCTCCTACCTCCCGTTCCCCTCTCTCGCTCTGCTACCTCCCGTTCCCCGCTATCTCTCTCTGCTACCTCCTGTTCCCCCCTCTCTCTCTGCTACCCCCTGTTCCCCTCTCTCTCTCTGCTACCTCCGGTTCCCCCTCTCTCTCTGCTACCCCCTGTTCCCCTCTCTCTTTCTGCTACCTCCTGTTCCCCTCTCTCTCTCTCTCTCTCTGCTACCCCCTGTTCCCCTCTCTCTCTCTCTCTCTCTGCTACCTCCTGTTCCCCCCCTCTCTCTCTCTGCTACCCCCTGTTCCCCTCTCTCTCTTTGCTACCCCCTGTTCCCCTCTCTCTCTCTCTGCTACCCCCTGTTCCCCTCTCTCTCTCTGCTACCCCCTGTTCCCCTCTCTCTCTCTGCTACCCCCTGTTCCCCTCTCTCTCTCTCTCTGCTACCTCCTGTTCCCCTCTCTCTCTCTGCTATCTCCCGTTCCCCTCTCTCTCTCTGCTACCTCCCGCTCCCCTCTCTCTCTCTCTCTGCTACCACCTGTTCCCCTCTCTCTCTCTCTCTGCTACCTCCCATTCCCCTCTCTCTCTCTCTCTCTGCTACCTCCTGTTCCCCTCTCTCTCTGCTACCTCCTGTTCCCCTCTCTCTCTGCTACCCCCTGTTCCCCTCTCTCTCTCTCTGCTACCCCCTGTTCCCCTCTCTCTCTCTGCTACCCCCTGTTCCCCTCTCTCTCTCTGCTACCCCCTGTTCCCCTCTCTCTCTCTGCTACCCCCTGTTCCCCTCTCTCTCTGCTACCCCCTGTTCCCCTCTCTCTCTCTCTGCTATCCCCTGTTCCTCTCTCTCTCTCTCTCTGTAACCCTCCTGTCTTCTTTCCCTATTTCTGCTTCAACCCCCAGCCCCCTCCCCTTCTCATATACCTCACTCACACACACACTCCTCACACTCACAGGACTACCATTCCAAGACCAGTCACCATGGCCGACAAGAAAGGTGATACTGCCAACAGCAAACCGATGGTTAGGAAGAAAGAGAGGACAACAAAGACAGCGGTGGAGATCAAGAAACAGGTGAAGACGGAGATGAAGAGGGAGGTGAAGTCAAGTTTAGTGAAGAAAGAGGAAAAGGTCCTGGTGTTTGGGGAGAAGGTGGAGGGGAACGGAGAGGTCCCAATGGAGGAGGGAGCCACAGCTAATAAAGACATGGCTAACGGGGCGGTGGAGCCTAACGCAGCAGATGGAGAGTATGAACCCATTGAGCTTCCTCCTTGGGAGATCATGGAAGGGTGGGTGACAACAGATACCATGTGTGTCTGTACTGTATGTCTCTGTCTCCTGCTGCTTTGATCTCATGTTTTATGTTGGGGGGCACAAAGTGACATGGAATCACAATTCATGTATTGTTTCCTACTGTATAATAATCTGCAATTAATATCGATAGCTGAGTAATTACATAGTTGTTACCAAAGTAGACAGAACTGAAGTGTTGCCTAATGACCTTTAGAGGGATGATGAGGGTTGCTTCTCCCATTATGGAGAGAGATATCCACTGTCATTCCAATGTGACAGGAGGAAATGGGTTTAGAATGCTGTGGAACACCGTAGAACTCTGTTGAACACTAGAACACTGTGAAACACTGGAACGTCCACAGTGGTTTCGTTGTGACTGTCCATACGACTTACCATTGTGACAGCAGTGTCACTATAAAATAAGAGGTCAAATGTCAGGCAGAACATCAGCCACTGAGTTTTACCATAAAGTAAAATTATATCCAAAATGAAGGTAAACTGTACAAGATAACTTTCGATGAAACTTTCATTACCTTCATAGTGTTGTCTGCTTATCTAATCAATAATAGAATATGTTTCCATGTTTGGTAGAATCTGGTTAAAACAATTCCACAGGCATTTATTTCAATGGACTTCTGGGGGCTTAAATGTGCTTCCACAAATTCCATCCGGCCCAGTCATTAGTTGACCATTAGAGGCCTATAAAGTTGCACAGTCATTGGGTTATCCCCCTGTGAGTTGGTGTGTTAGCATACTGGGTCATGTTGCAGCAGTGAGGGGCTTGGTTAAGTTACAGCTATAAGGGATTTTTCCATTCTGAGTTGATATGTGTTTAGGATTCTGTGCAGGGTGGATGAGGTGTGAGAGTGTTGGTTCGTAGGAGCAGCCGAGGGTACGGAAATACCCTCTGTCTTTTTTATCACCCCACCATCTGGTGTCACTGTGTTGGGGGTTAAATTTGTTGACACTGCAACAAAATGCAATATGTACTGTATAGCACATATATGACTAAATTAAAGGGATAAAGAACACTATTCTCTGTGGACAGAGCCTGTGGATTACTTAATGATTACTGTAGGAGTCACTTCCCAGTTCACTAGCCATCCATCGTTAGCCTCCATTAGACACACACGACTCGGCCCTGCTATTTTCAAAATCGCCTTCTCATAATCAAAACATTTGAACTGGGTCAGGTTTCCAGAATCCTTGGACATACCTTATTGAGAGGAAGAACTGGAGAGGTGTGACCGATTTGAAGAGAAGATGCTAAAAGTCATTTTTACAAGGCTAGAGTATGCACTTCTTTTAGTTTGTGGTGAGTGACTAAAACTATCGTTTCAAGTGACTGCTATCACCATCTGACCACATCACCAAATATAACTGCCTAGATGATTACTAGACAGGGACAATGTGGAAATATTGTCCAAACTGATGAGCACAAGTGTAAGCTGTTTGCTCTTGTTTTCATCTTAGGGTTAGGGCTATAATAAGGGTGAAGATCAGGGTTTGTGAGTATAATTGTGTTTCTAGCTAGTGTAGTACTGTACCTCTGTCCTGTGCAGTTAGTACTGACCATCCACTGTACCAGTGGGGTGATCTTGGCCGCTGCCGCGGGCCACAACGAGCCCTGCTGGGCCTGCCCTGGTCTTGGCCGCGGGCCACAACAAGCCCTGCTGGGCCTGCCCTGGTCTTGGCCGCTGCCACGGGCCACAACGAGCCCTACTGGGCCTGCCCTGGTCTTGGCCGCTGCCGCGGGCCACAACGAGCCCTACTGGGCCTGCCCTGGTCTTGGCCGCTGCCGCGGGCCACAACGAGCCCTACTGGGCCTGCCCTGGTCTTGGCCGCTGCCGCGGGCCACAACGAGCCCTGCTGGGCCTGCCCTGGTCTTGGTCACTGCCGCGGGCCACAACGAGCCCTGCTGGGCCTGCCCTGGTCTTGCCATGGTTAATGTTGAAGTGGGTCATTGAGTCAGAGGGCTAATAATACAGAGCTAGTCTATGACTAAAATTAGTCCTGTACTCCCGTCTTTCTGCCTGCTCTACCCTGCCCTACCATGCTGCCAGCTCTTTCATCTGTCTGCTGTTCCAGCCAGGCAGCCACCCCCTCTGATCCCCTGTTTCGGTGTGTCTTTGTTTGTCTGGTTTGAAATAACACAGATGTCACTGATCCAGGGGGTAAAATGCCCCCAGGAGTGTATTTAGAGTCATCCTGCATACCGGTTGTAGATTCCATTGTGTAAATATTTGTGGGAGAGAACCAAACTGAAACATATGTTACAGTAACTGGGGTGCTATCTAAGGAGAGGCACATGTGAACAGCTGTTATAACACACAGGTCATGTTGTGGAACTGTACACACTTCATAATAATAATATGACATACTATAACACAATCAATTAAGTTTGGGATGGCAAAATGTTAAATCAGACCTCCCTAACCTTGAACAGTGTACTGATGACAGAGAACCCTTCTCCCATTCGTTAATTAACCCCATCCCCCTATTCCCTCTCCACCCAGGGACCGCATCGACCCGTTCCAATTCAAGTTCCAGTTCAAGAATGTGGAGTACTCGTCAGGTCGGAACAAGACGTTCCTGTGTTACCTGGTGGACAAGGGGAAAGCTGATGATGGTCTGATGAGAGGTTACCTGGAGGATGAACACTCAGGAGCCCACGCTGAGCAGGCCTTCTTTCTCAAGACTCTCCCAGACTACGACCTTGCTGTCAAATACACTGTCACCTGGTGCGTATCTCTCAAATACACTGTCACCTGGTATTTATCTCTCAAATAAACTGTCACGTTGTAACTATCTCTCACATACACTGTCACCTGGTAACTATCGGTCAAATAAACTGTCACATGCATGGTAACTATCTCTTAAAAACACTGTCACCTGGTAACTATCGGTCAAATAAACTGTCACCTGGTAACTATCTCTCAAGTACACTGTCACCTGCATGGTAACTATCTCTTAAATACACTGTCACCTGGTAACTACATGTCAAATACACAGTCGCACATACATACACACAGTATCTACACAGATAGCTGTGGCCCGTTTCACAGGAAGTTAGCAGCACTAAATTAAAAGATTAGAACCCTCTCTATGACCTCATCACATGTGCCTAATTCATCTTTACCCCCTCCCCTGTCCCAGGTACATGTCATCCAGCCCCTGTGCGGCCTGCGCGGCTAAGATCGCAGAGGCCCTCCGGGCAAGGAAGACCATCAAGATGACCCTATTTTCAGCCCGGCTGTTTGAGTGGGAGGAGCAAGAGATCCAAGCGGGGCTAAATGCTCTGTCTCAAGCGGGCTGTAAGCTGAGGATGATGAAGCCCATGGACTTCACCTACGTCTGGGACACTTTTGTAGAGAACAACGACCTAACGTTCACCCTCTGGGAGGACTGCCAGGACAACTATGAGTACTACCACGAGAAACTGGCCGAAATCATGCAGTGATCACAGTGAGTGTAAGGGAGAGGAACACACATATGCATGCATTTGATAGGGCTACGTATGCACACTTATGCAGGCTAGATACACATGAAGAGTTTCATTCATAGTACTGCTAGCTTTTACACAGTGAAGTGTAACAAATTAACAAATAACTGTTATATTTTACACAAGCATGAAGGTACCCATAAGCAATCATTTCTGATGAAAAAACACAATGTGAAAAATTGGTGGATATAGAGTTTTGGAAATAAACTCTTCACATGCAGGTATGCCGGGATGCACATAGACACCTGCAGTCACAAGACTGATCCCAGAGATGATCTCACAGATGGAACACACAAAGCCAGTGAGGGGCCAGCCCAATAGGCCAGAGCAGTAAAGCGAACGAGGGTGACCCCAGTGAGACCAACAGATACAGCTATTCCCCTGGCTGATGAACTGCTGCATAATGAGGGCAGCTGCTGACATTCAGGAGGAATGGTGCTGAAGACTGGAGGCTCACCTTCAATCCTGGGGTTCTGCTCCTCAGAGAACGTCTTAGTGCTCTATTCAGTCTGTGTTGCAGCATTACAGATAACACAATAGAAATGTAAAGGTAATTTCCGATTGAGCCGACATATGCAAATCAAATCTTATTGGTCACAAACACATGGTTAGCAGATGTTATTGGCCACATACACATGGTTAGCAGATGTTATTGGCCACATACACATGGTTAGCAGATGTTATTGGCCACATACACATGGTTAGCAGATGTTATTGGCCACATACACATGGTTAGCAGATGTTATTGGCCACATACACATGGTTAGCAGATGTTATTGGCCACATACACATGGTTAGCAGATGTTATTGGCCACATACACATGGTTAGCAGATGTTATTGGCCACATACACATGGTTAGCAGATGTTATTGGCCACATACACATGGTTAGCAGATGTTATTGGCCACATACACATGGTTAGCAGATGTTATTGGCCACATACACATGGTTAGCATGTTATTGGTCACATACACATGGTTAGCAGATGTTATTGGTCACATACACATGGTTAGCAGATGTTATTGGTCACATACACATGGTTAGCAGATGTTATTGGTCACATACACATGGTTAGCAGATGTTATTGCGAGTGTAGTGAAATGCAGCATTTACTGGGAATGCAGTATCCGCTAACGTGGAAATATTGCCTTTAAATTTCAATGGAGCTGTAACGCTGTACTTCCGCGATACGGATTGAATAGAGCCATAAAGGTTAGTTGGAGTTCCCTTTAGGTTAGTCAGCAAACGATGAGATGTGTAGTATTCTTCTTATCTTTCTGATGAGGCGATGGCAATATGTTTTGAGTTGCTGTTGATGTCTATATTCTCTCTCCTTCTCTCGCTCTAGAATTCACCCATCACCTGCCACCTCCACTATCCCAGCATCCTCAGTGATGTGAGCAGTTTGGGTGCTTGTGCGTCAAGCCATTCTGCTCTACACCCCTCTATGAAGCCAGCTACAGACCTCCCCTCCATATGGAACTCTCTGTCGCAGCTTCCATTTTCCGTTCTGGAGTTGTTCTCACAGGACGCGTGTTTGCTGGTTCATCTGTGGATTAATTGTCAATGTCAAGATGAAGGCTTTGCAATGATGCACTCCTGGGTTATAATTAAAGTATAAATGATCTATTATTTTTTATTACAATTGAAGTTATAATAATTTGTCCTTCTCCTTCTGTGTCCTCGAAGTATGTTTCCTACTGTATCTGCACAAATATAATTTTTCATATCTGCACTAAATGTTTGCTTCTTCAAGGGCAACATTCAGGGGGCTAGTTGAAAGCCTGGTAAGAATCCATGGAACTCAGAGCAGGAAGCTTTGGTTGAGTTATCTAGATAAAGTCATGCTCTAGCGTAGTCTTGTGGGCTGTTGAGTTATCTAGATAAAGTCATACTCTAGCGAAGTCTTGTGGGTTGTTGAGTTATCTAGATAAAGTCGTGCTCTAGCGTAGTCTTGTGGGTTGTTGAGTTATCTAGATAAAGTCATACTCTAGCGTAGTCTTGTGGGTTGTTGAGTTATCTAGATAAAGTCATACTCTAGCGTAGTCTTGTGAGTTGTTGAGTTATCTAGATAAAGTCATGCTCTAGCGTAGTCTTGTGAGCTGTTGAGTTATCTAGATAAAGTCATACTCTAGCGTAGTCTTGTGGGTTGTTGAGTTATCTAGATAAAGTCATGCTCTAGCGTAGTCTTGTGAGTTGTTGAGTTATCTAGATAAAGCCGTGCTCTAGCCTAGTCTTGAGAGCACTGCCTCTAGTCTCACGTTCCAGACTCGGAATGCTGAGCGCCACCAGTCAGCCACCCTTCATGGAGTAGAGGCACTAAAACATTGGGGATAACATGTTAACGACCATCAGAGACAGGGGAGTCAGAGCAATCTGCTTTTTCTGGCTCTCAGTTCCTGTGAAGTCATATTACAGAATGTAAGAGAGCTTTGGAGTAAATTAAGAATCATTTAAGAATGACTGAACTCATCATCAGCAGATAAGGAAAGCGTATTTTAATGAGACGACCATGCATTGTTGCACACAACACTAGATGACATTTACATCTCTGACTGAACAGTACTTCTTCACAGAGATCTGATATCTGAAAAACATGCCAAATCTAGCAGTCTCCAAGCAGCTAGCCACAAAGAAGAGACATGGTCCATGTTACAGACTTTCAGTAGCCTAACATACTCATTGACATTCAAAGCAGTGACAAAGAATTAGAAATAGAGATGATTCTGAGCACCTTGACTATGTTGATTATCATTTCCATTCAAATAATGAGTGTATGAGATGAGTCTCTTCAGGTCTGCATGTTCCTGCCATGGCCATGCATCAGCTGGTGCTCTGTCATTGCTCGCCTGCTGGAGAGAAGAGAAGGGGACAGGGGAGGGGTGGAGAGAAGAGGAGGGGACAGGGGAGGGGTGGAGAGAAGAGGAGGGGACAGGGGAGGGGTGGAGAGAAGAGGAGGGGACAGGGGAGGGGTGGAGAGAAGACGAGGGAACAGGGGAGGGGTGGAGAGAAGAGAAGGGGACAGGGGAGGGGAGAGAGAAGAGAAGGGGACAGGGGAGGGGTGGAGAGAAGAGGAGGGGACAGGGGAGGGGTGGAGAGAAGAGGAGGGGACAGGGGAGGGGTGGAGAGAAGAGAAGGGGACAGGGGAGGGGTGGAGAGAAGAGGAGGGGACAGGGGAGGGGTGGAGATAAGTTAGTGGAAAGGAGAGGAGGGGACAGGGGAGGGGTGGAGAGAAGAGGAGGGGACAGGGGAGGGGTGGAGAGAAGAGGAGGGGACAGGGGAGGGGTGGAGAGAAGAGGAGGGAACAGGGGGGGGGGTGGAGAGAAGAGGAGGGAACAGGGGAGGGGTGGAGGAACCAGTCACCAGCATTTTCTGCAGGGGTCAAACATTCACACACACAAAAAAATGTATTCCTCAAAACTCACTTTGTTCTTCTTATCTGTATACTTATTGTGTCTCTGCATATTCTTTTGAAAACTAGCAAGCTACATTTCTGGTGTGCTGATGTTTATCCATCATTCAGGTATTAATCTGTTCATCATCAAACAAACACTCAGACAACACAAAAAAGGCATGATGACTTTTAGTAATTACGCATTGGAGTCTCTGCCAGTACAGCCTAGAGTTTGTTTGCGTGCGTATCCCTTGTAGTACCCACAGTTTGGGAACCCCTTTTTTAATAGATAAAATGATATCATGTAGATATACAGTACATGGCAATATCAGATCATGGTAAATAATGGTTGAATTGTAATGATAAAAAAACTTAACACATTTAAAATGACTTACCAAAGTAATTATTATGTAGTTACTAAAATCACACTTAACAAATTCCGGACGCTAGGTTATTACAAACACCTGAAAATCAAGAACCTCTAGTCAGTGTCAAGGGCAATTCTAAATCCAGATCTCCAGTCAGTTTACCTGTAGGAAATGAGGTGTCAAGGTGTACTTACATAGTTCCTGATACAGCTATAGTCTTCCTCGATTCCTCAGACACTTACTGTATTAGCCCCTAGAGAAGGTGACACTAGCCTTTCATCCCCCTCCCTCCCTGACACACACACACTAGCCGACCTCACACATACACCCCTCGTTAATTAGGCTACAGTCACATAGACACACAACGTCACTGCTAAAGACAAAATTGTACTTTTTTTCCTTCCTCAAATAGTGAGACACAAATCAAGCTCTGCCATTGATAATATATAAGGGAAAAAATATATAGGGGAAAACGTATGATTTATCCGATGATTTGTGTCAGTATAATTCCTGTGATGCTCAGGACTTGGGGTTGGGATAGCTTCTGCAGGTTGAGGTACTGTCTACATTGTCTGGTTAATACACAGGTGCTGTAAGGGAATTTCATTTCCCAAGCGATTAGCATTATCCAACAATATTTCTCAAAGAAACAATTTTGAAAAACCAATAAATCACAGCTTTGAATAGGGGTGCTTGTGTTATTCCATTGCACACTAAAATCAATCTTATTTAACGTGTTTGTGAAGCACAAGAATAAGGCTATTCAGTAACATCTTGATCCTTTGGGTATTTTGAGGAGCATTCAGATTCAACTTGAGTGTCAGTCATCAAACTGTAGCACAAGCATAAAGAAACAGAAGAGATGTGAGTGGGTGGTTGTAGTGAGCAGGTTGAACTCCTCTATTAGCATACCCACCTCTTCTCTAGTTAAGATGCCTTGGTCTCAGAGCGGGTGGCCTCAGAGCGGGTGGCCTCAGATCGGGTGGCCTCAGAGCGGGTGGTCTCAGATCGGGTGATCTCAGATCGGGTGGCCTCAGATCGGGTGGTCTCAGATCGGGTGGCCTCAGATCGGGTGGCCTCAGAGCTGTTCTGTTCTTCAGGCCTGACACGAACCCCCTCCTCCTAATGAACCTCCCACAGTAAAGTCTCCCGTTACCATGACACTAAGAGAGTTGCCGTTGGAAATGCAGTCGTCTTGACAACACTTTCCGGGCCAGGTTTCCCTAGGTGAGAAATGCAGCCTGCTGTTAAAGGTCTGTGGGTGTATAGCAGGGGTGGACAGAGATACAGAAAAAGAGAGAAAGGGATATAGACAGATGGAATAAGAGCAAGTGAGAGAATAAGAGCAAGTGAGATAGTGAGAGCGATAGAAAGATGCAGAATAAGAGAGAGAGAGCAAGAATTGGCAGTTACAGAATGCATTTATAGTGCTGGATTCTCTCATTGTTGAAGACCTCTGACCAGCAACCAACTAGATAAAGACTAGTTGTAATCTCCTTCAGTACATGACTACAGTGCAGCGGTATCTGCAAAGTAACGCTACATAGACAGAATTCAGAAAACTTAGGTTGATGTTTAGAATTTCAATGGTCACCATGTTGGCATGAAAAGTTCCAACACAATGACATTGTCACCAGCCTTGTATTTTCAGATCAGGGTGAGGAGACAAAGCCACTTTATTGAATTGCAGTTTATTGAATTGCAAACCTACTACGCTTCACTGAACAAGACAATATCTGTCACCACTGTTTCGCGGACACCGTCGTCGTGATCCCAGACCAGCTAAACATGTTTGCCTGCTTTGAGGATACAGTGCCACCGACGCAGCCTGCTCTCCTTCTCCGTGGCCGACGTGAGTAAGACATTTAAGCGTGTTAACCCCCACAGGCGGCTGGCCCAAACAGCATCCCTAGCCGCATCCTCAGCATGCGCAGACCACCTGGCTGGAGTGTTTACAGACATATTTAATCTCTCACTATCCCAGTTGGCTGCCCCCACTTGCTTCAAGATGTCCACCATTGTTTCTGTACCCAAGAAAGCACTCACCTTTGTAATCATGAAGTGCTTTGAGAGACTAGGCAAGGATCATATCACCTCCACCTTACCTGACACCCTAGACCCATCTCAATTTGCATACCACCCCAATAGATCCACAGACGATGCAATCGTCATCGCACTACACACTGCCCTATCCCATCTGGACAAGAGGAATACCTATGTAAGAATGCTGTTCATTGACTATAGCTCAGCCTTCAACATGATAGTGCCCTCCAATCTCATCATTAAGTTCGGGGCCCTGGGCCTGAACCCTGCCCTGTGCATCTGGGTCCTGGACTTCCTTACGGGCCACCCCTCAGGTGGTGAAGGTAGGAAACAACACCTCCACTACGCTGATCTTCTGTTCACCTTTCACTGCGTCATGGGTGATGGAATGAATCATCAAGTTTGAGGACGACAACTGCTTACCAACAATGACGAGACAGTCTAGAGGGAGGAGGTGAGGGCCCTGGCGGAGTGGTGCCAGGAAAATAACCTCTTTCTCAACGTCAACAAAAAGAAGGAGCTGATTGTCGACTTCAGGACAGCAGTGGGACAGCAGTGGAGAAGGTGTTTTGCACGCCCAATTTTTCCGTTTTTGATTTGTAAAAAAGTTTGAAATATCCAATAAATGTCGTTCCACTTCATGATTGTGTCCCACTTGTTGTTGATTCTTCACAAAAAAATACAGTTTTATATCTTTATGTTTGAAGCCTGAAATGTGGCAAAAGGTCGCAAAGTTCAAGGGGGCCGAATACTTTCGCAAGGCACTGTATCACAACTGCGCCGCTCGCTACTGCAGGGCTCTCCAGAGGGTGGTGCGGTCTGCCCAACGCATCACTTGGGACACACTGCCTACCCTCCAGGACACCTACAGCACCCGATGTCACAGGAAGGCCCAAAAGATCCTCAACGTCTTCAACCACCCAAGCCTTGGCCTGTTCAACCCGCTATCATCCAGAAAGCGAGGTCAGTACAGCTGCATCAAAGCTGGGACCGAGAGACTGAAAAGCAGCTTCCATCAATCAAATTTAATCAATCAATCAAATGTATTTATAAAGCCCTTCTTACATCAGCTGATGTCACAAAGTGCTGTACAGAAACCCAGCCTAAAACTCCAAACAGCAAGCAATGCAGGTGTAGACGCACGGTGGCTAGGTAAAACTCCCTAGAGAGGCCAGAGCCAAGGAAGAAACCTAGAGAGGAACCAAGCTATGAGGGGTGGCCAGTCCTCTTCTGGCTGGGCCATCAGACTGTTAAATAGCCATCACTAGAGCCAGCTACCACCTGGTTACTCAACCCTGCACCTTAGAGGCTGCTACCCTATGTATATAGTCATGGAATCATTGTTTTGCGAATTTCATATGTATATACTGTATTCCACTGTATTTTTGTGAATGCCATTCCAACATTGCTCATCCTAATATGTATATATTTCTTAAATTCTATTATTTTACTTTAAGATTTGTGTGTATTGTTGTGAATTGTTAGATACTACTGCACTGCTAGGAACACAAGCATTTTGCTACACACGCAATAACATCTGCTAAATATGTCTACAGTATGTGACCAATACAATTTGATTTGAAACCATGAACTTAGTGAATACCACTGGATTTTAATGAGTGTTTATTTTACTATGCCAATATGTCTTTGTTGTAAATGTTTTGGGGCCAAACTGTTGTCCAAATATCAGTTCAACTGATCAAAGTCCTTTTCCGCTACAAAACAAGGTACAGTTGTTGTGGCTACAGTCGTTGACTCTATAGATATAGTAGGGAACTTGATGGATTGTACACTGACGTTACACTGCAGCCACGCCGATTGATGGCTGTAATACCAATGTTAGCGCTGTTGGACCACTTATTAAATCATAATGAAAGCCTTTCTGACCTTGACATAGAAATAAATGATATTTCCGACAATGAGAGAGATCCAAAATGAAAAGAGGTTGATGAACATGAAAAGAATAGACAAGGAGGATAAATAAATGTATCTTTCTTACACTCTTGAGAGGCATCTCTATTCTTGGAAAATTGGGTTCATAGACCTCTTCCAAAATCAGAAGACCTAAAAGGTCATCTGAATGACTTGCAGAGGAAGGATCATGTGATACTGTATCATAGACTTTATAAAAAATATATGTTCAGTGGAATAGTGGTTGAACACAGGATCAGTCGACTTGAATCACAAGACAACAAACCATCACACAAAGAATCACCCTGAAACAAATGTATTACAACGAACCATCACCCTGAAACCAATGTATTACAACGAACCATCACCCTGAAACCAATGTATTACAACGAACCATCACCCTGAAACCAATGTATTACAACGAACCATCACCCTGAAACCAATGTATTACAACGAACATCACACAAAGAATCACCCTGAAACAAATGTATTACAACGAACATCACACAAAGAATCACCCTGAAACCAATGTATTACAACGAACATCACACAAAGAATCACCCTGAAACCAATGTATTACAACGAACATCACACAAAGAATCACCCTGAAACCAATGTATTACAACGAACATCACACAAAGAATCACCCTGAAACCAATGTATTACAACAAACATCACACAAAGAATCACCCTGAAACAAATGTATTACAACGAACATCACACAAAGAATCACCCTGAAACAAATGTATTACAACGAACCATCACACAAAGAATCACCCTGAAACAAATGTATTACAACGAACATCACACAAAGAATCACCCTGAAACAAATGTATTACAACGAACCATCACACAAAGAATCACCCTGAAACAAATGTATTACAACGAACCATCACACAAAGAATCACCCTGAAACAAATGTATTACAACGAACCATCACACAAAGAATCACCCTGAAACAAATGTATTACAACGAACCATCACCCTGAAACCAATGTATTACAACGAACATCACACAAATAATCACCCTGAAACAAATGTATTACAACGAACATCACACAAAGAATCACCCTGAAACAAATGTATTACAACGAACCATCACACAAAGAATCACCCTGAAACAAATGTATTACAACGAACCATCACACAAAGAATCACCCTGAAACAAATGTATTACAACGAACCATCACCCTGAAACAAATGTATTACAACGAACATCACACAAAGAATCACCCTGAAACAAATGTATTACAACGAACCATCACACAAAGAATCACCCTGGAACAAATGTATTACAACGAACCATCACCCTGAAACAAATGTATTACAACGAACATCACACAAAGAATCACCCTGAAACAAATGTATTACAACGAACCATCACACAAAGAATCACCCTGAAACAAATGTATTACAACGAACCATCACCCTGAAACAAATGTATTACAACGAACCATCACACAAAGAAACCCTGAAACAAATGTATTACAACGAACCATCACCCTGAAACAAATGTATTATAATGAACCATCACACAAAGAATCACCCTGAAACAAATGTATTATAACGAACCATCACACAAAGAATCACCCTGAAACAAATGTATTACAACGAACATCACACAAAGAATCACCCTGAAACAAATGTATTATAACGAACCATCACACAAAGAATCACCCTGAAACAAATGTATTACAACGAACCATCACCCTGAAACAAATGTATTACAACGAACCATCACACAAAGAATCACCCTGAAACAAATGTATTACAACGAACCATCACCCTGAAACAAATGTATTACAACGAACCATCACACAAAGAATCACCCTGAAACAAATGTATTACAACGAACCATCACACAAAGAATCACCCTGAAACAAATGTATTACAACGAACCATCACCCTGAAACAAATGTATTACAACGAACCATCACACAAAGAATCACCCTGAAACAAATGTATTACAACGAACCATCACACAAAGAATCACCCTGAAACAAATGTATTATAACGAACCATCACACAAAGAATCACCCTGAAACAAATGTATTATAACGAACCATCACACAAAGAATCACCCTGAAACAAATGTATTACAACGAACCATTACACAAAGAATCACCCTGAAACAAATGTATTATAACGAACCATCACACAAAGAATCACCCTGAAACAAATGTATTACAACGAACCATCACCCTGAAACAAATGTATTACAACGAACCATCACACAAAGAATCACCCTGAAACAAATGTATTACAACGAACATCACACAAAGAATCACCCTGAAACAAATGTATTATAACAAAGAATCACCCTGAAACAAATGTATTACAACGAACCATCACCCTGAAACAAATGTATTGCAACGAACATCACACAAAGAATCACCCTGAAACAAATGTATTACAACGAACATCACACAAAGAATCACCCTGAAACAAATGTATTACAACGAACCATCACCCTGAAACAAATGTATTACAACGAACCATCACACAAAGAATCACCCTGAAACAAATGTATTACAACGAACCATCACACAAAGAATCACCCTGAAACCAATGTATTACAACGAACATCACACAAAGAATCACCCTGAAACAAATGTATTATAACAAACCATCACACAAAGAATCACCCTGAAACAAATGTATTACAACGAACCATCACCCTGAAACAAATGTATTACAACGAACCATCACCCTGAAACAAATGTATTACAACGAACCATCACACAAAGAATCACCCTGAAACAAATGTATTACAACGAACATCACACAAAGAATCACCCTGAAACAAATGTATTACAACGAACCATCACCCTGAAACAAATGTATTACAACGAACCATCACACAAAGAATCACCCTGAAACAAATGTATTACAACGAACCATCACACAAAGAATCACCCTGAAACCAATGTATTACAACGAACATCACACAAAGAATCACCCTGAAACAAATGTATTATAACAAACCATCACACAAAGAATCACCCTGAAACAAATGTATTACAACGAACCATCACCCTGAAACAAATGTATTACAACGAACCATCACACAAAGAATCACCCTGAAACAAATGTATTACAACGAACCATCACACAAAGAATCACCCTGAAACCAATGTATTTCAAATCCCAATGGCTTTATTTTATGTATATAGATTTGTATATATTTATATATATATATTTATAACAACTTTCTTGCTTGATTATCATTTTTTGTTCTGTTAAATTCAAACTACAGGACATAAAGACCAAGGCATTCAACATGATCATTATTACAACAGAGTAAAGAACAATTCAGGGTGCTTGCACATCGTGTACACACATACATACATACATACATTATACACTTCTGTTTCTGTTAGTAGAAAGAACTCAAATATGGGAAACAACTGGATCCATTGAGACATAGACAAGCACACACAGACAGAGAAAGAGAGAGTGAGCGAGAGAAGGAGAGAGAGAGAGTGTGTTGAGGAGAATTTAGGAAATAAATCAACGATATTCTAATAGCAGAATTCTGTTGCATAGTTTGAAGCAAACAGGTCTGACATTTTGGCATGATAATGAATCTTATTTACTAAAGAGGAGATGGTGGGAAAGAACAGGGAATGAATGTGTTTGTTGTGTGTCTGTCAGGTGAGACACAAACTGAGGAGACGCTGCTCAAAGGCCCTTCTAGAAGAAAACAGACAGTTACTGTACCCACAGAGAATGAGCCTCAATACAAACCCTCACATTTGCACATTTACTATTATGCGCACATACACACCACACACACACACACACACACACACACTTAACAATTTCAGCCAATTTAATTCCTCCCCTGATTTTGCTGTTGTTTCTCTTGCGTCAATCAAATCAACAGGCTTGCCCGTTTCAGTACCTCAGCTCTGTGGGGACACGACCATGAAACCAAAACTACATTTCACATGTAACACCAAACCATTTTGAGTGCCTGTCAGAATTAGTCATGGTTGCATTAACATGGTTGCAGGTCAGGGCGATGTAACAACATCTCACCTCGAGAGAAATGAGCAAAAAAATGTCAAAAGCTGTCAGTGTAAACACAGCTCAATTTAGCAAAACAAGACTGTGCTCTTTGAAAAGTTTCTACAATTATGTTCACACCAAGCCAACCAGAATGAGCGATGGATCTCCAGAATGACCTACGGTCACTCCAACATGCTCAGATAAACCAATCAGCTGCCCTCATACCTCTCTTGCTGGCTTACTTCTGAATCTAAGCAGGGTTTGTCCTGGTCGGTCCCTGAATGGGAGACCAGATGCTGTTGAAGGGCCAGTAGGAGGCACTCTTTCCTCTGGTCTAAAAGAAATTGCCCTGTGCAAGGTAGTCTTTCGGATGGGATGTTAAACGAGGTCCTGATTCTCTGTGGTCACTGAAGATCCCATGGCACTTATCATAAGAGTAGGGGTGTTAACCCCGGTGTCCTGGCTATATTCCCAATCTGGCCCTCAAATCATCCCCAGCTTCCAATTGGCTCATTCATCCCCCTGTAACTATTCCCCAGGTTGTTGCTGTAAATGAGAATGTGATTTCAGTCACCTGATAAAATAAGGGTTAAATAAAAAAGAAAACTTCCTGGTTTCAACAACATAGCTATGAAGAAAGACACCAACCAAGTGCTTAAGCTGAGGCACACCTGTGATGTACATAGAGTCACAGTAACTGGTGATGTAAAGAGAGGGGAAGCTCTCTTTTATATCTTCCTCCTCTAGATCAGCAGCAACCCATAAAGGAGACGAGACAAGCTAGACTGCTGTTGACAACAGCAGAATGCCGTTCTGTGTTACTGATATGGAATCGTTCTCTGATAGAAGAGCAAGTTGTCAATGTGTTTTTAACTAGACAAGAGACATGCGGCCTGTGAAACACTTCTCTACTCTCCCCCATAAGCACTTGGTGACCACACACAGATGAGCCTTGTTAATCGAAGCGAGTCTGGGCAGATGTAGGACTTTAGACATTGGGAATCTGCATGTGGCAACAAGACCCACAGAGACATACTGTACACACAGGTCTCACTGACAGAGCATAGCCTTCTCCACCCCTCGATAGAATGCAACTAGCGAGATCGAAAGAGTGGGAAAAACAGAGCCTTAAAGCGTCAATTAGAAGGAACTACCATAATGGATAGAACTGTTGAATAAACCAGTTAAGAATCTCACACATCTGAGATGCTGCTGTTAGAAGAGAGGTTGACTGCAGTTTGGCACAGCAGCAGACGAGCTCAGTCCTTGGATGGAGGGAGACGGAATGAGAGAGGGAGAGTAATGAGGAAATCGATTGATGTGATACATGTAAAATGATGAGCTGAATAAAGAATGCCTATCCTTGTTAAAGAGTGATTCCCCATGGCTTTGGCTGGATGATGGAATAAACAACGAACAGCATGGCATCATCATTACTTCTCAGTCGGTGCTGAAAGAGATTCAGCATGGGGCTAGTGATAAGGATTGTTCTTTCTAAATACCAAAAATTAAAAATAAACAATATTCGTGGTTAAATTACAAAGTGTGTTTGTTTTAAAAAATATATAAATTTACTGTGTTACTATGGTGTTATATAGTTGATGTATGAAGCTTTTGTTGAGCTGGTTTTCACATCCGTCTGCTATGGTGAGATGGGGTAAAGTCAGATGGTAGACTGCGTGGTTGCTGTTAGTCCCTTATGAATGAACAATGACACAGTCAACAAGTACCTTAGTTAATATCCAGGTAGTAATCGTTCCACACTAGTGATGAGGTACTCAACAGGGACCTGTTACAGTACCTACAGAGAAAGCACTTCATTGAACTGATCTTTGTGAAATTGAATTGGAGTCCCATTCACACATCCATCCACCCCATTCATCCACCCACCCCACCCCATCCCTCCTCCACCCCATCCCATCTCTCCTCCATTCCATCCTATATTTTCAAGGCAGCATCCTCTCAGTGTGTTTCACTGGGACAGCAACTCAGTCAAAATGTGGGAGTTTTGTTTTGGAAGCAGTTAAACATTTGGGATGTCTCATGCCATACTTAAACATGCAGAACATTGAACAGCTAGCTTTTTTTACAAATGGCAATTTTTTTCTCTCTAGTACAGCGTGGTTTAGGCTACACAGAACACGAAAGTACCAATCCTACCAGGTTGGACATATTGCTTTAAACCACCAAGTTGTTTATACATCATGCATGCCACACAGATGATATTATGTTTATACAAAAATAACACCAGTGTCTATTACTGTGTATCATATCAATTACAGAAAGTAATTTTTCTGTCTTTTCGCAATTAGATGCAATTGAAAATGTATTAAAACACAAGAACTGGTTCGGGTAAACATCGGCCTATGTAAAATAAAGGGGGTTATGACTTTCAAATGTGATATTCCAGTTTTCAAACCTTTTTTTATTTACAACTTGCGGAGAAGCTGCCCCAGAAGAAATCCCCCAAACCCAATGAAAAGAAAGCTATCTAAGAAAGACAACGCTTTAGAGAAGCAATGCAGTCCTTTACAGTCAACAGTTATTGCCCAATGCCTTAGCATGTTTCATTTTGTCATACATGAGTCATAATTGAAACATGTGCAATAAGAGGAAAGGTCTTACAGATTGGTCAGAAGCAGCAATGGGCTTGTCCAACAGAGAAACCAAACTTTGCCAGGACTGTCTGGCTGTTCTTTAGTTTGCCATCCACCTCAGACATACAGACCTGTTGGTCTGCTTCTGTAGTACAGTTGTGCCAGGGTTAATAACAAAACAGCAAACAAACAAAAGATCGGGGTGTTTCTAGCGGATGGAGTATCTGTTCACCTACGGAATGGAACCAGTTCAATAAGAGATCAACAACAGCACAACCATGGCAATAGAAGAAGGACAATCTTAGCGACGCTTCAAGTTCTTTGCATTCTCTGTCCACATTTACATGCAACAACATTTGCTATGTTGGGGAGATGGAAAGTATGGAAATACATTCACCTGACAATAACAGTTTAAAACAATCTGGTCAAAAACAAAAAGAAAGTATAAAAAAAACAGCGATTGTACAAAACAAGAATTTGGCTGAACAATCTTAAAGCTATGCTGGGTGATCACTGACTGACTGCCCCCTTTTCATTACCTAGAGTTCAAAGTTCAAAATCATCCCATGGCAATATTTACACAGTATATTCAATGTAGAAGTGCAGTCTTCCAAATAGATTATCTCAGAAGAAAAGAAAGATTTACCATTGAAAGCGAGTCCCCAAAATGTGTCCCGAAAATGAGTCTCTGTCTAACATACTGACCAAACTGTCCGCTTGTGTGTTGGAAAATAAATGTCCACATACATGTTATTCAATCACTTAATCCAAACTGCTCATGCGCATCAACGGGCGTCTGCATGGCCAGGCACTAAAATAGAACTTGGTTCTATTTTAGACGCTTAATGCGCTGTAAGTCCCGCCTTACCATCTACTCATTGGTTTTTACAAGCATATACCCACGTGAGTGATTGAAAGATGAACAAGGTCCACACAGCCATATAAAATCCACATAAGAAAGATGAACAAGGAGAGATCAAAAAATAAAAAAATAAATGGCAACCCAATGTTTATCTCCCAGACAAATTAGCTAGCAACAGCAAATGTTTCATGTGTGTTTCGACCTGTCCCCAAATTAATATATTAATTAAAAGTTGGTTTTGGAATTTTAACCTACGTGTCATGAACATGTCTGGTAGGGATAGACAAAATCAATATGCGCACGATCACGCACGTGTAGAGCCGGTTTGGTCAGCATGTAACGGACACCACAGCAAAAGCATCTTGTTTCTGTTTACGGACACAAACAGGAAGAGGCAGTGATGTCACTACCGGTTTAACAGTTCTACTCTAAACAGTTTCCTAAGTCATTAGAATAAAAAAGGTTAACGATTGATTTGGATGAAATCGAAATTCATGCCCTTTTATCGACAAGTCGACTAAAGTCACTACCCAGTTGTCTAAGTGCACCGATCCTCTCAAAAAATAAATGAAACTCGCAGTCATATTAGTCTGGAAGAACAGACCCCATGTAATAAATATATGTATATAGAGATTAAAAATCATATATACTCCAACTTAATGTTACATTACTTCAATGTTCGGTTTACTACCATGTTCTATTTGACTCACTTTCATTGGGACCTCATTTGATTTAAGTTACTGAGAGAAATAGCAGAATTTAAGCTACTGTCTCTTTAAGACTGTATATAGTGAAGGGAAAGAGGTGGTAAGGCTAGATTGCTGAAAGAGTATGTCCAATCGCATGGCCTACAGTGAGTAAACAGTTTATTTTAGCTTCCTTAGCCCCAGCATCGGCCAACCAATCATGGTTTACAAATGTGGCATAAATATACTGCATATAGAAACATATTCTGCTGTTGATTCATCTCATTCATGGGCTGTACTGTCACCAAAACACTTCAGCCTATACATATATATTCAAAAATATTCAAAAATACTAAATATAAAAATACAGAAGAATTGTAAAAAATGAACAAAACATTTAGTTTATATGAAAATCATGCAAGAAAGCTTCCCAATAATGATGTACTAAGCAAGGAGACCAGCCAGAAGAGGGAGGCGCAGCGCGAGCAGGCTTACGGCAGCAGGCTTACGGCAGCAGGCAGACTATGTTCTGTAAACATCGTTGTAGTCCATGACACATATATCGGCAGTGACACGTTGTTTTGCATCCATCAGTTTTGGGGTCAGAGTGGAATAGAAATGAAACCTCAATAACGATGGGGTACAAAACAACAACAACCTATAAAATATGGCTCTGAGTAAGTAGAAAAGGTGTATCATCAGAGGGTTCTATCGAAGTAAGTAACCTAGATATGAAAATAAGGTTGAAAATATGGCAGTAGTACATCGATAGCACATATCCTGTTGAGGGCGTCACACTCTCTGTCACAGAGTTGGTGGTCGGAGTGGGAGCCAAGTTTAAACTCTCTGTACCATCATTTAAAACAACGACATGCACCACTGAATACAGGAGCTCTCATGTATCAACATCTCTGGTTGTATCGGTTTATTCTTGTTAGAGTATTCCTCTTCTTGTTAGGCCATTATCTGTGGTTGGTGGGTTGGTTGGTAGGTGAGTTGACCCTAGAGGACATGTGGAGATGTGTTGTGTCCCTATGCTAGCAGGCCAGCCTCTAATGGTTGCACCTCCCAGAGGCATTGTGGGAGAGATCGATAGTCCTTTGTCACTCTGAAGCAGACACAGTGACACTCGATAACGACACACACAGTCAAGCTGTAGCTAACAGGAACAAGCCCAACGCCCTTTCGTCAACAGTGAAAAAAGAGTTGTACATTTGCCTTGGTAAGGTACAGATCAGAATGTATTCATGTTTAGTTTTTTTATGTGTGGAAAAAAGGAGTGACAGACTAAAGAAATAACAACTTCCCATTTCTGTCTATACACAGGAAAAGGTAGGTCCTAACCCCGGCAAATAATGACTCCCAAAACCATCTCTAAATTCCCATTATATTTAACACGGCTGAAACATGAATCAAATACGTTATGCATACGAGAGAGGGGGACACGGACGCTCTTATTCTTCCTCCATATTGAGGCAGTATCGTAGGCTGTCAACTTCCTCTCAACGGGCTAGGGAAAACCAGAACCCTGATTGGATGAGATCATCAGATGAGGGAGATGCCCTTCCCTTTTTTCCACATGGTCTTGCTATGATCCCACTCCACAGAGAGGGGGTTCCCTCTGGCTCTAGCCTGCTGCTAGCTTTTCTTTCAATGTGTTGTTTTAAGATAGTTCACTTTTCTGTTAATATAGACTAGCATCCTTTGTACTTTCCTTCCATAAAAACAGGATAAATCATAATAAAATCATGTCTAATGGACCCAGAAGAACCAAACTAAAGTGAGAGATGTTTAGACGGTTGAACCTTCATCCTTGAAAACATGTCATTTATCAGAATGAATGAAGACATGGGTTCCTGGGTTGAACTCCATAACCCATTAGTACATCATGCTTCAAAACAGATCCAATGCATACACACAGTACAGTTAAAACACAGGTTGAGAAATGGAGTGGCAAAACTTAGTAGCTGACAACTGTTAAATCACATGGCCCATGTTCATCTGATCATCAAATCAGCTTGGAGCTGTGTTGAAGAGCCTATAAAGCATATATACTGTATGTACACATAGATATACTCTAAAAGTGCTGTGTCAGTTAGTGTATGCAGGGTGTAATAAGCATGTACAAAAGGATAAACATGTTGTGTTTCAGTTCTGGGCTATCTGAGGTTAAAATAAAACAATGAAATGTTACAGGACAAAAGAAAAGATATTAAAACTCCAAAGATGGACAGTAGGACAGGCTACAGCCTTTGACAGAGCAGATTGGTGGACCCCACATGGCCCCTCCCACCCATGAGTTTGGGGCGCGATGTGATTTGATGGTCTACATGTCACTCTGCTGTACATAATTAAAGGGCATACACACCACAGTCAGTGCCAGCCCATGGGAATGGCAAAGATGGTGGGTGGGGCAGGTGAGAGGTAGGTGTAGGGTTCAGGAAGTGGAGGGAAGAGGAGGCGGAGGAAGAGGAGTAGGTGAAGAGGGGTAGGTGAAGAGGGGGAGACGCTGGGACCCCTTGCCTGCTCTGGGTGTACCCTCTGTGGGATGAGGGGCGCACCGCTTGTCCTCTTGGTGGTGGAAGAGAGGAAGTGCAGGATGGTAACCAGCCGGCCGACAGGGGGAGATGGACAGAGCACAACGGAAGAGAGGAGAAGAGAGGAGGTGATCAGCAGGAGGCCTCGTGGCTGACGTCTGGAGCTTCTGCCCCCCCAGAGAAGGATCTGGGCATGTGCTGGAGCGCCACCTCATCACTGCTGCTCTCATCGATGTCAGGGATCCGCGCCTCTTCCTCAGACAGGGGAACAAACTCAGGGTGGGCCATGAAGTTATGGATGGAATTTTTTGATTCTCGGTTCTCTAGCCCCGGGTAAAGAGAGCTACGGAACGCATTCACCACCTTAATCTGTTAGAGAGAGAAAGGTGGGGGCAGGGGGGATAGAGAGATTGAGGGATGGAGAAAGAGCGACAGTGCAGAGAGAGAGAAATACAAATAGCAGTTAGTATGAGGGTCCTGGCTCAGTCTTCCTGTGTTCATGGTGATGGCAGGAGGCAGGCAAGCAGGCAGGCAGGGGATTATGGGTAATCTGCTAGGGGGTACAAAGGGTGGTCAGTGACAGTTGAGAAGTGAAGTGTTCTGCGATGGCAGTCTTGATCACTTGCCCGATTCATCAAACCAAACAGCAGGCAAAAGGAAGGCACACAGGAGCCACAAAACCCCCAAATCAAAAACACACAGTCAACTACAACATACAGTATGACACATGAGGGCGAGTGGAAAATACATGAGCACTGCAAAACAAATACACAAAAAAGCATTAACACTAAAATACAGTACAATATGTAAACAAACTGTGAAAATAAATGCCAACATATGAGGTGGGAACACATGATAATGACGGTGTATGGATATTGAGCAAGCAACGGGACAAAAACCACACAGCTACTTAAATACTACAGCACCCCCCCCCCCCCAACACACTGACACATAAAGTACATCATGCTATCTGAGGCAACAAGCTGCAGGTTCTAATCACCAGCCTACAGTACAGCTAGCTGGCAGCATCTCAATGTTCTATAATGAAATAGGGATGGAGGGTTGGATGTTGTCTGTTGGGCTGTTTGGTTGGCGACCAAAGATGAGTCCAGTTCGGGGATATTTTGTAGGAAAGGCAGGAGTGTGGAAAGGTACAGAGGATGAGAAGAGAGGGAGGAAGGCAGAGGGAGGAAGGCAGAGGGAGGAAGGCAGAGGGAGGAAGATAAGAACTATAAAGTGGTGAAGAGGGAAAAGGATGAACGGTTGATGCTGCAATAAAACTTCATACATGTACAGTAGACACACACTTTCTCACTCACAAACACACACCCTCTCACTCACAAACACACCCGCTCACTCACTCACACCCACACACACTTCTAAAGCTGATGGTACTCAACACTTTCTACAACGTGAGTGGAAATGATTTTCTCTCTAACTACTTGTCTGTATCTAACCTCCCACCTCACCATCTACTAAACTACAGACTGATGCATCATGTTAGACCAACACAGCTACTCTGATGAATGTGTAGGACATTTACAGCCCAGGCCTGTCAGCCAGGCAGGCAGGGGTAGGACGCAGTGTGTGTGTGTGGTGTGTCAGCCAGGCAGGCAGGGGTAGGACACAGTGTGTGTGTGGTGTGTCAGCCAGGCAGGCAGGGGTAGGACACAGTGTGTGTGTGGTGTGTCAGCCAGGTAGGCAGGGGTAGGACACAGTGTGTGTGTGGTGTGTCAGCCAGGTAGGCAGGGGTAGGACACAGTGTGTGTGTGGTGTGTCAGCCAGGTAGGCAGGGGTAGGACACAGTGTGTGTGTGGTGTGTCAGCCAGGCAGGCGGGGTAGGACGTAGTTAAGAGGAGCTGACAGACATTCTGTTACAGGCCTGTGAGGAGAACACAGTGTCACAGAGTGAGAGAGAGATGACTGTGCAGACACCCATACATCAGAGGTGTGAAAATGAGCACTGCTGGCTGGCAGAGGGACTATGTTTGTTTATTTATTTTTATGTCACCTTTATTTAACCAGGTAGGCAAGTTGAGAACAAGTTCTCATTTACAACTGCGACCTGGCCAAGATAAAGCAAAGCAGTTCGACACATACAACGACACAGAGTTACACATGGAGTAAAACAAACATACAGTCAATAATACAGTATAAACAAGTCTATATACGAAGTGAGCAAATGAGGTGAGATAAGGGAGGTAAAGGCAAAAAAAGGCCATGGTAGTGAAGTAAATACAATATAGCAAGTAAAACACTGGAATGGTAGATTTGCAGTGGAAGAATGTGCAAAGTAGAAAGAAAAATAATGGGGTGCAAAGGAGCAAAATAAATAAATAAATAAAATAAATACAGTAGGGGGAGAGGTAGTTGTTTGGGCTAAATTATAGATGGGCTATGTACAGGTACAGTAATCTGTGAGCTGCTCTGACAGCTGGTGCTTAAAGCTAGTGAGGGAGATATGTGTTTCCAGTTTCAGAGATGTTTGTGAGTGTGTGTTTGTGTGAGAGAGTGAGTGTGTGAGAGAGTGAGTAAGTGAGTAAAAGAGAGTGAGCAAGTGAGAGAGTGAGTAAGTGAGAGAGTGAGTAACTGAGAGAGTGAGTGAGTAAGTGAGAGTGAGTGAGTGAGTGAGTGAGTGAGTGAGTGAGTGAGAGAGTGAGTAAGTGAGTAACCTCTGTATGTGTAATGTGTACTGTTAATTTTTGTTGTTTTTCACTTTATATATTCACTTTGTATGTTGTCTACCTCACTTGCTTTGGCAATGTTAACACATGTTTCCCATGCCAATAAAGCCCTTGAATTGAATTGAATTGAAGAGAGATTGAGTAAGTGAGAGAGTGAGTAACAGAGAGTGAGTAACAGAGAGTGAGTAATTGAGAGAGTGAGTAAGTGAGAGAGTGAGTAAGTGAGAGAGTGAGTAAGTGAGAGAGTGAGTGAGTGAGTAAGTGAGAGAGTGAGTGAGTGAGTAAGTGAGAGAGTGAGTGAGTAAGTGAGAGAGTGAGTAAGTGAAAGAGTGAGTAAGTGAGAGAGTGAGTAACTGCGAGAGTGAGTAACTGAGAGAGTGAGTAACAGAGTGAGTAAGTGAGAGAGTGAGTAACTGAGAGACTGAGTATGTGAGAGAGTGAGTAAGTGAGAGAGTGAGTAACTGAGAGAGTGAGTGAGTAAGTGAGAGTGAGTGAGTGAGTGAGTGAGTGAGAGAGTGAGTAAGTGAGTAACCTCTGTATGTGTAATGTGTACTGTTAATTTTTGTTGTTTTTCACTTTATATATTCACTTTGTATGTTGTCTACCTCACTTGCTTTGGCAATGTTAACACATGTTTCCCATGCCAATAAAGCCCTTGAATTGAATTGAATTGAAGAGAGATTGAGTAAGTGAGAGAGTGAGTAACAGAGAGTGAGTAACAGAGAGTGAGTAATTGAGAGAGTGAGTAAGTGAGAGAGTGAGTAAGTGAGAGAGTGAGTAAGTGAGAGAGTGAGTGAGTGAGTAAGTGAGAGAGTGAGTGAGTGAGTAAGTGAGAGAGTGAGTGAGTAAGTGAGAGAGTGAGTGAGTAAGTGAGAGAGTGAGTAAGTGAGAGAGTGAGTAACTGCGAGAGTGAGTAACTGAGAGAGTGAGTAACAGAGTGAGTAAGTGAGAGAGTGAGTAACTGAGAGACTGAGTATGTGAGAGAGTGAGTAACTGAGAGAGTGAGTGAGTAAGTGAGAGTGAGTGAGTGAGTGAGTGAGTGAGAGAGTGAGTAAGTGAGTAACCTCTGTATGTGTAATGTGTACTGTTAATTTTTGTTGTTTTTCACTTTATATATTCACTTTGTATGTTGTCTACCTCACTTGCTTTGGCAATGTTAACACATGTTTCCCATGCCAATAAAGCCCTTGAATTGAATTGAATTGAAGAGAGATTGAGTAAGTGAGAGAGTGAGTAACAGAGAGTGAGTAATTGAGAGAGTGAGTAAGTGAGAGAGTGAGTAAGTGAGAGAGAGAGTGAGTAAGTGAGAGAGTGAGTGAGTGAGTAAGTGAGAGAGTGAGTGAGTGAGTAAGTGAGAGAGTGAGTGAGTAAGTGAGAGAGTGAGTGAGTAAGTGAGAGAGTGAGTAAGTGAAAGAGTGAGTAAGTGAGAGAGTGAGTAACTGCGAGAGTGAGTAACTGAGAGAGTGAGTAACAGAGTGAGTAAGTGAGAGAGTGAGTAACTGAGAGACTGAGTATGTGAGAGAGTGAGTAAGTGAGAGAGTGAGTAAGTGAGAGAGTGAGTAAGTGAGAGAGTGAGTAACTGAGAGAGTGAGTAACTGAGAGAGTGAGTGAGTAACTGAGAGAGTGAGTGAGTAACTGAGAGAGTGAGTGAGTAACTGAGAGAGTGAGTAACTGAGAGAGTGAGTAACTGAGAGAGTGAGTAACTGAGAGAGTGAGTAAGATTCCAAGAACACAGGATGAGATGTTACTATCCTTTGTGCAAGCACTTCCAAGAGTTAATGAACAGTGAGCCTGGTGAAATTTGGGGAGCGCATCGTCAGTAGTGTACCTTTGGTTCCTAGGGTGTTTCGGCCTTTCACACTATACACCCTCCCCAAAGGCGGCCAGCGACAGGGTGATCAATCCTACGCTTGCGTCCCATTCCCAATTAGTCATAGGAGTTGCCTTGTTGATGATAGCCAACATCCCATGGGACTATGCATGGCAGGGGCATCCTCCTCCCTGAGTCAAGCATTGTTGACCGCATACCTCCTGGCCCTCTCACTTCGGGGCCCAGCTGGGGTCTTTCCTCTTCATCCAGAGCCACTGACTGCTGCCTTCTGCCGCCTCCGATACAGCTTTGATTGCCGAACGCTGGCTCTGGCCCTTAATTCCAAGGTCTCTAAGCAGTCTGGTTGTAGATGTTGCCACAAAACCTCTGCAGCCCACCTCCACTGGTCGGACTTCTGTGTTCCAGCCATGATGCCGTGCTTCGGCAGCAAGATCGGCATAGCGCAGATGCTTTCGCTCATAAGCCTCATCTACTGAGTCCCCCCAGGGTACTGTGAGCTCAATGATGAAGACCTTCTTGAGCGATCGGGACCAGAGCACCATGTCAGGTCTTAGGGTGGTGGTTGCGATCTCCGGAGGAAACACAAGTTAACGGCCAATGTCAGCTAGCATTTTCCAGTCGCGGGCCAAGCGCAGCTGGTCTCGCTCTAATGGTGTCGAGCCGCGCTTCGGTGGTTTAGCCCCTTCGCGGACAAAGTTTGTCCGTAAGGGGTATGATGCTGCTGGGGGTGGTAGGGAGTTGGTGGCAACTCGCTTGTCCTCCAGGGCGGACGCAAGGTTTTTAAGGACTTGGTTGTGACGCCAAGTGTAGCGTCCTTGGGTGAGGCTTGTTTTACACCCTGTGAGAATGTGCCTGAGGTTGGCTGGCATGGAACAGAGGGCACAGTCCGGATCTTCACCATACCATTGGTGAAGATTAACTGGAGTTGGAAGGACATCATATGTTGCTCTGATGGAGAAGCTCAACCGCCTCGCTTCCATGGCCCACAGATCCTTCCAGCTGATCTTCCTCTTCTCCACGCTATCCCATCGAGTCCACTGTCCCTGTTTGGAAAGAGAGACTGCCTTGGCCCACCTTGCAGCCTCCTCCTGATGGCGTACTTCCTGCACTACCATCTTCCGCCGCTCTGGTGCAGTGGCCTTACTCCAAGCAGCACGGCTAGTTAGCCCAAGGCCTCCTCTCCCTTGCTGAACATGACCCACAATGTCAGCATGTCTGAGGGCTGCTGTTGCCTCCTGGACTGCTTTTCCTGGCCTCCATTTGCGCCCAGTTGCCAAGGTCGGCGCGTTGTTGCTCACCACTGGGTCTCGAGATTCATTCAGTGTCATCTGGAGCCTGGTTTTTGAACACTTGAATTCCTCTGTTAGACTGGTGAGGGGCAGCTTGAGGACACCATCTCCATAGAGGCCTATGGTGGTAAGGCATCGTGGAACTCTGAGCCACTTCTTTAAGTAGCCTGTGACTCCTCTTTCCATCTTCTCCACTGTTGAGATTGGAACCTCATACACTGCTAAGGGCCACAACACCCGGGGTAGGAGACCAAACTGCAGACACCAGGCCTTTAACTTTCCAGGTAGCTGGGTGTTGTCGATGAACTGTAGGCTACTACTGATGTCTTTGCGCAGCTGTTGCACCTGGTCTTTGTCCTTCAGGCTTGCATCATACCACCTTCGAAGGCTTTTTACCGGCTGCTCAGACACTGTTGGGATTTGGTCATCTCCGATGAAGAATTTCAGGTCAGAGAGTACCTCCTTCACAATCGAGATGCTGTGTGACTTCGATGGTTTAATCTTCATACGGGCCCAGCTGATGTTCTCCTCAAGTTTTCTGAGCAGTCTCCTGGTGCATGGGACAGTGGTGGTCAATGTTGTAATGTCGTCCATGTAGGCTCTGAGTGGAGGGAGTCGGAAACCAGAGTCGACTCGCTGTCCACCAGCAACCCATTTTGAGGATCTGATGATAACCTCCATTGCCATTATGAATGCCAATGGAGAAATGGTACATCCCGCCATTATACCTACATTCAGGCACTGCCATGAGGTGGTGAACTCTGAGGTGGTGAAGCAGAACTGCAGATCCTGGAAGTACGACTTCACCAGGGTTGTGATGGTGTCCGGTATATGGAAAAATCTGAAGGCAGACCACAGGAGTTCATGGGGCACAGAGCCAAATGCATTGGCGAGGTCGAGAAAGACTACATGGAGGTCCCTTTTTTCCACCTTGGCCATTTGGATCTGGTGCCAGATCATGCTGGAATGTTCCAAGCAGCCAGAGAACCCTGATATTCCTGCCTTCTGTACAGATGTATTGACGTACGCATTCCTTTGCAGGTACTCAGCCATCCTCTGGGCAATGACCCTAAAGAAGATTTTACCCTCGACATTCAGTAAGGAGATTGGGCGGAATTGGCTGATGTTCACTGCATCCTTCTCCTTAGGGATCAGGACCCCGCTTGCCCTACGCCACACTTTGGGTATTATCTTATTTTTCCAAGCTGTTCTCATAAGCCTCCAGAGGAACCTCAGGACGTCTGGTGCGTTCTTATACACTTTGTACGGGACTCCATTTGGCCCCGGGGCTGATGCTGTTCTTGCACGCCAAACTGTTTTTTCCACCTCTTTCCATGTCGGAGGGCTGGTCTCAATATGATGTTCCAGGGGTTCAATGGGTGGGATATCTGATGGGATGGCCAGATGTTCATGTCACTTTGAGTCAAAGTTTGTTGTTATCAGGTGCTCCTCTAGGTCTTTCTTTGTTGTTTTTAGAGCTCCACTTTTTTCCTTCGTGAAGATATTTTTAAGGAATTTGAAGGGATCTTTATAGAATCGAGTTCTAGTTTGTTCTTTCTTCCTTCTGCATTTCCGTAGGTTCTCTGCTCTGCGGAGGGATGCCAACCGGGTTTTGATATCAGCCTGAAGTGCCTCTATGCCCTCATTTTCCACTTCCGAGGCCTTCTTCCACTGTTTCTTAAGCTGTCGCCTTTCTTGAACGAGGCGCTTGATTTCTTGTTGCCTCCTGGAAACTGGTGGGGTTGGAACCTTTCTCCCGCCTTTTGCCTCTTCCACTCCAAATCTTTCTGTCCCGTACTCATAGATAATGTCCCCCATCCTCTCCAACTTCTTCTCCACTGTACCTCAAAGTTTCTCGAGGGTCAAGGTAAGGTCAGTATTCACTGTTTCCCACAACTTCTTGTCACTGGCGCCAGGCCACTTCACATACGGCCTGTGCCCTGGTAGTCTCCTCTCGACTGCAGGTCTGGGAGGCTCGGTGAGTTCCACTCCTGTTGTTGGTTCCACCTCAGTTGTTACTTCGGTGCTTGAGTTTACGTCCTCCATGACAGTGGTACTGATGCACTGCAAACTTTGGTTTGCGTCCAGTTGCTGTGCTTCATTCGACTGATTTGATCGCTTTCGCAGAATGTAATCAATGCGAGGCCTCTGTCTCTCTTTACCCAGTAAGTGAGAGAGTGAGTGAGTAACTGAGAGAGTGAGTAACAGAGAGTGAGTAACAGAGTGAGTAAGTGAGAGAGTGAGTGAGTAACTGAGAGAGTGAATAACTGAGAGAGTGAGTAACAGAGAGTGAGTAACTGAGAGTGAGTAACAGAGAGTGAGTAACAGAGAGTGAGTAACAGAGAGTGAGTAACAGAGAGTGAGTAACAGAGAGTGAGTAACTGAGAGAGTGAGTAACAGAGAGTGAGTAACTGAGAGAGTGAGTAACTGAGAGAGTGAGTAAGTGAGAGAGTGAGTAAGTGAGAGAGTGAGTAACAGAGAGTGAGTAACTGAGAGTGAGTAAGTGAGAGAGTGAGTGAGTAACTGAGAGAGTGAATAACTGAGAGAGTGAGTAACAGAGAGTGAGTAACAGAGAGTGAGTAACAGAGAGTGAGTAACAGAGAGTGAGTAACAGAGAGTGAGTAACTGAGAGAGTGAGTAACAGAGAGTGAGTAACTGAGAGAGTGAGTAACTGAGAGTGAGTAACAGAGAGTGAGTAACAGAGAGTGAGTAACAGAGAGTGAGTAACAGAGAGTGAGTAACTGAGAGTGAGTAACTGAGAGAGTGAGTAACTGAGAGAGTGAGTAACAGAGAGTGAGTAACATAGAGTGAGTAACTGAGAGAGTGAGTAACTGAGAGTGAGTAACAGAGAGTGAGTAACAGAGAGTGAGTAACAGAGAGTGAGTAACTGAGAGAGTGAGTAACTGAGAGAGTAAGTGAGAGAGTGAGTAACTGAGAGAGTGAGTAACAGAGAGTGAGTAACTGAGAGAGTGAGTAACTGAGAGAGTGAGTAACTGAGAGAGTGAGTAAGTGAGAGAGTGAGTAACTGAGAGAGTGAGTAAATGAGAGAGTGAGTAACAGAGAGTGAGTAACTGAGAGAGTGAGTAACAGAGAGAGTGAGTAACAGAGAGAGTGAGTAAGTGAGAGAGTGAGTAAGTGAGAGAGTGAGTAACTGAGAGAGTGAGTAAGTGAGAGAGTGAGTAACAGAGAATGAGTAACTGAGAGAATGAGTAACTGAGAGAATGAGTAAGTGAGAGAGTGAGTAACAGAGTGAGTAACTGAGAGAGTGAGTAAGTGAGAGAGTGAGTAAGTGAGAGAGTGAGTAACTGAGAGAGTGAGTAAGTGAGAGAGTGAGTAACAGAGAGTGAGTAACTGAGAGAGTGAGTAAGTGAGAGAGTGAGTAACAGAGAGTGAGTAACTGAGAGAGTGAGTAACAGAGAGAGTGAGTAAGTGAGAGAGTGAGTAAGTGAGAGAGTGAGTTAGTGAGAGAGTGAGTAACTGAGAGAGTGAGTAAGTGAGAGAGTGAGTAACAGAGAGTGAGTAACTGAGAGAGTGAGTAACTGAGAGAGTGAGTAACAGAGAGAGTGAGTAACTGAGAGAGTGAGTAAGTGAGAGAGTGAGTAACTGAGAGAGTGAGTAACAGAGAGTGAGTAAGTGAGAGAGTGAGTAACAGAGAGTGAGTAAGTGAGAGAGTGAGTAACAGAGAGTGAGTAACTGACAGAGTGAGTAAGTGAGAGAGTGAGTAACAGAGAGAGTGAGTAAGTGAGAGAGTGAGTAAGTGAGAGAGTGAGTAACTGAGAGAGTGAGTAAGTGAGAGAGTGAGTAAGTGAGAGAGTGAGTAAGTGAGAGAGTGAGTAACAGAGAGTGAGTAACTGAGAGAGTGAGTAAGTGGGAGAGTGAGTAACAGAGAGTGAGTAACTGAGAGAGTGAGTAAGTGAGAGAGTGAGTAACAGAGAGAGTGAGTAACTGAGAGAGTGAGTAAGTGAGAGAGTGAGTAACAGAGAGTGAGTAACAGAGAGTGAGTATCTGAGAGAGTGAGTAAGTGAGAGAGTGAGTAAGTGAGAGAGTGAGTAAGTGAGAGAGTGAGTAAGTGAGAGAGTGAGTAACTGAGAGAGTGAGTAACTGAGAGAGTGAGTAAGTGAGAGAGTGAGTAAGTGAGAGAGTGAGTAACAGAGAGTGAGTAAGTGAGAGAGTGAGTAACAGAGAGTGAGTAACTGAGAGAGTAAGTAAGTGAGAGAGTGAGTGAGTAAGTGAGAGAGTGAGTGAGTAAGTGAGAGAGTGAGTAAGTGAGAGGACCAACAAAAATGGAAAAGGGACAAATCCAACCATTTACATTTCCACAGTGTTCTTTGGCTTGATGATGCTTATTATGAAGAGAAATAAGCTCAATTTTGGTGGGCTGTATGTAGCCTATCCAATCAGCTTCCATCTTCTGTGTTTATACTTATTCCAGGCAGGCTTCTCTGGCCGTGTGTGTGTGCGTGTGTGTGTGTGTGTGTGTGTGTGTGTGTGTGTGTGTGTGTGTGTGTGTGTGTGTGTGTGTGTGTGTGTGTGTGTGTGTGTTTGAGAGAGCATTGTGATGTCAAACAAAAGCATTTCCATGCCAGGAGGAAACACACACACACACCCACACACACACACACACACACACACACACACACACACACACACAACTACTGGTCCGATTCACACAGAGGAGAGGAAAGACAGACAGATGATTGGGATAGGATGGAAATATACAGCAGAGAGAGAAGCAACAAAGGTTCTGAGCGAGAGATAAAGGAGTGAAACATGGAGAACAGTATGAGAGAAAACATCAGAGCTGTGGACTCGAGTCACAAATATGATGACTTGCAACCCGACTTTAACACCAATGACTCGTGACTTAACTTGGACTTGAGCCTTTTGAGTTTTCTCAGACTTTAGTCAGCTTTGTAAATTCGTTGCATGCAGCACCCCTCCAGAACTTCAGTGTGTGATGAATGACTCTGCAACTCCGCCTCTTTAAGCCCAGGGTTTTAAGTCCTTATATTTGTGTGTACGTGTGTGTGTGTGTGCTTGAATATTTTTGTGTGTGTACTGCTCTGTGTTTCTAAGTCGTCTTGTGTCTGTCTGTGTATGTGTGTTTGTATGTGCGTAATGTACATGTCGGTATGTGTGTGTGTATTTTTGCGTGTTTTTCTATGTCTCAAAGTCCTCTCATATCCATCTGATCTCTGTGTTCCTCTCATGTGAGTGTTTTGGTGGATGCCAAGATACACCAATGTACCGCAGGCATCCATAACCCTTTTTATATAAAAAACTGTCGGAGAAATATGGCTATCTTTTTTCTCCATAAATCTCTTTTAGTGAGAGAGCATGCTGTCATGGAGGAATAAGTCAGCACTGGGGTCGCTTGCCAAGCCTAAAGAAAAGAACATACTGAGGGATAGGTTGTCCCTGAATAGCGGGACTGAGAGAGAGGGAGGAGAGAGAGGGACAGATAGGGAGGGGAGAAAGGGACTGAGAGAGGGGGACAGAGAGGGGGAGGATTGAGAGGTAGGAGTGAGAGGGAGGAAGGAGATTGAGGGACTGAGAAAGGGAGACAGAGGGAGGAGAGAGAGGGAGGCAGAGAGAAAGGAGTGAGAGGGAGAAGAGAGAGGACTGAGGGAGGAGAGAGAAAGGGAGGCAGAGAGAAAGGAGTGAGAGGGAGGCAGAGAGAAAGGAGAGAGAGGGAGAAGAGAGAGGACTGAGGGAGGAGAGAGAGGACTGAGGGAGGAGAGAGAGGGAGGCAGAGAGAAAGGAGTGAGAGGGAGAAGAGAGAGGACTGAGGAAGGAGAGAGAGGGAGGCAGAAAGAAAGGAGTGAGAGGGAGAAGAGAGTGGACTGAGGGGTAGAGAGAGGGAGGCAGAGAGAAAGGAGTGAGAGGGAGGCAGAGAGAAAGGAGTGAGAGGGAGAAGAGAGAGGACTGAGGAAGGAGAGAGAGGGAGGCAGAAAGAAAGGAGTGAGAGGGAGAAGAGAGTGGACTGAGGGGGGAGAGAGAGGGAGGCAGAGAGAAAGGAGTGAGAGGGAGGCAGAGAGAAAGGAGTGAGAGGGAGAAGAGAGAATACTGAGGGAGGACAGGATAAAAATACACTTCTGATAGAGATAAAAAGAAAAGGGGCAACGAGAAAGAGAAAAATAACGAGAAAGAGAAAAATGAACGAGAAAGAGAAAAAAGAACGAGAAAGAGAAAAAGAACGAGAAAGAGAAAAGGAACGAGAAAAAGAACGAGAAAGAGAAAAAGAACGAGAAAAAGAACGAGAAAGAGAAAAAGAACGAGAAAGAGAAAAAGAACGAGAAAAAGAACGAGAAAGAGAAAAAGAACGAGAAAGAGAAAAAGAACGAGAAAGAGAAAAAGAACGAGAAAAAGAACGAGAAAGAGAAAAAGAACGAGAAAGAGAAAAAGAACGAGAAAAAGAACGAGAAAGAGAAAAAGAACGAGAAAAAGAACGAGAAAAAGAACGAGAAAGAGAAAAAGAACGAGAAAAAGAACGAGAGAGAAAAATAATGAGTGAAAATGAGAAGGAGAGAGGGAGAGAATGAGTGAAAAGGAGAAGGAGAGAGGGAGAGAATGAGTGAAAAGGAGAAGGAGAGAGGGAGAGAATGAGTGAAAATTAGAAGGAGAGGGAGAGAATGAGAGAAAAGGAGGAGAGAGGGAGAGATTGAGTGAAAAGGAGAAGGAGAGAGAGAATGAGAGAAAAAGAGAAGGAGAGAGAGAGAATGAGAGAAAAGGAGAAGGAGAGAAGGAGAGAGGGAGAGAATGAGTGAAAATGAGAAGGAGAGAGAGAGAATGAGAGAAAAGGAAAAGGAGAGAGAGAGAATGAGAGAAAAGGAGAAGGAGAGAGAGAATGAGAGAAAAGGAGAAGGAGAGAAGGAGAGAGGGAGAGAATGAGAGAAAAAGAGAAGGAGAAAGAGGAATGAGAGAAAAGGAAAAGGAGAGAGAGAGAATGAGAGAAAAGGAGAAGGAGAGAGAGAGAATGAGAGAAAAAGAGAAGGAGAGAAGGAGAGAGGGAGAGAATGAGTGAAAATGAGGAGAGGGAGAGAATGAGAGAAAAGGAGAAGGAGAGAGAGAGAATGAGTGAAAAGGAAAAGGAGAGAGAGAGAATGAGAGAAAAGGAAAAGGAGAGAGAGAGAATGAGAGAAAAGGAGAAGGAGAGAAGGAGAGAGGGAGAGAATGAGTGAAAATGAGAAGGAGAAAGAGGAATGAGAAAAAAGGAAAAGGAGAGAGAGAGAATGAGAGAAAAGGAGAAGGAGAGAGAGAATGAGAGAAAAAGAGAAGGAGAGAAGGAGAGAGGGAGAGAATGAGAGAAAAAGAGAAGGAGAGAGAGAACGAGAAAAAGAGAAGGAGAGAGAGAGAATGAGAGAAAAAGAGGAGAGAGAATGAGAGAAAAAGAGAAGGAGAGAGAGAATGAGAGAAAAGGAGAAGGAGAAAGAGGAATGAGAGAAAAGGAAAAGGAGAGAGAGAGAATGAGAGAAAAGGAGAAGGAGAGAGAGAGAATGAGAGAAAAAGAGAAGGAGAAAGAGGAATGAGAGAAAAGGAAAAGGAGAGAGAGAGAATGAGAGAAAAGGAGAAGGAGAGAGAGAGAATGAGAGAAAAAGAGAAGGAGAGAGAATGAGAGAAAAAGAGAACCTGCAGCACTCACATCTCCTTGCAGCTCTCTGAGGGATGGGGAAAAGGGAGTCTGTGAGAGAGTGTGTGTGTGTATTTTGGGTGTGTGCTTCTGAGTTTCTAAATTCTCTTGTTTATGTCTGTTTTTGTGTGTCTCTCAGGACGGGGATGTGTGTGTCTCTCAGGACGGGGATGTGTGTGTCTCTCAGGACGGGGATGTGTGTGTCTCTCAGGACGGGGATGTGTGTGTCTCTCAGGACGGGGATGTGTGTGTCTCTCAGGACGGGGATGTGTGTGTCTCTCAGGACGGGGCAGAAGGCATGTGTGTGTCTCTCAGGACGGGGCAGAAGGCATGTGTGTGTCTCTCAGGACGGGGCAGAAGGCATGTGTGTGTCTCTCAGGATGGGGCAGAAGGCATGTGTGTGTCTCTCAGGACGGGGCAGAAGGCATGTGTGTGTCTCTGGAAGGAGAGGCAGTGCGGTGTCGTGATGCAAGGAACGGCACCCCTCTCCCCCTTTTCTCTCCTCTCAATCCCTCCCCTTAGCAAAGGGCAAGGTCACACCCCCATCCCCCCAACCTTCTCCTCTCACACTAGTGAGCTCATCTCTCTTACGACTGCAGTCCGTCACCATCACCAGAGCTAATGGACTGTCTATTCACTAATAATACAGATGACTACATCACTTCTAGTCACAGAATCACTCACACAGTCATACATTCACCAACTCTCTCCTTTCCCACACATGTTTTCTCAGGGCTGGAGATGGACATGGAGATGGCTGAGCTATCAGCCAATGAACTGGGACTAGATATTTAAGATTCCTTATGTGTCCTTAGTGCCAGATGGAGAGAAGGTAGGAAAGACATGCTTTCTGAAGTCACAGTATGTAGCCACTGGAAGAAGAAAAGAAGACTGACAAATACTAACACCACGCACACGAGCCTGCGACAGACAGACAGACAGACAGACAGTGCAGAAGCAGCTCAGAACATGGAGAGTGATGTCATTAGAAAACACAACTAACCCTTCACTATTAACCCTTGTGAGACCTCCTGGGCCCTGCCTCATAACAGCGTCTCAGATTAGAGCCTGTCCGCAGGATTGAACTGTTTTAGATATTACCCTGTGTGAGATTAGCCTCACCTGGGGTCAGGAATCACATGGATTTAAATGTTTTAGATATTACCCTGTGTGAGATTAGCCTCACCTGGGGTCAGGAATCACATGGATTTAAATCATTTAGATATTACCCTGTGTGAGATTAGCCTCACCTGGGGTCAGGAATCACATGGATTTAAATATTTTAGATATTACCCTGTGTGAGATTAGCCTCACCTGGGGTCAGGAATCACATGGATTTAAATTTTTTAGATATTACCCTGTGTGAGATTAGCCTCGTCTGGAGTCAGGAATCACGTGGATTTAAATGTTTTAGATATTACCCTGTGTGAGATTAGCCTCGTCTGGAGTCAGGAATCACATGGATTTAAATGTTTTAGATATTACCCTGTGTGAGATTAGCCTCGTCTGGAGTCAGGAATCACATGGATTTAAATGTTTTAGATATTACCCTGTGTGAGATTAGCCTCGTCTGGAGTCAGGAATCACATGGATTTAAATATTTTAGATATTACCCTGTGTGAGATTAGCCTCGTCTGGAGTCAGGAATCACATGGATTTAAATGTTTTAGATATTACCCTGTGTGAGATTAGCCTCGTCTGGAGTCAGGAATCACATGGATTTAAATATTTTAGATATTACCCTGTGTGAGATTAGCCTCACCTGGGGTCAGGAATCACATGGATTTAAATAATTTAGATATTACCCTGTGTGAGATTAGCCTCACCTGGGGTCAGGAATCACATGGATTTAAATATTTTAGATATTACCCTGTGTGAGATTAGCCTCGTCTGGAGTCAGGAATCACATGGATTTAAATAATTTAGATATTACCCTGTGTGAGATTAGCCTCACCTGGGGTCAGGAATCACATGGATTTAAATAATTTAGATATTACCCTGTGTGAGATTAGCCTCACCTGGGGTCAGGAATCACATGGATTTAAATAATTTAGATATTACCCTGTGTGAGATTAGCCTCGTCTGGAGTCAGGAATCACATGGATTTAAATAATTTAGATATTACCCTGTGTGAGATTAGCCTCGTCTGGAGTCAGGAATCACATGGATTTGGCCATTTATTTCCTGCCTATTCCTTTAGGTTGATCTGGCGTCACTGAGATGTCTCACCAGGGTTAATACATGCAGATCATATTAGGAGTTTGGAGAACTCCAACCCCACGATGCACTGGGAGAAGCCGTAGGAGAGATGCAAAGTGAAACGAGGAAGCAGGACGGTTTTTCTGTGTAGTAGCAAGGGGTGAGTAAACGAGTGCAATAGAGGGAGAGAGAGGGCTAATGAGTGAAAGAGTAGAAGAGAGATAAATCAAGAATATGAGATAGAGAGGTAGAGAAAACGCTAGAGACTTAGTTAGAGAAGGTAGTCAGCAGGCATCGGCAGGCTGTGGTTGGGGTAATGATGGCCAATCATTCAAACAGTCAGTCAGTCATGCATCATTCAGCATTCTGATTGGAGGAGAAGGAGGAGGCGGTAGAAAAGACAGCTCGTTGTTAATGGGACGCCATGGCGACCGCTCACTCACTGCCTGCAGTGGAGGAGGAAGCAGCGACGGCAGGAGTAGGAAGGGGAGTGGCCCCGGCAGAGTTGGCAGACAGGGAGGAAGAGGAAAGCCCTACGTGGGTGGGGCTAGAGACTGTTTTGGCGTCGTTGTGCTGGCTGACCACTGAGGGCTGGCGTCTCAATGCCCCCGGCACCGGAGCCTGACCCGTCTGGAACGTATAGACCACGTCCATCTGCAAACAACAGCCCACAGCACAGTTAGAGAGAGAAGAAAGGAGAGAAAGAAAGAGAGGGGGGGAAGAGAGAGGGTGAGAGGGAACGGAAGAGAGAGAAAGAGGATTAAAAAAGAGAAAGAGAGAGAGAGAGAGGAGTGGAGAGAGAGAGAGAGAGAGAGAGAGAGAGAGAGAGAGAGAGAGGAGTGGAGAGAGAGAGAGAGAGAGAGAGAGAGAGAGAGAGAGAGAGGAGTGGAGAGATAGCAGAAAGAGACCCTGCATGGGCAGAGCAGAAACAATGGCTATGAAAATAGAGAAAATCCCCAAATTGTTAGTTGGAAGGGAAAGAAGGGGGGATTGGTGAAATTGAGGGAGAGGACTGGAATGCTTGCCACTGAATGAAAGGCGGGATATTCTGTTGTGACAGAGGAAAGGCTGAGTGCACCGGTGGGAACGAGGGAGGGAGCGATGGAGAGAAACACAAAAGAATATAAGTTTGGTGTTAAGTCATCCTCCTCTTCCCAATTATGTCCTGGTTGTGTTTGACTAACCAGCCGTACTCACACATACAACCGCAGCCCACCAGGATTAGACAGGGGGAGGGAAGGGAGTCGTAGTGGGGGAGATAAGGACCCAATTAGCTCACTGCCTCTCTCAGTCACCTTCTTCCTCCCATCCCTCCGTCGTCCCCAGGAGAGAGAGAGAGAATGCTCTACTGATTCTCCTCTCAGCACTTCCTTTATCAGTGTGATAGAGGGAGGAGGAGAGGGAGGAGATGAATAAGAACATTTGGCTGAGGAAGTTGAACGTCAGAATGGGAATACAAATCTGGAGCAAACAAAATAAACGACCTTGGGAGAAACGAATAAGGAGCAGCAATTATGGCGTTGTGTTCCAATGAACGGGGAAAATGTGTCAACATTAAAACATGTTAATTAGTTCTAAATGTACACACAGTGTATGTAAATGTACTGATAACAAAACAGTCTAAAAACTACACATACAACAGAGATGCTAAACTCGTCTTATTGAACCCAGCAGATGAAATACCACAAACATAACAAAGACAAAATGTATATCTATTATTCTGGTCAATCAAATCGAAAGTCTTTCCATCATCAAGCACTAGAGTTAATATATAGTAGTAGAGGGAGATAGGAGAGAGGGATAGAGAAGGAAGTAGAGAGATCAATCAATTCAAGAAGAGAGAAACAGAAAGAAACAGTGAGAGTTGCATATTTCAGTTGAAGAAGAGGGTAGAAGGTTAGTCAGTTACATGGTGCGCAAATAGTATAGCCTTCTGGAGTGGGTGAAAGGATTAGAGAAAGAGAAGGACAAAAAGACAGAGAAAGAAGAAAGAGAGAGAGAGAGACAGAGGAAGAAGGGCAAGATAGAGACAGAAAGACAGAGGAAGAAGAGAGAGAGACAGAAAGACAGAGGAAGAAGAAAGAGAGAGAGAGAGACAGAAAGACAGAGGAAGAAGAAAGAGAGAGAGACAGAAAGACAGAGGAAGAAGAAAGAGAGAGAGAGAAACAGAAAGACAGAGGAAGAAGAGAGATAGAGAGACAGAAAGACAGAGGAAGAAGAAAGAGAGAGACAGAAAGACAGAGGAAGAAGAAAGAGAGAGACAGAAAGACAGGAAGAAGAGAGAGAGAGAGAGAGAGAGAGAGAGAGAGAGAGAGACAGAAAGACAGAGGAAGAAGAAAGAGAGAGAGACAGAAAGACAGAGGAAGAATAAAGAGAGAGACAGAAAGACAGAGGAAGAATAAAGAGAGAGAGACAGAAAGACAGAGGAAGAATAAAGAGGGAGAGACAAAAAGACAGAGGAAGAATAAAGAGAGAGAGACAGAAAGACAGAGGAAGAAGAAAGAGAGAGAGAGACAGAAAGACAGAGGAAGAAGAGAGAGAGACAGAAAGACAGGAATAAGAGAGAGAGACAGAAAGACAGGAAGAAGAAAGAGAGAGAGAGAGAGAGAAAGACAGAGGAAGAAGAAAGAGAGAGAGAGAGACAGAAAGACAGAGGAAGAAGAAAGAGAGAGAGACAGAAAGACAGAGGAAGAAGAGAGAGAGAGAGAGAGAGAGACAGAAAGACAGGAAGAAGAGAGAAAGAGAGACAGAAAGACAAAGGAAGAAGAGAGAGAGAGAGAGAGAGAAAGAGGAAGAAGAGAGAGAGAGACAGAAAGACAGAGGAAGAAGAGAGAGAGAGAGACAGAAAGACAGGAAGAAGAAAGAGAGAGACAGAAAGACAGGAAGAAGAGAGAGAGAGAGAGAGAGACAGAAAGACAGAGGAAGAAGAAAGAGAGAGAACGACAGAGGAAGAATAAAGAGAGAGAGACAGAAAGACAGAGGAAGAATAAAGAGAGAGAGACAGAAAGACAGAGGAAGAAGAGAGAGAGACAGAAAGACAGAGGAAGAAGAGAGAGAGACAGAAAGACAGAGGAAGAAGAGAGAGAGACAGAAAGACAGAGGAAGAAGAGAGAGAGACAGAAAGACAGAGGGAGAAGAGAGACAGAAAGACAGTGGAAGAATAAAGAGAGAGAGAGACAGAAAGACAGAGGAAGAAGAGAGCGAGAGACAGAAAGACAGAGGGAGAAGAGAGAGAGACAGAAAGATAGAGGAAGAATAAAGAGAGAGAGACAGAAAGACAGAGGAAGAAGAAAGAGAGAGACAGAAAGACAGGAAGAGAGAGAGAGAGAGAGAGACAGAAAGACAGAGGAAGAAGAAAGAGAGAGAGACAGAAAGACAGTGGAAGAATAAAGAGAGAGAAACAGAAAGACAGAGGAAGAAGAGAGATAGAGAGACAGAAAGACAGAGGAAGAAGAAAGAGAGAGACAGAAAGACAGGAAGAAGA